>NC_082706.1:10866253-11501253 GCF_030144855.1 Hypanus sabinus
TGAACTCGTGCATTTTTAATTCATT
The DNA here is from genome assembly GCF_030144855.1 of Hypanus sabinus. Lineage (NCBI taxonomy): Eukaryota > Metazoa > Chordata > Chondrichthyes > Myliobatiformes > Dasyatidae > Hypanus > Hypanus sabinus. The sequence goes on from NC_082706.1 coordinate 10,866,279, forward strand.
TAAACAAATTTTCCTATTCTGCCCTCTCCAAGGATCATCACCTTGTCGCGATAGAGAGGCTTGTGAGTTCCTCAGATTCCAAGAGCAATGCCATCTGGAGTCTAGCCTTCAGGCGCTTAGCTAGTGGTAGGTCAAGGGTAAAGTCCATGCAGTAAGGTCAAGGGTGAGGTTCTAAAGACCAATCCAACTAAAACCTCAACGGTGGACCTGGCAGAAGATGATGACACATCTCAACAGCAGTGAAGGCAGTGGGAGGCTGCAGCAGTAAAGGGTCCCCAGTCGACTTGCACTCCATGCCACTGGACCCTGACTACAACCTCTATGAAGGGAATTTACCCTAACATCTCGGATGACAACTCCTTAGGACAGCATCGTACTTGACTTGAGTGATGACACGATTATTCTTATTTTCGAAGACATTGTGCTCAAGCAGTTGCTCTCTGTGGAAGGCCGCTGTGTTGAAGCAGTCCCTTTCCTCAGAAGGCTGCTGTGTTTGAATAGTCACTCTTCTCGATGCCGTTGAAGGATTTATCGAAATTCTGAGATTTATGGATTGGACTGTGGGCTGCAGTTCAAAGTACCTTTAGTTCATATTGGTCTCCTTCAGTTTTCTCTGTTTTCACCCATTTTTTCTTGTAGCCAATTGGCACGTTGGGGGTAGGGGTATGGGTTTAATGTCCTTGTTAAATGGGCAAATGGTGTCCTAATGTCAGATTGACTGTAGAAAATAATTAAAGCTTCAAAACAACAGGCGTTAGCAACAATTCTGAATCATATCAGGCAGATCGAATAGCAATATCACATGATAAACCATGAAATAATTTGTTTTTGCCTAGAATTGCTTCAAATAAAGTTTTTCATTTCCCTTTTCATGTGTGATTGAAAACTGATTTCACTCACTTTAAAATGCAGTTTAGTTTATACCAGGGTCAAGTCACATCAGCTGAGAAATTCCACTGGGCTCTTCTCATCATGAGTCACCCTTGCGATTCCAAAACAGCCTGCTTGTGAAGGCAACACAAGATGATATTACATACCTTGGACAATTTCAGGGGAAATTGAGCTACATTGATATGGGCCATCTCTATCTGGTACCCTTCCTTTTCCCCTTTCTTCTACAATCCGCCGTGAGATGAGGGAACATGGATCGATCCTCATAGAGGGATCAGAAGTAGAGAGAGTGAGCAATTTCTAGTTCCTGGATGTCAACATCTCTGATGATCTAATCTGGTTCCAACATATCAATGCAGTTATAAAGAAGGCAAGACAGTGGCTCTATTTCAATAGGAGTCTGAAGAGATTTGGTTTGTCAACTAAAACACTTGAAAACTTCTATAGATGTACTATGGAGAGCATTCTGACAGGCCGCATCATTGTCTGGGATGGTGGGGAGGTAACTACTGCACAGGGCTGGAAGAAGCTACAAAAAGTCATAAAATTAGTTAGCTCCGTTTTGGGTACTAGCCTCCGTAGTACCCAAGACATCTTCAAGAAGTGGTGCCTCAGGAAGGCAACATCCATTATTAAGGATCCCCATCACTCAAGTTATGCCTTGTTCTCATTTCTACCATCAGGAAGGAGATACAGAAGCCTGAATGTACACACTCAGTAATTCAGGAATAGATTCTTCCCCTCTGCTATATTATTCCTAGATGGACATTGAACCATGAATACTACCTCACTTTTAAAAAAAATATTATCTCTGCTTTTGCACTACTCTATTTTTAATCTATTCAATATGCATATACTTACTGTAATTGCTTTACAATTTTTTCTATATTATCATATATTGCATTGAACTTTTGCAGCTAAGTTAACAAATTTAATGTGACACATGCCAGTGATAATAAACCTGATTTTGATTTTCTTCAGATTCTTTGTTCTCCAACCCTTTATGTCTTTCACCTATCTCCTCACAGCTTCTCACTTCATCCCACTCCCCCACCCAACCAGCTCCCCTCTCACCTGCCAGCATGTGCTCCATCACCATCCCACCTTCTTATTCTGGCTTCTGACCCCTTCCTTTTGGCCCTGATATAGGGTCTTGGCCCAAAATGTTGACTGTGTGTTTATTCTCCTTCATAGATGCTGCCTGAGTGGTTGAGCTTCTCCAGCATTTTGTGTGCATTGCTCAAGATTTCCAACATCTGCGGAACCTCTTGTGTTTATAAACTGCCCTGAGGTGCCTGATGTGGACGCATCCAAAACATCATTGACCAGATGAGTTGATTACTCGAACTTCTGGTAATTGCCCCCACCCTCCTCTCCTTCACCAGTCCCCATTCCTCTTCCACACTCTCATCTCATTGCCCTACTTGTCCATCACTTCCCTCTAGTGCTCCTTCCTCTTCCCTTTCTTCCATGGTCTTCTATCCTCTCCTATCAGATTCCCCTTTATCTCGTTCACCAATCAACTTCCCAGCTCTTTACTTCACCCCCCCCCCACCCCATCCCCTGGTTTCACCTATCACCTGCCACCTTGTACTTCTCCCCTCCGCCCACATTCTTACTCTGACTTTTCCTCTTACTTTCCAGTCCTAATAAAGGGTATCGTCTCGGCCCGAAACGTTGACTGCTTACTCTTTTCATAGATGCTGTCTGGCTTGCTGAGTTTCTCCAGCATTTTGTGCGTTGCTCTATTGACCTAATCTCACTGCAATGGCCTGGGCAACCTGCAAGGAAATAACAAATGCTTGGCATAAATACATGAAGCCTTTTAACCCCTCACTGCACTGACACCTGTCCCTCCCCCCGACAATCTGCTGCTCACCACCTTCTTTATTGTACAGCTAATTCTTGATCCACCGCCACATCCCTCACCAAATGTTCTGATCTCTCCCTCTACCCAAATGACAAGCCATTCAATTCTCCTTTCTGGCCTCGTGTACCTGTATTTGGCTCCATGGTCCCATAAGTACCAACCACTGATCTCCTCACCTCCTGACCACTCAAACACCACCCTGCTTGAAACCCAAGGTGAGGTCCAAAGTCCTGTATGTGAAGCTGCTAAACAAGGTAAGAGTCCATGGTTTTACAGGAAAGATAACAGCAAAGACAGAAGATTGGCTGACAGGCAGAGGGCTGTCAGTAAGAAGTGGTGCTTGACAGAGGTCAGTGTTGGGTATGCTACTTTTCACATTATACTCTATATTCATGATATGAATGATAGAGTTGATGGCTTTGTAGCCATGTTTGTGGTTGATACAAGGATAGGTGGAGGGGCACATAATACATTGAGGCAAAGACCCTGCAGAAGGACTTAGATTAAGAGAATGGGCAAAGAAGTAGCAAATGGAAGTGTTTGGTCATGTGTTTTGGTAGAAGGAATAAAGGGTAGACTATTTTTTAAACCAGGAGCAAATTCAGAAATCTGAGGTGGAAAGAAACTTGGGAGTCCTTGTGCAGGATACCCTAAAGGTTAATTTGTAAGTTGAGTTGGTGATAAGGAAGGCAAATGCAACGTTCGCATTCTTTTGGAGAGCAGTAGGATGTAAAAGCAATGATGTAATGCTGAGGCTTTAGAAGGCATTGGGTAGACCACATTTTGAGCAGTTTTGGGTGCCATACTAAGAAATTATGTGCTGGCACTGGAAGGGGTCCAGAGGTGATACACAAGAATGATTCAAGGAATGAAAGGATTAATGTATTAGGTGTTTTTGGTGGCATGGGCTTGTACTCACTGGAGTTTGGATGAATAATAGGGAATCTCTTTGAAATCTATGGAATACTGGAAGGCCTAGTAGAGCGGACGTGGGCAGAATGTTTTCAATAGTGGAAGAGTCTAGGGCCAGAGAACACAGCCTGAGAATACAAAAAGATCCAAAGTTCAAAGTTCAAATTAAATTAATTGTCAAAGACCATATATGGCACCATATTCAGCCCTGAGATTCATTGTCTTGCATGCATACTCAATAAATATGTAATAACAATAACAGAATCAATTAGGGTCTGCCCAATTTGGGCATTCAACCAGACTGCAGAAAACGACAATCTGTTCAAATCCACAAAGAAAGAACTGACAATAATGAATAAGCAATAAATGTCGAGAACATGAGATGATGAGTCCTTGAAAATGAGTCCATTGGTAGTAGGAATATTTCAATGATGGGCACTCAAGTTGAGTGAAGTTATTGCCTTTGGTTCAAGAGCCCGATGGCTGAACCTGATGGTGCAGGTCCAGAGGCCCCTGTACCTTCTTCCTGATGGCAGCAACAAGAAAAGAGCATGTCCTGAGTGGTGAGCATCCCTGATGATAGATGCTGCTTTCCTGCAAAAGCATTTCATGTAAATGTGCTCATTGTGGAGAGGGCTTTACTCATGATGGACTGGGCCTTATTCTCTTCCTTTTGTAGGATTTTCCATTCAAGGGCATTTGTGTTTTCATACCAGGTTGTGATACAGCCAGTCAATATACTCTCCACCATGTCTATTGAAGTTTGTCAAAGTTTTAAATATCATGCCAAGTCTCTGCAAAGTCCTAAGGAAGTAGAGGAGCAGTTGTGCTTTCTTCATATTTGCACTTACATGCTAGGCCCAGGAAAGTACATCCAAAATAATAACACCAAGGAATTGGCATTGCTGACCCTCTCCACCTCCAATCCTCCAATGAAGACCTCTGGTTTCCTCCTCCTGAAGTCAATTATCAGCTCCTTAGTCTTGTTGACATTGACTAAGAGGTTGTTTTTATAGCACTACTCAGCCAGATTGTCAGTCTCACTCTTATATGCTGATTTATCACCATGTTTGATTCAGTCTATGATGGTGGTGTCATTGGCAATCTTGAATGTGGCATTGGAGATATGCTCAGTCACACAGTCATAAGTGTAAAGCAAGTAGAGCAGGAGGCTAAGAACAGAGCCTTGTGGTGCACCTGTGTTGATGGAGGTCAATAAAGATCCCTATAGAACAGAGCTTAGCCGGAATTTCTTTAGCCAGAAGGTGGTGAATCTGTGAAATTCATTACCTTGGTAACTGTGGAGGTGGAGTCATTGGGTATATTTAAAACAGAGGTTGATACATTCTTGATTAGTAAGAGTGCAAAGTTTCTGCATGCCGTGCATTGTAAAACTGACCCCAGATCTTCAGGGATCTACACTTCTTGCTGTCTCAGTACATCTGCCAGCATAATCAAAGACCCCACCCACCCTGGACATTCTCTCTTCTCTACTCTCCCATTGAGCAGAAGATGCAAAAGTCTGAAAGCATGTAGCACCAGGCTCAGATAGCTTCTATCCCACTGTTATCAGACTCCTGAATAGGCATCTTCCAGGATAAGTTGGACTCTTGGCCTTGCAACCTACAGCACTGTGCAAAAATCTTAGGCACCCTAGGTTTATTATATGTTTGAGGATGGTACATCTCTATATCATCAAGACTATCTGGAATTACCTGGAGAAACAGAATCAAGCAAGACAGCCAAAGTCTGTAGAAGAACTGTGGCAAGTTTGCCAAGATGCTTGAAACAACTTATAAAAATTTCTCATGAAAATGTATGGCTGTGTACCTAAGAGAATTGATGCAGCTTTAAAGGCAAAGGATGATCACACCAAATATTGATTTGATTTAGTATCTTACTGTTTACTGCGCCACTTTCTGATATTTAGAAATTTTCATCATTTTGGATAGCAGGATGTAGATACATCTTTGGTAGAGAACTATCTCTACCCCGCCAACCAAACACTCTGGTACTACCTGTACATGGCGTATTGGCATCCTGCAGGATGAAACATCAGAACTTCTACCCTATGATCCCTCGTCAAACAGCTCTGACCTTCCTACATTTCGAGCAGCCTTCTTGTGCAGTGGCCTTGTTTTGTACAAGGCCTGCATTTGAAAGGGCAAACTTGAGCACTCAACTCGGTTTCACTCCATTCACATACAGTATCCTTATACTGAGGAACATCGAAACACATAGTCTTGGCTGTCTCTGCGGCTGTGACTGGAAAATTATCTCCAGCAACTTGCTTTTGAAATATCCGCTGCTCTTGTTCGGTTGTTGCTGTCTCATAAAGACAATGTTCAGATTCAGATTTGTTTTTCACTTGTACATCGAAGCACACAGTGAAATGTGTTGTTTGTGTTAACAACCAAGGATGTGCGGGGGTCAGCCCGCAAATGTTGCCACACATTCCGGCGCAAACATAGCATGCTCACAATGTTCAGTAGAACAACATGGAGCAAAACTAAATAGAACATAACAAGCAACAAAACACAAATAGCAAAACAAGCCCTGTTCCTCCCTCCAACCAACTACCAACCTAAGCGTGTACACAGTCCGTCATCTTCGGCTTCCAGCCTCCGGTGGACTTATGGATTCACAGACATTGGGCCTTCGACTTCTCCAGTGGATGTACAGAGATTTGCAGACTCAGGGCTCTTGCCATTATGCCTAGATTTCTGGACTTGGATCGACCTTAAGGATTTGATGTACAGGAGTACCACACCCTTATTGTAGGGTTTGAAGGCTTGTGTGTCTCAATGAGCCAGAGGGCTCTGCTTGTTGAAGTCAGGGCTTTACGCTTTGGCTCTTGGTAGGGTCACTCATGCCAACCAGGTCAAAGGGTTGAGGCCAGATTAAGAGAGGTCCACCTGTCCTCAGGTTCGGGGGTTCAGCTCAGGGCTAACAACCCTGACTGGTCAAAACAAAATTGTTACAGAAACAGCAATGAAGAATCCTACATCTGAGTGCAATGGTATTCCTGAATCTCCACCCAGGATTTACATGACTGACAGTAGTGAAAACCAAGAGGAAGTTACTGACAGGATGATGGAAGCCCTGTACACTGTCAGAAATGGAGAACCTTCATTTCTGCCCTAAGTGCCAGTGGCGTAACATACAGTAAGTAAGTTTATAATAACATCCTGTTATGAAATGCAGTATTTAATAGAATAATGCAGATGTGGTAAGACTGGCCAATGTGGTCATCTAATAACTACGTTCATTAGAGTGACCATCATTTGACCACCTGCAGTTTATGGTCTATGATAAGACTGAAATGTCTGCCAAGTGGAAATATCTGAAATCAAGTTTCTCCAAAAATTATGGACAATGTGTCCATTTCAACTTTTGCCTACTGGAGGTTAAGGTAGACTGAAAAGATTCACACCAAGAGTCCAGGGTTCACCTTCAGATCAAACTTTCTCTTTATTAGAAAATAATGTCAACAGGTGAGTCACTCTTACTGCAATAAATGCTCCTCAATCCAAAGTTTTCATTACTTTTTTATTAAATTTCTTAGCTACTTTTCCCCTAAAATCCTTACTCTGCATCTGCTGTGTATACAAAGAGTGAGGTAAGCCTTTTGCAGTCTATGTTCTAGATGAGCTGTGTGCAGTTCCTCTTTTGCCTTATATGTACCAGGGAAGCTTCCGTCCTGGAGTTTTATGAAGCCGTTGTTTCATAACTGGGCGTGAACTCATTACAGCTAATTTTTAAAGTCCAAATTTCAAAGTAAGCTTATTAAGAAAGTATATATCTGTCAACATATACAACCCTGACGTTCATTTTCTTGCAGGTATTCACAATTAATACAAAGAAGCGCAATAGAATCAATGAAAGGCTCACACAACAAGATGGACAAACAACCAAAGTTCAACAGGCATCAAACTGTGCAAATATAATAGTAATAAATATACAAATAAACTAAGAAACAAGTAATAAATTGTCATAGTTCTTCAGCCTGTGTCGGGCACCAGAGAGTGTTGGGCTCCAAGGTTTTTAAAGCACCTGAATTAGTTTATTGTTGTTTAATGGCAGTTGTTAATTGTTTAGATTTCCTCACAGTTTTCTTGAGTGACTCACTCTTTGTAATACGGTCTCCTGGTGACTCTGTTTCAGCTTGTTAAGTTTTATATGTTTGGGGAATCCTTGTTACTTGTACTACTTAAGAGGGATGCCTGATTTGTGCTCATCACTGGTCCTAGTTTTGAGAACATTACCTAGACGAGCCAACAATATTCTTTGGAATTACTATAAACAACCAACATTCATCACAGTTTTCAAACACACATTTGGGTTCTGATATTGCCAGTGCACATTGTAACATAAATGTTAAGAACATGAGACCAAGAATCCTTGAAAACAGTTCAAATGGTTTATATGGTTCTGTTATTATAATCAGAGAATGTATGGAGTATACAACCTGAAGCAATTATCTATGAAAAAGATTAGACTAGATTAGATTAGATTCAATTTTATTGTCATTGTGCCAAGTACAGATACAAAGCCAATGAAATGCACTTAGCATCTAACCACAAGTGCAAAAGAATAGTGTTATTTACAAACTAACTGCAAATAAAAAGTAAGTACTACAGCATACAGATATAAAAGTACTGAGACAGTCCAATATGGGTGCAATACTGCTTAGCGCTGTGATGTGAGGTTCAGCAGGGTCACAGCCTCAGGGAAGAAGCTCTTCCTGTGCCTGCTGGTGCCGGAGCGGAGGCTCCTGTAGAGCCTACCGGAGGAGAGAAGAGTAAAAAGTCCATGGTTAGGGTGAGATGCATCCTTGAAAATGCTTTTCGCCTTGCCCAGGCGAAATAAACTAGATTTGCAGGGGGAGGGGAACCAGAGTGTTAGAGCAGATAGTGAGGTGGAGGAGGATAAAGGTCATGTGAGAACTGCAAGTATAGTGCATTGGAGTAAAGCCAGATCTAACATGTAAAGAGGCTTTGAGGAAAGAGAAGCAGAATAAAGGGTGTAAAAGTAGTAAGGTAGAAGGGCTAAAGTGTGTGTTCTTCAATGCAAGAAGCATCAGGAACAAAGGTGATGAACGGAGAGCTTGGATACATTCATGGAATTATGATGTAGTGGCCATTACAGAGACTTGGCTGGCACCAGGGCAGGAATGGATTCTCAATATTTATGGAGTTCAGTGCTACAAAAGGGATAGAGAGGGGGGAAAGAGGAGGGGGGTGGCATTACTATTACAGCTACAGAAAGGGTGGGTAATGCAGCAGGATCCTCTTTTGAGTCAGTATGGGTGGAGGTCAGGAACAGGAAGGGCGCAGTTACTCTACTGGGGGTATTCCATAGGCTCCCTGGTAGCAGCAGAGATACCGAGGAGCAGATCGGGAGGCAGATTTTGGAAAGGTGCAAAAATAACAGGGTTGTTATCATGGGTGACTTTAACTTCCCTAATATTCATTGGCACCTGATTAGTTCCAATGGTTTAGACAGGGCAGAGTTTGTTAAGTGTGTCCAGGAAGGATTCCTGTCACGGTATGTTGACAGGCCAACTAGGGGGAATGCCATACTAGATCTAGTATTAGTGAACGAACCGGGTCAGGTCACAGATCTGACCGTGGGTGAGCATCTGGGGGACAGTGACCACCGCTCCCTGGCTTTTAGCATTATCATGGAAAAGAATAGAATCAGAGATGACAGGAATATTTTTAATTGGGGAAGGGCAAATTATGAGGCTATAAGGCTAGAACTAGCGGGTGTGAATTGGGATGATGTTTTTGCAGGGAAATGTACTATGGACATGTGGTTGATGTTTAGGGATCTCTTGCAGGATGTTAGGGATAAATTTGTCCCAGTGAGGAAAATAAAGAATGGTAGAGTGAAGGAACCGTGGGTGACAAGTAAGGTGGAAAATCTAGTCAGGTTGAAGAAGGCAGCATACATGAATTCAGATTCAGATTCAGATTATTGTCATTTATAACCACAAATCCAATGCAGTTAAAAAATGAGACAACGTTCTCCGGAATGATATCACAAAAAAGCACAAAACAGACCACACAAGAAAAACCACATAACGTTTGGCAATCCCCAATCCAGAGTCCAGAGAGGCTGCTGCGTATCGATATTGCGCTACCGTCTTAGCACGTTCCCCAGAAAGGATAAAACCCATCAGATAAACCTAAAGCTACAAGACCTACACAAAACCACATAGTTTTATATAGTTATGGTTACCATAGTTTCAACAGTGCAGACAATACCATAATTGATAAAAGACTAACTGACAAAGACCACATAATTATAACACATAGATTCAACAGTGCAAAGCAATACCGTAATCTGATAAAGAGCAGTCCATGTCACGGTTTAAGAGAAAGTCTCAAAAGTCCCGACAGCCCATCATCTCAAGCAGACGGTAGAAGGAAGAAAAACTCTTCCTGCCAGGAACCTCCAGCGCCACAGCTTGCCGATACAGCACTTTGGGAGCCCCGACCACAGCCGACTCTGAGTCCATCCGAAAACTTCGAGCCTCCGACCAGCCTTCCAACACCGAGCACCGAACACCATCTCCGCCGAGCGCTTCGACCCCGGCACCGGCCGCCAAGCAACAGGCAAAGCCGAGGATTCGGGGCCTTCCTCCCGGAGATTTTTCCGATCGCACAGTAGCAGCGGCTGCGAAACAGGCATTTCAAAAGTTTCACCGGGTGTTCCTCCGTGCTTCACACGTCTGCCTCCATCAAATCAGGATTGTACATGGCTCCCTACTTGACAGATTATAGATATTCATTCCAAAGTGGCCGCTGCACAATGCGTCATGCCACCATCTTGAAGCTTCTAGGAAGTATAGGAAGCAAGGATCAGATGGGTCTATTGAGGAATATAGGGTAGCAAGAAAGGAGTTGAAGAAGAGGCTGAGGAGAGCAAGAAGGGGACATGAGAAGGCCTTGGCGAGTAGGGTAGAGGAAAACCCCAAGGCACTCTTCAATTATGTGAAGAACAAAAGGTTGGCAGGAGTAAAGGTAGGACCAATTAGAGATAAAGGTGGGAAGATGTGCCTGGAGGCTGTGGAAGTGAACGAGGTCCTCAATGAATACTTCTCTTCGGTATTCACCAATGAGAGGGAACTTGATGACGGTGAGGACAATATGAGTGAGGTTGATGTCCTGGAGCATGTTGATATTAAGGGAGAGAAGGTGTTGGAGTTGTTAAAATACATTAGGATGGATAAGTCCCCGGGGCCTGACGGAATATTCTCCAGGCAGCTCCATGAGGCGAGGGAAGAGATTGCTGAGCCTCTGGCTAGGCTCTTTATGTCCTCGTTGTCCACAGGAATGGTACCAGAGGATTGGAGGGAGGCGAATGTTGTCCCCTTGTTCAAAAAAGGTAGTAGGGATAATCTGGGTAATTATAGACCAATGAGCCTTAGATTCTCAGAGATTCTTAGAGATAGGATCTATGGGCATTTAGAGAATCATGGTCTGATCAGGGACAGGCATTTGACAAGGTTCCACGCGGTAGGCTTATTCAGAAAGTCAGAAGGCAGGGGATCCAGGAAGTTTGGCCAGATGGATTCAGAATTGGCTTGCCTGCAGAAAGCAGAGGGTCATGGTGGAGGGAGTACATTTGGATTGGAGGGTTGTGACTAGTGTTGTCCCACAAGGATCCATTCTGGGACCTCTACTTTTCATGATTTTTATTAACGACCTGGATGCAGGGATTAGAAGAGTGGGTTGGCACGTTTGCAGATGACACAAAGGTTGGTGGTGTTGTAGATAGTGTAGAGGATTGTCAAAGATTGCAATGAGACATTGATAGGATGCAGAAGTGGGCTGAGAAGTGGCAGGTGGAGTTCAACCTAGAAAAATGTGAGGTGGTACACTTTGGAAGGACAAACTCCAAGGCAGAGTACAAAGTAAATGGCAGGATACTTGGTAATATGGAGGAGCAGAGGGATCTGGGGGTACGTGTCCACAGAAAAGTTGCCTCACAGGTAGATAGGGTAGTTAAGAAAGCTTATGGGGTGTTAGCCTTCATAAGTCGAGGGATAGAGTTTAAGAGTTGCGGGGTAATGATGCAGCTCTATAAACTCTGGTTAGGCTACACTTGTCCAGTTCTGGTCGTCTCGCTATAGAAGGATGTGGAAGCTTTGGAAAGGGTACAGAGGAGATTTACCAGGATGCTGCCTGGTTTAGAGAGTATGCACTATGGTCAGAGATTAAGAGAGCTAGGGCTTTACCCTCTGGAGAGAAGGAGGATGAGAGGAGACATTATAGAGGTGTACAAGATATTAAGAGGAATAGATAGAGTGGACAGCCAGCGCCTCTTCCCCAGGGCACCACTGCTCAGTACAAGAGGCCATGGCTTTAGGGTAAGGGGAGGGAAGTTCAAGGGGGCTAATAGAGGAAGGTTTTTCATTCAGAGAGTGGTTGGTGTGTGGAATGCACTACCTGAGTCAGTGGTGGAAGCAGATACACCAGTGAAATTTAAGAGTCTACTAGGCAGGTATATGGAGGTATTTAAGGTGAGGGGTTATTTGGCAAGCAGGATTTAAGGGTCAGCACAACATTGTGGGTCAAAGGGCCTATACTGTGCTGTACTATTCTATGTTCTAAAACAAAAGAACCCTAAAAAAATGAGCAACAGAAAAATGTTCGAACCCCAAAGACCCCTCTCCCCCTCCCCCATGCAACATGCAGCAAAGCATCAACACAACCTCCCCCGCCCACTTCAGCAAAAAGCATCAGCCCACCACCCACCAAGCAACAGCAAAGCACCTAAAGAAAGACTATGATCTGCACTAAAAAAAGATTGTTTACCCAACAGTTCGACATGCCACAGGCTCTCTCTTTCATTAACAAGGCACAGGGAGGTATCCCTCATTTTCACAGTGAATGGGGCGGCTGATAGTCGCTGTTACAATATTACAGTCTGCTGTGTCGCTTGTCCATATCTGCCGCAGTGAAAGCCTGCGACACTGGCCTGAAAACAGTCATCCACAGGGCCACACCCCAGAGGTGCCACCTTCCTAGTTATGCCTGGAGAGCATCAGAAAACAGACAGCTGATGAAATTCAGAAGCGGGAACTCATCCACCGTAAAAAAAATGCAGTTTGAGTGCCAGTTGCAGATTAGGACAGTGTTAGAACCTCAAACACCTTGAAAAGGAAAACAGAAACATTAAAGAGAGGAAGTAACCTGTTTTTTTTGCAGATGAGCTTGAAGGGACAGCCACCTGGTGCCATCTTAACTCTTTATTTATGAGTTAATAAGTCCATAGGTTGTGGAAACAGTTCAGTGATGGGGTGGGTGAAGCTGAGTGAAATTATCCCCTCTGATTAATGGCTAAGGGGTAGTAACTGTTTCTGAACCTAGTGGTGTCCCACCTTCCTGATGGCAATAGAGAGAAGAGAGCATGGCCTGGATGATGGGATCCTTCATGATGGATGCTGCTTTTCTGTGACAGTGCTACATGTAGATATGCTCAATGGTGGAGAGGGCTTTACCCGTGATGGACTAGTCTATATCCACTACTTTTTGCAGGCTTTTCCATTCAAGGGGAATCATGTTTCCATACCATGCTGTGATGCAACAAGTTAATATACTCTCTATTGCACACCCACAGAAGTTTGTCAAAGTTTTAGATGACGTGCTGAATTTATGCAAACTTCGAAGAAGGTAGAGGCTATGCCATGCTTTATTTGTAATGGCATTGGACCCAGAGCAGATCCTCTGAAATGATAACACTGAGGAATTTAAAGTTGCTGACCATCTCCAAATCTGATCCCCAATACTCCTGCACTTTTGATTTCCTTCTCCTGAAGTCAATAATCAACTCCTTGGTCTTGCTGACATTGCATGAGAGGTTGTTATTGCGGCATCCCACAGGCAGATTTTCAATCTCCCTCCTCCGATTCGACACCACATTTGATTTGGCCAATGACAGTGGTGTCATCAGCAAACTTAAGTAATGCATTGGAGCTGTGCTTAGTCTTACAGTCATAAGTAAAAAGCGAGTAGAGTAGGGGGCAAAGCACACAGCCTTGCAGTGCATCTATGCTCATGGAGATTGCGGAGTTGTAGCCAATTCAAACTAACTGGGGTCTGCAAGTGGGAAAATCAAGGATCCAGTTGCACAAGGAGGTATTAGAGTCTAGGTCTTATTGATTAGATTTGAGTGAATCATAGTATTGAATACCGAGCTATAGTCAATGAAGAGTATCTTCACTATCCAGATGTTCCAGGGTTGAGTAAAGAGTCAATTAAATGGCACCTCTAGTTGACATGTTGTGACAGTAGGCAAATTGGAGTAGATCAAAGTCACTTCTCAGACAGGAGTTGATATGTTTCATCACAGTGGATGTAAGTGCTACCGGATGATAGTCATTGAAGCAGGGTTCTATAATTTTCTTAGGCACCGGTTTAATTGAAAGCTGCTTGAAGAAGGTGGTACTTCAGACTGCTGAAGCGAGAAGTTAAAGATGTCGGTGAACACTCTAGCCAGTTAATCAGCTCTGGTCTTTAGTACTCAACCAGGTGCCCTGTCTGAGCCAGATGCTTTCCACAGGTTCACCCTTCTGAAAGATGTTCTCACATTGGCTTCAGAGATGGTGGAGGTGTCTCCATGTCTTGATGGTCAAAGCGAGTATAAAAGGCTCATCAAGGAGCAAACCTTTGTTGCCACCTATGTCACTTGATTTCACTTTATAGAAGGTGATGGTCCTGCCAGAGCTGTCAACCATCCTTTAGTGATTCAAGTTTGGTCTGCAATTGCTATTTTGCATGCAAGATAGCTCTCTAGAGGTCGTATTTGGACCTCTTGTATTTTACTTGGTCACCAGACATAAACACCACAGATCTGGTCCACAGCAGATTGTGGATCTCATGCTTCATCCAGGGCTTCTGGTTTTGAAGACTGAATGATTTTGAGGGGCCACTCTTGTGTACAACTGTTTTTATAAAGTCTGTGACAACTGGTTGAGCCTGTTACAACCTTTTACTGCCTGGTACCAACCTTGTAGGGCCCCCCTTTATCTCACTACTACATACTCATCACCACTCCCCCATCTCTCTCTGCTGTATTGCAAAATCAAGAATTCACCATCCCCAACTGCAAGTGCAGTACCAGATGCAGTTGGCAGCTCACAGACTGGTGCCAGAATATCTTGATGCCTACACCACCCCATAGCTTATTTTAATTCCACTTCTCATTCCCACACTATCAGTACTGCAACATTGAGGTCAGGTGCAGATTGGGGAAGCAACACCGCATATTCCATCCCGATAACTTTAAATTCCAAGGTGTTATTATTTTGGAGGACCTGCCCTGGGCCCAGCATGTAATTGCAACTACAAAGAAAGCATGGCAGCATCTCTACTTCCTTAGGATTTGCGGAGATTTGGCATGGCATCTAAAACTTTGACAAACTTCTATAGATGTGTAGTGGAGAGCATATTATCTGGCTGCATCACAACCTGATGTGCAAATACCAATGCCGTTGAACGGAAAATCCTATAAAAGGTAGTGGATATGGCCCAGTCCATCATGGATAAACCCTCAAAACTGTCGCAGGAAAGCAGCATTCATCATCAGGGACCCCCAGCACTCAGGGCATGCTCTCTTCTTGCTGCTGCCATCAGGAAGAAGGTACTAGAGCCTCATGAGTCAGATCAACAGGTTCAGGAACAACTACTACCCCTCAGCCATCAGGCTCTTGAACACAGGGAATGACCACTCAATTTCACTTGCTCCATCATTGAAATGTTCCCATAACCAATGGACTCACTTCCAAGGACTCTTTATCTCATGGCCTTAATATTTATTACTAATTTATTTATTATTATTTATCTCTTCTTTTTGTATTTGCACAATTTTTTTGTTTTCTGTATGCTGGTTGAATACCCTAGTTAGGTAGTCTTTCACTGATTCTGTTATGGTTATTATTCTATAGGTTTATCGAGTATTCCCACAGGAAAATGAAATTCAGGGTTGTATGTGGTGACAAATATGGATTTTGATAATAAAATTTACTTTGAATTTTGGTAGTCTCCAACTTGATGGCATAACATTGGTTTTTCTAACTTCCAGAAACCCTCTGACCCCCTTCTTTTCCCTCATCTTTTTCATCCCTTTAAACCTATTTTCCCACCCCCACCTTCATGACTTCCTCCCTCTGCTTCCCCTTCTACTTTTTATTCCATGGTCTGCTGTCTTCTCCTACCAGATTCCTCCTTCTTCAGTGCTTTGCCTGTTAGCAGAATCAGAATTAGGTTTATTATCACCGGCAAGTGACATGAAATTTGCTAACTTAGCAGCAGCAGTTCAATGCAATACATTATCTAGCAGAGGGAAAAAAAACATAATAATGATAATAAATAAACAAGTAAATCAATTACGTATATTGAATAGATTTTAAAAAACGTGCCAAAACAGAAATACTATATATTAAAAAAAAGTGAGGTAGTGTCCAAAGCTTCATTATTAATTTAGGAATCAGATAGCAGAGGGGAAGAAGCTGTTCCTGAATCACTGTATTAGCTCCCAGCTTCTCACATTATTCCCTATCCCTTTACCCCACCCTCCAGTACATCCATCTCCTACCATATCATGCTTCCCAATCATGTCATGACTTCCTGAGTTCCTCAGCATTTTGTATGTTGTTAAACAAAGTGACTGATACCTTGGACTACGGCACACTGCTCTCCAGAGCAGTAAAATCATGCAGTAACAAAATTTAAACTTAAATAAATAGGTATCTGTCAATGAATAAAACACAAATAACCACAGAAACAGACCACTCTACCCATCATGTCCATTGCAACCATCATATTTGTACTGATTTGGAAACCCAAGGCCTAATTAGTGAGAGTAAACATGGATTTGTGTGGGGCAGATCGTGTCTTACTAACTTGATTGCGTTTTTTGACAATATGATGAGAGAGATTGATGAGGGTAGGGCAGTGGATGTCGTCTACACGGATTTTAATAAGGCATTTGACTAAGTCCCTCATGGGAGTCTAATGCAGAAGATTAAGATGCATGGGGCCTGTGGAGAATTGGCTGCTTGGATTCAGAATTGGCTTGTGCACATAGACAGAGTGTTTGAAGGGACTTATTTGAGCTGGAGATCTGTAATTAGTGGTGTTCTGCTGGGATCTGTGCTTGGACTTCTGCTGTTTTTGATGTATATAGATGACCTGGATGAAAATGTAAATGATTGGGTAAGGAACAAGATTGGTGGAGTTGTGGATAGTGTTGAAGACTGGCAAAGAATACAGCATGATATAGATAATTTGTAGGTATGGACAGAGAAATGACAGGTGGAGTTTAACCTAGATAAACGTGAGGTGTTGCACCTTGGTAGGGCAAATGTAAGGAGACAGTACAGTGTCAAGGGCAACATCAAAGTGAGATCCAAGTTCATAGCTCCTTGAAAGTGGCTATACAGGCCAATAAAGTGGTTAAGAAGGTTTATGCAATACTTGTTTTTATAGTTCAGGCATTGAGTTCAAAAGCCAAGAATATATGTTGCAATTTTATAAAACTCTGGTTGGGCCACATCTGAAAGACTGCATACAGTTCTGGTCGCCCCACTATAGGAAGGATGTTGAAGCTTTGGAGGGGGTACAGAAGAGGTTCACCAGGATGCTGCCTGGTTTAGAGGGCATGTGCTATCATGAGAGGCTGGATAAACATGGGTTGTTTTCTCTCTGGAGTGGCAGAGGTTGAGGAGATCTGATAAAGGTTTATAAGGTTATGAGAGGCAGAGACAGAGTAGACAGTGAGTATCTGTTTCCCAGGGTTGAAATGTCTAACAGAAAGCATGCATTGAAGGTGAACAGGGGTAGGTTCAAGGGGGTTGTGAGGGGTAAGTTTTTTACTCAGAGAATGATGGATTCCTGGAATGCGCTGCCTGGTTGCTGGTAGAAGCAAATATATTAGAGGCTTTTAAGAGATTATCGGATAGGCACATGGATATAAGGAAGATGGAGGGATATGGACATTGTGTAGGTAGGAAGGATTAGTGTTTGGGTGTTTTTGATTTGCCTTTCAGCTGGTTTGGCACATTGTGGGCTGAATGGCTTGTTCCTGTGCTATACTCTTCTGTGTTCTACGTTAATCACATTTACAACATTCAGCCCTTTGCTTCCTATGACTTTGATCCAACACATTGAAGATAGAAACATAGAAAACCTACAGCACAGTACAGGCCCTTCAGCCCACAATGCTGTGCTGAACATGCACTTACTTTAGAAATTACCCAGCATTACTTATAGCCTTCTATTTTTCTAAGCTCCATGTACCTATCCAGGAGTCTCTTTAAAGACCCTATTGTATCTACTTCCATCACCATCGCCAGCAGCCCATTCCACACACTCACCACTCTGCGTAAAAATCTTACCCCTGACATCTCCTCTGTACCTACTTCCAAGCATCTTAAAACTGTGCCCTCTCACGTTAGCCATTTCAGCCCCGGGAAAAAGCCTCTGACTATCCACATGATCAATGCCTCTCATCATCTTGTACACCTCTATCAGGTCACCTCCCATCCTCCATCGCTCCAAGGAGAAAAGGCCAAGTTCACTCAACCTATCTTTCCTGTAGTGAGGTGATCAGAACTGAGCACAGTACTCCAAGTGGGGTCTGCCCAGGGTCCTATACAGCTGTAACATTACCTCTCAGCTCTTGAACTCAATCTCATGGTTGATGAAGGCCAATGCATCATATACTGTACCTTCTTAATCACACAGTCAACCTGTGCAGCAGTTTTGAGTGTCCTCTGGACTCAGACCCCAAGATCCCTTTGATCCTCCACACTGTCAAGAGTCTTAATAATTAATACTATATTCTACCATCATATTTGACCTACCAAAATGAACCACCTCACACTTATCTAGGTTGAACTCCATCTGCCACTTCTCAGCCCAGTTTAGCATCCTATCGATGTCCTGCTGTAACCTTTGACAGTCCTCCACACTATCCACAACACCCCCAATCTTTGTGTCATCAGCAAATTTGTTGACCCATCCCTTCACTTCCTCATCCAGATCATTTATAAAAATCATGAAGAGAAGGGGTCCCAGAACAGCTTCCTGAGGCACACTGCTGGTCACTGACCTCCATGCAGAAGGTCTATAACTGCTCTTTGCTTTCTGTGGGCAAGCCAATTCTGGATCCACAAAGCAAAGTCCCCTTTGATCCCATGCCTTCTTATTTTTTCAATAAGCCTTTCACAGGGTACCTTATCAAATTCCTTGCTGAAATCCATATACATTACACCTACTGCTCTACCTTCATAAATGTGTTTAGATACATCCTCAAAAAATTCAATCAGGCTCGTAAGGCAGGACCTGCCTTTGACAAAGCCATGCTGACTATTCCTAATAGGATTTTGCCTCTCTAAATATTCATAAATCCTGCCTCTCAAGATCTCCTCCACCAGCTTACCAACTACTGAAGTATGACTAACTGGGCTATAATTTCCTGGGCTATCTTTACCCCCTTCCTTGAATAAGGGAACAACATCTGCAGCCCTCCAATACTCCGGAACCTCTCCTGTCCCCATTGATGATGCACTGATCATTGCCAGAGGCTCAGCAATCTCCGCCCTCGCCACCCACAGTGGTTTGGGGTATATTGTGTCTGGTCCCCTGACTTATTCAAGTTGATGCTTTCCAAAAGCTCCAGCACATCCTCTTTCTTAGTGTCTATATGCTCAGGCTTTTCAGTCAGCTGTAAGTCATCCCTACAATCGCCAAGGTCCTTTTCTGTAGTGAATATTGAAGCAAAGTATTCATTAAGTACCTCCACTATCACCTCCGGTTCCATACGCAAGATGTTGTAAGAGTGCCTGCAACTACCTTACACTCAGATAGTGTTTCCAGATTTCACCTACCCTTTGAGTAAGACAATTCTTCCTCAAATCCTCCTTAAAATCTATTGTTTGGGGGGAGAAAGTTCTCACTACCTATCCTACATCTGCCCCTGGTAATGTTGTAACATTGCACTGTAAACCTCAGCCGTCTCCACTCCAATGAGGACAAATCCAGTCTATGTATTCTCTCCTCATTGCTAAAACAATCCATTCCCTGGAGGAACTCAGTGGGTTGAGCAGCGTCTGCGGGAGAAAAAGAATTATTGATATTTTGGATCGAAACTTTGCATTGAGCCCAGATTGTTGGTTCTCAACAATCCTGTGCAGCATCCTGGGGAATCTCCTCTGAATCCCCTCCAGTGCAACCACATCCTTCATTCTGAAAGGTTGAGCGAGCTCGGGCTTTTCTCTTTGGAGTAAAGGACGCCGATAGGTGACTTGATAGGGGTGTACTAGATGATAAGAGACAAGGAGAGTGAATAGCCAGACTTTTCCCAGAGTGGAAATAGGCCTAATTATAAGGTGATTGGAGGGAAGTATGGGTGGGGGAGGATGTCAGAGGTAAGTTCTTTACACAGAGTGTGGTGAGCACAAGGAAGGCCCTGCCAAGGCTGGTGGTGGAGATAGATCTATTAGGGACATTTAAGAAAATCTTAGATAGGCACATAAATGATATAAAAAATGGAGCGTTATGTAGGGGAGAAGGGTTAGATTGATCTTAGAGTGGATTAAAAGGCCAGCACATTACCAAAGGGCCTGTACTATGCTGTAATGGTTTATTTTTATGGTCCATGTATGTCAAGCAGAAATGTAGAAAGAACTCCAGTTGTTGCCTAACAAAAGTGTTATACAGTTGTGCCATAACATCCCGGCTCTTATATTCTGTGCTCTGTTGATAATTAATCCCCTAAACTTTCTTTATGATTTTGTCTACTACCTGCTACCTTCAGGAATCCTCAGATTGACACCAGCGTTCTTCTCATCCACAGTACTCCCAACCCCTAGCATCCACTGTGCACCATTTTACACTTACCAGGATTAAATTCCATCTGCTATTGTTCAGTTGATCTTTTCAATCCATCAATATTGTCCTTTATCCTAAAGCTACCCTTCTCACTCTCAGAAACATGTCATCTGCAGATATATTAATTATATCTACCAAAGATTAACTTTATTTGCATGGGTACATCAAAACATTGAAGCATACATTGGAATGTGTCTTTTCCATTGGGGATGTACCGGGACAGCTCACAAGCATCATCCATGCTTCCAGTACCAGCATAGCACGCCCACAAGCACTGTTCTCTCAAAGTTGCACAGCTACACAGTATCTGAAATACTCCTGCACACATTGCCTTTGTTGCTGCACAGGTGGAATTTTCTTTTATGCAATATTAATATAATTTTGAAGTTAGGATAATATAATTTGAAATCTTTCTTAATATAATTGTGAAATACCCTGTAATTAATCATGTGTTAATAAATAATATCCACAAATTTTCTAAATAATAAACCTACCGCAACCTTTACTTAGAAACTTTAGAGCTTCAATGTATTTACATTGTCAGAGTTTCAAGTTGTAACAATAAACACAGAATTGAAGTCATTGTTAATAAACCACCAGCCCATTGAACGCCAATGCCATCTAGTCAAAACATTTTATTTTTCCACTGTCAGTTGTTTGGCTTCCTGACATCTTTTACTTGTGTTGTGTTGTGAGTTGTAGTTTGTGTTTGATGTGCATATTACAAAAAAAACATTTAAAGTGCTGCATAGTTTTCAGGCTGTGTAAAAATTTCTTGCTCAGGGTAATGGTTGGCTCACACAGCAGTAAAAAATAATTTGAGAGAATGTTGCCCACAGGTTACCAACCCTAATTCTTGAAATGTGGGAGGAAGCTGGAGCACCTGGAGAAAACCCACACAGTCACTGGGAGAACATACAAACTCCCTACAGTTAATGCTGTAAAGCATTACACTACCAGGCATTCTCCATTCACATCCAAAACATTAATGTCTATGATAAACTCTGAACTCTGATCCCTGTAGTACTCTACAAGTCACAGTAATAACCATCACACTCTGCCTCCTGTCACTATCCCGCTCTCAGATCCAATTTGCCATGTTGCTTTAGATCTCAAGGACTTTTACCATTTAGACCAGTATTCCATGTATGACCTTTTCAAAGACCTTATTGAAGTCCTTACAAAAGGGCACCACATTAGTGTAGTGGTTAATGTAATGCTAGAGCACCAGTTTTAGGGCATATTTTGGAGATGCAATATAACAATCTTCAGATCTGAGTATGGATTGTAGATTAAATTTAAAATGCAGCTCAGAACAAGAAACATCCATTTTCTTCAGCAGTTTAATGGGGCACGACTGCACAAGCATGTGTAAGTCCAACTGTGAGGCAACGGGAGTATTTAAAAGAGAGCAGTTTGGGGAAGTCGGTCATTTTCTTTGGCAGTTTAACAAGGCACGTGTAAGTCGGGCCATGAGGCAGCGGGATTATTTAAAAGAGAGCAGTTTGACAGAGCGGGCAACATTGTAGTGGGCAACGGAGTAGAGGGAGACAGAGTAGGAAGGCTTTGTCTCCAAAGGCTTAGGCGAGCAGAAGCTGAAGACGAGCTTCACTCCAAGTGAGGTAAGGCTGGGTAAGTTCCTTAAAAGGAAAACGTTTCAAAAGCTGAGGCAACTTATTGGGTAGGTCATGATAGCTGAGATCTGTCCCTTGGTTTGTTCATCCTGCAGCATGTGGGAAATCAGGGATACTTCCAGTGTCCCTGATGACTATGTGTGCAGGAAGTGTGTCCAACTGCAGCTTCTGGCAGACTGCATTCAGCATCTGGAGCTGCGATTGGATTCATACTGGAGCATCCGCGATGCTGAGAAAGTCGTGAATAGCACGTTCAGTGAGTTGGCCACACCGCAGGTAAAGGCTACACAGGCAGAAAGGGAAGGGGTGGCCACTAGACAGCGTAGCAGAAGGCAGATAGTGCAGGAGTCCCCTGAGGTCATCTCCCTCCTAAACAGATATACTGTTTTGGATACTGTTGGGGGAGATGTCTCACCAGGGGAAGGCAGCAACAGCCGAGTTCATGGCACCATGGATGGATCTGTGGCACAGGAGGGAAGGAAAAGGAGTGGGAGAGCTATAGTGATAGGGGATTCGATTGTAAGGGGAATAAATAGGCGTTTCTGCGGCCACGAACGAGACTCCAGGATGGTATGTTGCCTCCCTGGTGCAAGGGTCAAGGATATCTCTGAGCGGCTGCAGGACATTCTGGAGTGGGAGGGTGAACAGCCAGTGGTCGTGGTGCACATAGGTACCAATGATATAGGTAAAAAATGGGATGAGGACCTACAAGGTGAATTTAGGGAGTTAGGAGATAAACTAAAAAGTAGAACCACAAAGGTAATAATCTCTGGATTACTACCAGTGCCACGTGCTAGTCAGAGTAGAAATAGGAGGATATTTCAGATGAATACGTGGCTTGAAAAATGGTGCAAGGGGGAGGAATTCAAATTTCTGGGGCTTTGGAACCAGTTCTGGGGGAGGTGGGACCGGTACAAACAGGACGGTCTGCACCTGGGCTGGACTGGAACCAATGTCCTGGGGGATTGTTTGCTACTGTTGTTCAGGAGGATTTAAACTAATGTGGCAGGGGGATGGGAATAAGTGCAGAGAGACAGAGGGGTGTAAAATGAAGGTAGAAGCAAAAAGTAGTAAGGTGAAAAGTAAAAGTGACAGGCAGGCAAATCCAGGGCAAAAGTCAAAAAGGGCCACTTTTCAACATAATTGTATAAGGGCTAAGAGTGTTGTAAAAACAAGCCTGAAGGCTTTGTGTGTCAATGCGAGGAGCATTTATTACAAGATGGATGAATTGAATGTGCAGATAGTTATTAATGAATATGATATAGTTGGGATCACAGAGACATGGCTCCAGGGTGACCAAGGATGGGAGTTCAACATCCAGGGATATTCAATATTCAGGAGGGATAGACAGGAAAGAAAAGGAGGTGGGGTAGCTTTGCTGGTTAGAGAGGAGATTAACGCAATAGAAAGGAAGGACATTAGCCTGGAGGATGTGTAATCGATATGGGAGAGCTGCATAACACTAAGGAACAGAAAACGCTGGTGGGAGTTGTGTACAGGCCACCTAACAGTAGTAGTGAGGTTGGGGATGGCATTAAACAGGAAATTAGAAATACGTGCAATAAAGGAACGACAGATATAATGGGGGACTTCAATCTACATATAGATTGGGTGAACCAAATTGGTAAGGGTGCTGAGGAAGAGGATTTCCTGGAATGTATGCGGGATGGTTTTCTGAACCAACATGTCGAGGAACCAACTAGAGAGCAGGCCATTCTAGATTGGGTATTGAGCAATGAGCAAGGGTTAGTTAGCAATCTTGTCATGCGAGGCCCTTTGGGTAAGAGTGACCATAATATGGTGGAATTCTTCATTAAGATGGAGAGTGACATAGTTAATTCAGAAACAAAGGTTCTGAACTTAAAGAAGGGTAACTTTGAAGGTATGAGACATGAATTAGCTAAGATAGACTGGCAAATGATACTCAAAGGGTTGACAGTGGATATGCAATGGCAAGCATTTAAAGATCGCATGGATGAACTACAACAATTGTTCATCCCAGTTTGGCAAAAGAACAAACCAGAGAAGGTAGTGCACCCGTGGCTGACAAGGGAAATTAGGGATAGTATCAAGTCCAAAGAAGAAACATACAAATTAGCCAGAAAAAGCAGCACACCTGAGGACTGGTAGAAATTCAGAGTCCAGCAGAGGAGGACAATGGGCTTGATTAGGAAAGGGAAAAAAGATTATGAGAGAAAGCTGGCAGGGAACATAAAAACTGACTGTAAAAGCTTTTATAGATATGTGAAAAGAAAAAGATTGGTTAAGCCAAATGTAGATCCCTTACAGTCAGAAACAGGTGAATTGATCATGGGGAACAAGGACATGGCAGACCAATTGAATAAACTACTTCGGTTCTGTCTTCACTAAGGAGGACATAAATAATCTTCTGGAAATAGTAGGGAACCGAGGGTCTAGTGAGATGGAGGAACTGAGGGAAATACATGTTAGTAGGGAAGTGATGTTAGGTAAATTGAAGAGATTAAAGTCAGATAAATCCCCAGGGCTAGATGGTCTGCTTAAGGAAGTAGCCCAAGAAATAGTGGATACATTAGTGATAATTTTTCAAAACTCCTTAGATTCTGGATTAGTTCCTGAGGATTGGAGGGTGGCTAATGTAACCCCACTTTTTAAAAAAGGAGGAAGAGAGAAACTGGGGAATTATAGACCAGTTAGCCTGACATCGGTAGTGGGGAAAATGCTAGAGTTGGTTATCAAAGATGTGATAACAGCACATTTGGAAAGCAGTGAAATCATTGGACAAGGTCAGCATGGATTTGTGAAAGGAAAATCATGTCTGACGAATCTTATAGAATTTTTTGAGGATGTAACTAGTAGAGTGGATATGGGAGAACCAGTGGATGTGGTATATTTGGATTTTCAAAAGGCTTTTGACAAGGTCCCACACAGAAGATTGGTGTGCAAACTTAAAGCACACAGTATTGGGGGATGGTATTGATGTGGATAGAGAATTGGTTGGCAGACAGGAAGCAAAGAGTGGGAATAAATGTGACCTTTTCAGAATGGCAGGCAGTGACTAGTGGAGTACCGCAAGGCTCAGTGCTGGGACCCCAGTTATTTACAATATATATTAATGATTTAGACGAGGGAATTAAATGCAGCATCTCCAAGTTTGCAGATGACACGAAGCTGGGCGGCAGTGTTAGCTGTGAGGAGGATGCTAAGAGGATGCAGGGTGACTTGGATAGGTTAGGTAAGTGGGCAAATTCATGGCAGATGCAGTTTAATGTGGATAACTGTGAGGTTATCCACTTTGGTGGGAAGAACAGGAAAACAGATTATTATCTGAATGCTGTCCAATTAGGAAAAGGGGAAGTGCAACATGGCTTGGGTGTCATTGCACACCAGACATTGAAAGTGGGCATGTAGGTACAGCAGGCGGTGAAAAAGGTGAATGGTATGTTGGCATTCATAGCAAGTGGATTCGAGTACAGGAGCAGGGAGGTTCTACTGCAGTTGTACAAGGCCATGGTGAGATCACAACTGGAGTATTGTGTGCAGTTTTGGTCCCCTATTCTGAGGAAAGACATTCTTGCCTTAGAGGGAGTACAAAGAAAGTTAACCAGATTGATTCCTGGGATAGCAGGACTTTCATATGAAGAAAGACTGGATCAACTAGGCTTATACTCGCTAGAATTTAGAAGATCGAGGGGGGATCTTATTGAAACGTATAAAATTCTAAAGGGATTGGACAGGCTAGATGCAGGAAGATTGTTCGTGATGTTGGGGAAGTCCAGAACGAGGGGTCACAGTTTAAGGATAAAGTGGAAGCCTTTTAGGACTGAGATGAGAAAAAACTTCTTCACACAGAGAGTGGTGAATCTGTGGAATTCTCTGCCACAGAAAACAGTTGAGACCAGTTCATTTGCTATATTTAATAGGGAGTTAGATATGGCCCTTGTGGGGGGTAGTAACAGGGGGTAGGGAGAGAAAGCAGGTACAGGGTTCTGAGTTGGATGATCAGCCATGATCATACTGAATGGTGGTGCAGGTTCAAAGGGCCGAATGGCCTACTCCTGCACCTATTTTCTATGTTTCTATCCAATTGACTTGAGATGTTTGCATATGTATGAATGCAATCAACACCCTATTGCATGAATATGACTCAGAGACCACAGTAACTGACACTCATTTTTGGAGTTTTAGTGGGAAGATCCTGGCATATGAAAAATTACACGTAACTCAAAAGAAGCATTTTGAGGATAGTGTAACTATAGAAATTGCTTTGTTCTTTAACATATAAAAATGTGTTGTAATGTTGGGTCTGGGAGTTCTGTCTCTCTCTCTCTCATGGCAGCATCCATCATTAAGGACTCTCACTATTCAGGACATGCCCTTTCCTCATTACTACCATTAAAGAAGTACAGGAGCCTGAAGACACACACCCAATGTTTTGGGACCAGCTTCTTCTCCATCCACTATCAGAATTCTTTACGGTCCATGAACTCTACTTCACTATTTTGCTCTCTTTTGCACTATTTGTACATTTTATATTTCTTATTGTATTTTTGTTAATATATATTGCACTGTACTGCTGCTGTAAAGCAACTATTTCACCACGTACTATATGTCAGAGATAATAAACCTGATTTTTTCTCGTGGCACTTGTTACTTGTCCTACAAAGGACTATGAGAATGGCTGAGAGGATCATAGGGGTCTCCCTGTCATCCATTGGGGACATTTATCAGGAGAGCTGTGTACGCAGGGCCCTTAGTATTATCAAGGATTCCATCCATCCATCCAGCATCCTCTTTAACATTCTACCATAAGACAGGAGACTCTGCTGCATAAAGACCAAGAATGGTCAGGATGGAAAAACAGCTTCTTCCATCAGGCCATTAGGCTTCTGAACTCACTGCCACATCACATTCAAAGTGTCACCAGATAATCTGTATTATACCCTACAATATTTAATTTATGTGCTTTACTTTGTTTATCCATGCATAATTCACTTTGTAGATTTGATAATACTTTGTTTTATAGGTCTGTTATGTGTGTTACTGTGCATTACACCCTGGTCTGGAGAAATGTTGCCTCGTTTGGCAGAATACATGTATATAGTTAAATGACAGTAAACTTGACTTAATCTACTTATAAAAACTTTGTTATTTTCCTTATCTTAATCACCAGTGCTGTTTTGTGACCTTAGTTTTTTTTATGAAACCTCCTCCACATTTTATATTCCTGAAAGCCACCTCCTGTTTCTTAAGCAAATCCTTGATAACTCTTGATATCCTGGGTTCCCTCTCATGGGCCTTGAATCCTCACTAGTTCATTAGTTAATGAAGCTTGGCAAGAGATGATGTGGAGTTGGGAGGTTTCATTAACTTCTCAGCAAATCATCCTATCCCACTCTCTTTCCCTCCCCAAACCTGATCACTATTTGGTATGTTGTGTCATTTCTTAATAATCATTCTCATTCAGAAATGAAGTTTCTGTAGAAACACTTCCATAAAAGAGCATCAAAATACAACATGAACTCATTTTTCATCTCTATTCAAATATCCTTGGCAGGGCCATTTGTTTTTTACCATTTCAGCTGACGCAGGAGGGGGTCCAGTTGGCCAAGGCATAGAAAACAACAGGAAGATCACACTGAAATGGTATTAGTTACGCCACGGTTAGCATCTGTGGTTATCTTCACTACGCTACAGGAAGGATGTGATTACACGAGAGAGAGAGAGAGAGAGCAGATCGGATCAAAGAAGACATTGCAAAATCGGCAAATTTCAATTATGACAAGGATATTGTTTGGCTGACGTGTGTAAAATAATGAGAGGAAAGGGCAGGACAAACAGGAAGGACACATTTCCCTTGGATGCATGGAATTAGTAGAGGGATTAGAGAGACAGAAATCTTTTTCACTGAATGAAGAAGATCAGTGGGCGCAGCCCCAGAATACAAGGATGTTGCTTTAGAACAGAGATTAGGAGAAACACACACAAAATGCTGGAGGAACTCAGCAGGCCAGGCAGCACCTATGAAAAAGAGCACAGTCAACATTTCAGGCCAAGACCCATCATCAGGACTGGAAGAAAAACAGACGAGGAGTCAGAGTAAGAAGGTGGGGGAGGGAGGAAGAAACAGAAGGTGATAGGTGAAACTGGGGGAGTGGATGGTGGGGTGAAGTAAATAGCTAGGAAGTTGATGAGTGAAAGAGCAGGGCTGCAGAAGGGGGAATCTGATAGGGGTGACAGAAGGTCATGGAAGAAAGAAAAGGGAGGGGAGCACCAGAGGGAGGTGATGGGCAGGTAAGGAGATAAAGTGAAAGAGGGAAATGTTAACTATCAGACAACTATGCGCAATTCAGCTGCTCAGAATTCAAAAATGCCGCCAGTGTACAATGTTCCCTCGGTCGACACCTTCCAGATAGCCCATGAAAATGTACTTTACTTCTTTTACCTCTGTTTTACACCTTAAATGTGTTTCAGGGATGGTTAGAGCCAGTGATTTACAGTTTGGAAATTGATTGCGTGATCCAGCGCTTTGCTGTCTCCAAGAAGATTCTGGGAAGCCAGTGCATACTCGGACGGCCTTGATGTGAAGAAACTTCGAGACGGCTGCAAGCTGATGTTTGCCTCCATTCTTCTGGTTAAAGTATCCATTAATTGCTGATTAAAGTAGTGAGGGGAAGATTGAGACTTTGAGGCAAATACATAAGGCGAGCAAGAGTTCTGTGCTGACTGCCTTCCTTTTGGTCACTGCCAGAGAAGGAACCTGTGAGCGGCCTATCGCTGTGTGGTTCACTGTGGCAGATGGGTAGGCCCCTCTGCCTCATATGGTGTCCCTCTCTTTCGATAAACATTGATGATATTGGAGGATGGTACCATGGTTCTGTGTTTATGGATTGGACTATTGCGTTTATGGACTGTTGACTCTTTTAGACTGATGGTTTTTATATCCTGTGTTTTTTATCGCCCGTTCCCTTTCCATTTTGTTGTGTGAAGGGAGAATGTTTTGGGGGTTGATGTTCCATTGTGTTCTATTAGTTTTTTTGTGTGGGGAAGGGATTGTATTGGGGGGGTCTATGTTCCTGTTTCATTTTGTGCAGGGGGGAAGGGAGGTTTTGGGGGCCATTTTTTTGTGTGTGTGGTGTGTTAGGTTTGATGTTTCTCACTGAACAACTTTCATGTTCTTGCTTTGTTTCATGGCTACCTGGGAAGACAAATTTCCGAATTGTATATGGATAAATGCTTTGGTAATAAATGAACCCGTGAACCTTTTGAAAGTCTTTGCTGGAGACTATAAGTTCAAACATTGGCAAGCAATCCGCAGTACCCACTGACAAATGGAGAAGTGGAAAGAGCAGTGCAAACTGTTAAGAGTCTCCTACTGAAGGCAAAAGACCCCTATAAAGCACTACTAGCTTATTGTTTCATACCTCTTGCAAATGGCTACAGTCCATCAGCGCTGTCAATGAACTGGAGACTGAGACCAAGCCTGCCTGTTTGTCCTTCCCTTCTCCAAACTCACTTACCTGACTTAAACAAAGAGAGAAATTTTGAGACAACACAGTGTGAGAAAACAAAGAACGTGCATGATATCAGACAGACAGACATACTTTATTGATCCTGAGGGAAATTGGGTTTCGTTACAGACGCACCAACCAAGGATAGTGTAGAAATATAGCAATATAAAACCATAAATAATTAAATAATGATAGGTAAATTATGCCAAGTGGAAATAAGTCCAGGACCAGCCTATTGGTCAGCAAACGTGATAGCACTGGCCACCACAGACTCGTAGAACATCCTCAGCATCGTCCAGCAGATGTTAAAGGACCTCAGATTCCTCAGGAAGTAGAGACGGCTCTGACCCTTCTTGTACAATACACAAAGCAAAATCTTTGTCACTGCTCAGGATTGGTGAAGCTGTCTGGTTTTCAGACCAATCCACCAAAGGACCAATAGTCCCACAGCATGCACTATGAATGTTTGTGATCAGAAAGTCACAAGGTGATGCACCATCAATAACTCACACTGAGACGTAAGGCGAGATATCGGCTTTTATTGACTGGAAGAAGGAACCAGGAGTGAGTGTCTATCATACAATGTCTTGGAGACTGAGGCCGAGCGTCAGGCCTCAGATCTCCTTTATACAGGGGCCTGTGGGAGGAGCCACAGGAGCAGTCAGCAGGGGGCGTGTCCCGACAGGCACATAGTTCACCACACAAGGTAAAATCAGGTGGGACAGGTATGTGCTCGTGTGCCTTCAAAGTCCATGAAAGGCAGAGGAAGAAATACAGTGGGCTGATCCCTACAGCAAGGGACACAGCTGTTCAAGAGTCTCCACCCCCTTCAACACTTCTAGGAATGTATACTCCATAGACTAAAAGCTTAGTGCAAATGACTGAAGAGGCAAAACAATCCTTTCACTTTGCCAGGATGTTCCAGTAGTCTATTCTACCTCCATCAGATTTAGTGTCTCTTTTTCAAAGAGTTCTAATGTTGAAAAAACATTTCACAAAATGAGACTTCAAAAAAAAAAGGAATTGATGAAAAAAGAAGGAAAACAAAGAGAGTGGTAGATCATTTAAAATGAAGAGAAAAACAATTATAGCTTTGGCAATTCTTTTTTATGGTTATGTAAGGAGCATAAGTTATGTGCTTTGGGTAAAATTAACTGAATCACTCAATTTCACTGACTATAACTTCAATGCAGTTCTATAGACAAGAAGTACATACCTAGCTTTTTTTCAAGAAGTGGAAATGTTGTAGTAGTTAATGAATTAATCTTATGCTACTTAGTTAGGAACTCCCACGTGGGAGAAGTTCACATATTGTACAAGCATATTGTATCAATAAGGTTCAGTTCAATATCCTCCAGCTGGCCTCCGGGTTTCTTTCTGCACTCTCCCTCATCAAGAACACAACAACCAAGAAAGTTACAAGAAGCACAGGTAAGATCTCTGGAAAGCAAGAGGAAATTCTGGACTAAACTTGAATCAACAAAGGATGCTCATCAATTGTGGCAGGGCTTCAATGCTATCACCTCTTCTAAAGTAAAATTAAGTGACATAGGCAACAACAGGGCTTCGATTCCAGAATAGCTCAATGCCTTCTTTGCTAGCTTTGACTACCAAAACATGGAGGAAGTATTACAAACTCCCACAGCCCCTGATGATCCTGTAATTTCATTCTCTGAGGCCAACATATGAGCAGCCTTCAGGAAGGTGAAGCCAAGACAGCAGTGGGCCTTGACAGGATATCTGGCCAAGGACTAAAGACCTGCGTGGATCAACTGGCTGGAGTGTTCACTGAGATCTTTAACTCCTGCTTTGGCAGTCTGAGGTACCCACCTGCTTCAAGCAAGCTTCACTTAAACCAGTGCCTAAGAAGAACATGGTAACCTGCCTTAATGACTATCATCCAGTGGCACTTACAATCACAATGATGAAGTGTTTTGAGAGGTGATGAATCATATCAACTGCTGCCTAAGAATTGACTTATATCTGTTCCAATTTGCTTACTGTCACCCCCTCAAAACTAATCAATAAACTTCAAGACCTTGGCCTCAATACCTCCTTGTGCAATTGGATCCTTGATTTCCTCACTTTGGATTGGCAACAACTCTCCACAATCCCCAACAGCACAGATGCGCCACAAGGCTGTGTGCTTAGACCCCTGCTCTACTCACTTTACACTTATGACTGTGTGACTAAGCACAGCTCCAATGCCATATTCAAGTTTGCTGTTGACATTACTGTCGTAGGCCGAATCAAAGGTGGTGATCAATCAACGTATAGGAGGAATACTGAAAATCTGGTTGAGTGGTACCACAACAACAACCAGAACAACTCTATTTCAGCAAGACCAAGGTGCTGATTATTGACTTCAGGAGGAGGAAACTAGAGGTCTATGAGCCAGTCCTCATTGAAGGATCAGAGGTGGAGACGGTCATCATCTTCAAATTCCCCAGTGTTATTTTCCTGGAGGATCGTCCTGGGCCCAGCACGTAAGTGCAATTATGAAGAAAGCATGGCAGTGCCTCCACTTAGGAGTTTGCGAAGATTTGGTATGATATCTAAAACTTTGATAAACCTCTACAGATATGTGATGGAGAATATACTGACTGGTTGCGTCACAATCTGGTAGGGAAATATCGATGCCATCAAACAGAAAATTCTACAAAACGTAGTAGATATGGCCCAATCCAATACTGGTCAAGCCCACCCTCCACTGACCACATATAATGGTGTATTATTGCTGGAAACAGTATCAATCATCAGGGACCCCAAGCACCCAGGCCATGCTCTCCTCTTACTGCTGCCATCAGGAAGAAGGAACAGGAGACTCAGGACACACCACCAGGTTCATGACAGTTAGTACCTTCAACCATCAGGCTTTTCAACCAAAGAGGATAATTTCACTTGCCCCATCACTGAGATGTTCCTACAACCTATGGACTTACTTTCAAGGTTTTCTCATCTCATGTTCTTGATATTTACTGCTTTTTATTTATTATTATTATTTCTTTCTTGATATATTTATAGAATGTGGTCTGTTGCACACTAGGTAAATGCCCAAGTTGGTGTGATCTTTCATTGATTCTAATATGGTTATTATTCTATTATGGATTGAGTATGCCAACAAGAAAATGAATCTCACGGTTGTACATGGTGAGATATATGTACTTTGATAGTAAATTTACTTTGAAGTTTCACCTTTAATCTATGCCTTCTTGTGCTACTTTCACCCAAACTCAGTGGAAAAAGCCTGCTATCCATACCCCTCATCATTTTGTATATCTATCAAATCTTGCCTCATTTTCCTATGTTCCAGGCAGTAAAGCCCTAACATATTCAACCTTTCCCTATAACTCCTCAGTCCTGGCGAAATCTTTGTAAATTTTATCTGTACTCATTCAATCATATTCATATCTTTCCTGTAGTTATACCATTTGGCCCAACCAGTCTGCTCCACCATTCCATCATGGCTGATTTATTATCCCTCTCAATCCCATTCTCCTGCCTTCTCCCTGAAACATTTGATGCCCTGACAAATGAAGAAACTATCAACTGTCACTTCGAACATACTTCATGACTTGGTCTCCACAGCTGTCTGATGCAATGAATTTTACAGATTCACCACTCTCTGGCTGATGAAATTCCTTCTCATCTCTGTTGTAAATGGATGTCCTTCTATTCTGAGGCTGGGCCCTCTGGTCCTAAGCTCACCCACTATAGAAAACATTCACTCCACATACACACTCTATACAGACATTTCAATACTTGATAGGTTTCAATGAGATCTCATTCTTCTAAACTCGAGCAAGTACAGGCCCAGAGCCATCAACATTCCTCATATGTTAAACTTTTCATTCCAGGAATTATTGTTGTGAACCTCTATATCCATGATGCAACTTTCAAGGAATTATGGACTTATATTCTCAGCTCCCTCTGTTCTACCACACTGTTCACTGTGCAAGGCCTACCTTGGTTTGTGTTCCCAAAGTGCAACATCTCACACTAATCTGATCCTTTTAATTGAAGGGTAACTATTGATTCTTCATAATGTATCCTCTAAACTCCGTAGTGTCCTTCATTACCATCTCAGTCAAACCTATTGCCCTCTGAACTCCAGATGCCCCTAGAGACATCTCAAACTGTTGCAAGTGCATTTGGCTTCAACACTTAATAACAGTATAAAGTTCAAAGTAAATTTATATCAAGGTACATTTATGTCAGCATATACACCTTGAGATTCATTTTCTTGTATGCATACTCAATAAATCCAGAAGAGTATAATAACCTAAATAGAATCAAAGAAAGATTGCACCAACTTGGGTATTCAACCATTGTGCAAAATAGAACAAACTGTGTAAATACAAAAAGAAAGAAATAATAAGTAAATAAGCAATAAATATAGAGAACATGAATGAGATGAAGAATCCTTCAAAGTGAGTCCATAGGTTGTGGGAAAACTAAAAATGATGGACAAGTGAAGTTGAGTGGTTATCTCTTTTGGTTCAAGAACCTGATATTGAGGGGCAATAACTGTTCCTGAAACTAGTGGTATGAGACCTGAGATTCCTGTATCACCTTCCTGGTAGCAACAGTGAGAAGAGAGCATAACCTAGGTGGTGGGGGTCCCTGATGATGAATGCTGCTTTCCCGCGACGTTTCACATAGGTGTACTTGATGATGGGGAAGGCTTTACCCATAGAACCATAGAACATTACAGCACAGAAACAGGCCTTTTGGCTCTTCTTGGCTGTGCCAAACCATTTTTCTGCCTAGTCCCACTGACTTGCACCTGGACCCTCCATACCCCTCTCATCCATGTACTTGTCCAAGTTTTTCTTAAATGTTAAAAGTGAGCCTGCATTCACCACTTCAATTGGCAGCTCATTCCACAGTTCCACTACTCTCTGTCTGAAGAAGCTCCCCCTGATGTTCCCTTTAAACTTCTTCCTTTTCACCCTTAACCCATGTCCTCTGTTTTTTTTCTCCCCTAGCCTCAGTGGAAAAAGCCTGCTTGCATTCACTCTATCTATACCCATCATAATTTTATATACCTCTATCAAATCTCCCCTCATTCTTCTATGCTTCAGGGAATAAAGTCCTAACCTATTCAATCTTTCTCTATAACTCAGTTTCTCAAGTCTCAGCAATATCCTTGTAAACCTTCTCTGCACTCTTTCAATCTTATTAATATCCTTCCCATCATTAGGTGACCAAAACTGCACACAATGCTCCAAATTCGGCCTCACCAATGTCTTATACAACCTCACCATAACATTCCAATACTCAATACTTTGATTTATAAAGGACAATGTAACAAAAGCTCTCTTTATGACCCTATCTACCTGTGACACCACTTTTAGGGAATTATGTATCTGTATTCCCAGATCCCTCTGTTCTACCGCACTCCTCAGTGTCCTTACCATTTATCTTGCATGTTCTACCTTGGTTTGATACACGTGATGGATTGGGCCTATGCAGTACTTCTTGAAGGACTTTCCATTCAACGGCATTGGTATTTCCATACCAGGCTGTGATGCAGCCAGTCAATATACTCTCCAATACACATCTATCAAAGTTTGTCAAAATTTTAGATGTCATGCCAAATCTTCCTGAGAAAGTAGAGTCGCTGCTGTGCTTTCTCTCTAATTGCTCTCAGCAGTTTTGGGACATCAGGGTAGCTTCTTTGTGCAAAGGATGGCGTGGGTTTGCAATGCAATGCCAGAAATAGTGGTTGAGGTGGGCACATTACCAATGTTCGAAAGTTATTAGATTAATACATGATAAACACAAGAGATTCCGCAGATGCTGGAAATCCAGAGTAACACACACAGAATGCTGGAAGAACTCAACAGGTCTGTTTCAGGCTGATGATGAGTCTTGAAGAAGAGTTTTGGCCCGAAACATTGACTCTTTATTCCTCTCCATAGATGCTGCCCTGATGCTGAGACTCTTCATCAGGACTCCAAGGAAGAGAGTGTGGTGAACTACATACACCTGTCTGGACACGCCCCCCCCCTCCCCGCTGACTGCTCCTGTGGCTCCTCCCACAGACCCCTGTATAAAGGCGATTGGAGGCACTGCTCCTCCCTCAGTCTCCGGGATGTCGTATGGTGATCTCTTGCTACTGACTGCTCTCTTCCAGCGAATAAAAGCTTATATCTCGCCTCACGTCTCCGAGAGTTATTGATGGTGCATCAGGGAGAAGAAGCCAGAATAAAGTGGTGTGGTTTTAGTAATGAGAAGGGAATGGGCCACATGCAGATACAGAGGACTCACTCACTGGACAACACTGTCAGTATGGTGAGTAAGGCATGCTATGTGACCTAATTACTTTATTAGGTTTAATGCTGGAGCAGTCTTTATGGGCCGAATGGCCTAATTCTGCTCCTATGTTTTATGATCTTATGGTGAAAGTACTGATGGATTTCTAGGCATCATCAAACATAGAAAATAGAGCAGTACAGCACAGGAACAGGCCCTTCAGCCCACAACGTTGTGCCAAACCAAAACTAATCCCTCCAACCTACACAACATCCATATCCTTCCATCTTCTTCATATTCATGTACCTATCTAAACATTTCTTAAAAGCTTCTTATGAATTTGCCTCTACCATCATACCAGGCAGTGCATTCCAGGCATCCGCCACTCTGAGTGAAAAACTTACCCCTCACATTCCCTTTGAACCTACCCCCTCTCACCTTCAATACCTCTGGTATTAGACATTTCAACCCTGGGAAAAAGATACTCCCTGTCTACTCCATCTATGCCTCTCATAATCTTATAAACCTCTATCAGATCTTCCCTCAGCCTCCACAGCTCCAGAGAAAACAACCCAAGTGTATCCAGCATATCATGATAGTACATGCCCTCTGAACCAGGCATCATCCTGGTAAACCACTTTTGCACCTCTTCAAAGCCTCAACATCTTTCTTATAGTGGGGCAACCAGAACTCTATTCAATACTCCAGATGTGGCCTAACCAGAGTTCTATAAAGTTCAATAACCTTTTGACTTTTGAACTCAAAGCCCCAACTAATAAAGGTAATCATTCCATAAGCTTTCTTAACCACCCTATTGATCTGTCATGGAACTATGAACTTGCACCCCAAGAACTCTCTGCTCAGCAATGAGGTCTTGCCCTTAACAGTGTACTGTCCTTGTATTTATCCTACCAAGGCGAAACACCTCACATTTATCCGGATTAAACACCATCTGCCATTTCTCTGGCCATATCTGCAACTAATTAATACTGTGCTGCTTTCTTTGCCAGTTTCCTAAATCCATAACTCCACCAATCTTGATACTTACTAATCCACCCATCTACATTTTCATCCTGGTAATTTATATAAATCTCAAATAGTAGAGGTCCAAGCATAGATCCCTGTGGAACACCACTAATTACAGACCTCCAGCTCAAATAAGTCCCTTCAACGACTACCCTCTGTTGTCTATGTGCAAGCCAGTTCTGAATCCAGAATCCTCATGTGCTCCATTTGATTTTAACCTCTGAAACATTACATACCTTTTCTTTTTCTTCTTGACTAAATTCATCACCTCTCTGGACATCCAAGGTTCTCTTATCTTTCCATCCCTGTCCTTCCTTCTAACAGGAACATATCTTAACTTTCCTCTGTGCAGTTGATCTTTAAACACCCTTCAGATGTCTGATGTGGACTTGCCAGAAAAAAAGCGTTCCCAATTAACTCTTCTTAGTTCCTGCCTAATGCCCCTGTAATTTGCCCTGCTCCAATTAAGACTCTCCCACAAGGGCCATACCTATCCTTATCTATAGCTATCCTGAAAGTTAAGAAGTTGTGGTCACTGTTCCCTAACTGCTCACCCACTGAAAAGTCAGTGGCCAAGCTCATTACCCAACACCAGGTCCAGTACAGCCCCTTGTCTCGTTGAACTGTTTACATATTGATTTAAGAAGCCTTCCTGGATATATTTAACAAATTATGCCCCATCTAAACTTCTTGCAATAAGAAGGTCCCAGTTATATTAAGGAAGTTGAAATCCCTGGTATATTAATTACCCATTCCTGACCCCCTCTCAACAAGGTCTCTGCAATGACCACTATCCATGCCCTAAGTTCATAAATTTTATCCATTTTTCGTCACCCTAGCTATATAGTAAAATGCAAAGTTCTGAGGCACACACACACACACACACATCTATCTATCTATCTATATATATATATGTGTGTGTGTGTGTGTGTGTGTGTGTGTGTGTGTTTTTATATATATATCTACAAATATAGACTTTTTGCACAGTATTGCAGTAATTTTATGAATTGCACTGTTCTGCTGCCACAAAAAAAAAGAAATTTCATGACATACGTGAGTGATGATAAACCTGATTTTGATATGGGTCTCTGTAGTGGACTGAGTGGGAAGGGGGCAGGGAGAGGGGAATCGTGACTGAGAAGAGGGGAAAGGAGAGGGGAATTGTCGCTGGGAAAAGAGAAAGGGACAGGGAACAGAGTGGGAAGCACCAGAGAGACATTCTGTAATGATCAATAAATTAATTGTTCGGAATCAATTTACCTTGCTTTGTGTCTCAGGGCTGGGTGTGTCTGAACATGTATCAGACCCCACCTGTAGGCACTGCTTCTCTGCCACCTGTTTCTCACCATTCCCAACATTCTTTGTTCCTGCCATATTTACAAACTCACTCTTTGCTCCACATTGACAAAAACACTACTGTACAAAGCTCTTAGGCATCCTGTCATATATGAGTCTAAGACTTTTGCACAGTACTGTATCAAATTTACGTGGGCTAACTATTTGTGTGGTTTGTGGACTTTGAAAACTTGTTTATCTACTACAGCTTTGTGGTGAGATATTAGGGCCAGCATGCTGTCTTGTATGACTTTCCCACAATTACGCAAGGTTGATTTAGTCAGCAAAATGAGAATTTTTGGGCGGATGGCCAAAGCAAGCTGGAAGGACAACACATGCTGCAAGTGACGTATTTCTAGAGGATGTGGAGAAAACCGGATATTAGAATAACACAGCATAAAGAAATCTGGAAAACTCTTTGATTGTGAAACACAGCCACAATAAAGAAAAGCTGTATCTATCGTTGTTCTAATTTTCTTTTGAATTTAGTGGATATTACAATTTCACAGGCTCAACTAATAATAAAGGCATATATATCTCACAGTCACAGAGTTCATAGCACAGAAAAAGGCCCTTTGGCCCATTGGTTCATGCCAACCAAGATGCCAAGATAATCTCATCCTATTTGGCCTATAACCTACTAAACCATTCCAATCTCTTCTCCAGAATTCCATGACTATGACAATTTCTGTTTATGGAAACAGCAGGCATAAGGGGGAATGCATCAAATGCGAAAAGTTGTCATGGTATTGCAGGCAGGTCATTTCAGTCCACAGGTTCTCTTCCTCTTTTAAATATTTCACAAGATGTTGGTGCTCTGTCATGACCAATGATTTTTACCCATCACCGACTGTCCTTGAGAAATTATTTCCTTGTAATTACACTTTTGTGCTATCCTGGGCTCAGCATGTAAGTACAATTGTGAAGAAAGCACAGTGGTGCCTCTACTTCCTTAGATTAAGTTGCGAGGATTTGGCATGACGTCTAAAACTTCAACAAACTTCTATATATGTGTAATGGTCAGACTGGCTGCATTACATCCAGTATGGAAACACCAATGCCCTTGAACAGAAAGTCTTACAAAAAGTCATGAATATGGTTAAGTCCATCATGGGTAAAGCCCTCCCTATCTCTGAGCACATCTATACAAAATGTTGTCACAGGAAAGCAGCATCCATTATCAGGGGCCCCTCCACCACCCAGGACATGCTCTCATCTTGCTGTTGCCAACAGGAAGAAGGAACAAGAGCTTCAGGACTCACACCATCAGATTCAGGAACAGATATTTCCCACTTGCCCATCATTGAAATGCTCCCACAACCAATGGACTTACTTTCAAGGACTCTTCATTTCATGTTCTTGATATCTATTGCTTGTTTGTTTATTATCTCTTTGCTTTTGTATTTACAAAGCTTGTTAATCTTTGCACACTGGTTGAACACGCAAGTTGTTGTGGTCGTTCATTGATTCTATTATGGATTTATTGAAAATTAATCTCAGGGTTGTAATTGGTGACACATATGTACCTGATAATAAATTTTGTTTGAACTTTGATGAGTCATCTTCCTAAGGAATTGTGGGTGCAACTGCTTCCATGCAGCTAGCTCCATGGTGTTCTTCAGTGAATTTTTCCATAATCTGCAGAAACAACGCAAGACCAGCGATGCTTTAGCTGAGGGTGTGATTGGCAACTAAATATTCCTAGGTTTAGTTGCTTCAGGTGTGATAGAGCAGGAGGGGCCAGAGGAGGAGGTGTTGCATTGCTTGTCCGAGAAAATCTTATGGCGGTGCTTTGGAAGGATAGGTTAGAGAGCTCCTCTAGGGAGGCTATTTGGGTGGAATTGAGGAATGGGAAGGGTGTAGTAACACTGATAGGAGTCTATTATAGGCCACCTAATGGGAAGCGTGAGTTGGAAGAGCTAATGTGTAAGGAGATAGCAGATATTTGTAGTAAACACAAGGTGGTGATTGTGGGAGATTTTAATTTTCCACACGTAGACTGGGAAGCTCATTCTGTAAAAGGGCTGGATGGTTTAGAGTTTGTGAAATGTGTGCAGGATAGTTTTTTGCAACAATACATAGAAGTACCGACTAGAGATGGGGCAGTGTTGGATCTCCTCTTAGGGAATGCGATAGGTCAGCTGACAGATGTATGTGTTGGGGAGCACTTCGGGTCCAGTGATCACAATAGCATTAGCTTCAATATAATTATGGAGAAGGACAGGACAGGACCTAGAGTTGAGATTTTTGATTGGAGAAAGTCTAACTTTGAGGAGATGTGAAGGGAATTAGAGAGAGTGGATTGGGTCAAGTTGTTTTATGGGAAGGATGTAATAGAGAAATGGAGGTCATTTAAGGGTGAAATTATGAGGGTACAGAATCTTTATGTTCCTGTTAGGTTGAAAGGAAAGGTTAAAGGTTTGAAAGCACCATGGTTTTCAAGGGATATTAGAAATTTGGTTTGGAAAAAGAGGGATGTCTACAATAGATATAGGCAGCATGGAGTAAAGGAATTGCTCGAGGAATATAAAGAATGTAAAAGGAATCTTAAGAAAGAGATTAGAAAAGCTAAAAGAAGCTACGAGGTTGGTTTGGCAAATAAGGTGAAAGTAAATCCGAAAGGTTTCTACAGTTATATTAAAAGCAAGAGGATAGTGAGGGATAAAATTGGCCCTTTAGAGAATCAGAGTGGTCAGCTATGTGTGGAGCCGAGGGAGATGGGAGAGATTTTGAACGATTTCTTCTCTTCGGTATTCACTAAGGAGAAGGATATTGAATTGTGTAAGGTGTGGGAAACAAGTAAGGAAGTTATGGAACCTATGACAATTAAAGAGGTGGAAGTACTGGCGCTTTTAAGAAATTTAAAAGTGGATAAATCTCTGGGTCCTGACAGGATATTCCCCAGGACCTTGAGGGAAGTTTGTGTAGAAATAGCAGGAGCTCTGACGGAGATCTTTAAGATGTCATTAGAAACGGGGATTGTGCCGGAGGATTGGCGTATTGCTCCATTGTTTAAAAAGGGTTCTAGAAGTAAGCCTAGCAATTATAGACCTGTCAGTTTGACATCAGTGGTGGGTAAATTAATGGAAAGTATTCTTAGGGATAGTATTAATAATTATCTGGATAGACAGGATCTAATTGGGAGTAGCCAGCATGGATTTGTGCGTGGAAGGTCATGTTTGACAAACCTTATTGAATTTTTTGAAGAAGTTACGAGGAATGTTGATGAGGGTAAGGCAGTGGATGTAGTCTATATGGACTTCAGCAAAGCCTTTGACAAAGTTCCACATAGAAGGTTAGTTAAGAAGGTTCAGTCGTTAGGTATTAATGCTGGAGTAATAAAATGGATTCAACAGTGGCTAGATGGGAGATGCCAGAGAGTAGTGGTGGATAATTGTTTATCGGGATGGAGGCCGGTGACTAGCGGGGTGCCTCAGGGATCTGTTTTGGGCCCAATGTTGTTTGTAATATACATAAATGATCTGGATGATGGGGTGGTAAATTGGATTAGTAAGTATGCCGATGATACTAAGGTAGGAGGTGTTGTGGATAATGAGGTGGGTTTTCAAAGCTTGCAGGGAGATTTATGCCGGTTAGAAGAATGGGCTGAACGTTGGCAGATGGAGTTTAATGCTGAGAAGTGTGAGGTTCTACATTTTGGCAGGAATAATCCAAATAGAACATACAGGGTAAATGGTAGGGCATTGAGGAATGCAGAGGAACAGAGAGATCTAGGAATAACAGTGCATAGTTCCCTGAAGGTGGAGTCTCATGTAGATAGGGTGGTGAAGAAGGCTTTTGGAACGCTGGCCTTTATAAATCAAAGCATTGAGTACAGAAGTTGAAATGTAATGTTAAAATTGTACAAGGCATTGGTAAGGCCAAATTTAGAATATTGTGTGCAGTTCTGGTCACCGAATTATAGGAAAGATATCAATAAATTAGAGAGAGTGCAGATTTACTAGGATGTTACCTGGGTTTCAGCAATTAAGTTACAGAGAAAGGTTGAACAAGTTAGGTCTCTATTCATTGGAGCGTAGAAGGTTGAGGGGGGATTTGATCGAGGTATTTAAAATTTTGAGAGGGATAGATAGAGTTGACTTGAATAGGCTGTTTCCATTGAGAGTAGGGGAGATTCAAACGAGAGGACATGATTTGAGAGTTAGGGGGCAGAAGTTTAAGGGAAACACGAGGGGGTATTTCTTTACTCAGAGAGTGATAGCTGTGTGGAATGAGCTTCCTGTAGAAGTAGTAGAGGCCAGATCAGTTGTGTCATTTAAGGTAAAATTGGATAGGTATATGGACAGGAGAGGAGTGGAGGGTTATGGGCTGAGTGCGGGTAGGTGGGACTAGGTGAGATTAAGAGTTCGGCACGGACTAGGAGGGCTGAGATGGCCTGTTTCCGTGCTGTGATTGCTATATGGTTATAAGTTATATGGTTATATGAAGTGGGTTTGTCTTTCTGGTCATATCTTATTACAGTTTGTTTGGCAGTCTGATGAAATTGAATGGCTCACCAGGCTATTGCAGAGGACA
Source organism: Hypanus sabinus (assembly GCF_030144855.1). NCBI lineage: Eukaryota > Metazoa > Chordata > Chondrichthyes > Myliobatiformes > Dasyatidae > Hypanus > Hypanus sabinus. The sequence goes on from NC_082706.1 coordinate 10,909,135, forward strand.
GTTAAGAGTCAACCACTGCATATGTGCCAGTCCTTATATGGATAGCGCATTTCCTTTCTGCAGGGTGGGACAGTAGTGCCGTGGTTAGCTAAGACCAACCTAGATATAATTCCAGTCATGTTCTCCCCATAACCACGTGAGTTTCCTCCAGATACTTCAAAATCCTTCCACATTCCAAAGGTGTAAGGTTTCATTGGATAATTGGACACATAGGACTAATTGGGTGGTGTGGGCTAATTGGGCTGGAAGGGCCAGTTACTGTGCTGTATATATAAATAAATACATAAATAGGTCGCAGATAAAATAATAAGGATTAGTGAAGCCAACAATTTTGATGATAATATGCTAGTTTAAAGATAAAGATTAGCTTTATTTGTCATACATACATCAAAACCTACAGTGAAATGCATTGTTCACATCAAATCAAATTAGCGAGGGTAGTGCTGGAGGTGCTGCAAATGTCACTACGCTTCTGGCACCAACATAACATGCCCACAACTTATTAACACTAACTGTACAACTTTGGAAAGTGGGAGGAAACTGGAGCACCTGGAGGAAACCCATGTGATCATGGGGAGAACTAACAAAATCCTTACAAACAGCAGCAGGAATCAAACCCCAATCTCTGATCACTGACCCTGTAAAGCGATTGTGCTAACGGCTCAGCTACCATACCACTGATACTTCTGTGGATACTGATGTTCGTAAAATGCTTTTAATTGAAGATGGCCTAGATTTCAAACTCTTAAGTATAATCTCTATGCCAACTCAGAGTTCAGCATGTGGTTTTCATCAATAAGCTTTCAGAAGTAGAGATGACGTTTTGAAAGTGCACAGCACCATTTACAAATCCTTGGATGATGAGGCAAAGCATGTCTGCCAAAACCCATGCTGGAATTTTATAGTAATAGTGCTTTATTTCTGATGAAGTGGGAAGCTTAATACTTTGGAAGTGATTTTATGGATGAATGGATATTATTCCTATCAATATCTCAACATAGTTTTAATTCCTTTTTGCAGATGTTGTGAGTTTAAAAGGGGCATGTGAAGTGGGGCCTCGGTCACATTGAAAGGAGCAATGGGAACAGGTTCCCAATGAGTTTAAAGGGAGCTCAGGAAACAGGATTCCAATGAGATTAAAGGGAGCTTGGGAAATGGGTTTCCAATAAGTTTAAGGGGAACTTGAGAAATAGGTTCCCAATGAGTTTAAAGGAAATTCGGGAAATGGGACTCCAATGAGTTTAAAGGGAGTTTGGAAATGGGTTCCCAATGAGTTTAAAGGGAACTTGGGAAATAGGTTCCAAATGATTTTATCGGAAGCTCAAGAAACAGGACCCAATGAGTTTAAAAAGAGCTTGGGGAATGGGTTCACAATGAGATTAAAGGAAGCTTGTGTAATAGGACCTAATGAGTTCCTAAACAACCAGTCCTGATGAAGGGTCTTGGCCTGAAATGTCAACTCAGCCTAAAGCCTTGTTTCTGGGTAGAATTAAGATGATGCCAAAAGACTGCCTCTTCGAGCTCATCTGTGGAAACAGCTTAAATTCCTGTCTTTAATGTCTCTTTCCTCCTTTTCAAGGTGGATGGGGTTCTATAGAGGTTCCTGCCATGCAATGGCACTCAAAACTGCATTTTTTTTCTCATGGTAATGAGTTCCTGTTCTTGGAGCTCTGTGACTGGCTGGCTTTTTCTGACATTTTCCAGGTGCAGCATAGAAGATGCCAGGGTGTGGCCCTATGCTGCCCCGTAGATGACCGATTCCAGGCCAGTGCTGCTGACTGGGATTTCACTGAGGCGGATGTGCCGATGGAGGTCTCTGAGGTTGGGTGACTGCTCTCTCTCGATAGTGAAGAGAGCTTGCTGCTGATTCTCTTGAGTTAGAGAATCTTGGAATAAAAAGCAATGCGGCAGACTGTAACATCATAACAGCAACTAATGTTGGTCTCTTCTTTCGTTGTGAAATGGGTGACATCTCTCTATCCCTTGTTAGTGAAAGAGAGATCCTATAGCATGTCAAACTGTCGGGTAAACAATAGGGTTTGTTGACTGCAGATTATGGTCTCTCTTTGGGTGCTTTGCTATTGCTTGGTGGGTGGAGGGCGCTGATGCCTTTTTGTGGAAATGGGTAGTGGGGAGGGGGAAGCTTGATGCCTTGATGTTGCTTGTGCAGGGCAAGAGGGGAGAGGGAGTTTTGTTTTTCTGTCATTCATTCTTTTGGGGTTTTTTGTGGTTTCTCTTTATGGATGTCTCCAAAGACTAAGTATTTCAGGTTGTATACTGTACACATTCTCTGATAATAAACTGAACTATTTGAACCATTTATACTTACGACTATGAGACTAAGCACAACTCCAATGCCATACTCAAATTTGCTGATGACACCGCTGTCACTGACCGAATCAAAGGTGGTGATGAATCAGCATATAGGACGGCAATCAAAAATCTGGCCGAGAGGTGCCACAACAACAACCTCTCACTCAATGTCAGCAACCAAGGAGCTAATTATTGACTTCAGGAGGAGAAAACTGGAGATTTATGAGCCAGTCCTCATGGGGGGATCTATGGTAGATCGGGTTAGCAACTTTAAATCCCTTAGTGTTATCATTTCAGTGGATCTGTCCTGGACCCTGCACTTACATGCAATTACGAAGAAAGCATGGCAGCTCCTTTACTTCTTTAGAAATTTGTGAAGATTCAGCATGATATCTGAAACTTTGTCAATCATCTATGAATACGCGGTGGAGAGTATATTGGCTGGTTGCATCAGTAGTGGATAGGGCCATCACATGAAAAGTCCTCTCCACCATTGAGCACACCTGTTAGGATCACTGTCATGGGAAATCAGCATTCATCATCAATGATCCCCGACACCTAGTCCATGCCTGTTTCTGCCATAATGAAGGTGATACAGGAGCCTCAAAACCTGAACCACCAGGTTTGGGAGCAGTTATTACACCTCAACTATTAGGCTCTTGACCAGTGGGGGTAACTTCACTCACCCCATCACTGAACTGTTGCCACAACATATGGACTCACTTTCAAGGATTCTTAATCTCATGTTCTTGATATTTATTGTTTATATATTTATTACTATTACTTTTTTTCTTTCTTTTGCACATTGGTAGTTTGTCGGTCCTGTTGGATGTGGTCTTTCATTGATTCTATTACGTTTCTTGGATTTACTGTGTATGCCCACAAGAAAAAAAATCTCATGTTTGTATATGGTAACATATATGTACGTTGATAATAAATTTACTTTGAACTTTGACTATTTATTCACTTCCATAGATGCTGCTAACCTGTTGAGTTCCTCCAGCATTTTGTGTATGTTGTCCCAGTGAGTTTAAAGGGAGCTCAGGAACAGGTCATCAATTAATTTAAAGAGAACTTGGGAAATGGGATCTCGATGAGTTTAACAGGACCCAGAGGAACATTGTCCAGTGAGCCAGATGCCAAAGTATCAGGACACTTGAACATTTAGGCTCCAGACTGGTGTAGTCACAACATAAGTACCATGCAGTGACCGTGTGCAATGTGAGACTAGCCAGTTCCTCTTAATAGTTATTGGCAGTAACATCACCAAACCTACCATCATCAATAGAATTTAACCAGACCACTGACACCAATACTATGATGTACATTCAGTGACCACTTTATTAGATACCTCCCAAATCTAATAAAGTGGCCACTGAGCAATGCACACAAAATGCTGGAGAAATTCAACGGGCCAAGCAGCATCTATGGAAAAGAGTACAGTTGATGCTTCGGGCGGAAACCCTTCAGCAGAAAAAGTTTTTTTTTTCTCCAGACCTGCTGAAGGGTTTCGACCGGAAACATCGATCGTAGTCATTTCCATGCTGCCTGGCCTGCTGAGTTCTTCTAGCATTTTGTGTAAGTTGCTTGGATTTCCAGCATTTGCAGGTTTTCTCTTGTTTGATAGTGGCAACCGAGTCTATGTCTGTGGTCTTCAGCCGCTGTAGCCCATCCACGTCAAGGTTCAACATGTGTGTTCAGAGATGCTCTTTTGCACACCATTGTTGTAATGTGCAGTTATTTGAGTTACTGTCGACTTCCTGTCAGCTTGAACTAGTCTGGTCATTCTCCTCTGACCACTCTCATTAACAGGATGTTTTCCCCCACAGAGCTGCTGCTCGCTTGATGATTTTTTGTTTTTTTTTCACCATTCTCTGTAAATTCTGGAAACTGTTGTGCATGAAAATTCAGGAGGTCATCAGTTTCTGAGTTATTCAAGCCACCCTGTTTGGCACCAATAATCATTCCACTTAGATCACATTTCTGCCCCATTCTGATGTTGGTCTGAACAACAATTGAACCTCCTGACCATGTCTACATGCTTTTATTCACTGTGTTGCTGCTGCATGATTGGCTAATTAGATGTCTAGGGGTTAATGAATTGTCATCTGTGAATAGAAAGTTCAGTTCAGTTCGTACGTGCTGAGGTAGTTGTTGGTTCTTGTGTTTTAATCGTTGTAATTGTTGGAGAGAGAGAGAGAGAGAGAGTGCCAGTAAACAGTGACAGCTACAGTCAGCCAAACCTTCCTTTATGTTCTTGATCCGTCGATGTGTTGTGGCCATTCAGGTATGACCCCTCTGTCCTTCAGCTAGACCATTCTTCTGTGGTGGACTCGTCACCCAGGCAAGGGCCCCCACCAGCCCTGCTAATACACTGTGAGTTAAATTGACTGATCCTTCGTTCGGTCTCTGATGCCCCACACCTTCACGTGGGTTCCAACACTCAAGCAGTGCTCACTAGTGTGTCTCCGGGTGTGTCTGAGGGGTGTCTCCCCAGACCTCACTTTTATCCCCACTCTCAGGGTCTCAGGTGTCAATCAGTTTTGAATGGCTTTGTCCATCAAACCAGCCCACTCCGGCTGTCCACTGAGCAATTTTAATGAACAGAATGGTACCAAGTAAACATCCCTCTCCGGAGCCATATGTCTTTCAAGAGTCATAATATGGTGGAACAACAAGTCTCTCTCCCCTCTCTTATTGGTAGCAGATGTTCTGGCATGTTTTTGTTCCATCTCTTTCTCTCTCATTAACAGCGTGGTAACAGCAACAGTTTGTAATTCTCCCGGGGTGGGGGGGGGGGGGAAACATGGGCAACTCTGTACCCTTCTGCCCATCAGAGTTGTTCATCCTTCGTAACACAGTCTCCTGCCCTGCTTCAGTCAGCAAAATCGATGAGGAACTGGGTCGTCCACAGGGCAACACTCCAAAGATGTGCTTCAATTTAATTGTTTGCTTCAATGGCATTTTGGCCTTTAGCAAATTGTGCACAAAACACATAAAGGTCCCTATGAAAACTACTAATCCCTAATCTCTCAGTCTTTAACAGATATTCTACTTTTCTGCAGTGTGCATCCATATGGGTGACTTTTCTTTTTTTCCAAATTATATTCGGATCCTCTTGAATTCTCTTTACATCTGCCTCTGTATTATCAATCCCATCTTGTTTAAAAGTCCATAAAACATACTAAGAGCAGGATTAGGCCATCTGGCCCATCAAGACTGCTCCATCATTCACTCATGGCTGATCAAACCCGTTCTCCTGCCTTCTCCCTATTAACTTCTGCACCCTTACTAATCAACCTCCACTTCAAATCTACCCAATGGTGAAAGTTATAAAGAATGATATTTTCTCTTGTCCATTCAAAGTTGGAGGAGCTGCATTTCAGATTAGATATGGAACTGTGGCAAAGTCAGAAAATGTTGGAACTGCTCACTAAGCCATCAACCAAAATGATTAACTCTCTGTCTTCAAAGATGCCACCTGATCCACTGAATATATTCAGCATTGTCTTGTTTTTAATTTTACATTTTCTGTACTTGCAATAATTTATGCTTATATTATTGTTAAGTAGGGGATCCCTGTCTTCCTTCAGAAAGTTGGAAGTAATCTTATGGCATATTTTAGAAGAACCTCCAAGATTATCACAATCTCGTTGTAGGCTTTGAAGTCTTATGTGCCTCAATGACCTGGAGAGCTATGTTGCCTGGAGTCAGGGCCTTGTGCTTTGGCTCTTGGTAGAGTCACCCATGCCAAACAGGTCAAAGGGTGGAGGTCAGACTAAGAGTGGTCCACCAGTCCTCCAGGTTCAGGGGTTCAGCTCAGAGCTAACAACCCTGACTGATTGATGCACCATCAATAACTCTCGGAGATGGGAGGCGAACGATAGGCTTTTATTAGCTGCAAGAGACCAGGATTAGCAGCAAGAGACCACTACACAACAATCTGGAGACTGAGGGAGGAGCAGTGCCTCCAATTGCCTTTATACAGGGGTCTGTGGGAGGAGCCACAGGAGCAGTCAGCAGAGGGGCGTGTCCAGACAGGTATATGTAGTTCACTACACTGATAAAAAAAATAAGTTATGGAAACAGCAAAGAAGAACCCTGTATGGACAGACAGAGATGGAGGACGTTCGATACTGTCCTAAACACCAGCATAATGGACAATTGGGAAGAAGGCTCCAGAGGTGCAAAACTGAGTTCCCTAATAGATACTCATCTCAAGTCATCATGGGAAGAGCACTGATTTACTTATCATTACTAAATTGTCATCAACAGGGCATTTCTGAAAACAAATTGGTTTAAGTTGCAATGGTAACTAATTGAAGAATGTTTTCAAGGTCACTGTGAAGTGACTTTGATCAAACCGTAATATCATTAGCAAATTTGGATATATGACATCTGACCTCTTCAGCCAAATTGTTGATACTGAATTGACCTTATTACTTACATGCTTCATTTACATGGGGAGTAAACATCTTTACGTTACGTCTCCATCTAAACATGCAATGTGCAACTATAGTAATTTATAACAAATATTAAGTACAACAGGATCGTCAATATACGATCACATGACCAAGATTGCGGCGCGACGCAGTTTGCAGCGGCCACTCCAGAGCAGATATCTGTTATTTGTCAAGCGAGATGCCGTGCACAATCCTAATCTGATGAAAACAGACGTGGGAGCATGGAGGAACACCTGGAAATCTCCAGGAAGGCCTTCTTCATTGCTGTTGTGAGGTCCGGGTCTCTGCTGAGAAGAACAGGTCCCCAGTCCTCGGAGTCACGTTGGCGGGGGTGTCGTAGTGCACTTGGCAGAGGATGGCGCTCAGAGAGGCTGTGCCAGAGGGGATGGTCAGAGGCTCAGAGGTTTGATGGACTCGGAGCCTGCTGCAGTCGGGGCGCTGTGTGCTGCTTCTGCGAGGCTGGGTCCGATGGAGCTTTCATTGTGTGCTGCGTCTGCGAGGCTGAGTCCGGTGCCGCGGAAGTTCAGGTACTCCCTTCTGCCGACTGCATGGGATGACGAGTCTATCGGGACCCTGAGGACATGGAAACTGTGTGGTGGTTTCTTTCGAACTTATAGTCTTTTAACACCTTTGGACTATTTTTACTGTGCCCATGGTCTGTTTTTTTTTATCAATTATACTATTGTCTGCACTGTCGTAACTATATGTTAGCTATAACTATCTGTAACTATGTGCTTTTGTGTAGGTCTTGTAGGTTTAGTTTTTGGTTTGTTGGGTGGTAGAGTTGGTCTCTTGACCTGGAGTGTCTGGGTGGTCTTGTTTTGTCTGGTGAGTTTGGAGATCCTTTCCAGGGAATGCGCTAAGATGGTTACGCAATTTTAATATGCAGCAGCCCCTCCAGACTCTGGATTTGGGGATTACCAAATGTCATGTGGATTTTCTGGTGTAGTCTGTTTTGTCTAATGCTTTTGTGATATCATTCTGGAGGAACGTTGTCTCATTTTTTAACTGCATTGCATTTGTGGTTTCTAAATGACAATGAACTGAAACTGAACTGAATATAACAGAAATACAGTTGCATCAGCATGATTTAAGTAGACTGATGTTCTGGGGGCAAAAACTGTCCCGGAGCCTGTTGGTCCTGGATTTTACGCTGCAGTACTGTTTCCTGGATGGCAGCAGCTGGAAACCTTCAACCTAAGCACCAGTCTCTATGGTTCTTAACTAAGCACAGTCTGTCAAGACTATCAAGCTAAGAATGATCACTTATTCCTACTATTTTACCCTCTTTATGACAACATATCTCAAACTATATTTACATAACCAACCCAATACCATTGTGACCAACTTCCTATTTCCTGTGTTATTAAAAGCCTTCCAAAAATCCAATTACCTCATATCCATTGATTCATCTTTATGTATTCTGAGTCACGCTCAGAGAATTCTAGCAGATTAGTTAAACATGATTCACCTTTCATAAATCCATGTTCAATCCTACTCTTCTTTTCTAAGTGTTCTGCTATTACATCTTTCACTACAAATTCCAGCAACTTAGAATATACTTTGATAATAAATTTACTTTGAACCCCAAACAATTATCTTACCATTTATTTTCAGTAGTTGCATATTTTCTTTCTCTCTCTAAGGTGATGAGGACATGTTTCCACCCCATAGAAGTCTATGATCCACAGAAAGTCTGCATTCTGTTCCTGAACCTCACCCCCTCTAAATGCCCTGATCTTCAGTCTCTCAATCTCTTCATACTAACCCTGGCATTATCATTAACCCCACCAATAAAGGCAGTGCTGTGGTCATCTGGCACATTGACCTTAACCTTTGCAGAGGCCAGGTGCCAACTTTTGGCCATCTCTTCGGAAATATAACAAGAACTAGTGGCCAATATGATGTCATCTCCGGCACTATTGCCTTGGAACATCTGGCAGCTCAGCATTCAAAACTATTATCCCCTTGTGAGGTTGATGTTCTAGAGCATGTTGATACTAAGGGAGAGAAGGTGTTGGAGTTGTTAAAATACATTAGGACGGTTAAGTCCCCGGGGCCTGATGGAATATTCCCCAGACTGCTCCACAAGGCAAGGGAAGAGATTGCTGGGCCTCTGGCTAGGATCTTTATGTCCTCATTGTCCACAGGAATGGTACTGGAGGATTGGAGGGTGTCAGGGTCCAATCCGGAAACATATTCTGGATTTTGATTCCGTCCCGGGGATCCAGACTCCGGGTCCTGCAGTTGTCCCTCCCGTCACCTGTGATCTAGTTAGGACCCTCCTGGTTCAAGGAGACACACCTGTAACTCATTGAGCTGCAGGTGTTTATAAGGGGCCTTGGGACTGGGACCAGACGGGTTGTCGTTTTGTTCTGTTTCTCCGCCGGCTTCGAACTCTTCTCTGTATTCTGTTATCCCGCCCAGGCTCAGACCTATTCTTCGTCATGCTTCTCTGCCCGTACCAGTACTGCCAGGTTGGTCTGCTCTCCCACCTTTCTCCCCATGCGCTGGTCCTGCTTTTCCGCTCGTTTGTTTCTCGCGCGGTCGCGCTGTCTGCCGGGCGTTTCCGAATTCCCCGTTGTCATGGCTGTTGTGTTGGTTGACCTGGACCTATGCCCGTTCCTACCCCTTGCCCCTGTCAGGCACGTCTGGCCAACTTGCCGTGGCACGGCAGTGGTTCTGCCTGTTCCTATCCCTTGCCTCCGTCGTGTGGCTCCAGCCGAAGGGCCTTGGCCCGGTGGGGGTTCTGCCTGTTCCTATGCCTTGCCTCCGTCGGGCGGTTCCGGCTGACCCACCGTCACCCGGCGGGGGTTCTGCCCCCTCCTTCTCTTCCACCCGAACTCCGGGATAGTGCCCGCACCCACCTAGGGTCCGCGTCGTGCCCAGGCCTCCGGTGTTTCCACCTGGGAGGCGCCCCTACCCGGGATACATGCGGCCCGCCCAGGGAGGGCTCTTTGCTAGCCTATTGCCACCTAGACCTGTCTGCCTGCCTGCCTGAACCTCGAGGACCTGCCTGCCTGAACCAGGGGACCAGTCTACCTGCCTGCCTGAACCCTGAACTCTGGGGACTTGTCTGTCTGCCGGCCTGAACCCCGGGCACCACTCCGCTCCGCCTGCCTGGACTTCGGGAGCCGCTCCGCCCCGCCTGCCTGGACCTCGGGAGCCGCTCCGCCCCGCCTGCCTGGACCTCGGGAGCCGCTCCGCTCCGCCTGCCTGGACCTCGGGAGCCGCTCCGCTCCGCCGGCCTGGACCTCGGGAGCCGCTCCGCTCCGCCGGCCTGGACCTCGGGTGCCGCTCCGCTCCGCCGGCCTGGACCTCGGGAGCCGCTCCGCTCCGCCGGCCTGGACCTCGGGAGCCGCTCCGCTCCGCCGGCCTGGACCTCGGGAGCCGCTCCGCTCCGCCGGCCTGGACCTCGGGAGCCGCTCCGCTCCGCCGGCCTGGACCTCGGGAGCCGCTCCGCTCCGCCGGCCTGGACCTCGGGAGCCGCTCCGCTCCGCCGGCCTGGACCTCGGGAGCTGCTCCGCTCCGCCGGCCTGGACCTCGGGAGCCACACCGCTCTGCAGGCCTGGACCTCGGGAGCCGCTCCGCTCCGCCGGCCTGGACCTCGGGAGCCGCTCCGCTCCGCCGGCCTGGACCTCGGCAGCCGCTCCGCTGGCCTGAACTCTATCTGCCTGAACCCCAGCTACCTTTAAGTGCCATGGCATCCCCCATCCTGTCCTCCCCCTTGTACTTCAGTGCCTGCGTCCTGCGTTTGGGTCCATCCGGCCCCTCTTGACAGAGGGAGGCGAATGTTGTCCCCTTGTTCAAAAGGGATAATCTGGGTAATTATAGACCAGTGAGCCTTACGTCTGTGGTGGGAAAGCTGTTGGAAAAGGTTCTTAGAGATGGGATCTATGGGCATTTAGAGAATCATGGTCTGATCAGGGACAGTCAGCATGGCTTTGTGAAGGGCAGATCATACCTAACAAGCCTGATAGAGTTCTTTGAGGAGGTGACCAGGCATATAGATGAGGGTAGTGTAGTGGATGTGATCTACATGGATTTTAGTAAGGCATTTGACAAGGTTCCACACAGTAGGCTTATTCAGAAGGTCAGCAGGCACAGGATCCAGGGAAGTTTGGCCAGGAAAAAGAAAAAAAAGTGAGAGTAAGCATTCGGCATGGACTAGAAGGGCCGAGATGGGTTGTTTCCATGCTATAATTGTTATATGGTTAAAACTAATCAATAAGCTTCAAGACTTTGTCCTCAATACCTCCGTGTGCAATTGGATCCTTGATTTCCTCACTTGCAGACCCAGTCAGTTCAGATTGCCAACGACATATCCTCTACAATTTCTATCAGCACAACTGCACCACAAGGCTGTGTGCTTAGCCCCCTGCTTTACGTGCTTTACACCTGTGACTGTGTGGCTAAGTACGGCTCCAAAGCCATATTCAAGTTTGCTGGTAACACGACTGTCGCTAGCCAAATCAAAGGTGGTGACAAATCAGCATATATGAGGGAGACTGAGAATCTGGCTGAGTAGTGTCACATCAACCTTTTACTCAATGAAGTTGATTGAGTAACAAGGAGCTGATTATTGACATCAGGAAGAGGAAGCTGGGAGATCAGAGATGGAAAGGATCAGCAACTTTAAATTCCTTGGTGTTATCATTTTGGAGGACCTGTCCTGTGTCCACCACATAAGGCAATTACAACGAAAGTATTGCAGCAACTCTACTTCCTTACGAGTTGGCAAAGATTCAATGTGACATCTAAAACTTTGACAAACTTCTATAGCTGTGAGGTACTGAGTATATTAACTGGCTGCATCACAGCCGAGGAAGGAATAACCAATGCCTTTGAATGGAAAATCCTACAAAAAGTAGTGGATACTGCCCAGTTGATCACAGGTAAATTCCTCCCACCATTGAGCACATCTACATGAAGCACTGTCTCAGGAAAGCACCACCCATCATCAGGAACCACGACCACCCAGGTCACGCTCTCTTTTCACTGCTTCCATCAGGAAGGAGGTACAGGAGCCTCAGGACCCATACCAGCAGGTTCAGGAACAGATTATTGAAATGTTCTGACAATCTATGGACTCACTTTCAAAGACTCTTCATCTTTTGTTCTTGATAGTTATTGCTTGTTTGTTTCTTTCTTTCTTTGCTTTTGTATTTGCACAGATTGTTGTGTTTTGCACACTGGTTGAACACCCAGTTGGTGCAGTCTTTCATTGATTTTTTTATGGTTGTTCTTCTGTTATGGATCAATTGAGTGTGCCCACAAGAAAATGAATTTCAGGGTTGTTTATGCTGACATATATGTTCTTTGATAATAAATTTACTTTGAACTTTTATTACTGGTTTAATCTCCTCCAAGAACTTCCCTCCACTGGCAGCAACATGATAGTCCCTCACCCCTGGCCTGTGCACTTCTATCTGCTCCCCAAAATCCACAGGAAGGTAGGGCCAGTGTCTCTACCTGTTTGTGCCCTACCACAGCCATATCTTCATACCTCAATTTAAACACAAGATATTCTGCAAATGCTGGAAATACAAAACAACACAGATGAAATGCTAGAGGAACTCAGCAAGTCAGGCAGTTGATAATTGATATTTCAGGCTGAGACGTCGGCCGTTCAATCCCCTCCATAGATACTGCCTGACTTGCTGAGTCCCTGCAACACTTTATGTGTGTTGCCCTTCCTACGTCATGGTCTCAGTAAAGCAACCAGCATAATCAAAGACCACGCACACCCAGGCATTCTCATCAGGCAGAAGATACAAAAGCCTGAAAGCAAGTACCATCAGGCTCAAGGACAGTTCTATCCCACTGTTATCAGTCCCCTGAACAGACCTCTTATGCTGTGAGGGTATTTTTGGGGTTAGGACATACAGCAAATAATTTCAGGCACCAAATTTCAGATCTGAATATGAACTGAAGATTAAATTTAAAAAGCATCTCTGGAAAAAGGGTTCCTAATGCTGTGAAAACAGCAGTTGATTGAAGGACCAGACATTGCTGATTAACATTGTCTGGAGCGTGGGCGTGAAGAAGGAGGTGTGAAAGTTATACTGAATTCAAATCAAGCATTGTAGATACATTGAGTTGTCCTCTGATCTTCAGCATATAAAGTGTCATGTAACGTTTTGTCAATTAAACAGACTACTTCATATCTACCAGCTACGTCTGTCTGGCACCCTTGTTCACGCGTCATCATAACTATAAAGTGGACTCATCCTCAGAATCTACTCGTTAAGATATTGCACTTCACTATTTATCTGCACACTGCTCTTGGTCAGTAGCTTTTACACTTTCTTCTTGTGATTTTTGGTTTACCTTGTTCTAGGTAAAGGAGCAGCACACACAAGATGCTGGAGGAACTCAGCAGGCCAGGCAGCATCTATGGAAAAGAGCACAGTCGATTTTTTGGGCTGAAACGCTTTGGCAGGACTCGGGTAAAGAACTTGGGATTCAAAATTCAAGATCCAAATGTACTTATCAAATGTTCATTAAAATATTTCGTGAAATGTAGTGAAAACTTAGTGAAAAGGGTGTGTTGGGGCAGCCTGCAAGTGTTACCAAACATTCTGACGCCAACATATCACATCTACCATGATCAGCAGAACAACACAGAACACAGCAAAATGGAGCAAAACAAGCACTGTTCTCTCTCTCACACTCACACTCACACTCACACACACACACACACACACACACACACACACACACACTTTGGATTCAGTCTTGCAGATGTTGGATACATTAACATAATCAAAGACAAGGATACTTTAAAATTGGAACCATGTGAAAATAAGCATACTTTAATTGATTAAGGGTATTTGACCAAAAATATAGACTTTATTTCACTACCTGTTGTTGCTGCCAGATATACTGAAAGCTCCTGGTAATTTTTGTTAGTGTTTTAAATTAGCTCTGCACATGACAAGCCACATTCTGGGCCAATCTGCAACATCTTTCCTGAAACCAATGGACTGAGAACCATAATTTCACTTATAGTAAGCCTATATTGACTTTGTACTTAATTGGAAGTTTCGGAGGTGCTTAATTAGTTCAGTTTATTGTCACAGAAAGCCCTGGAACAAAACCACCAAAAACACTTATGAAAGATTTTGAGGATCAGCTTGAAGGACAGATGCACTAACACCAATGTTCTGGAGAAGGCCAACATGAACAATATCTCCATCATGATAAAACAATACCAACTCTGATGGACAGGTCATGTCACTCAGATGCCTCACTCATGTCTCCCCAAACAGATCCTTTACTCCCAGTTGAAGGAAGGTCAGTGAGTCACTGGTGAGCAAAGGAAACAATTCAAAAGGATAACACCAAAATCAGCTTGAAGAAATTCAACGTCACACCTAAAGACTGGGAAGACATTGCACCCGATAAATACAGCAAGTTCGAGAGGGACCTCTGCTACACAAGACAGACCACTACTGCATCACAGAGAACAAAATGGCAGCTACCAAAGGAGAGAATGAACAACCAAAAGACCCAATCTCTAACCACAGCCACCACATACTCTGCACCAGAATATGTGGATCCTGGATGGGCCTCTACAGCCACCAGGACCCACTGATAGACAACCCTTTAGTAGTCATTGTACTCGACTCAAAGTAATAGTAGTACAATATATAGAATGAAATGAAATTCCTTGTATGAAGCTCACAGAATAAACAGCAAATATAGAGGCTTTAGGTTAGGTGCAGAAAAGGTTTCCAGGATACTGCCTGGTTTAGAGGGCATGTGCTATCATGAGAGGTTGGACAAACTTGGGTAGTTTTCTCTGGATTGATGAAGGCTGGGGAGATCTGACAGAGGTTTATAAGTTTACGAGAGGCGTAGAGAGAGAGTAGACAGGGAGTATCTGTTTCGCAAGATAGAAATGCATTGAAGGTGAGAAGGGATATGTTCAAAGGGGTTGTAAGAGGTACATTTTTTACAGAGAGTGATGGATGCCTGGTATGGTGGTAGAGACAAATACATTAGAGGCTTTTAAGAGGCATTTAGATAGGAACATGGATGTGAGGAAGATGGAGGGATATGGACATTGTGTAGTAGAAGGGATTAGTGTTTGGGTGTTTTTGATTTTTCTCTTGGCTGGTTCAGCACAAAATTGTGGGTCGAAGGGCCTGTTCCTATGCTGTACTGTTTTATGTTCTACATTCTATGGTAATAATGCAAAAATGAATGCAACGATGAATGCAGAACAACAATGTGGAGCAATCCAAAGTGTTGCAGAAAGAAATGCTAAAGTGACAATTATCAAATAACCATGAGGACCTGGGCCATAGGAAGATACAATACGGAAGTAGACCTTTTGACCCACTGTGCTGACCACTGTTGTTGTTGTGAACTGCCATTGACTAATGGATAGTGTAGTTGTCCATAGGGTTTTCCATGGCAAGATACAGAAGTAGATTGCCTGACCTTTCTTCCGCGCAGATACTGCTGCTGCCCAGGTTGGGACCAGGCCAGATTCAAACTCAGGAGCATCCGCCTTGAGGGCCAGTGCTGACCGTTCAGTACTACTCAGAAAACTTATGGTGGAGGGGAAGAAGCTGTTCCTAAAAAGTTGAGTGTGGGTCTTCTCCTCCCCTATAGTAGTAATGAGAAAATGACATGTCCTGGATGGTGAAGGTCCTAATGATGGATGCCATCTTTTTAAGACACTGTCTCATGCAGATGCCCTCGATGGAAGCCTGTGATGGAGCTAGCTGAGTCTACAAATCTCTGCAGCTTCTTTTGATCCTGCACAGTGTAGCCTCCATACCAAATGGTGATGCAACCAGACAGAATTCTCTCCACCATACTCCTGTAGAAGTTTATCAAAAGTCTTTGGTAACACACCAAATCATGTCAAACTCCTAATAAAGTACAGCCACTGGTGTGGTGTGGCTTTTTTGTGATTGCATCAATATGTTGGGCCCTGTGATGTTGGTGTCAAGGAACTTGAAGCTGTTCACCCTTTTCATTGCTGACCCCTCGATGAGGACTGGAGTGCGCTCTCCCAACTTCGCTTCCTGAACTCCACAACCAAATCTTTAGTCTATCTAATGCTGAAGGTATGAGAATATGCAAACTTCTAAAGGACAGCATCAGAGGTCAGGATTAAACCAGGGTGTCGGGCATTGTGCTGCCTTGTTCACGCTGAAAAAACCAGCATGGCATGGCTAAAGTTGACACTCAATGGTCACTTTATTATCTACACGTACACCTGCTCGTTAATGCAAATATTTAATCAGCCAATCATGTGGCAGCAACACAATGCATAAAAGCATGCAGACATGGTCAAGAGGTTCAGACCAAACAACAGAATGGGGAAGAAATGTGATCTACATCACGTTGACCGTGGAATGATTGTTGATACCATAGAGGGTGGTTTGAGTATCTCAGAAACTGTTGATCTCCTGTGGTTTTCATGCAGAACAGTGTTTAGAGCAGGAGTTCCCAACCTTTTTTTTATGCTATGGATTCCTATCATTAACCAAGGGGACTGTGAACCCCACCTTGGGAACTCCTACTCTAGAGTTTCATTAACATAAGAGATTCTGCAGATGCTGGAAATCCAGAACAACACACACACAAAATACTGGAGGAACTCAGCAGGTCAGGCAGCATTTATGGAAATGAACAAACAGTCAATGTTTCAGGCCAGGACCTTTCTTCAGGACTGCAAAGGAAGGGGAAGATGCCAGAGTAAGAAGGTGGGGGGAGGGAAAGGAGTATAGACTAGAAGGTGGTAGGAGAGACCAGGTACAGGGGGGAGAGTGGATGTAGTAAGAAGCTGAGAGATGATGGATGAAAAAAGTAAAGGGCTGGAATAGAAGGATTCTGATAGGTGAGGAGGCCCTCAATACCCTCTTGTGCAACTGGATCCTGGATTTCCTCACTTGCAGACCCCAGTCAGTTCGGATTGGCAAAAACATTTCTTCCACCAGCCCAGGAGCACTGCAGGGATGTGTGCTTAGCTTCCTGCTCTACTTGCTTTACACCTATGACTGTGTGACTAAGTATAGCTCCAACACCATATACAAGTTTGTTGATGGCACCACTATCGTGGGCTGTATCAGAGGTGGTGATGAATCCAGGGCTGGATTAAGCTCGTGCGGGGCCTGTAGCGTATGTCATAAAGGGGCCCTAATTTTTTAAATATTCATAAGTATTAAAACATAAATTATTTCCTTGCATAGTAAAGTAATTCAATTTTTTCATTTTCTATACAGCCAGATAATACGGCAAATGTCTGACAATTAAGTAACAGTATTAATTACATATAGGTATCACTTTCAAATGTTAAAATGTAAAAGTCATATTTTCTAGATTTAGCATGAGCAAATTTGTTGATGATACTGGAAATGTCTAGTTCACACAGTTCATGGTTCAATGCTCATTAGAGTGAGATTGTTCAATCTGTTTTGACCCATGGTACTCCTTAGTTCATTTTTAAAATATTCTTGATTTTTTTGATATCACAAGTTGGTCTCTTCTTTCTTTTTCTTCCTTCGCTTTACGTTTTGCACTGCCAGAAGTGTGACGTCCAGTATCTCTGGACCTCTGGCTCATTGCTATCTGCAATGGAAAAAACTTGATGAAATATGCATTTAAAAACAAATAGTTTATGTTACAAAAGCTAAGTAGCGGTATCAACAAAGACTAGTGAATAATAACAAATTTATGTGACTGTTGTGGCTCTGAGCTCGTGTGGATCACATGCACTCAGCAACCAACTAGGAATAGTGTTCTGGAAATTATCTGTTTAGTTGCTTATTGAAACTCATTTCAATTGGGAAACACAGGTTGAAACTCAGTCTAATCCAATCTTGTATGTTCCTGAGCTGGTTCGAACTACCTAAAATCAGGGAAAAAAATGAGGAATCATGAACTGGGTCACATAAAACTGTTGAGTCGCACAACCCTTGTCACAGGCTCACCGCGGTGGCGCACCCTCCAGCAGCGTAACATTGCACGCTGCAGCAGCTTGGGAGCATGGGAGATAGCACAAAGGTCACCACGACACAGCAAGGAGCCAACATACGCCTGCACACACATACCACGCAGCACGCAGCTCCCCCAACATGAAAACAACAGTGTTGCCAGATCGTCGTGAAAATAAGGTGAGATGTCAATTTCACCAGACTGCAGCTTGCAAGCATTCAGTGCGGGACCCTCGAAAATGCGGGGCCTGTAGCATATGCTACTTTTGCTACTAGGTTAATCTGGCATTGGATGAATCAACATACAGGATGGAGATTGATAATTTGGCTGAGTGGTGTAATAACAACAACCTCTCTCTCAATGTCAATAAAACCAAGTATTTGATTATAGTTTACAGGAGAGGGAAACCAGAGGCCCATAAGCCAGTAATCACTGGAGGATCAGAGGTGGTGAGGGTCAGCAACTTTAAATTCTTGGGTGTCACTATCTCAGAGGGCCTGTCCTGAACCCATCATATAAATATTATTGCAAAGAAAGCACAACAGCACCTCTACTTCCTCAGGAGTCTGCAGACGTTTGGCATGTCATCAAAAACCTTGGAAAACTTCTATAGATATGTGGTGGAAAGTGTGGTGACTGACTGCATTATGGCCTGGTATGGGAACACCAATGCCTTTGAGTGGAAAAACCTACAAAAGGTATTGGATTCATCCAACACATCATGGATAACATCCTCCCAACTATTGAGCACATCTACATGAAACATTGCCAAAGAAAAGCAGCATTCAATATCAAAGATCCTCAACACCCAGGTCATGCTCTTTCATGCTGCTGCCATCATGTAGAAGGTACAGGTGCCTCAAAACTTGCATCACCACGTTCAAAAACAGTTACTACCTCTCAACCATCAGGCTCTTGAACAAAAGGAGATAACTACACTCATTCTATTTCTGGTGTTCCCACAACCAATGATCTCACGTTAAAGACTTTTGCTTGTTAGTTCATGCTCACGTTATTTATTGCTATTTATTTATACTTACATTTGCGCAGTTTGCTGTTACATAAAATAGTACAGCACATTACAGGCCCTTCAGCCCACAATGTTGTGCAGACCCTCAAACCCTGCCTCCCATATGACCCACCCACCTTAAATTCCTCCATATACCCATCTAGTAGTCTCTTAAACTTCACTAGTGTATCTGCCTCCACCACTGACTCAGGTAGTGCATTCCATGCACCAACCACTCTGAGTAAAAAACCTTCCTCTAATATCCCCCTTGAACTTCCTTCCCCTTACCTTAAAGCCATGTCCTCTTGTACTGAGCAGAGGTGCCCTGAGGAAGAGGTGCTGGCTGTACACTCTATCTATTCCTCTTAATATCTTGTACACCTCTATCATGTCTCCTCTCATCCTTCTTCTCTCCAAAGAGTAAAGCCCTAGCTCCCTTAATCTCTGATCATAATTCATATTCTCTAAACCAAGCAGCATCCTGGTAAATCTCCTCTGTACCCTTTCCAATGCTTCCACATCCTTCCTATAGTGAGGCGACCAGAATTGAACACAATACTCCAAGTGTGGCCTAACCAGGGTTCTATAGAGCATCATTGTGGCAGAAGAGATCGACATGTCAGAATGGAATGGGGATTGGAAATGAAATAGTTGGCCATCGAGAAATTCTGCTTTTTGCAGATGAAGCAAAGCTCCTTGACAGAGCAGTTCCCCAATCCATACTGGGTCTCTCCAATGTAGAGAAGACTGTATTGTTAGTACTGGATACAGTCATGACCCTAACAGGTTTGCAGGTGAAGTGTTGCCTCATCTAGAAGGACTGTTTGAGGCCCAGAATGGAGGTGAGGGAGGAGGTGAATGGGCAGGTGTTGCTCTTGCAGGGATAAGTGTCAGCAAGGAGATTCATGGGGAAGAATGAATGGAGAACAGAATTACAGAGGGAAAGATCCCTGTAGAAAGTGGAAAGTGGAGATAAAGATGTGTTTGGTGGTAGGGTCTCATTGAAGATGTCAGAAGTTGTGGAAAATAAGTTGTTGGATGCAGAGGTTTATGGAGTGGTAGGTGAGAACAAGAGGAACTCTATCACTGTTAAGGCGGTGGAAAGGTGGGTGAGTGTGGATGTCCAGGAAATGTAGGTGGTGTGGGCAACATCAATGGCAGAGGAAGGAATATCTCGTTCTTTGAAGAAGGAGGAGGAAATCGTCATCCTGGCCACAGAAACAGCAGAGATAAAGGAACTGAGAAAAGGGAACAATATTTTTACTGTAGCTGCGTGGGAAGAGGTATAGTCAAGATAGCCAGAGAAATCAGTAGGTTTATGAAAGATGTGGTAGACAGTTTGGCTTGAGATGGAGACAGAGAGATTGATGAAGGGAAGAGAGGTTGTCAGAAATGGACCAAGTGAACTTAAGGGCAGAGTGGAAGTTGGAGACAAAAGTTGATGAAATTGACAAGCTCAGCATGGATGCATGAACCAGCACCAATGCTGTTATCAAAGTAGTGCAGAAAGAGTTGGGGAGCATTACCAGGGAAAGCTTGGAGCATGGACTATTACACATAGCTAATGAAAAGAAAGGCATAGCTGGGGCCCGTGAGGGGGCCCACAGCTACACTTTGAGTTTGTAAAGAGTGGGAAGGGACAAAAGAGAAATTGTTCCAGTTGCATCAGATGGAGGAGGGTGGTGGTGAAGGGGAACTGGTCAGGTCTGTTGTCGAAAAAGAAGTGGAGAGTTTTAAGGCTTTCTTGGTGGGAGGTAGAAGAGTACAGGGACTAAACATCCATGGTGAAGATGAGGTGATCAGGGACAAGGAATTGAAAGTTGTTAAGGAGGTCAAGAGTCTCTAGAGTTAACACAGAACTGTACAAAAAACAAAAAAAAATCTAGTACGTGGCAGTTCTGTAGATGAAAATGCCTTGTTAATGAGAGAGGTCAGAGACCAATGGACAGAGTGGTTCAAGCTGACAAGAAGGTAACAGTAACTCAAACCATGCATTACAACAGCATCTCTGATCACACAATACATTAAAATTAAAATCAGGTTTAATATCATTGACATATGTCATGGAATCTTTTGTTTCACAGCAGCAGTACATTGCAATACATAAAATAAACTATAAATTACAATAGGAAGTATACATATAAAAGTTTAAAATAAATAAGTAGTGCAAAAAGGAGGGGATAAAATATTAAGGTAATGTTCGTGAGTTCACTGTCTGTTGAGAAATCTGATGGTGGAGGAGAAGAAGCTAATCCTGAAACATTGAGTGTGTGCCTTCAGGGTTCATGTTCCTCCTCCTTGCTGGTAACAACGAGAACTGGGAAGTGGATGGGCTACGATGGGTTTTACTCCTGTACCTAATGCAGTGGCCATTAAGTGTAGTTCATTGTTACCCAAAATGCAAATAGTGGTTATTATGTACGCACAAAAATGTATTGGTTAATTTTTCTGAGGTCTGTTTCAACACCGTAGACCTGTTCCAACTAGACACCGCATACCAGTTATGCAATAAAGATGTTAATAAATATTACACAACTTACTAGATCAAGTTATATCTCAACATAGCTGCAGTTTTGTAACTTGCTGAAGTTATAAATTGCCGTCACAGTTTCCACAGCTTCCTATTGTACATGTTTCCTGTCAATTCTGACACTGAGACTGAAATTCAATTGAATTCATATTCTCTGCATTCTGCAGAAGGGCAAGAAAAAAACTCTGGCTAAGGTATCCTAGTCAGGTAGAAAATGCCTGTGTTTGATTAACTTAAACACATTATTGGAGATGAAGACCTGTTTGAATTTGATCAATCTCTGCATTGGTCCATTATGTTTGAATGCAGCAGCAAACTACAATATAGTGCTTTTTTAACCATTTTAATCTATGATGGATTGTAATCATCACGGGTAAAGCCCTCCCACCATTCAGCGCTTCTACATGAAATGATGTTGCAGGAAACCAACATCCATCATCAGGGACCCCCACCACCCTGAATATGCTCTCTCTTGCTGCTAACATCAGGAAGAAGGTATAGAAGTCTCAGGACTCACACCACCAAGTTTAGGAACAGATACTACTCCTCTACTATCAGGCTCTTGAACTAAAGGGGATAACTTCGCTCAATTTCACTTGCCCCATCACTGAAATGTTCCCACAACCAATGGACTCACTTTCAAGGACTCTTCATCTCATGTTCTCAATACTTATTGCTTATTTAATTATTATTATTATTTCTTTCTTTTTGTTTTGGCACAGTTTGTTGTCTTTTGCACGCTGGTTGAATACCCATGCTAGTGTAGTCTTTCATTGATTCTGTTATAGTTATTATTCTATAGTTACATGGAATATTCCCGGAAGAAAATGAATCTCAGGATTGTATATGGTGACATATATGCAGTTTGATAATAAATTTACTTTGGACTTTTAACTATAAAATGTAGCCACCAATCTGAGTCCTTGGATTATCAATGAAATTAGATTTGTTTGGCAGTGGGGTGAAAAGCCTCCTCACCATTGAGCACAATTACATAAAGCACTGCTACAAGAAAGCAGTATTCATCATCAAGGACCCTCACCTCCAGGCTATGCCCTCTTCTTGTTACCACCACTGTGCAGGATGTACAGGAGCCTTAGGTCCAACACCACTAGGTTCAGGAAAGCTATTACCCTACAACCATCAGGCTCCTGAACCAGCGTGGATAGCTTGGACAGCCTGGAATCTAGACTTCCTAACTGGGAGACCTCAGTCAGTTCGGATCAGAAGCAGCATCTCCACCACCATCAATTTGAGCATGGGGGCCCCACAGGGCTGTGCACTCAGTCCACTGCTGTTCACTCTGCTGGCCCACGACTGTGCTGCAACACACAGCTTGAACCACATCATCAAGTTCGCCGATGACATGACCATGGTGGGCATCATCAGCAAGAATGACAAGTCAGCATACAGAGAGGAGGTGCAGCAGCTAACGGACTGGTGCAGAGCCAACAACCTGTCTCTGAAAGTGAACAAAACAAAAGAGGTGGTTGTTGACTTCAGCAAGGCACAGAGTGACCACTCCCTGCTGAACATCGACGGCTCCTCGGTAGAGATCATTAACAGCACCAAATTTCCTGGCGGAGAATCTCACCTGGTCGCTCAACACCAGCTCCATAGCAAAGAAAGCCCAGCAGCGTCTCTACCTTCTGTGAAGGCTGAGGAAAGTCCATCGTCCACCCCCATCCTCATCACATTCTACAGAGATTGTATTGAGAGCATCCTGAGCAGCTGCATCACTGCCTCGTTCGGAAATTGCACCATCTCAGATTGCAAGGCCCTGCAGCGAATAATGAGGTCAGCTGAGAAGATCATCAGGATCTCTCTTCCCACCATTACAGACATTTACACCACACACTGCATCCACAAAGCAAACAGGATTATAAAGGACCAGGCCACAAACTTATCAAATCACCCCTGATGAGTTATTAACTTTAAACTTTCTGCATAATCACGCAAAGAGTTGAACTGCATGTGCATGTAACGAGAGCTGTATAACTCGTCTCCCGGTATGCTCCATGACTGCTGGACTAAGTTTATAAATGTAGGAGGGGTCTATGTTGAAAAATAAATGGCTAGGTTTTCTAAAATTGACTTCTTCTACCTTAGGCCATGAACTTATCAATTTCCCTCATATAAATACATAGCAATAAATAGTGAGAGCATGAAATAACATGATAAAGAGTCCTTAAAGTGAAATCATTGGTTGTGGGAACATCTCAATAGGATGAGTGTAGTTAACACTTTTTGTTCAAGAGCCTGATGGTTGAGGAGAGTAACTGTTCTTGAACCTGGTGGTGTGAGTCCTGAAGCTCTTGTACGTTCTACCTGATGGCAGCAGCGAGAAGAGAGCATGAGCTGGGTGGTGAGGATCTTTGACGATGGATGCTGCTTTCCTATGACAGTGTTTCATGCAGATGTCAAGCTGGTATATGGTAACTTTGATAATAAATTTACTTTAACTTTCGATTCAGAAAGGAAAACACGGAGCAGGAAGTGAAATGGATAAAATTACTATGAGATTTTGGGAGCCTGAACAAATCAAGGTCAGAAAAGAGAACAGAAAGCAGCCAGGCTGTGCATTGTCACATATAACTATATGCAGAGCTGATAGTGATTGAGGGTCAGGTACACAAATCAAAGTAAAATATCTGAATGATTACTGAAATGCTGCCCAAAGTGAGGCAGGGTGGCAGCTTAATATTCCTCATCACAGGTTTTCAACTGAAACAACAGCTTTAAAAAGTTAAAGTGGTATTATAATAATCACAATTACATTATGTCAAAAGGATAATCAAATTTGGTCATTTGGGTTGACCTATAGAACAATAAAAAGGGCAATTGCACTACTTGATAGAAAATAGAGCATACGGAATTTCTAAACTTAAAGGGAGGTACTGCCAATTCCAAAGGCCCTGGGACGACAGGGTACTACCCTCCATCAGCTTGAAGTATCCAGAATACTATCGTCTCTATTCATCATCATCATCATCTCTGACCTACAAACCTGCCCTGCAAGTGTTACAGTTTAAGCAAAACCTCAATTTTAAATTATTTCTCAAACTTCTGGTAATTAACCCCCCCTCACCATTTCCCATTCCTGTTTCCCTCTCTCAACCTATCTCCTTACCTGCCCATCACCTCCCTTTGATGTTCCTCCTCTTTTATCTTTCTTCCATGGTCTTCTATCCTCTCCTATCAGATTCCCCCTCCTCCAGCCCTTTATCTCTGTCACCAATCAACTTCTCAGATCTTTACTTCACCCCCAACCTCTCTCCCGGTTTCACCTATCACCTACCATCTTGTACTTCTTCCTCCCCTCCCTCTACCTTCTTAATCTGACTTCTCATCTTCCTTTCCAGTCCTGATGAAGGGTCTGAAACGTCAACTGTTTACTCCTTTCTGCGGATGCTGCCTGGCCTTCTGAGTTCCTCCAGCATTTTGTGTGTGTTGCTCTCAATTTTAAATCAATGTCTTTCATTTCAAATCCATTTTTTACCTAATCTCCCTTCTCTCTATTATTTTCCAGGTGTACAGCTCTGGAAGTGACCTTCACTACCTTAGGCTGCCAACCTAAAAGTTACAAATTTACTAGCCAATTTACTACTACAATGTAGAAACACTAAGGCCACTCTGAGATTTGACTTCTCCAGAGACAGTCACAAAAACAACAACAAAGAAAGAACAAAGGTGAACTCTTGTTCTAATTCTTCCCCTTCCCCCTTCATTTTTTCCATTCCCCATTCTGGCTTATCTCTTACACTTTCCCTTCTCCTCATCTGCCCATCTCACTTTGTTGCCCCCCCCCCACCTTTATTCCCATGGTTCACTATCCTCTCCTATTAGATTCCTTCTTCTTCAGCTCTTTGCCTCTTCCACTTAGCCCATCACAGCTCTTCACTTAATCTCCCCTCCCCCACCCACTCACCTTCCCTCTCACCTGGTCTCACTTTTTGCCTGCCAGCTTGTACTCCTCCCCATTCTCCAGCTTCTTTTTCATGTTTCTTTCTCCTTCCCTTCCAGTCTTGATAGAGGGTCTCAGACTAAGACGTCAACTGTTTATTCCTCCCCATAGATACTACCTGATCAGCTGAGTTCCTCCAGTATTTTGTTCTATTGTACTTTAATCTTGTACAAAATGTGTATAATCTTTGTTTATTTTATGCTTTTCTTGTGAATATTGCTTTATTATGCTGGAGTTGCTTGGTAGTGAGTGTAGCGGTTACTGCAACCACTTTATAGCGCCAGCAATTACCAATCGGAGTCAACACCTGCTGATGTCTAAAAGGAGTTAGTATATTCTTCCCATGATGGCATAGGTTTCCTCCAGGTGCTCTGGTTTCCCTCCACATTCGTAAGACTTACAAGTTAGGATTAGTAAGTTGTGGACATGCTATATTGATACTAGAAGCATGGTGACACTTGTGGGCTGCCCAGTACAATCCTCACTGATTTGTTTTGACACAAACTATGTATTTCACTGGATGTAGTGATGTTTTGATGTACATGTGACAAATAAAGTTAATTTTTAATCTTTATATGATGCTATGGTGCATGTGATGCTGCTGCAAGTATTTTTTTCTTTTGTACCCATGCATACATGTACCCATATGCATCTTCCTGTGCAGTGACAATGAACAGGCCTTTAATCAAAGACTAAAGTCGGGAATTTTCTCCCAGACTTCTCCACCTAATTTTCCTCCTCTAACACACTTATTAAAATCTACCACCTTGATAAAACTTTACATCATCTGTTCCACTAACTCCTTAAGAAGCTCTATGCTCAGTTGTGGGTTAAAGCAGTCCTGTCAAGTATCTGATATTATTTTACAATAATCAAGAGGTATTACAAATAAAGAGAGAAAGTACTGGAAATGCTCATCAGACTAGTCAGTGTAGGTGGAGAGAAACAAAGTTAATACTACACTCAGTGGCCACACTTATGCGGTATATCAGTAACCCAGTCCGTTAATGCAAGTATCTAATCAGCCATTCATGTGGCAACAACTCAGTGCATAAAAGCATGCAGACATAGTCAAGAGGTTCAGTTGTTGTTCAGACCAAACTTCAGAATGCGGAAGATATATGATCTAAGTGGCTTTGAATGTGGAATTATTGTTGGTGCCAGATGAGTTGGCTTGAGTATCTTAGAAACTGGAATTTTCATGCAGGACAGTCTCTAGTGTTGAGAGAAAGTGGTGCAAAAATCAAAGAAACATCCAGTGAGTAGCAGTCTTGTGGATAGAAACACCTTGTTAATGAGAGCAATCAAGTGAGGATGGCCATACAGGTTCAAGCTGACAGGAAGGTGACAGTAACTCAAATAACTATGTGTTACAACACTGGTGTTTAGCAGATAATTTTTGAGTGCACAACACATTGAACCTTGAAGTGGATGGGCAAAAGTAGCAGAAGAACATGAATATACACTCAGTGGCCACCTTATTAGGTACAGGGGGTATCAAATTAAGTGACCATTGCTTGTATAGGTCTGAAAATGTTAATTCTGTTGTACTCTACAACCTCCGCCTGACCTTCTGTGTATTTCCAGAACTTCCCATTTCATCATACTTTTCCAGCAACTTTCACACAAATGAATAGAGTTGTTTATGTTGTACAATGTATGACATATCGCTATTTAATGCAGAGAAAAGCTTCTGTAAAAATTCAAAAGTGGAATTAAAGTAGTCCCCTAACTTCAAATGTAGGATTGGGGAAGAAAATGAGGATGTAAAAATAACTCCCATTTCCTAAGAATGTTTTTGCAGTGCAGTCATATGGGTTTCGCTTCCTTTTAATCTGTTTGCTGATAAAGTTAACCGCTTGCATCCTACCATCAAAGCATAATGATTCATTACACTTGTTGCTTGTTAGATTTGTATTCTGGAGCACAGTCTCCATAATTTCTAGACCAATAGCCTCACAAATCCTCTCTTTGTCTCAAACTGTACCACTTCTTTCAAAACCACTAGAATAATGGCTTCTTGAGACTTAAGATTCAAGATTGTTTATTGTCATTCTTCAGTACACAAGTGTAAGGGAGAACAAAACAATTGTTATTCCAGATCCAATGCAGCAAAAAATACACAATAAATATAAATACATAAGATTACAATAGATAAGATAAACTGTATGTACATAGAGTGACTTACAGGAGAGGAGTATCTGTAAAAGTGATTCATAGTTCAAAGTAAATTTATGATCAAAGTACATATATATTCATAAGACCATAAAACATAGGAGCAAAATTAGGCCATTCAGCCTAATTCCATCATGGCGAATCCCGGATTCCACTCAACCCCATACACGTGCCTTTTTAGCATATTTGTTGATGCCCTGACTGATCGGAAACTATCAACTTCCACCTTAAATATACCCATGGACTTGGCCTCCACTGCAGCCAGTGGCAGAGCTTTCCAGATTCACTATTCTTTGGCTAAAAAAAAAATCCTCCTTACCTCTGTTCCAAAAGATCGTCCCTCATTTGAAGCTGTGCCCTTTAGTTCTGGATACCCCCACCAGAGGAAATATCATCTCCACATCCACTTCCTTTCAACATTTAGTAGGTTTCAATGAGATCCCCCTGCATTCTTCTAAATTTTAGTGAGTACAGGCCCAAAACTGCCAAATGCTCCTTATATGTGAATCCCTTTATTCCTGGAATCATCCTTTTGAGCCCCTTCAGGACTCTCTCCAATGACAACACATCCTTTCTGAGATATGGGGCCCAAAACTGTTGAAAATACTCCAAGTGAGGCCTAACTAGTGTCTCATAAAGTCTCAGCATTATCTCTCTGCTTTCATATTCTATCCCTCTTGAAATAAATCTCAACATACAAACTCTAGTTAGGCCACACTTGGAGTACTGTGTCCTTTTCTGGTTGCCTCACTATAGGAAGGATGTGGAAGCATTGGAAAGGGTACAGAGGAGATTTACCAGGATGCTGCCTGGTTTAGAGAGTATGGATTATGATCAGAGATTAAGGGAGCTAGGGCTTTACTCTTTGGAGAGGAGGCGGATGAGAGGAGACATGATAGAGGTGTACAAGATATTAAGAGGAATAGACAGAGTGGACAGCCAGCACCTCTTCCCCAGGGCACCACTGCTCAGTACAAGAGGACTTGGCTTTAAGGTAAGGGGAGGAAAGTTCAAGGGGGATATTAGAGGAAGGTTTTTCACTCAGAGAGTGGTTGGTGCTTGGAATGCACTGCCTGAGTCAGTGGTGGAGGCAGATACACTAGTGAAGTTTAAGAGATTACTAGACAGGTATATGGAGGGATTTAATGTGGGGGTTTATATGGGAGGCAGGGTTTGAGGGTCTGCACAATATTGTGGGCCGAAGGGCCTGTAATGTGCTGTACTATTCTATGTTCTAACATTGCATTTGTCTTCTTTACCACAGACTCAACCTGTAAATTAAACTTCTGGGAGTCTTGCACAAGGACTCTTTAAGTCCCTCTGCACTTCTGATGTTTAAACCTTCTCCCCCATTTAGATAATAGTCTGCATTATTGTTCTTTTTACCAAAATGCATTATCATACAATTCCCAAAACTGTAGTTCATCTGCCAGTTTTTTGCTCAGTCTTCCAACTTGTCTAAGTCCTGTTGCAATCGCATTGCTTCCTTAGCACCACCTGGCCCTCCACCCATCTTCATATCATCTGCAAATTTTGTCACAAAGCCATCAAATCCATTATCCAAATCATGGACAGACTGTGAAAATTAGTTGTCCCAATACATCCGTCATCTATTTGTGAAACCTGCAGGCTCATTCTCAGTTCTGTTATACTGGTACCTGTCCCCCTGCCATTTTAGTTTAAACCATTCCCAACAGCTCTAGTAAACCTGTCTGCAAGAATATTCAAGTGCAACCCATCCCTTTTGTATGGGTCACACCTGCCTCAGAAGAGATCCCAATTATCCAGAAATCTGAATCAAATGCTTAAAGAGGCTGGTCTTCAGCCACGCATTTATCTGCCACCTCATTCCATTCCTATCCTCACTGTCACATGGCATAGGCAACAACCCCTTGAGGTTCTGTTTGTCACCTTCTTTCCTAACTCCCTGTATTCTGCTTTCAGGACCTCCTCCTTTTTTATACTTATGTCGTTGGTACCAATATATATAATGACTTCTGGCTGCTTACCCTCCCTTTTCAGGATATTGTGGACGCATTCAGAGACATCATGGACCCAGAGGCAAACAACCATCTGCAGAATCATCTATCTGTCCTCCTAACTTCAGAGTCCCCTATTACTGCTGCCACCCTCCACAGTTCCCTACCTTTCTGAGCCACAAGGCCAGACTGTCAGAGGTGTGGCAGCAGTTGCATCCCTCAGGTAGGTTCCTCTTCCACCCACCCCCCCCCCACCCAACAGTACTCAAAATGGAGTACTTATTGTCGAGGGGACAGCCACAGAAATGCTGACACCTGACATTATCCCTTCTCTCTCCATGACAGTCACCATTTATCTGCCTCCTGAACATTGTGGAGGGAAAATGGATGGAGGTGTTGAGTAGAATGATGGATGGAAGTAAAGTAACTGTTTTTGAGTCTGGCAATCCTGGCATGGAAGCTGTATAGCCTCGTCCCCAGTGGGAGTGGGGGGGGGGGGGCTGCAAGGAGGGGGTTCATACAGGGGCTCTTCCTCTTTCTTTGGATGCTGTCTGACCTGCCTAATGTTTCTAACATTGCCTTTTTTTCTTGCATTCAATCCTGTATTATGTGTTAATCTCTTTTTTTTAAGAGGTTAAATTATTTCAAGATTGAAGAAGTGGTGCAGACCAGTTCTTTTTTTTAAGCCACACTGACAGTGACACTGGCACAAGGAGGAAGGACAATATCAGATTGGCCTTCCATTTTGCCCAGTTTCTGAGCAGAGTGGTCAAGAGATCTTTCCGCACACACCACCTGACCTGCTGAGTGTTTCTAGCACTTCCTGTTCTTTATTTCTGAGTTATATCTGCAATTTTTCTTCATTTTCAAATAAAATGAACAAGGCTCAGTTTCAATGACTCAAAACCCATATTGTCAGTTTTATTTATTTACTTTTTATTATTTACTTTTTATTATTTATTTGTTTATTTATTTTTATTGATTGAGATACAGCCCTTTGAACCACGCTGCTCAGCAACCCACATATTTAACCTAGCCTAATACAGGACAATTTACAATGACCAATTAACCTTCTAAGACTAACCAGTATACACCCTCGGACTATGGAAGGAAACCGAAGCACCTGAAAAAAATTCACCCAGTCATGGGAAGAACGTGCAAACTCCTTACAGACAGCAGTGGGAATTGAACCTGGGATTCTGGTAGTGTAAAGCGTTTTGCAGCTTGACCTCTTTTGCACATGGGTTGTTTGTCAGTCTCTGTGTGTCGCTTGCATTGATTTTAATTCATTTCCTTGTTCTTCTGTGAATGTCCGCAATAAAATTAATCTCAGAATAGTATAGGTGACACATACGTACTTAGAAAATAAATTTTCTTTGAACTTGATTAGTGAACTTTGACAGTTACTTAAACAAGTGAAAGGAAAGGAATAGAACACTGAAATCAAAATACCATCAGACATCGGAGAAGAATTAGGCTATTTGGCCCATTGAGTCTTCTCTACCATTCCATCATGGCTGATTTAAAATTCCTCTCAACCCTGTTCTCCTGTCTGCTTCATGTAACCTCTGATGCCCTTCCAAATCAAGAACCTATCAACCTCAACTTTAAATAGTTTGGTTAAAATTCGGTCAAAGAATATGCAATAGAATTTACAAACAAAGTTAAAACAGACACAAAACAAAAATAGCAATAATTTCAAGAGAAAAATATCAGTAAAATATTAGTGCATTAATAGGTTATGGTGCATACTTTTTAAAAAATTTATCACACAGTGGGGAATGGACACTTACAGCTCTTCGAGCCGTACCGCACAGCAACCCCTGACTTAACCCCAGTCTAATCACAGGACAATTTATAATGACCAATTAACCTACCAATCCATACCTCTTTGGACAGTGGGAGGAAACCGGAGCATCAGGAGGAAATCCACACGGTTGCGGGGAGAACATACAAGCTGCTTACAGACAGCAGTGGGAATTGAGCTTGGGTTGCTGGTACTGTAAAGTGTTGTGCTAACCACTATGCAACTGTGCACATAGCATTTCATAAATCCCGAAGGGAGTGTGGGTTGAGAAGAAAGTGTATTGTTGGAGGATAATAAAAAAATTGCATCTTCTTCACGCTATTGTCACAACATCAGCAATAAAAGATGCAGTGATAGCAAGCACCAACCCTTTCAGGTTCATTTATTTATCACAGAAACATCTAAACATACAGTGAAATTCATCATTTCTGTTAACAGCCAACACAACCTAAGATGTGCTGGGGTGACCCGTAAGTTCTGGCACCAACATAGCATGCCCACAATTTTCAGCAGAACACAACAAGCACTGAAACAACAACAGCAAAACCAGTTTCTGTTCTTCCTCTCTTCCGCAAAGACAGTCCTTCAACAGCAGATCAGGCCTCTGGGTTTCCAGCGGACTCATGGTCGACAGGCCTCCAACTTCCCCAGTGGGCTTCAGACCTGAGGACTCAATGCTTCAGCCACTAAGCTTCGACTTCTGATTGATTTTCAGGCTTTGATCTTCAGTATTGACCCAGGACTAGATGTTGACTGGACCCTGAACTTCAGGCCTCAAGCTCTGGACTTGCCAATTTCAAGGCCCCAAACTCAAGACCCAGCAACTTTGTTTTTGGAAAACTTTTTTTATTGCGTTTTTAAGTGATTACAGAGTAAAGTATAGAAAAAAAATGTATATAACCCTTCCCCCTCCCCCCTAACTTCCCTATAGAAAAAAAAAGAGAAAGAAAGAAAGAAAAAAAAGAAAGAGTGCCTGGATGTTGGAAGATCTCCACATGCTCCATGGAGTTCGTAATAACTTTAGTATATATATTTATTTCTTTCCCCAAGTAACCAATTGTTTCATTTTCAGAGCACCAAGACCTATCAACTTGTGTACCAAGAGGATCACAGGCACTCAATGCACCCACCGAGCTGGGGGGAACTCACTGGTCCAGTGGGCCTCCAACCCTCAACCTTGCTGGTCCTTGTCCACAGCATTTGCCAGTCCTTCATGCTGCTGGCCTTCAAATGAGAAGCAGAGGCCAGGACTCCTTCGTACTCATTCCCACATGTTGTTAGCCTTCAAGTGCGGAGTGGAGGCATAGAATGTGGATGTTCTTCGTCGCACGTCCAAGTTGCTGACAGTGGTCCAGACTCTGCCTGACCTCTAAATCCTCCAGATCCCTATTCCTAAATCTTAGCCTGACCCGACTTCCTTCTTATCTCTTATGAATTTAAAAAATACCTGCAAAAAAACAATCTAAATCACAAATTTGACAGAGACTGTAGCTTGTGGACATCTATTATAAGGCATATGGCTGCAATTTAGTCAAGTCTTGGGCATATGGATGTAGTTAAGTCATCCTGTATTTTGCAACTTAGTACATATGTGAATTTTTTAACAATGTCAAATGAATGAAGGTGTGGTGATTGTTAGTTAAGACATCTTTGTGTGAGAGACTTGTAGCAGTTTGCTTACAGGAAAGTGACGGGAAGATGTTGAAATAAGAACTGCCTGAAGCTAGTAATTCAAATGGAAGGGTATGTCACTGGCATATCAA
This sequence comes from Hypanus sabinus, assembly GCF_030144855.1. Lineage (NCBI taxonomy): Eukaryota > Metazoa > Chordata > Chondrichthyes > Myliobatiformes > Dasyatidae > Hypanus > Hypanus sabinus. The sequence goes on from NC_082706.1 coordinate 10,942,094, forward strand.
GTATTTATTATAATCCCTTCCTGAACTGTAGCAAACCATATATTGTAGATTTCCAGATTGTTGATAGATAAGTAGGATTCTGTGCCAATAATGATGAAAGAAGAGTAATACTGTCATGTCAGGAGGGCATGTGACAAAGAGGGCATTTGCAGGGCATAATACTAGTCACCTGATTAATAATGGTAATTGTTCATTTCTCTCTTGTTGATTGTGATCATTGTCTGGAATTTATGTGGTCTGACTGCTACTGATCAGTCATAGAGTCATAAAACCCAGAAAGAGGTGATTTGGCCCATTACTTCTGTGCTGACATTAATTACTATATTATACTAATCCCATTAACTAACACTTCGTTCATGGCCTTTTATGTCTTGGTGACTCGAGTAGTTGTCTAGATATTTAAGTGTCATTACCTGCCTCTACTACCACCAGCAGTTCATGTTCCTGATTCCAAATACACTCTGGATAGAAAAAAATCTTTCTTAGATCCTCTCTAAACTTCTAACACTAATTCTAAATCTTTGCCCTCTAACTTTAGATGCTTCTTACATGGGGAAAATTTTCCAATGATCTATCCTGTCTATGCCACTCATACTTTAGCAAATTTCAATTAGGATCCCCACAGGTTCCTCTGCTCCAAGGAAAACAAACCAAGCCAGTCCAGCCCTTCTTTATAACTTTAAGCCAACAAAAACATCTAATATTTCCTTTTTGACTGATAACATGTTTTAGAACATCCCTCTTTCTGAATTCACCAGCTATAATGTCCCTTTTCATGCGAGTACAGATGAGAAGTCTTCATTAAAGAAGATACTCAAATCACAAAAACTAGGAGCAGGAGTGGACCATCTGGCCCATCAAGCCTGCTCTGCCATTCAATAAGATCATGGCTGATCTGAACATGGACTCACCTCCACCTACCTGACTTTTCCCCATAACCATTAATTCCTCAACCATGCAAAAAATACATCCAACCTTGTCTTAAATATATTTACTAAGGTAGCCTCCACTGCTTAATTGGGCAGAGAATTCCACAGATTCACCACTCCTTGGGAAAGCTTACTCCCCCGAATCTTGAGGCTATGTACCTTAGCTCTAGCCTCACCTATCAGTGGAAACAACTTTCCTGCGTCTATAATCTCCTCTCATCCTTCTGTATTCTAGTAAATACAGTCCTAGGTGATTCAATCTCTCTTCATAGTCTAACCCCCTCATCGCTGAAATCAACCTGGTGAACTTCCTCTGCACCGCCTCCAAAGCCAGTATATCTTTCCTCAAATATGGAGACCAGAACTGCATGCAGTTCTCCAGATGTGGCCTCCCCAGTATTCTGTACAGTTGCAGTATAACCTCCCTGCTCTTAAATTCAATCCCTCTAGCAGTGAAGGCCAACATTCCATTTGCTTTCTTGATAGCCTACTGCATCTGCAAATCAACCTCTTGCAATCCATGCACAAGCATTCCCAAGTCCTTCTGCACAGCAGCATGCTGCAATCTTTTACCATTTAAATAATAATCTGATCTTCCATTTTTTTCTTCCAAAGTGGATGACCTCGTATTTGCCAACATTGTGCTCTATCTGCAAGAGCCTTGCCCACTCACTTAATCTAACTATATCTCTTTGCGGACTCTCTGTATCCTCTGCCCAATTTGCTTTTCCACTCAATTTAGTGTCATCAGCAAACTTAGTACACTACACATGATCTCCTCTTTCAGACCATTAATGTATATTGTGAACAGTTGCGAGCCCAGCACTGACTCCTGCAGCACACCGCTCACCACTGATTGCCAAACATAGAAACACCCACATATCCCAACTCTCTGCTTTCTATTAGTTAACCAATGTTCTATCCATGTTAATACATCACACCCAACTCTATGCATCATTATCTGAGGGATAAGTCTTTTATGTGCCACCTTATCAAACGCCTTCTGGAAATCCAAGTAAATAACATCCATCTGTTCCCCTCTATCTGCGTACTTGTTATATCCTCAAAGAGTTCCAGTAATCTGTCAAACAGGACCTGCCTTCGCAGAATCCATGTTGAGTCTCCATGACAGATGGATTTCTTTCTAAATGCCTTGCTATTTCTTCTTTAGTGATAGCCAAGTATTTTCCCAACTACAGATGTTAAACTAACTGGCCTATAGTTACCTGCCTTTTGCCTACATCCTTTTTTGACATTCGCCTTCTTCCAATCCGCCTGGACCAGCCCAGAGTCCAGAAAATGTTGGTAAATTATCATCAAAGCCTCTACAATAACCTCTGCCATTTCTTTCAGTACTTGTGGGATGCATTCCAACAGGACCAGGGAACTTGGTTATCTTTAGACCCACAAATTTGCCCAGCACTAGCTCTTTAGCAATAGCTATTGTATCAAGGTCCTCACCTCCCATTGCATCCATATCATCTCTCTTTGGCATGTCCTCCACTGTGAAAACTGAGACAAAAAAGTCATTCAAAGCCTTGGCCATTTACCCATTACCCAATATCAATTCCCCCTTCTCATCCTCCAAGGGACCTACGTTCACTTTCGCCACCCTTTTCTGCTTTGTATGATTATAAAAAGGTTATAATTTTTATAATTTCACTCCCCACTGAAGATTGACGGCTCCTCGGTAGAGATCGTAAAGAGCACCAAATTTCCTGACGGAGAATCTCACCTGGTCTCTCAACACTAGCTCCATAGCAAAGAAAGCCCAGCAGTATCTCTACTTTCTGTGAAGGCTGAGGAAAGTCCATCTCCCATTCCCCATCCTCATCACATTCTACAGGAGTTGTATTGAGAGCATCCTGAGCAGCCATATCATTGCCTGGTTTGGAAATTGCACCATCTCAGATTGCAAGGCCCTGCAGCAGATAGTGAGGTCAGCTGAGAAGATCATCGGGGTCTCTCTTCCCACCATCACGGACATTTACACTACATGCTGCATCCGCAAAGGAAACAGCATTATGAAGGACCCCATGCACCCCTCATACAATCTCTTCTCCCTCCTGCTGTCTGGGAAAAGGCTCTGAAGCATTCAGGCTCTCACGGCCAGAATATGTAACAGTTTCTTCCCCCAAACTATCAGACTCCTCAATACCCGAAGCCTGGACTGACACCTTGCCCTATTGTCCTGTTTATTATTTATTTCAATGCCTGCACTGTTTTTGTGCACTTTATGCAGTCCTGTGTAGGTCTGTAGTCTAGTGTAGCTTTCTCTGTGTTGTTTTTTTTTTACGTAGTTCAGTCTAGTTTTTCTACTGTGTCATGTAACACCATGGTCCTGAAAAACGCTGTCTCATTTTTACTATATACTGTACCAGCAGTTATGGTCGAAATGACAATAAAAGTGACTTGACTTGACTTGACTTAAAAGTTTTATAATATGCAACTTAGCAGGTCAGGCAGTATCTATGGAGAGGAATAAACAGTCGACGTTTCAGGCCAAGACCCTTCATCAAGACTGGAAAGCTGGAATGGGTCCTGCTTTAACCTTTCTCTTCTCCTCATTTGTCCATTACCTCCCTTGGGTGTCCTCCTCCTTCCCTTTTTCTCCTGGTCCTCTTCTATTTGATTTCTTCTTCAGCCCTTTAACTTTTCCCCTTTTCACCTCCCAACTTCTCACTTCATTCCCCTCTACCCCCACCCACCTACCCTCTCATCTGCTTTCACCAGTCACCCACCAGTTTGTGCTCCTCCCTCCTTCTTGTTCTGGCTTCTTCCCTCTTCCATTTCAGTCCTGCTGAAGGGTCTTAGCCCGAAACGTTGACTGTTCATTCCTCTTCATAAATGCTGACTGACCTGCAGAGTTCCTCAGGCATTTTTCATTTGCTGCTTCTCCCAGTACGTGATCTTTATTTCCTGACTATCCTTATTCCTTTCCATGGCTACCCTGAAACTTACAGAACTAGGTCACTGTCTGCAAAATTCTCTCCCAGTAGCACCTCAATCACTTGCTTGTATACATTGACTACAACTATGTCCAGTAGTGCCTCCTGTACTGGAAAGGGATAGATAAGATAGAAGTAGAAAACTTGTTTCCATTGGTAGGTGAGACTAGAACTAGAGGACATTGCCTCAAGGTTCAGTGGAGAAGATTTAGGATGGAGATAAGGAGAAACTGTTTTTCCCAGAGTGGTGAATCTGTATAATTCTCTGCCCAGGGAAGCAATTGAGGCTTCTTCGCTAAATATATTTAAGAAAGAGTTAGATAGATTTTTACATAGTAAGGGAACTAAGGGTTATGGGGAAAAGGCAGGTAGATGGAAATGAGTTTATGGACAGATCAGCCATGATCTTATCGAATGGCGGAGCAGGCTCGATGGGCTGGATGGCCTACTCCTGCCCCTATTTCTTATGTTTTCTAGTAGATTATCAGTACACTAGTTCAAAATGCCCTCCTGGACACACTTTAAAAATTCCATCCCCTGTATGCCTTTTCTGCTGAAGTGATCCCAGTTAATATTGGGGATGCTGAAATCCCCTACTACTATAACATTACTAGAACATCTCATTGTGATGTTTCCACCTCTGTTCTTCTATCTCCTAATGACTACTGGGAGGCTAGGAGTTCACTGCCAGCAAAATGATCATGGATTTTTTCCTTTTCTAAGCTCTACTCATTAAATCGCAATTGAGATGCAAAGGAACTTGGAAGTCCTCATGCAGGACTGCCTAAAGGTTAATTTACAGGTTGAGTCAGTGGTGAGGAATGCATTGTTAGCATTCATTTCGAGAGGACTAGAATATAAAAGCAAGGATGTAACATTGAGGCTTTATAAAGCACTGTTGAGGCCTCACGGAGTACTGTGAGCAGTTTTGGGCCCCTTATCTAGGAAAGGATGTGCTGACATTGGACAGAGTTCAAAGGAGGTTCATGAAAATGATTCTGGGATTGAAAGGCTTGTCATACGAGGAGCTTTTGATGGTTCTAGGCCTGTAATAACTGGAATTCAGAAGAATGAGGGGTGACGTAATTGAAACCTATTGAATGTTGAAAAGCCTCAATAAAGCGGATGTGGGGAGGATGTTTTCTGTGGCGGGGGAATCTAAGACCAGAGGACACAGCCAAAGAATAGAGAGGCCTCCTTTTTGAATGGGGTGAGGAGAAGTTTCTTCAGCCAGAGAGCAGTGAATCTGTGAGATATATTTAAGGCAGAGGTTCAGGGTTACTGTATGTAGAAGGGAAAGGTCACATTGATGTTCTTCTTCTTCAGCTGTCCATCTATTTTCGATGATGACTGAGGCCTGGGTAAGGTTGTATGGAAGACCAGCAGTTACCAATGCTGCAAGTCTCCCCTCTCCACGCCACTGATGTTGTCCAAGGGAAGGGCATTAGGACCCATACAGCTTGGCACTGGTGTCGTCGCAGAGCAATGTGTGGTTAAGTGTCTTGCTCAAGGACACAACATGCTGCCTCAGCTAAGACTCAAATCAGCAACCTTCAGATCACTAGACCAACGCCTTAACCACTCGGCCATGTGCCACACATTGATGTTAGAGTGGGTTAAAAGGTCAACTGAAGGGCCTATAGTGCAGTGTAATGTTCTATGTTCTAACACTGGGCTCACTTGCCATACTTTTAATTTAGAAGGGGACATTTAAAGTGTGCTTCTGATCACCCACCTCAATGAGACCAATGAAACATAATCAAATGCTAGTGTAGGAAAGATTCTCCTCACCGAAGCCGGCTTACTTACCAAAGCCCTAACTCTGAGATCCAGTGAAATAAAATACTGACAATCAAGTCAAGTCTGAGTATTTGTTTCCTCATTGTAAGAGGGCATGAGCCACTTCCTTATCTGAACAGTTGTGAATGGAAATGAATATACTTTCGCTGACCTTGACTACTTGTGTGCTGTCACTAAATCTGCAGCTCTGGATCAAGGTCCTGGAATATCATAGCTCCACTCTCACTATTTCCTAATGGATATGTCTGGAGGGCTTTCTATTCCTATGTGGATACAGGATATCTTCTCATCTCCTCCAATGACATGTACAGTACAGCATCCCAATATACACTCATTGGCCACTTTATTAGATACACCAGCCTGTTAATGTAAATATCTAATCAGCCAATCATGTGGCAGCAACTCAATGGATAAAAGTATGCAGACACAGTCAAGAGGTTCAGTTGCTGTTCAGACCAAACATGAGAATGGGGAAGAAATGTGATCTAAGTGGCTTTGATCACTGGTGCCAGACAGTTTGTACATCTCAGAAACTGGGACCTCCACACACAACATTCTCTAGAGTTTACAGAGAAATGGAGCAAGAAACAAAAAAAAAACCCAGTGAGTCATAGTTCTGTGGGAGAAAATGCCTTGTTAAAGTGAAGTGTCATTGGACAATGGCCAGACTGGTTCATGCTGACTGAGAAGCTGGAGTCCATAATTAAGGGTGAGGTATCAGAGTACTTGAAAACACATAATAAAATAGGCCAAAGTCAGTGGTTTCCTTAAGAGGAAATTTTGTCTGGCAAATCTGTTAGAATTCTTTGAGGAAATAACAAGCAAGATAGGTAAAGGAAAGTCAGTAGATGTTGCTTATGTGGATTTTCAGAAGGCCTTTGATAAAGTACCATATAAGAGGCTGATTAACAAGATAAAAGCTCATGGTGTTACAAGAAAGATACTAGCATAAATAAAGGATTAGCTGGTTGCCAGGAGGCAAAAAGTTCAAATTAAGGGTATATTTGCTAATGATGTTCCACAGGGGTCAATGTTGGGTCCGCTATTTATTTTATATGTTTATATTTTTTTTAATGATCTGAATGACAGAATTGATGGCTTTATGTTCAAATTTGTGGACAATACAAAGGAAGGTAGAAGGGTAAGTAGTGAGGAAGCAGGGAGTCTGCAGAAGGACTTAAGGCAGCTAGGAAGAATGCGCAAAGAAGTGGCAGATGGAAAATAGTGGAAGGAAGTGTATGGTCATGCACTTTGATGAAAGGAATAAAGGCAAAGACTATTTTCTAAATGGGGAGGAATTTCAGAAATCAGAAATGCAAAGGGACTTGATTCCTCATGCAGGATTCACTAAAGGTTAACTTGCAGGTTGAGTCAGTGATAAGGAAGGTGAATGCAATGTTAATGTGCATTTCGAGAGGACTAGAATAAAAAAGGAAGGGTGTAATACTGAGACTTTATAAGGCATTGGTCAGACTGCACTTGGAGTATTGTCAGCAACTTTGAGACCCCCAGTCAGGGTCATGTGAAGCCATGGGAGCAGGTGGTGGATGGTCGTATGAGCAGCTGGTGCATATCACAAGTCCTGGTTATGTGACCACTGATGCCAGGCAGACAATTTCTGAAAAATATTGATAATCTCTGGAGTCATCTTCCTTGTAAAGCCATTACCCAGAAGAAGGCAATGGCAAACTATTTCTGTGGGAAAATTTGCCAAAAACAATCATGATCACCATAATTGCCTACATCATACAACATGGGATATAATGATGATGATATTATCTTTAAAAAGGTATTCTGGCACTGGAGAGGGTCTGGAGGAGGTTCATGAGGATAATTCCTGGAATGAAAGGGTTAAGATATGAGGAATGTTTGATGGCACTAGGCCTCTATTCACTGAAGTTTAGAAGAATAAGGGGGGGAAATCTATCTGAAATCTACATTGAAATCTACCTGATATGGAAAGGCTAGATAGAGCGGATATGGAGAGCATGTTTCCTATAGTTGGCGAGCCTAGGACCAGAGGGCACAGAAGGACATCCATTTAGAACAGAGATGAGGAGAAATTTAGCCATAACATAGTGAATTTGTGTAATTCATTGCCACATATGGCTGTAGAGGCCTAGTCATTAGGTACATTTAAAGTGGAGATTGATAAGTTCTTGATTTGCCAGGGCATCAAAGGTTATGGGGAGAAGGCAAGAGAATGGGGTTGAGAGAGAGAATAAATCAGCCATATTGGAATGGCGGAGCAGACTTGATGGGCTAAAGGACCTAATTCTGCTCCTTTATCTTATCATCTAAGCTGATTGGTGGTGTAGTGGCATCCACACTGGACTTTGAGGCGAGTGGTCCCAGGTTTGAACCTGGCCAACTCCTTGCACGCTTTTCATTCGTGCTGGGTTGTGTGTCGAGCTAGCAACTCAGCCTTGTAAAAAACAGACAAATGCTAAAGAAATGACAAGGTGCTGCCTGATGCGCCACAAGGTGCAGAAAGGAACAACAACAACGTCTTATCATCTAAGGTGACTGTAACTCAAACAACCATGCATTACAACAGTGATGTGCAGAAGAGCATTGCTGAATACACAGCATGTTGAACCATGAAGTGATGGGCTACAGCAGCAAAAGACCACGAACATACACTCAGTAGCCACTTCATTAGGTACTGGAGGCACCTGATAAAGTGGCCACTGAGTGCAGTTGTGATCCATGTTTTTCCAGGTTCCACAATTTTCACACTTTCCAAAATCATCCTCAGTTGCATAGCTTCTGATAGGCCTTTTCCCAGTTCAGCCTATCTCTTTTAACAGATTTCAGCTAGTTTTAATCAGTACCAGCCTTCATCAATATGCATCCGCTTTGTAAGCAGTCTAGTCTGACATTGGCTACATAAGAAGCAAATCAATTATGATTGAAAATATCAAAGTTCAAAGTACATTTATTGTCAAAGTATGTATACATTATACAGTCTTGAGATCCAAAAAATAAAGACCTAACTTGCTCAACCTTTCTCTGTAACTTAGGTGCTGACTAGGTGAGAGTAAGCGTTTAACGCGGACTAGAAGGGCCGAGGTGGCCTGTTTCCTTGCTGTAGTTGTTATATGGTTACATGCAGTCACAAAGCAAAGAAACCCAAAGGAACCCATAAGAAGTAGAGTGGCAAACACCCAATGTGTAGAGGGGAAAATCACAAATCGTACAAAGCGTAAGTGAGTACTCAGACACGAAGATCGGAGCAGGCCACAGCCTCAGCTTGGCACATAGTGGAATACACATTGTGGAACAGCGAGCAGAACTCTTGCCTCTGGTTCTGACACCCTGCCTTTCAATCCACCTGGCCCGGTGTTTAAATCACAGTATCAGTTTGAGAGCTTTTTAAACCACTTTTCTCGACAATACTACAGCTTCTCTAGACAAGTTCCTGAGTACATAACAGTTCCTATCATATAAAACATAAAAAAACATAATTATCTTGACAAATAGTACAGGTTAAATTCCAAGAACAAACAAATCAACAATGTTTGTTAAGGCTGTAAAGAGGAGCAAACAGTGCATGGTAAATCAATAAATAGTAATCAGAGGAATATCGATGAAGTAAGATGCACTGGGGTGAAGTAAAATCATATCCTTGCTTCTATGTCTCTTTTTCTTAAACATGACAAACTACTTTGATTTCAGTCAACTGTAAACATAGACCATAATGACCTAGCAACTCAAGATAAGTAACAGGGAAAGTGTGGGCCCAAGACCATAGGAAACTAATGCAAAAAAGCCAAATTATAAGCAAATGAGGAAGCGTTGTGTGTGTGGGAGTAGCATAATATAGCAGGACTATAATCTGAAAGTTCCATATCTGCAGCTTATAGATACTGGAACAAATTTCCAAATGGCAAAACCTCTTCCTTATTTCAAATTTTGTTCTTGTTTCAGTTCCTCCTTCAATCCCCGTGGTCTTGATCCATTCTGCATAATTAACACACAGCAAGATCTTTGGTCAGATTCTTTCATGTTAGTTTCTTACCTTAGACTAATGATATCTGGGAGAAAATGACTGGTTTTATTTGCGTATTGGATATTCCAGTAACCTTGCATCTTTTGGTTCAGTGTGTCTTCATGGCCACTTCACGGAAAATTTAAAAACTCCTTATATGCATATAAGCTCAGCAGCCACTTTAAAAGGTACGTTCTGTACCTAATAATATGGCCATTGAGTGTATGTTTGTGTTCTTCTGCTGCTGTGGCCCATCCACCAAGGTTCAACATATTGGACGATCAGAAACGGCCTTTAGTGCGCCACTGTTGTAATACGTGGCTATCTGAGTTACTGTCACCTTCCTGTCAGCTTGGCTGTTCTCCTCTGACCTCTCTCATTAACAAGGCATTTTCACCCATAGAACTGTGGCTCACTGGATGGTTTGTTTTCTTTATCACACCATTCTCTGTAAACTCTAGAGACTCTTTTGCATGAAAATCACAGGAGATCAGCAGTTTCTGAGATATTCAAACCACTCCATCTGGCACCAACAATCATTCTATGGTCAAAGTCACTTAGATCACATTTCTTCCCCATTCTGTTGCTTGGTCTGAACAACTGAACCTCTTGACCATATCTGCATGCTTTTATGCATTGAATTGTTGCACATGATTGGCTGATTAGATATTTGCATTATTGAGCAGGCGTACAGGTGTAGATAATAAAGTAGCCATTGAGTGTCAACTTTAGCCATGCCATGCAGGTTTCTTCAGTGTGCAGCACAGTGCCCGACACCTTGGTTTAATCCTGACCTCTGATACTGTCCTTCAGAAGTTTGCTTATTCTCATGCCCTCACTGTTAGATACCAAATAATTGATTGTGGACTTCAGGAAGAAAAGATGGGAGAACGTACTCCGGTGCTCATCGAGGAGTCAGCAGTGGAAAGGGTGCACAGCTTCAAATTCGACAAGACCATGCTGCCTGGAAAACTGGAGCACTGGTGCTTACAGTTTGGACTTCTACCCCAGGTGATGTGGCCACTCACTGTCTGTGAGGTCCCACTAACAAATGCGAAGAAGCTCGAGCAAACCATCACGTCATTCATAAAGAAGAGGCTCAGTGTCCCAAGGTGTATCAGTAACATCAGTCTCTATGGTAAAGGAGTCTTTGAACTACCTTTCATTGGCCTTAAAGAGGAATTCAAGTATTCTAAGGTGCATCTGCTGATGGCAGTCAAAGACTCTCATGACAAGACCACCAGTAACGCTGCATGGACCTTATCAACTGGGCGAAAATGGATCCCAGCTGATGCAGTGCAGCAAGCAACAACAGCCACACAGAGACATGTTGAGCAAGTCCAACAGGGCAGGGGTGGCTTTGATCTGGCAGCAAATGGACCCACCTGGCACAAGGCCATGATTCCACAGCAAAGGAGGATGGTTGTTGAGGAAGTGCAGCGACAGGAAGAGTCAGACAGAAGTGCAAAGGTTGTCTCCTTGGTGAAGCAGGGGCAAAGGATGTGGTGGGAAAGCATTGAGAGGAGGAAAATCAGCTGGAAGATCATATGGGAGATGGAAGCAGGCAGACTTAGCTTTCTCCTCAGAGCTACATATGATGTGCTTCCCTCTCAATAAAACCTCCACCAGTGGTTTGGTGAGGACCCAACATGTTCCCTGTGCCCTATTCCGGCAACCCCCAAGCATATCCTGGCAAGCTGCAAAACCAGCCTCACACAAGGCAGATAAACATGGTGTCACAACCAAGTCTTAAAGAGTCTGACAGTGGCAAACAAGACCAAGAGGGTAGCAACCAGCTCCTCGCCCCCTAGAGTGACTAATGCTGGGACATCAACAGCATTCGTCCAGGAGGGAGAGAAAAGACCAACTAATCTCCCCCCTTAGCCAGAAACAGGACAGATTAACATGGCTAGTGATTGGAAAATGCTGGTGGATGTCAAAAAATAACTCAGCTTTCCACCTGACATTGCTGCCACCAACCTTAGGCCAGACTTGGTTCTCTGGTCCAATTCACTACAGATTGTCTACATTATGGAACTCACAGCCCCGTGGGAGGATTCAGTGGCTGAAGCATATGAGCAGAACAGGCTACGCTATGCAGATCTAGCAGCTGAAACTCAGTGACAGGCTGGAAAACCAAAGTTTGCCTTGTGGAAGTGGATTGTAGGGGTTTTATAGCCTCATCCACCATCGAATTACTGAAGGAGCTAGGGATCCATGGTCAGACTTGACAGCAAACCATCAGACTCGCATCAGAGGTGGTGGAAAAAAGGAGTCACTGGCTTTGGATCAAGAGAAAAGACCTCTCCTGGGCTCCAGGATAGCATCAAGAGAGTGGGAAGACAGACAACAGGGGTGACTCTGATATGCTAGAAGTCATTGTCGAGCCCTCTGGAGATGTAGTGGCTAATCAAAGAAACATTGAGGAAGGAGGATGCACACTTAAAAACTGTGTGTTGCTCTGTGCAACTCCCAACATCAAGGCAAAATTGAGCAAGTGCTCACGACCCATTGACATCTTATCCTGTGTTTCTTGATTTTGATTAACTGGACCTGTCAGGGCAGCTGACGACAAGGGAAACACTTTGTGACAGCATGGGAAGAGAGCTGACAGGAGGTAATCGACCCCAATGGGGCTGTCATGGACTAGCTGCCCATGGCAGCAGTTCTCAATGCTGTTTCAGCATGTTGGAGACACCTGTTAATGGCTATGAAAACTCAACAAAGGAAGATACCTCTAGAGTGGGGGCACAAGATGGCTCAATGACTGATAACACAGCTACAGACCTAGGAATGGAGGCTACCATGAATAAAGAGAGCACTGCACAAGAGATCACCAAAACACCAGCAGCAATAGTGGGACACAAGCGTCAGGAGTGCATCTGTGGGTGGAAGAAAGTAACATCAGAAAAGTGGTTGAAGTTCCATTAAGGGAGGAAAGGATGCTTGAGGGAGCAGGGACAGGGACCTCACATTGACCAGTACTTCTTGCAAAATCAATCAACTAAGTCAAGTGAAGCACAGAGACCAGATGCAAACCAAAGTTTGCAGAGCACCAACACCCCTGACACTGAGGAAGTCAGCAGAGAAATCCCAGCTGAGGGAACCACCCAACCACCAACACCTCCTAAAGAGGGAAAGATTTCAGGGCATAGCCCGCTTGTGAATTGGCCCAAAACTGCTGATAAGAAAGACTGGGAACCCATCAACAACAACTTGATGAAAATTTTGGAGCAATTAAAGTGAACAGCAGAAAAAAAGTTGGATGCAATGGGAGATATCATCTACTGCTAGGAGGACAAGCAGCTTGGAATCAGCACAAGGAAGACTGGAAAAACATCACTGTCAGCAATAAAGACCAGGAGACAACAGGAGATTAAACAACTGGTTCAAGAAAGGAGACGGCCGAGGAAACAGTGGAAGAAGGTCCCAGATAGTGAAAGGAAAGGGCTCAACCAACTTCAAGTGGACATCAAGAGCCAGCTGACAAGGTTGCAAAGAGCTCAGAACCCAAGGAACTTGTACGGAAAGAAAGAACAAACAAGAAAACAGTTTTACAAAGAACCTTTTAAGTTCATTAAAGGTCTCTTCACACTGGAAAAAAGTGAAACTTTGAAAACATCTAAGCAAGAACTGGAAAAGCACTTGGAAAAGATTCATCTGACATCCCGCCAATTCGACCCCGCCCCACCTACCACCTGGATTTTGACCCGACAAAATAGAGAGAAGTGGAGAAGGCAGTCTGATGGGTAAGAGTGACATCTGCTCCTGGGCTGAATGGAGTAGCATACGGGCTTTATAAGAATGCTCCAGACATCTTGTGGTTTCTCTGGAGGCTCATGAGGGTAGTGTGGCAGAGACAAATAATATGAAAGGTGTGGTAAAGGACTGGCAGTGTTCTGATTAACTGGAGTGTAATTAAAAATTGATCTTCTCATGTACTCCAGGGTTGTTTCCCTGCTGACATAGTTGATAAAAACAGCATGCTACTACCTTGTGCAGAGCCGTCCTGTTGGTGCTGAGTACATTAATCTCAACAGGATAGCAGATTAGAAAGGGGAAAAAATTTAAGAGGCTTCTGTTCCCACTCAAGGTGCACCAATCCTTGCAAGGAAGGATGACAGCTGGCCATAAGACATAGACAGAAACAGAATTAGGCAATTCAGCCCATTGCATCACCTCTACCACTCCATCATGGCTGATTTATTATCCCTATCAATCGCATTTTCCTGGCTTCTCCCCGTAACCTTTGATGCCTTTACTAATCAAGAACCTATCAACCTCTGGTATAAATATACCCAATGATGTGGCCTCCAAGGCCATCTGTGGCAATAAATCCCAGATTCACCATCCTCTGGCTAAAGAAATTCCCCCTCATCTCTGTTCCAAATGTCCTTGTATTCTGAGGCTTTGAATTCTGATCTTAGACTCCCCACTGTAGAATACATCCTCTCCACATCTAGTCCATCTATGCTTTTCAATATTCAATAGGTTTCAATAAGATCTCACCTCATTCTTCTGAACTCCAGTGAGTACAGTTCTGTGCGAAAGTTTTACACACATGTACAAAGCTCAGGTGTTTAAGACTTATGCACAGTAATGTGGTAATTTTATTGCATTGTATTGCTGCCACAAAAAAAATTTCATGACTTGTGGTGATAAACCTGATTCTGATGTGGGTCTCTACTCTGGACTGAGCATGGGAAAGGGACAGAGAGAGGGGAATTATAATTAGGGAAAGGGGAAGGGAGGAGAGCAAGAGCGGGAGGCACCAGAGACACATTCTATAATGATCAATAAACCAATTGTTTGGAATCAAGTGACCTTGACTGGTGTCTCAGGGCTGGGCATGTGTCTGCACCTGCCTCAACCACTCCCCCCCCCCACCCTGCTCCTGGTACTCTATTTCTGCCACACCTCTCCTGTGCTGCTGCACCCTCAACATTTCAAACAGTTTTTGCTCCCACCAAATTTACAAACTCACCCCAGTTATATATATATGTGCTTTAGACTTTTGCACAGTACTGCACACCAAATGCTTCAGCCATCAAATGCTCCTCATCCGTTATCATTAATCTGTACATAGAGTACAATTGACCATAGGCATTCTGGTATGCATTGAGAGCTGCAATATTTCTTGCAGTTACTGACCTTAGTGAGCTGACGTATTACAATTTCCTGAAACTTTCCCACAAGATGAGAGTGGTTTACATTACTCAGTTTTGTCTCACATAAAAAACATCTCTGATGAAAGTTTGGCATGCAAATACTGGGACTAAGTCCAAAGCTGATGATCAACATTGATCCCTTTGTGTAAAATGACTTTGAAAGAATAAATGGGTGTGGACATTTGTTTGTGTTTCTGAAAATGGAATCACATCTGTTAAAAAGTAAGATATCTTTCTGAGCTTTGAAAATGTGAATGAGCACCTGAGGGAATATTATGTGTTAATATATTTGACTCAGCAGTTCAGTTCCACCTTCTGTTAACCTGCACATCCATTCTTTTATTTTATCTTCAGAGTTAGACTATAGGGAAGGAAAAGGGAATTATATGACATCATTTAAGGTTTCACCCATATGAAAAAATGTTATGGTAGTCACATTTGACTATTCTTTCACCATAACATTGCATATTTGTGTATCTTCCTTCAAGATTTTACCAAATTTTCAATTGAAAGTTTTGTTATTGAATTTACTTCCACCATCCTTTTGGAAAACGCTTTTGGATCCAAAGAAACTTTGATTAAATATTTTCATGGATAAAATAATGATTCCACTTTTCTGATCTGCTGACCAGACCATCTACACCTTGTTGCAGTATAAACCTTTCCTCTAGAAATCAATTTTTCTATCATGTGCAAATTAATTGATCATAACTATCTATTTAAACCATGTATATTGTAAAAAAATCACAAAATCAGTAATCTTTATCTTCGTGTCCTGCCATTTAACAGATTTTAGATTTAATTTCCCTCTCCCTTTAATAGCATGGGCTTTACATTACAGACCAATCTACTATTCAACGACTTTTGACGATATCAAGGGGCATCACTGTTACTTCTGGAATTCAACTCTTTAAAGTGACTGATGATTACTTTCAGTCATGCTTCAGACTTTAGGAAGAGGCTGAGGTTGATTGCTGTCTTGGCACTAAAGTCTAAAGGTAATTATAAATGCTTGGAGGATGGGAATATCTATTGAATAGCCTCCTTAAACCACTTAATACATAATCTCCATTTTTGATCACAATAGCAGTGACTTTGATCTGATTTGTGTTTCCACCTCATGAAGTATCAATTCCACTATACACAATTATCCATAGCACATCTTGATATATTGATCTGCAGCCTTTGGCTTTGAGATAGTCTATAAACACAAAATAGATCACTTCACTAACTGGAGATCTGGAAAGAGATGATTGCCAGATGAGTGTACAGGAGGAAATTTTGTTCTGGCTAATGTCTGTAAGTAGTTTGTGTGTTCTCTTCATGAACGTGTGGGTTTCCACTGGGTCTCTGGTTTCCTCTCACATTCCAAAGACATACAGCTAGGGTTGTGCGCAGTCGACAATTCAGGCCGAGAACTTTCATTAAGAGATTGTACTCTTTTCCACGGATGCTGCCTGGCCTGCGAGTTTCTCCAGCATTTTGTGTGAGTGGTTTGGATTCCCAGCGTCTACAGATTTTCTCCTGTATGCCACCAGAGCTTAATTTTGGGAAGATCTGCAAGCTGCGGAAGTGGGCATATGATTCACCAAATAAGAGAACAACTATAAAATTTCCAAACACTGTGGCACACCCAAGAGGAGGAGCATGCAAGGTCAGTGAGCTTTAAATAAGGAACAAAGGCTGTTCGTCAGCAGAACAACTTTAGAAACTCATGCAGAAATATCCTGACAATCTGAGACAGTCAGACACAACTTCAGAGAGCTTCGTCATTATGAGGACAGAGACTGGATCAGTAAAAATTCCAATGGCTGAAAGTGAACCCCGGAGGTAAGCCCATGGTTTTCTGTATTGTAATTTCTTTTAGCATTTAAAACCTACAGTACCTATGCAATCACACTGGTGCCCCATTTTGAATAGTGTATATATTCCCAGCTAATAAATATGTCTGACCAGAGCTCAAAACAAACCAAAATAATGATATTTTTATCATAAAGAATGAGAATACAGTTTGGAGAAATTGCCCAGCCTTAATCATCAGTGCAGTACTTTAGAGTGAAAGGGAAATACAGCATTGGTTATATGTCTGCCATACGCTATTTATAATTAAACTCGCCTGTTGCTTATAATCAGATTTGTTAACTGTGGCAATGTTCATAGTTTCTAAGATTTTCTTAGAATAAATTTTCTAATTTACAAATAAAGGTCAGTGCATCCTGTCTGATCCCAGAAATATTATTTTGTAAGTGTGTGAAAGCCAGCTGCAGACAAGTGAATGTGGAGTAGGGTTATATCTGACTGGCCCCACTTCCATTGCCTAGGATTCATAGCATGACGTAACTATTTCAGTAACTTTGTGATTTTCATGTATGAAAATAAATAAATAGTTGACGTTACGAGCCAAGACTCTTCTTCAAGACTGGAAAGTAAGAGGGAAGATGCCTAAGAAAGGTTGGTTGATGCTGCCTGAGCTGCTGAGCTCCTCCAGAATTTTGTGTGTGTTGCTCTGGATTTCCAGCAACAACATAACCTCTTGTGTTTGTCATTTTCTTGTGCGGTACATGAAGTATTAAAGGTGGTTTTACCTTTTTCCATCTAAACTGACCGAGACAATTCTTTCATCTGTAGATCCTCAAATTACTGGCACAACAGTGACTGTCATATTACATCTCCTACTTCTTGTCCCCGGGTCAAGGTAAGAATTATATAGATGATACCAGAACAGGTTTTGGGGAAGATACTTTTGTTAAAATTATTGCAAGATTGCATTAATAAATATATAATTGCCACGAGGTATCAAAATCACAATATAAAAGCATGATCAGAATTACTTTTTATTTGTGAGGTTTCAAATCTGATGTTTATCCAATGAATCCTAGGATAGACTTCCCCCTGGTTATCAATTGTTCCATACCCTAGCTATCAGCCCCTCTAAAATTACTGTGAAAGCTGAATTGGGGGATTTATTGGTGGTTTCTCATTATGCAGAGCCCGTTTCAAAAAAGATCATCAATGGGGCTGAGCGCTGCCCACCACCATTCAGACAGTTACAACTTGAAGATCACAGGGAGGTCCTCGTCCATTAGCACGGACGGCTCTACAAAGCTGACGCTGGAGAAAGCCATCATGTTGACCCTTGCTGTTGAAAGATTCAAGAAGATATTGCAGCAGCCATGCAGAGACAGCTGGGGCTGTGAAAGTACTTGCTTTGAAGATACTGACTTGCTTGGAAACTTCAATGCACTTGTAGAAGGTGAGCTGATCTTTCCTTTCAGTATTGTTACTCTGTTTGTCGTGATTAGTTACAATTGGAAGCAGTGGTTCCAATGTGAAGGCCTGCAATCTGCTCCTGATCCTAGTGGTTCTGTTGACACTGAGCCTTCACTGCTGCTCATTCAGTGTCATGGGACAAAGAATGAGAGGTGACCTGACAGAGATGTACAAGATGATAAGATAGACGGTGGACAGCCAGAAACTTTTCCTAGGGCAGAAAAGGCTAATATACAAGGTTGCATAATTTTAAGGTGATCAGAGAAAAGTACAGGAGGAATGTCAGAGGTAGTAAGCTCTTTATGAAAGTGTGGTGGGTACATGGAACACACTGCCAACTGTGGTGGCACAGGCAGATACATTAAGAACATCTAAGATAGACATGAATGATATATTAAAAAGAGGAGAGTTATGCAGGAGAGAAGGGTTGGTTTGATCTTAGACTAGGTTAAAAGGACATCACAATTTCATGGGCTGAAGGGCCGAAATGGTGCTGTAATGGTCTACATTTAACAGGGAACAGTTGAGTCTGGGATATAATTTATGTTTAATCTCTGTTAATATACCATGATCAATAATTTAATTTTATTTGTGCCAACAGAAGCCATCACCTACACCGACTATGAAGATACTGAAGTGGTGCCCAGCTCCTACAGGTTCATGAAGACTGAGTGTCAGCAGGTGAGGGATGAACAAGACAAATGCCTGAAGTTATCAGAGAACCTCCAACTCCTGGCCATGTTCTTGCAGCAGCCATCAGACGAAGGTGGGTAAACTTTATGCTCCCACTTTTCTGTTGTACTTAACATATGGAAAGATTGGCAGAAGTATCTAAATCTTCAAGGTGTTGTGACGAATGGGAAGGAACATTGCACAAAAGAGGAAATCTCTTCAATTCCTTTTCACATGTCCCTCTCATACCTTTAACTCCCTAAACATGTGCTGCCTTCAGGCTGTGACACTTTATTTAACACTGTCATCAGCATGCTTCTCCAGCTGAAATAGCAACATAGAGCTAAGCAAAGTTATGAATGAATCATGGGTAGGAATGGGAGTCCGAATAGTTGTCCTGCACCAATGTTTATTGCTCCATTCATGTTTACTTAGATAACTTAGATCCAATGAATGGCTTGGTTATAACTCCAGATAAACTAGCTACCAAATTGTAACACTTTTATTGATTATTAACACTTTTACAGAACTAGAGGCCACAGTTTAAGAATAAGGGGTAGGCCATTTAGAACAGAGATGCGGAAAAACTTTTTCACCCAGAGAGTGGTGGATATGTGGAATGTTCTGCCCCAGAAGGCAGTGGAAGCCAAGTCTCCGGATGCATTCAAGAGAGAGTTAGATAGAGCTCTTATAGATTGTCTATTGCCTACTGTCTATTGATATGAGCATATATATGTTTTGATGACTGTGCTAAAATAACCCTCCTTTGGTTGACAGTAACACTGAATGTGAGGTACTACAAGGCAACTGCCAGTGAAGTAAATTACTTGCCAGTTGTTCTGGGAATAAACAATCAGAATATGTTCCTCTCGTGCTCAGGGCCACCAGACAATCCCAGGATGCGGGTGGAGGTAAGAAATCATGTATGCACGTGGTTAACTGACTGGTGCACAGTCTCATGTATTGTCGTCTGGAGAATCTGCCTCTGCTTCCACCTTTTCCTTGACCCTTCTACAAATCGCATGTGACTGAATTTGATCCACTTTTCAAAATGTCTCCCTTATACTGGCTTTGTTAGCCTGTGTCCAGCATTTTTTAAGGTTCCAGAACCTCAGGGAGAAACCTTCCAAAACCTTTCACCATATCTAAATTCCTCCTGAAGAATTTCCTTTCCACAGTACTGGCCATTTTCCAGTTTGGATGAGTGTTTGCTCCACGTGCTCCACTATCCTCCATACCCAAAGATGTGCAGGTTAACTGTCCCGTGCAGGTTAACTGTCCCCTGTAGGTTACCCATGGTGTTTCCGCATAGCAGGAAAATCAAAGTGAATTGATGGCAAGGAACAGAACAAAGAATAAATGATTGGAAAAATGAGTAAAATGGCACAATCAAAAGCTAGCATTGAGAAGATAGACTGAAAGCTCTCTCTCTCTCTCTCTCTACCGGAAAAAATACACTTTCTACAAAGCTGATCATTGAAACTGAAAGCCCTTGACTGGAGAGTGATTTCACAACTAAATCCTCACTTAACACACTAATCTGTGTGGTCAGTAGTCAGTACTCTGTACTTTAGTCCCCAATCCTGGAATGTTGAGATCCATGTCCCCTCCCTAACTCAGGTCAGCCATCTGAGAACAGCTTCAAAAATGAATTGTTAGCAATTTACATATTATAGATAATTAAGCGATGAGAAGTTTAAACAGAGCAAAACATACCATTGCTCTCCAAACTGGAACGTCTCACGAACACTTTGAATGCTGAAAGGATTGGCAAGGTTAGAGCTGTCCTTCCAAACATGCAGCTGGTGCAAATCCCATCCCAGCAACACATGCTCAGCACCTGCTATGTAGAAGCCAACCTGTCCTGAGTAATATTATTTACAGTTTTTGTCATTTAAAATGTAACTGTACTTAAGTTTGTTTCTGTCATTTATTTGCTTAGAAATGGGATCAGAATTTGCAAAATATCAGTAGTGCCACTGACCTGCTTCGCTTTGTGTTCTTCAAGAAGGCTTCAAGTGCAGGCCATTACTTTGAGTTTGAGTCGGCTCTGTACCGTGGGTGGTACATCAGCACATCCAGCAGGAACAAACAGCCGGTTGAAATGGACATAAAGGAACACCGCAAGAGAATCACGATCTTCACAGCTAAATGAGGCATTTTAAGTCTCTATACTGTTCAGAACTCAATCAGAAATTGTTGGTTTAGAGAGTATGTATGTACTAAGTACAGAGTATCTCTTATATGATTCATAGTTGATAGAACTATCTTCTGATTACTGAGATGTACAGGCAGCAATATTTGCTTGCTCGTATCTTTTATCATTTGGAATTATTTATTGGTGAACAAAGTGTGCTGAGTTTTGGAATTCATAAGTATAATATTTCAATATTTATTGTTATTATTTAAATTACTGTTGTACTGGAGGAGAAACCTTCTCATTGATTGATTAAATATATTATTTTCAAATAACAAGTCCCCCTCTTCATTTCTCATATTTCCTTAATATTCTCAGATTCAGACTGGTTTATTGTATGTAGATTAAAATACGTAGTATCCGTTAAGCACCAACACACCAAGTTACACCTAATGACAAGCTGAACAGTCCCCAAGTGTCGTCATACATTCCAGCACAAATTTAGCATGCCCACAAGCCACTTCCTTCCATCCCTTACACACACGCACACACAGTCCTCCAGACTTTCAGGCTTTGGTCTTCTGTATCAACCTCATGATTTGACAATGTTGGTAACTCAAACAAAAGCTTTGTACTCTGGATGCTGATGACAGGACCCCGAACTCAGGCCTCAAACTGCGGACTCACAAATGTTCGGACTGTATAGAGTTCAGGACTTTTAACTCTGGACTTGCCATCTCTCATATCTTAGAGGTCACCGACCTTCATACCTCCTACCCACATGGACCTCTGATCTGGCTGATCTGGATCTGGGGAGGGAGAGGGGTTTGGTGGGCTTGCTAGTATGGAAGTCCCATCTCTCACTGGCAAATGATGCTTCAGTATCTCCACAGCCACTTCTTTATTTTTGTCCCCTTTAAATAGCTGCTGGCTACGTTTCTTATCATTGCCTTGAGCT
Source organism: Hypanus sabinus (assembly GCF_030144855.1). Taxonomy (NCBI): domain Eukaryota; kingdom Metazoa; phylum Chordata; class Chondrichthyes; order Myliobatiformes; family Dasyatidae; genus Hypanus; species Hypanus sabinus. Next base: position 10,963,967 of record NC_082706.1, read on the forward strand.
TTTGACCTTGGGTGGCCCAGCTCATTTTACAGAGCATAAAGGAAGCATGGTTAAAGTTAATCACCAGAGTAATGAAGGAAAGGACAAGACAATTTATAACTAGAGAACAATAAGTTAATAGCTAACATACCTTGCAGTGATGTTAGTTAAATACAACCAACCATCATAAATGCAAAGTTTTGGTTGTCTATCCAAGGTACATCTTTGCATATCAAACCAAGCAAGTATTCTCCCTCATAGTTATTTACAATGTCAAACCTTGAAAGACTAAGATTCCTTAAATAAAGGGGACAATTTTCAAAATGTACAAGAACTCAAACTTGAATGTGTAGTTAACTTTGAAGATTTAGATAGGCCAATGATACAGGTGGACATATTGCCAGTTAAAGTGAACACTTGAACCTGCTGATGCAGTTTAACAGGATGAATGAGCGGATTCCAGGACATCTGGTTAGAAGTTAGTGCACACAGCACCAGCATTGAAAGCACATTGTGTGGAAAATAGGTTTGAAGCAGAGTACAACAGCTTTCTTTCCATCTAAGAGAGAAAAGCAAAAATCTGTAGACTCTTAGAAATATAAATAGAAAATGCTGGAGAGGATCACAAGGTCAGACAGCAGCTATGGGAGGAGAAGCAGAGTTAACAGAGTTTGCAATTATTAAATGTGCCATCCACTTATCCGATGACTCTCTGGTTAGTAAAGGCAATGCCAGAGCAGACCTGGCAGCCAAGCAAGTCTCCTCCTCTAAAGCAATAACTGTGGATTCGACCCCAAACCTTCTGCCTGTCAAGCAACCGGTTGATAGCCCAGGCAAATCTGACATCGTGTGATTACAGGGGGACGCCCCTGCAGCAGAAATTGATGCTTGGAAAAAACATGGTTGTATTGTTAATAATGCAACGCGCCTCTGGCAGACCCCAACAGGTCAAATTTGTATTCCTGATACTCCCCCGCCTGTCCTGGTCGACTGCCTCCACTCTGACACTCAACTTGGACAGGAGGGAATGTGTATGTTGTTGTTAAAAACATGGTGGTCCCACAGTTTGACTGAGGCAGTGGAGAAACGGGCAAAGGGTTGCTTAATTTGCCAAAAAGTAAACCCGGGTAAATCTATTAGATGTGATAAAAGGTGCACCCCAACCCCAGCAGGACTGTTTGGCACATTACAAATGGACTTTATCGAGTTACCTAAGGTAAATTGTTATAAGTACTGTTTGGTTATAATCGACATCTTTAGTAAATGGATTGAAGCCTTCCCCACAACGAACAACAAGGCTTCCACGGTAGTGTGGATGCTACTGAAAGAAGTTATTCTTCGTTTTGGTATCCCACAAAGACTATCACCTGATAACGGCCCGCACTTCATTGGGAAAGTAAACAAAGAACTCTGCGAAATACTAAGGATTGAACAACAATTCCACTGTGCCTACCATCCCCGAGCCGCAGGAATCGTGGAACGTGCAAATGGCACCCTGAAGGACAAACTAACTAAATTGACCCTTGAAACAGGACTAAATTGGCTTAAAGTCCTTCCCCTGGCACTGTATCATATGTGCATTACACCTCAAACCAGTACCGGGCTAACTGCTGCTGAAATAGTTTATGGGCGCCCAAACAGAACCCCATTGGGCAGTGACCACAACCCCCCGCCAATACAAGCAGATCTACAAATGATGGGCGAGGAACTGCAGTGTTACCTCAAGCATTTAACTTGGTCTCTTAAGTCCCTACACACTCAGGTGAAGGAAGCCTCAAGACCTGTTCCTGACAGAGAAGGCGAGTGGCAGGGAGCAGAACCAGGAGGTTGGGTGTTAATAAGGAACTGGGATCGACCCAAGCTGGGACCCCGGTGGAAAGGACCGTACCAAGTCCTCTTCCAGACCCCCTCTGCTGTCAAGGTGAAGGGAAAAGAATGTCGGATTCATCTGAGCGATTGCAAGCGCTGGACCTCAGACTCACTAGAAACCACAGATAAATGAAGGAACTGTTAAACGGACTTGATTGAACTGTTGTGTGTTTAAATTCCTTTTTCCTTGTGGTGTCACATCGTTGAAATTGTGCTCTGGCAATGGAAGGTAGAATGCTCTTGGTTATCTATATTCTTTTAGGGATAGTGGGGTATAGGACAGAGGTTGAGGGACAACTGGACGAGGAACCAAAAACCCTAAAAGGATCGAAGGGGGACATTTCAGGGCAGAAAAGGGATTGGGGTTTCCCCAAAGGCCCCACCCTTGAAAAACCCTCTTCGGAGTTTGTAAGTAGCAACTATTTCCAAAACGTACACAAACGACTGTATGGCACTACAACCATCGTTTGCTATCCCCATCCTGCCAGTGTATCCTCGCTTTTACCATTTTCCCACAATGGGACCTTGTTGATCCGCCCTTCCAATGTGCCCCCACCAGCAAAACATTGCCTGAGAGAAAGAGGGTGGAACTCACCTATGACTCTTCCACGGCCCCAGTCGCGGACTGTTTATTCCCCCCGTCCAATAGGTGGATGAGAAAGGATCTCTGGTGGGAGGGGAATCCCAAGCCCCCGAAAGATGACCGAGTATATGAGAACTGCTTCTTCAGAACAGGGTGGGGGTGTTCAGACGTGTATGTCTCAAAAAACGTCACCTGCCTCTCCAAGCCCTGTAGGAAAAGGGAGTGTCACCCCACCAAGCACCCCTTAGGGATCTCTTGCTCTTGCCATGAGACAAAGTGCCAGTCCCTGGCCAAGGTGGGTGCAACTTCTTTGTGGGAAGGGGAACTGCACCCACCTCCGAGTCAATGATCACGTATTCCTACGACCTAAGTATCGCAGGGGCGCCAAATGAGTGTATGCCCCTGCCAGTATAGCAGAATGGAGTGATACCATACACCTAAAGGGTGAGGGTTGCACTGAGACCATGTATACCCTCCCGGGCTATATTTTCTTCTACAACGGCATTACCACCAACTTCCTGGAGTACCCATACCCTTCCTCAGTGGCCTATGGCACCCTCCTCCCTACAGCGGTCCCTTGCCCCAGAACTTGGGGTCCCTCTCGCCGCCCGCCAGGGAGGTACAAGAGAGAGGTCTCCCAGGAATTTTGTGCAGATTACCGAGTCCTGACCACCCTAACCGCAGGTCAGGTGGCCGGATAAGGGGCAGCTGGCTTTTTATCTTTGGGGGCATCAGGAGCCGCTATGGCTGCCCACAATCGGAACTATCTGGCCTGTGGTCTCATGAGCCTCGGGAACGCCACCAGGGGAGCATTAAGATTCATAACTGACAGCCTTAACCAACTGCGGCTCTTCTCCAAGCAAAACCACTATGCACTTGATTATCTCCTCGCCAGGGAGGGAGGGCTCTGTGCTATCGTAAAAGACAAATGCATAATGGGGCTAGACGATGCTACCGCCAACATAACACGGTACATGAACAAAATAGATGAACAGTTAGGATCCATCAAGGAAGGAACAGGTTGGGCAGGGTGGGGGGACTGGGGACTAAGTGCATGGAAGGACTGGTTGATCAATGGGACTATTTACACGCTGATGGCTATTATCAGGATTTTTGTCTCTATCACCATTGTCAAATGTATCCTGAACCGCATGATGGCCTCGTGAGGGGACCTGCTGCCGGCTAAGCCGCTGATGATAATGCAGGCAACCGGCGAGGCCACCAAACTCCTCGAACCTGCACCAGAGGATTTTCACGATATTGAGAAGTGATCATTTCATGATCACAGGAGGAACGAGAATGTGAAGAGGGTAAGGGGTACATGTAGAGGGGGTGGGCGAGGGGTAAGTGTAGCAAAATATGTAGACAGGACAAGAGAGAGGTACGTCATTGGGGAAGTAAGGAGAGGTAGCTAAAATAAGGTGCCAGGCCAGATGTGGAGAGCACAAGGAAAAGGGAACCTGCGACCACAAGACAATGTGCTTGGCAAAGTGTTTTGAGGATACCTATTTGAAGTGTTTTGAAGTGCGTCAGTATTAATTCTAAGTATTACGCTTTAACCTTTGCTAATTCTGAGTATTTCGCATGCTTAGCTATGCAATAGCCAATCAATTGATGAATTCGAATCGGTAACCATATTTGCGAATGTAGTACCCTGCTTTTGGGTATAAGTATGACCTTTGTAAACCGACAAATTGGGAGTTGGCTACCTTACGCCCGAAGTGCGTGGGGCTGCGAACTCCTTTCTGAATAAAAACCGTTTCAGAGGTAATTTTGTGTCTCTGGTGTTTTTCCTCAACTGAGCAGGTAACAGTTACAGGTTGACAACAAGGTCAGACAGCAGCTATGGGAGGAGAAGCAGAGTTAACAGAGTTTCGTATTGATGTACCACAAGGCTGTGTGCTCAGCCCCCTGCACTAGTCCCTTTACACTTACAACTGTGAGGCTAAGCACAGCTCCAATACAAGTTTGCTGATAACATCACTATTGTTAACCCAATCAAAGATGGTTACGAATTAACGTATACCTTGGGAGAGAGATTGAAAATCTGGCTGAGTGGTACCACAACAACAACCTCTCACTCAATGTCAGTAAGACCAAGGAGCTAATTATTGACTGCAGGACGAAGTAACTGGAGGTCCATGAGCCAGTTGTCATTGGGGCATCAAATTCCCCAATTTGAATCAGAAGCTTCAAATTCCTCAGCGTTATCATTTCAGAGGATCTATCCTGGGTCCAGCATGCAAGTGCCATTACGAAGGAAGCACGGTAACACCTCTACTTTCTTAGAAGTTTTTGATGATTCAACATGTCATCTAAAATTATGACAAACTTCTGTAGATCAAGGTGGAGAGTATACTGACTGGTTGCATCTTGGCGTGGGATAGAAATACCAATACCCTTCAATAGAAAAGCTTACAAAAAGTATAAGATACAGCCTAGTCTATCACGGATAAAGCCCACCCCGACACTCAGCGTATCGCCATGAAGTGCTGTCGCTGGAAAGCAGCAACCATCAGCAAGGACCCCACCATTCAGGCTGTGCCCTCTTCTCACTGCTGCCATCAGGAATGAGGTACAGGAGCCTCAGGACTCACACCACCAGGCTTAGGAACAGTTATTACCCCTCAACCATCAGGCTCTCGAATGAGAGGGAATAACTTCACTCGATTTCAGGCCACTCTATGGACTTTATAGATTTCGCTCAATCTATGGACTCATTTTCAAGGACTCTTCATCTTATGTTCTTGATATTTATTGCTTGTTTATTTATTACTATTGTTTGTTTTTGAATTTGTAGTTTTTTGTCTTTTGCGTATCGGTTGTTTATCCATCATGTTGCTTGCGGGTTTTCATTGATTCAGTAGTTTTTGTATTTACTGTGAATGCCCATAAGAAAATGAATTTCATTGTTGTATGTAGTAATATATATGTACTTTGAAAATAAACTTAGTTTGAACCTTGAGTGGCAGAATGATTGATGCCTTTTGAAGCAGTTGGGAACCTCTGATTGTAACCTTGAGTGGCTGCAGATGTTCTTGAATATTCCAGTCAGCTGGTTGACACAGATTTTCATATGCCTGTTAGGTACACAATCAGGACCTAATGTCTTGCAAGGAGGGTTCATCCTTTTGAAGGAAGTTCTTATGTTGGTTTCTGAGACACCAATCACAGGGTTGCCAGACAATCTGGGGATTTCCACAGATATGGTCTTATTCTCTCTGACAAAATGTGTATAAAAGGTGTTGCGCTCATCCAGCCATAGCTGTTGTACATCCGATTGTAGCTCCAACTTTACACAGAAATGCCTTTCGCTCTCACAATGTCTTTTCATCGGTTGTACAAGGACTTCTTGTAGGGTTCTGGATTGTCAGTCTTGAATGCCATAGATGTAGCATTCAGCAGACGGTAAATCTCGTGGTTCATCCAGGACGTCTAGTTTGGGAGGACTTGGTATGTTCTTGAAGGCACACACACACACATCCATGTAAATTCTGAGGGAAAAATTCTTTCCATTTACAATCAAGGTTTGACCCTGCACACTTTGTATCATCTGCTCTCTCCACAATCTGGCAGAAACTTTTCCGAACTTTGTAAAGTGCTGAAGAATTCAGAGCACTACTCTATCCGAACAACCGTTTAGCAAAGATCAATGATACCAGACAACAGCAGTAACCTTGATCAGATTGTCCATCTATGTAAAGAGGACGCAATTCTACTTGAGACAAAATACAGCTTGATTTATTGGCATTCAGCTACTGGATTTGAGATGGTCAAGAAACACAAAGGAAAGTACTCCAACAGCTGGTGCTCTGGAAAGTAATATAGCAAATGCTCATCGGATCAGTCGCATCTATGAAAGATCTTGTCCTGGAAGAAAAATGAAATGCAACTTACTGGAATGAGAGAAATACAGTATACCTGGTTTATAACAAGATGAATTTTCTGGGACTGTCTCCAAAACAAAGTGACTCTCAGTTTCAAAATCACCAAAATATCAAATTGCTGTCAAGACATTGTTAACGAGTGTGAAGAGGGGAATTTTATTTTTAATTTTTTTACAACAGAACATCAGTGAAGCTTGTCATAGTAGAACTTGTCCTCACTCTAAATAATTTGTCCTTTGGCTCTTCCCACTTCCTTCAAACAAAAGGCGTAACCATCGACATTCACATGGGTCCCAGCTAAGCCTGTCTGTTTGTCGGCTACGTGAAGCAGTCTATGTTCCAAGCCTGCACTGGTGACTGTCCCACACTTTTCTTACACTAGCTCAATAAGTGCACTGCTGCTGCTTCTTGGACCCATGTTGAACTCTTTGATTTCATCCGCTTTGCCTTCAACTTCCACCTTATCCTCAAACTTACCTAGTCCATTTCTGAAATCTCCTTCCCTTTTCTCGATCTCACTGTCCCTATCTCCAGAGACAGCTTATCCACTAATGTCTATTATAAACCCACGGACTCTCACAGCTATCCGGACTACACCTCTTCCCACCGTGTTACTTGTAAAAACGCCATCTCCTTCTCTCTATTCCTCTGTCTACACCACATCTGCTCTCAAGGAGAAGCTTTTCAGGCTAGAATGAAGGAGATGACCTCCATTTTCAAAGAAAGAGGGTTTCCTCCCTGTACCATCAATGCTACACTCAAATGCATCTCTTCCATTTCACACAGGTTTTGCTCTTACCCCATACTCCCGCCACTCTACCAGGGATAGGGTTACTCTTGTCCTCACCTACCACCCCACCAGACTCCATGTCCAGCACATAATCCTCCAAAACTTCCACCAACACCAACCGGATCCCACCACCAAGCCCAACTACCCCTCCCCACCATTTTCTGCTTTGCACAGGGATTGCTTCCTATGCAATTTCCCTTGTCCATTCATTCCTCCCCACTGATCTCCCTCCTTGCAAGTGGAACAAGAGCTACACCTGCCCCTACACCTCCTCCCTCACTACCAATCAGGGTTCTAACAGTCCTTCCATGTGAGGTGACACTTTACCTGTGAGTCTGCTGGAGTCATATATTGCATCTGATGCTTCCAATGTGGACGCTGGTATATCACTGAGAGCGCTTCGCGAGTACCTTCGCTCTGTCCACCAGAAAAAGTGGTATCTTTCAGTGGCCACCCCTTTTAATTCCACTTCTCATTCCCATTCCAATATATCTATCCATGGCCTCCTCCACTGTCATGATGAGGCCACACCAGGTTAGAGGAACAACAGCCTTCAACCTGATGGCATGAATATTGATTTCTCGAACTTCCAGTAAAGCTCCCCCCCCCCCCATCTCCTTCACCATTTCCCATCCCCTTTTCCCTCTCTCATCTTATCTGCTTACCTGCCTATCACCTCCCTCTGGTGCGCCACCCCCTTTTTCTTTCTTCCATGGCCTTGTGTCTCTTTCACCAATTAACTTCCCAGCTCTTTATTTCATCCCTCCCCATCCAGGTTTCACCTGTCACCTTGTCTTTCTCTCCCCACCTCCCCCTACCACCTTTTAAATCTATTCCTCTTAGATCTAGTCCTGTGCAATGAGACAGGCAAGATTAACGATCTGGTAGTCAGGGATCCTCTTGGAAAGACTGATCATAGTACGATTGAATTTCGCATTCAGATGGAGGATGAAATAGTTAGATCTAAAACTAGTGTATTATGCTTGAACAAGGGACACTACAATTGGATGAGAGAGGAATTGGTTAATGTGGATTGGGAGCACAGGCTATTTGGTAGGACAGTTGAGGAACAATGGAATACTGTCAAAGAGATTTTTTACAGTGATCAACAAAAGTAAATTCCAGTCAAAAGAAAGGACATTAAGTGTGGGGAGAGCCAGCCTTGGATAACGAAGGAAATAAAAGATAGTATCCAATTAAAACTCATGTGTACAAAGTCACAAAGAGTAGTGGGAGACTGGAGGATTGGGAAAACTTTAAAAAGCAACAGAGAACTAAACAAGAAGTAAGGAAAGGGAAGATGGAGTATTAAAGTAAATTAGCACAAAATATAAAAACAGATAGCAAAAGTTTTTATAAATATATGAAGTGGAAGAGGGTGGTTAAAGTCAACATAGGTCCCTTGGAAGACGAGAAAGGGAAATTGATAAGGTGATAAGGACATGGCTGTGGCATTGGATGACTATTTTGTGTCAGTCTTCACAGTGGAGGACACGTCTAACATGCCAAAGAAGGATGTTATAGACAAAATGGGAGGTATGGACCTCGATAAAATCGCTGCCAAAAAAGAGACAGTGATGAGCAAACTAGAGGGCCTGAAGGTAGATAAGTCCCCTTGTCCTGATGGGATGCATCCCAGAGTGCTGAAGGAATTGGTGGACGTTATAGTAGACGCATTGCTAATTATTTATCAAAACTCGCTGGACTCTGGGCAGGTCCCGGCAGATTGCAAGACAGCAAATGTTACGCCACTTTTTAAAAAAGGATGTGGGCAAAAGACGGGCAACTATAGACCAGTTAGCTTAGCATCTGTAGTCCTGAAAATGCGTGAAGCAGTCATTAAGGAAGAAATAGCAAAACATTTAGAAAGGAGTGTTTCCATTAGACAGATGCAACATGGATTCAGAAAAGGCAGGTCCAGTTTGACAAACTTACTGGAGTTCTTTGAGGACATAATGAGTGCAATGGATAGAGGGGAACAGGTGGATGTCGTATACTTGAAGGCCTTCGATAAGGTGCCGTACAAGAGACTTATAAATAAGATACAGATACATGGAGTTGGGGGAAGTGTATTGGCATGGATAGTGGATTGGTTAATCAATAAAAGGCAGAGAGTTGGCATAAATGGGTGTTGGCGGTCAGTGGTGAGTGGAGTGCCGCAGGGGTCAGCGCTGGACCCGCAGCTGTCTACCATTTACATTGGTGATTTGGAAGAGGGGACTGAGTGTACTGTAGCAAAATTTGCTGATGACACTAAACCGAGTGGAAAAGCAAATCGTACAGAGGATGTAAAGAGTCTGCAGAGGGATATAGATAGGTTAAGTGAGTGGGCTAAGGTCTGGCAGATGGAATACAATGTTGGTTATTAAGAAGGCAAACAGAATGTTAGCCTTCATTGCCAAAGGGATTGAATTCAAGAGCAGGGAGGTTATGCTGCAACTATTCAGGGTAATGGTAAGGCTGCGCCTGGAGTACTGTGTGCAGTTCTGGTCTCCATACTTGAAGAAGGATATACTGGCTTTGAGGGCAGTGCAGAAAAGGTTTACCAGGTTGATTCCAGGGATGAAAGGTTAACTTATGAAGAGAGGTTGATTCCCGGGATGAAAGGGTTAACCTATGAGAAGAGATTGAGTCTCCTGGGACTATACTCTATAAGAGGGGATCTTATCTAAACATACAAAATTTTGAAAGGAATAGATAAGATAGAATTAGGAAAGTTGTTTCCGTTGGTAGGTGAGACTAGAACTAGGGGACATTGCCTCAAGATTCAGGTGAGAAGATTTAGGACGCAGATGAGGAAATAACTGTTCCTCCCAGAGAGTGGTGAATTTGTTGAATTCTCTGCCGAGGGAGACTTCTTCCTGAGGCTTCTTCCCTAAATATATTTAAGATACAGTTAGATAGGTTTTTACATAGTAAGGGAATTAAGGGTTATGGGGAAAAGGCAGGTAGGCGGAGCTGAGTTTACGGACAGATCAGCCATGATCTTATTGAATGGAGGGGCAGGCTCGATGGGCTGGATGGCCTACTCCTGCTCCTATTTCTTATGTTCTTACTTGGATTTCCAGCATCTACAGATTTTCTCTTATCAGTGAAATCATTCGGATTTTCAAACTTATAAATTTCCATGTCACCAGAGTGTAATCGTTAGAAAGATCTGCAAACAGAGGAAGTGAGAGGACAGTTCACCAAACAACTGCGCAATCATAAAATTTACACAGTGGCACACGCAGGAGAGAGCAGCATATGAAGTTCAGTGTACTCTAAATATGTACGGGGGCTGTTTGTCAGTATAGAAACATTAGGAACTCACACACAACTCTTATGACCATCCTTTGGATATAAGAATATTAAAGAGAACAATAGGAGAATATGAAAGGAACATTACAGTGAAATATTTTATTCTTGTTCAAACTGTAATTAATAAATAATTCATTCTGATTTGTGTTAACAGAAGGCATCAACTACACCAGTGATGAAGATGCTAAATTGGTGCCCAGTTCTTACAGATTCATGAAGAGTGAGTGTCAGCAAGTGAGGGATGAACAATACAAATGCCTGAATTTATCTGAGTCCCTCTAGTACCTAGCCATGTTCATGCAGCAGCCATCAGACTGAAGGTAGATAAACCTTACACCCCTCTTTTCTGCTGCATTTAAAATAAGAGAAAATTGGCATAAGTATCTAAATCTTGAAGCTGGTATGTTGAACAGGGAGAACACTTCATAGGAAGTGGAATTCTCTCATTTCCTTTTTCACTCTTCCCTACCTCCCTAGACACATGCTGCCTTTGAGCTGAGACTTTTGGTTTCCACTGTGATTTTATCAATCTACTCTAACAGGGATAGGCATGTAAAGCTCAGAAAAATAATGAATGCCTGCAGGTTAACTGGATGATGAGTGGGAACAGGAGTCCAAAAAGTTGTTCTGTCCTGTCCTAAAGTCCAGATAAACAATTTGTCATAGTCCAGTTTTTACCTCAGTGAAAAAAGGGATGTGTGCTAGACATCCTTAATAATGAACACTACCTTTCTGAAACACCTCTCCCTAAAGAAGTCGTGGGTAATTTGTAGACTAGTGCCCAAGACGGAGCTGACTAGATTTACAACCTTCTGCAGCTTCTTTCGGTCCTGTGCAGTAGCCCCACCCTACCAGACAGTGATGCAACCTATCAGAATGCTCTCCACGGTACAACTATAGCAGTTTTTGAGAGTATTTGTTGACATGCCAAATCTCTTCAAACCCCTTATAAAGTATAGCCGCTGTCTTGCCTTCTTTATGACTATATCGATGTGTTGGGCCCAGGTTAGATCCTCAGAGATTCTGACACCCAGGAACCTGAAGCTGCTCACTCTCTCTATTTCTGATCCTTCTATGAGGATTGGTATGTGCTCCTTCATCTTACCCTTCCTGAAGTCCACAACCAGCTCTTTAGTCTTACTGATGTTGAGTGCCAGTGTGTTGCTGCTACACCTTTACACAAGTTGGCAGATCTCACTCCTTATGCCCTCTTGTCACCACCTGAAATTCTGCCAGCAATGGTTGTATCGTCAGGAAATTTTTAGATGGTATTTGAGATATGCCTAGACACACTGACATGTGTTAACAGCAATTAGAGCAGTGGGCTGAGCACACACCCCTGAGGTGCACCAGTGTTGATCATCAGCGAGGAGGATGTGTTATCATCAATCCACAGTTTGTGGTCTTCTGGTTAGGAAGTCAAGGATCCAATCGCAGAGGAAGGTACAGAGGCCCAGGTTCTGCAACTTCTCAATCAGGATTGTGGGAATGATGGTATTAAATGCTGAGCTGCAGTCGTTGAACGTAGGTGTTTGTGTTGTTTTGGTGGTCTAAAGCAATCATTGAGATTGCATCTGCCGTTGACGTATTGTGATAGGCACATTGCAATGGGTCCAGGACCTTGCCGAGGCAGCAGTTCAGTATAGTCATAACCAACCTCTCAAAGCATTTCATCGCTGTTGATGTGACTGTTACTAGGCGATAGTCATTAAGGCAGCCCACATTATTCTTATGCACTGGTATAATTGTTGCCTTTTTGAAGCAAGTGGGGACTTCTGCCCATAGCAGTGAGAGGTTGAAAATGTCCTTGAATACTCCCGCTAGTTGGTTGGCACAAGTTTTTAGAGCCTTACCAGGTACCAAAGCTTGTCATATTACACAAAGCAGAGGAAATGTAATTTTTTAAAAATCATTAAGAAAAGAAGAGATTATTCTTTAGCTTCCCAAGTCTTTGTTCTGTTAGAGTTCAGGCTGTATGAGAATTTGGACAGGCAATAGCACCTTCAACTCCTTGCATTGCCATTGGTCTCAGTTTTAAAACAGATAGGTTGCAAGAGAGTGGAGGTTAAGGCAAATTGATCAGAATCTTGAGAGACACAAAATATATGGGAGACATACTAAGTCATGGTTGCCATTGCATGCCCTCAAGGCCTGGATGTGTGATGGATGCCACTGGTGTATCAGGAGATAAGGTAGCAACAGAGCATCCTAGAAACATAACAGCAGCTGCCAGGCTCCGATATGGGAAAAGGTTGTGTAAAGTTTCAGGTGTTCAGTAGAATATTGTCTTTATGTGAAACATTAACTTTGCTTTCCTTATTACAGATGGTTGCAGGTCCCAAATGGATCAGGAGGTATCTAGATGGCTACTCTGCCCTGCACAATCATTTATTTTGATCATCAGTAATCAGATTCTCAGCTCCATGTAACTTTGCTTCATATCCTGATTCCTTAGTCTAGCATAAACTCTTGTTGAAAAGCTAAAAGCCACAAACTCCAGATGCTGGAAATCTGAAATAAATGCTGAAAATGTCAGGTATTCAGCAGGTCAAGTAGCATCTGTGGAGAGAGAAAGTTAGTTAACTTTTCAGGTTGACAAACTTACATCAGAAGAAATAAAAATAATATTAAAATCTATTAAATATCTACTGAAAGATTGGCACAGTAGTGCAGCGGTTAGCATAACACTTTGACAGTGCCAGAGTTTAAATTCCATTGCTATCTGTAAAAAGTTTCTATTCCTACCCCATGATTGCATGGGTTTTCTCTGGGTTTTCTGGTTTCTTCCTATACTTCAGAGACATCCAGGTTAGTAACTTAATTGATCACATTTCTGCAATTGGGCAGTGCAGGCTCGTTGACCTGTTTCTCTGCTGTACATCTAAATAAAAAGGAATGATCTCAATCCAGCCTTGAATGCTTCAATCAACCCTCAGTATCCAGTCTTCTAGACTCATGCAAATTTTCCATGATGAAGGGTGTCAACCTGAAATTGTTTATTCAATTCCATAGATGCTGCTTGGACTCCTGAGTTCCTCCAGCATTTTGCATGTGTTGCTCTCTGGATTGCCAGCACCTGCAGAATCTCTCATGTTTAAAGATTTCCACAACTCTTTGGAGTAAATGTTTTCTGATTGGTCTCATACTGATTTCCCCACTGGTCATGGACTTCCCTGTCAAAGGAAACAGTTTTCCTCTAGTTAACCAATCAATTATATAATAATATAATTATATAATAATTTCAAGCATCTTAGCTAGAACCCCATCAATCTTCTATACCCAAAGGTGTACTAGATTTTATGACTCATGTGCACACTTGGGACAATTTATAGTGATCAATTAACCAATAAAAGAGCATGTGCTTGGGATGGAGGAAAACAGATCTTGTGGAGGAAACACATGCTGTCACATGGAAACACCCCCCCCCCCCCAAAGAGACAGCACCCAAGGTCAGGATTGAACTGAGGCCTCCAGTACTGAAGCAGGGGCTCCATGCAGCACACATTAAATTCACGATCTTACTACAGATTTGAGTTGTGTGTCCTGAACAAAACAGAGTGATTGAGTGTAGTTGGGGAATCATCCCATCAGTCTCCGCTTGGAGTACCCACCGTTGAAAGACGTGTTCTTTGAGTGAGGTATGGATTTGGCTGTTTCGTAGCCCGTCCAAGTCTTCTGGCCACCTCGAGTCTTGGAGCCATCCCAGACCGAGCTCCCTTCCTCTCCCCCGCCTCCGTTGTGTAAGCCAGGCCAGATTGCCATTGCCCTGCGGTTGGTTCTGTCCCTTCCTGTACCTCACCTCCATCGGGTTGTGCATCGCGACCTGCCCAGGAGTTCCGTGAACCGCACAGGAGGGTAGCTCCTTGTACCTAGCCCCTAGACGGTTCTGTCCCTTCTTGTTCCTTGCCTTCGGCGGGTTGTGCCCCGCGTCCTGCCCAAGAGTCCAGCGACCTGCCCAGGCCCCCTGCGTCCTGCCTGGGAGTTCCGCACCCTGCCCAGGAGGCTAGCCTCCTAGAACTCCTAGGGCCCAGCCTCAAGCCAAGCTTCAAGACCTCAAGCCTCAAGACCCCAGCCTCAAGACCTCGTCCTCAAGCCAAGCCTCAAGACCCCAGCCCCAAGCCAAGCCTCAAGACCCCAGCCTCAAGCCGAGCCTCAAGACCCCAGCCTCAAGCCAAGCCTCAATACCTCCTAGGACTCCAAGATCTGCTTGATCTCCACGGTCTCCACAAAACGGTGGGATTGAGTGTAGTTGGGGGGTGGGTTGTCCTGTCAGTCTCTTTGCTTGGAATACCCACTGTTGAAAGATGAGTTCTTTGTGTGAGGTATGGATTTGGCTGTTCCATAGCCTGCCCAAGTCTTCCGGCTGCCTCGAGTCTTGGAACCACCCCAGACCGACCTCCCTTCCTGTCCCCCGCCTCTGTTGGGTAAGCCAGGCCAGATTGCCGTTGTCCTGCTGTTGGTTCTGTCCCTTCCTGTTCCTCACCTCCGTCGGGTTGTGCCCTGCGACCTGCCCAGGAGTCCCGCGACCTGCCCAAGCCGCTGTGAAGCCTGAAGCCTGGGAGTTCCACGGCCTGCCCAGGAGGCTAGCCTCCTTGAACTCCAAGGCCCCAGCCGCAAGACCTCCTAGGACTCCAAGATCTCCACAAATGCCACGGTCTACACAACTTGTCCTGTCCTTTAGCTCTGTCCCGTCCTGTTCCTAGTACTTCAATGTCTGCGTCCTGCATTTGAGTCCAGTCTCCACGCCCCGCTTATGACTATATATATATCTAGGATCCATAGGATCCAGTTGCAGGGGGAGGAGGGAGGAGTTCAGGCCCAATAGGCTCAGCTTTCCAATCAGTTTCTGAGGGATGATTGTGTTGAATGCTGAACTAAAGTCTATGAACAGCATCCGAACGTATGTGTGTGTGTGTGTATATATATATATATATAGCTAAATTAAATAAGTAATGCATAAATAGACATAAAAAAGTAGTGAGATAGTGTTCATAGGCTCAATGTCCATTCAGAAATTGGATGGATGAGGGCAAGAAGCTGTTCCTGAATCGTTGAGTGTGGGCCTTCAGGCTTCTGTTCCTCCTGCCTAATTGTAGCAATTAGAACAAAATATGACTAGTGTAAAGGGGGTCCTTAATGAGGTGTTGCTCCTTGATGACGTCCTGGATATTACTGAAGCTAGTGCCTTTCACATGGCTCATCATAAATGAAAAATCTGTCATCAATCAGTGAGGTAGAGTATGTCAGCATCTACTTAATCTGAGTCTCTGTACATTGGGAAGGAAACTAAGAATCACTATATGTCAATGCCTCTGATTTATTTCATTGCCTTGTCAACCTCAGCCTCACTATTGCCCTGTATATAGAGTATAATTTACCACAGGCATTCTGGTATGCATTGACAGCTGGGAATGTTTCTAGTAAATGCAGTCACTGATCTTAGTAACAAACAACAGAAAATCTGCAGATGCTGGAAAACAAAGCAACACACACAAAATGCTGCAGGAACTCAACAGGCCAGGCAGCATCTATGGAAATGAGTACAGTCCACATTTCTGACTGAGACTTTGGTGAGCTGCCAAGTTATAATTTTCTGAAAATTTCCCTCGAGATGAGATTGGCTTATGTTACTCACTTTTGTCTCACATCTCTGTTTTTGTCTCACAAAAACATCTCTGATGTAAGTTTGGCATGCAAGTTCTGGGGCTAGTCCAAAGCTGATGATCGATACTGATCCCTTTGTGTTAAGAATTTGAAAGAATAAATGGGTGCTGACTTTTGCCTGTGCTTATGAAGATGGAATCCCATCTGTTAGAAAGTAGGATACCTTTCTGGGCTTTAATAACATGAATGTGCACTCGAGGGAATATTATGTGTTAACATATTTGACTCAACAGTTCAGTTCTACTTTTTGTTAACCTGTGCATCAATTCTTTTCTTGTTTTGTCTTCAGAGTTAGACTATAGGGAAGGGAAAGGAAAAGAATTATATGACATCATTTGAGGTTCACCCATCTGAAAGAACATTACAGTAGTCACATTTGACTGTTCTTTCATCCTAACACTGCATATTTGCATATTTTCTTTCAAGATTTTACCAAACTTTCCATTGAAACTAAGTCCTATCATTGAATCCACTTCCACCATCCTTTTAGACAATGCTTTTGGATCCAAAAAACTTTGATTAATTATTTCTATGGTTAAAATCCTGTTTCCATTTTTCTGACCAACTGACCAGACAATCGACATCTTGTTGCAGTATAAATCTTTCCTCTAGAAATCACTTTTCTCAACAACTGACCAGACAACCTACATGTTGCTGCTGTATAAATCTTTCCTCCAGAAATCAATTTTTCTATCATGTGCAAATTATTTGATCACACCTATCTATTTAAAACATGTATATTGTAAACAGCAACGCAATGTGTTCTGAACCCTGTAGACCCCTACAGTGAACATCACAAATTTCGATTACTCTCAGCAATGTTTATCTTTACGTCCTGCCACTGAACAAATTTCCGATTCAATTTTCCTCTCTCCCTTTAATAACATGGGCTTTACTTTACGGACCAATCTACTATTCGATGACTTTTGACGATATCAAGGGGCATTACTGTTACTCCTGGAATTCAACTCTTTAAAGTGACTGATGATTAGTTTCAGTCGTGCTTCAAACTTTAGGAAGAGGCTGAGATTGATTGCTGTCTTGCCATTTAAGTCTGATAGTAACTATAAATGCGTGGGCATACCATCTTTGAGGATGGGAATAGCCATTGAATAGCCTCCTCAGACTATTTAATACACAATCTCTATTTTTGACCGCAATAGCAGTGACTTTGATCTGATTGTGTTTCCACCTCATGAAGCATCAGTTCCACTATACACAATTATCCATAGCATATCTTGATTTATTGATCTGCAACCTTTGAGATAGTCCATAAACACAAAATAGAATACTGTACTAACTGGAGATCCAGGAAGAAATGATTAAATGCTCATCAGATGAGTGCACAGGTGGAAATTTTGTTCTGGCTAATATCTGTAAATAGTTGGTATGTTCTCTTTGTGAACACATGGGTTTCCATTGGCTACTCTGGTTTCCTCTCACATTCCAAGGACATACAGTTAGGCTTGTGGGCACTGGAAGCATGGCAACACTTGTGGTCTACGCCCAGCACAAACCATGTAGATTTGATTTGACATAAATGATACCTTTCACCAAATGTTTCGATGTACAAGTGACAAATAAACTGATCTTAATCCATTTAATAAATGAAATAGAACAGAATGGCCAAAGAACCACAATTTGTGTTTGCTACAAGATGAATTTTCCAGCATTATCATCAAACAATTTGATTCTTAGCCTCCAAAACATAGATATAGAAAATTGCTGTCAAATCAATATAAATAAACATAAAGAAAGGAATTTTATTTTTAATTCTTTTGTAAACCTTAGTAATATAATTCTGATTTTTTAAAAAATTTCAAACTTCCATGTCATAAGGGCGCAATTTTGGGAAGATCTGCAAGTGAGGAAGTGAGAGGATAATTCACTAAACTGTGTAATCATAAAATTTCCAATCACTGTGCCACACCCTAGAGGAGGAGCATTGAAGGGCAGTGAACTTTAAATAAGGGATAGAGACTGTTCATCAGCAGAGCAAAATTAGGAACTCACGCTGACAATCTGAGAGCTACGCTATTACGAGGACTGAGACAGGATCTCTAAAAATTCCAATGGCTGAGAGTGAATCCCTGAGGTGAGCTCATGGTTTTCTCTACAGTACTTTTTGTTTAGGATGTAAAACCCAGTTGTGCAATCATATTAGTGCCCTTTTTGAACAGTGAATATATCTACAGCTACTAAGTATGTCTGATTTCAGCTCAAACCAAACCAACAGAATGGTACTCTTATCATTAAGACTGAGCGTACAATTTGAAGAAAATATTTAGACTTAATTGCCTGAGCATTATTTTTGAGGGAAAAGGAAGTATAACGTTGGTTATGTGTGTGGCATAGTCTACTTAAAGTTAAACCTGCCTGTTGCTTATTAACAGATTTGGTAACTGTGGTAATATTCAGAGTATTTACAGTTTTCTTAGAATTTATTTTTCTAATTTTCAAATAAAGGTCAGTGCATCCTACCAGATCCCAGACATATTATTTTGTAAGTGCGTGAAAGCCAGCTGCAGACAAGTGGATGTGGAGCAGGGTTATCTGACTGGCCCCACTTCCATTGCCTAGGATTCAGGGCAATACGTAACTAATTATTTCAGTAACTGAAATCAATAAACAGCTGATGTTTCGGGCCAAGACACTTCATCGGGACTGGAAAAGAAGGGGGAAGATGTTAAAGAAAGGCTAGGTGATGCTGCCTGAGCTGCTGAGTTCTTCCAGCATTTTGTTTGTGTTGCCCTGGATTTCTAGCATTTACAGAATCTCTTGCATTTGTGATTTTCATGTATGGTTAATAACTTACTGAAGGTGATCTACCCTTTTCCATATAAATTGACTGAAATAAGACTTTCATCTACAGATCCTTAAGTTACTGGCACAATGGGGATTGTCATACAATATCTCCTACTTCTTGTCCCAGGGTCGAGGTAAGAATTACAGATATGATACCAGAATAAGTTTTGGGGAAGATATTTTTGTTAAAATTGGTGCAAGTTTTAATCAATAAATATTTAATTGCCATGAGGTATCAGAGAACCCAGACGGGAAAGCATGATGTCAGTTTGAGTTTAGAGTTTAACACTCTGATGTTTAGCCCACAGATCTTGGGATGGACCTGGTTATCAATTGTTCTATACCTTAGCTATCAGCCCCTCTAAAATTATTGTGAAAGCTGAATTGGGAGATTTAATGGTGGTTTCTCATTATGCAGAGCCCATTTCAAAAATCATCACCAAGTCTGATGGAACTGATCACTGCCCGTCACCATTCAGACAGTTACCACTTGAAGATCACAGGAAAGTTCTCATCCATTAGCACGGACGGCTCTGCAAAGCTGACACTGGAGAAAGCCATCATGTTGGCCCTTGCTGTTGAAAAATTTAAAAAGAAGTTGCAGCAGCCATGCAGAGACAGCTGGGGCTGTGAAAGTACTTGCTTTGAAGATACTGACTTGCTTGGAAACTTCAATGCACTTGTAGAAGGTGAGCTGATCTTTCCTTTCAGTATTGTTACTCTGTTTGTCATGATTAGTTACAATTGGAAGCAGTGTTTCCAATGTGATGCCAGTGGTTCTGCTGACACTGAGCCTTCACTGCTGCTCATTCCGTGTCATGAGAGTTTCTACAAAATGCAGAACTGTACCATTCACACAAAGATCTGAGCAGAAAAGTTATCTGATGCACCATCAATAACTCACTCTGAGACGTAAAGGCAAGATATCGGCTTTTATTGACTGGAAGAAGGAACCAGCAGTGAGTGAAGACCATACTACATCCTGGAGACTGAGAAGCCGGCCCCAGGCCTCGATTGCCTTTATACCGGGGTCTGTGGGAGGAGCCACAGAAGCAGTCAGCAGGGGGCGTGTCCAGACAGGCACACTAGTTCACCACATTATCAAAAAAAAACCAAAAGAGACAGCATGCTGCCTGGACTAGAAAGCATGTCTTTATGAAGAAAGGCTGAGCAAGCTAAGGCTTTTCTCCTTGAAGCAAAGAAGGATGAGAGGTGACCTGACAGAGATATACAAGATGATAAAATAGACAGTGGATAGCCAGGAACACTTCCCAGGGCAGAAAAGGTTAATACAAGATAGCATAATTTTAAGGTGATTGGAGGAAAGTACAGGAGGAATGTCAGAGGTAAGGTCTTTGTAAGAGAGTAGTGGATACGTGGAACACACTGCTAAGTGGCAGAGGCAGATATACTTGGACCTTTTAAAAATATCTAAGATAGGCATTGATGATGATATATAAAAAATTGGAGAGTTATTCAGAAGGGTTAGATTGATCTCACAGCAGGTTAAAAGAACATCACAATTTCATGGGCTGAAAGGCCTATATGGTACTGTAATGTTCTACGTTCAACAGAACAACCACGATAAATCAATACACTCAGAACTGCCAATACCTCAAATCAATACACTCAGATTTGCCAGCACTGACAATGCCCAGGAATATTAAAGAAATAGTTGGGTCCAGGAATTCATTTATGTTTAATCTGTTAATATACTATAATCAATAACTGATACTTTTTTATGCCAACAGAAGCCATCACCTACACCAACTATGAAGATGCTGAAGTGGTGCCCAGCTCCTACAGGTTCATGAAGACTGAGTGTCAGCAGGTGAGGGATGAACAAGACAAATGCCTGAAGTTATCAGAGAACTTCCAACTCCTGGCCATGTTCTTGCAGCAGCCATCAGATGAAGGTGGGTAAACTTTATGCTCCCACTTTTCTGTTGTACTTAACATACGGAAAGATTGGCAGAAGTATCTAAATCTTCAAGGTGTTATGACGAATGGGAAGGAACATCACACAAAAGAGGAAATCAATTCCTTTTCACATGTCCCTCTCATACCTTTAACTCCCTAAACATGTGCTGCCTTCAGGCTGTGACACTTTATTTAACACTGTCATCAGCATGCTTCTCCAGCTGAAATAGCAACATAGTGCTAAGCAGAGTTATGAATGAATCATGGGTAGGAATGGGAGTCTGAATAGTCGTCCCGCACCAATGTGTCATGCTCCATTCATGGCCTTAGTTTACTTAGATCCAAAGAATAGCTTGGTTATAACTCCAAATAAAGTAGCTACCACATTGCAGTACTTTTATTGATATGAACATATATGTATTTTGATGACTGTGCTAAAATATCCCTCCTTTGGTTGACAGTAACGCTGAATGTGAGGTACTACAAGGCAACTGCCAGTGAAGTAAATTACTTGCCAGTTGTTCTGGGAATAAACAATCAGAATAGGTTCCTCTCGTGCTCAGGGCCACCAGACAATCCCAGGATGCGGGTGGAGGTAAGAAATTATGTATGCACGTGGTTAACTGACTGGTACACAGTCTCATGTATTGTCGTCTGGAGAATCTGCCTCTGCTTCCACCTTTTCCTTGGGTCTTCTGCAAATTGCATGTGAAAGAGAATTTGATCCACTTTTCAAAACATCTCCCTTACATTGGTTTTGTTTGCCTATATCCAGCATATATTCAGGTTCCATAACCTCAGGGAGAAACCTTCCAACACCTTTCACCATAACTGAATTCCTCCTGAAGAATTTCCATTCCAGGGTACTGGCCATCTCCAGTTTGGATGTGTGTTTACTCCAGGTGTTCCACTTTTGTCTGTATCCTAAAGACGTGCAGGTTAATTGTCCCCTGCATGTTACCCAGGGTTTTGCTAGCTAGCACAAAAATCAAAGTGAATTGATGGCAAGGAACAGAACAAAGAATAAATTATTGGAAAAAGGAGTAAAATGGCACAATCAGAAGCTAGCATTGAGAAGATAGATTTAATGGTCTCTCTCTCATTCATAAGATGAAAAAAATACATTTCTACAGAGCTGATTATTGAAACTGAAAGCTCTTGACTGGAGAATGATATCCCAACTAAATCCTTACTTAGTACCCTAACCTGTGTGGTCAGTTGTCAGTACTTTGTACTTACGTCCCCAATCCTGGAATGTTGAGATCTATGTCCCCTCCCTAATTCAGGTCAGCCATCTCAGAACAGTTTCAAAACTGAATTGTTAGTGACTTATAAACGATAGATAATTAAGCAATGAGAAGTTTAAACAGAGCAAAGCATCCCAGTTCTCTCCAGTCTGAACACTTTGAACACTGAAAGGGTTGGCAAGGTTAGAGCTGTCTTTACAAACATGCAGCTGGCGCAAATCCCATCCCAGCAACACATGCTCAGCACCTGCTATGTGGAGGCAGCTTGTCCTGAGTAATATTATTTATAGCTTTCTCATTTGACATGTAACTGTACTTAACTTTGTTTCTGACATCTATTTGCACAGAAATGGGATCAGAATTTGCAAAATATCAGTAGTGCCACTGACCTGCTTCGCTTCGTGTTCTTCAAGAAGGCTTCAAGTGCAGGCCAGTACTTTGAGTTTGAGTCGGCTCTGTACCGTGGGTGGTACATCAGCACATCCTACAGGAACAAGCAGCCGGTTGAAATGGACGCGAAGGAACACCACAACAGAATCACAATCTTCAAAGCAAAATGAGGCATTTTAATTCTCTGTGTTATTTAGAACTCAAATCAGAAATTGTTGGTTTATAGAGTATGTATGTACTAAGTACAGAATATCTCTTATATGATTAACAGTTAATAGAACTATCTTCTAATTACTGAGATGTACAGGCAGCAATATTTGCTTACTTTTACAGTTTATCATTTAGAGCTATTTATTCTTGAGAATAATGCTGAGTTTTCAAATGCAAAAGTATAATAATTCAATATTTATTGTTATTATTTGAATTATTGCTGGACAGGTGGAGAAACTTCCTTGTTGGTTGATTAAATATGTTATTTTTAAATCACGTTCCCCTCTTCATTTCATATTTCCTTAAATATTCTGTGAAAAGGTAAAGCACATAATGTTTCTGACATCTATAAGCTCTCAGATTCAGAATTATTTATCTGGATATTGTACATTGAAACATACAATGAAATATATTGTTTCGATTAAGAACTAACACATCTAAGGATGAGCTGGGGCAGCCCACAAGTGGCAGTACATGCCATTGCCAATATAGAATGTCCTCTAGCCTCCACACACACCTCCAATCACACAGTATGCTGGGCCTCCAGCCTCTGGACTTGCAGACAATGGTCTCTGACTTCCCCATTGGAATTACAGACTCACGGCTTTGGCCATCGGGCCTCAACCTTCAGACTTCTGATTGACTCCAGGATTTGTCAATGATGGTACCTCAAACTATGGCTATGTACTCTGGACTCAGGACCCTGAACTCAAGCCTCAAACTTTGGACTCACTAATGCTGGGTCTCTGAACTTCAGGATTTTAACTCCCGACTCGCCAACTCATGTATCTTGGCGGGGGGGTGGGGTGGGGTTCACTGGCCATCACACCTGCTGCCCACATGGACCTCTCATCTAGCTGATCCTGTGGGGGACATACTGATCTGGATCAACTGATGAGAAGCCCTTGTCCATGCTGGTCTTCATTCACTGTGTTGTCTGGGCCAGATGTCCTAAGGCAACATCATCACTGGCCGTTGGATGTGGAGCAGAGGGCTAGACTCAGCCCAAACTTCTACTTCCCAGCATCACTGATCCTAAATCCCTGACTCCGCCCTTTGTCCTCAAAATCATCCCTATGAACCTAAGTAAAACAACTATGTCTGAGCTACAACCTTGATGGAAACTGCAGCTCAACACCATGTTGACCGGAAGTCCCATCTCCCATTGCCAAATGAGGTTTCAGTATTTCCATGGCTGCTTGCTTCTTTTAGCCCCCTTCAACTGGCTGCTGGCTACCTGTTTCTTATCATTGCCTTGAGTTTTTGGCCTTGTGTGGCCCTATGCATTTTACAATGCATGAAACAATTTTAAAATTAATTACCAATGTAATGAAGAAAAACATAGGACAATTTATAATTAGACAACAATAAATATATAGCTAACATGCTTTGCAGTAATGTTGGTTAAATATAGCTAACCATTATAAATGCAAGGTTTTGGTTATCTATCTGATGTACATCATTGCATGTCAAGCCAAACAAATATTCTCCCTCATATTTGTTTACAGTGTCAAACCTTGAAAGAGCAAGGTTTCTTAACTATAGGAGACAATTTCAAAATCTACAGGAAACAAAACTTGAGTGTTTAATGAACTTTGATGACTTAAGATAGTCCAGTGATACAGGTGGACATATAGGCATTGGAAGTGAACACTTGAACCTGCTGATACAGTTGAATAGGAAGCATGAGCAGATCTTGTACAACAGGTTAGAATTTATAGCATATACCACCAGCATTGAAAACACTTGGTAAAGGGAAAATACGTCTGAAGCAGAGTATAACGTTTTTATTTGCTGCATCAAAGAGAGAAAAGCAAAAATCTGTATTCTCAGAAATATAAATAGAAAATGCTAGAGAGGTTCACAAGGTTAGGTAGCATCAATGGGAGGAGAGGTAGAGTTAACATTTGAAGCCAATGACCTTTCAATGCATTTTGTGTTTTTCTTTCAATCTTTTACATGTTTACAGAGTCTGGTGTCGATCATATGAACAACATCGTCAATTACACCCACTGTGATGAAGTGCTTTGAGAGGCTGGTGATTAAACATATCAACTGAGGAGCAACTTGGATCAACTCCAGTTTGCCTGCTGTCAAAGCAGGTGAACAGCAGGTGCCATTTCATTGGCTCTTCACTCAACCTTGCATAGTGAACAAGCATATATCAGAATGTTCTTCATTGACTTCAGTTCGGCATTCAATACTGATACCCCTGAAAACTAAACTCCAAGACCTAGGCCTCATTACATCCTTGTGCACCTGGATCCACAATTTCCTCACTTGAACACCCTCGTCAGTTCAGATTGACAACACCTCCTCCACAATCACCATCAGCATAAATGCACCACAAATGCTTATCCCCCTGCTCTAGTCACTTTATACTAATGACTGGACTGTGAGGCTAAGCAGCTCCAATTGCCATATTTAAGTTTGCTAACACTGCAATTGTTAGCTAAATCAGGTGGTAATGAATTAGCATGTACTGTAGGAGGGAGAATGAAAATCTGGCTGAGAGGTGCCACAACAACAGCAACCTCTCACTCAATGTCAGCATGACCAAGGAGCTGATTACTGACTGAAGGAGGTGGTAACTGGAGGTCTATGAGCCAGTCCTCATTAGGGGATCAGAGGTGGAGAGGGTCAGCAACTTTAAATTCCTCAATGTTATCAGTTCAGAGGATCTTTTCTGGGTCCAGCACACAAGTGCCATGACAAAGAAAGCTTGAAGCACCTCTGCTTTCCTAGAAGTTTGCAATAATTTGGCATGTCATCTAAAATGACAAACTTCCGTAGATACGCAGAGGAGAGTATACTGATTGGTTGCATCATGGTCTGGTATGGAAACATCGATACCCTCGAACAGAAAAGCCTACAAAATATATTAGATATACAGCTCAGTCCATCACAAATAAAACCCTCCCCACTACTGAGCACATCTACAAGGAGCGTTGATGCAGGAGAAAAACATCCATCATCAAGGACCTCCACCTTTCAGACCACGCCATCATCTCACTGCTGACATCAGGAAGGAGGAACAGGAACCTCAGGACCCACACTACCAGGTTCAGGATCAGGCACTTGATCCAGAGGGGATAACTTCACTCAACTTCATGTAACTATATATTGAACTGTTCCCACCACCAAAGTGCTCAACTTCAAGAACTCCAGCATCTCATGTACTCGATACTTATTGCTTGTTTATTTATTAGTCTTATTGGTTTTCTTTGCACTTGCAGTTTTTTGTCTTTTCCATGTTAGTTGTTTGTCTGTCTTGTTGTGTGCAGTTTTTCATTGATTTTAGAGTTTCTTTGTTTTTACTGTGAATACCCATAAAATTAATCTCACAATTGGAGATGGTGACATATGCGTACTTTGACAATAAATTTACTTACTAGGATTTAATCATAATGGGGGGGGGGTCACCTTCTTGAAAGTGGCTCTGAAGTTTGCTTTTGAGATACCAAACAAGGGGTTGCCAGATTATCTAGGGATTTGCACAGATTAGGTCATATTCTCCCAGGCTAAGCTTACATAAAAGGCATTGAGCTCATCAGGGTGTGAAGCATCCATAGCTGTTGTACATCCAATTGTATCTTCAACTTAACATGGAATTGCTTTTCGCTCTCATGTTGGTTTTCCATGGGTTGTACCTGGACTTCTTGGGGGTGGTTTGGGCAGTCTTGAGGGTTGTCAGAGGTTACAATGAGACATCAATAGAATGCAGAACTGGGCTGAGAAGTGGCAGATGGACTTCAACCCAGTATGAAGTAGTTCATTCTGGTAGGTCCAATTTGAAGACAGGATATAATATACATGATAAGACACTTGGCAGTGTGGAGGATCTAGGAGATCTTGAAGTCCGTGGTCAGAAAGCTGCTGGGCAGGTTGACAGTGTTAAGAAGACATATGGTGTCGATTGAGCTCAAGAGCCATGAAGTAATGTTACAGCCATACACGACCTTGGTCAGACCCCACTTGGAATACTGTGTTCAGTTCTGGCCACCTCACTACAGGAAAGAAATGGATACTATAGAGAGAGTGCAGAGGAGATTTACAAGGATGTTGCCTGGATTGGAGGGCATACCATATGAGAATAGGCTGCATGTATTTGGCCTTTTCTCCTTGGAGCAACAGAGGAGGTGGACTGATAGAGGTGTTTAAGATGATGAGCAGCATTGACTGTGTGGATAGCCAGAGGCTTCTCCCAGGGCTGAAATGGCTAACATGAGGGTTGTCAGGGGTAAGTTTTTCCACACAGAGAGTGGTAAGTGTGTGGAATGCACTGCTGGCAGCGGTGGTAGAAGCAGATACAATAGGGTCTTTTAAGAGCCTCTTAGATAGGTACATGGAGCTTAGAAAATAGAGGGCTATGTGCTAGGGAAATTCTAGGCAGTCTCTAGAGTAGGTTACATGGTCAGCACAACATTGTGGGCCGAAGGGCTTGTAATGTGCCGTAAATTTCTATGTTCTATGTTCTTGAAGGGATCCGAATTGCCAGTCTTGAATCTGTTGGTTCATCCAAGACTTCTAGTTTAGGAGGGCTCAGTAAGCTCTCAAAGGCACACAATCATCCACGCAAATTCTGAGGGAGTAGTACTTTCCATTTACAATCAAGATTTAACCTTGCAGAGTTTATATCATCTGTTCTCTCCACAATCTGTTTGAAGGATTTCAGAACCTTGTAAAATGCTGAAGAATTCAGAGCACTGCTCCATCCGAACAACTGTTCAGCAAAGATCAATGTCAGCAGACAACTGCAGTAGCTTTAATCTGATGGTCCTATATTCTGAAGATTCAATTCTACTTGAGACAAAATACAGCTTGATTTATTGATATTCAGCCACTGGATTTGAGACAGCCTGGAAACACAAAGGAAAGTGCTCTGGGAAGAAATATTGCAAATGCTCATCGAATCAATCGCATCTGTGGAAGATCTTGCCCTGGCAGAAAAATGAAATAGAACTCGCTGGAATAAGAGCCATACAGCATACCTGGTTTATAACAAGATGAACTTAGCACTCCGTCTCCAAAATAAAGTGATTTTCAGCTTCACCAACACCAAAGTATCAAATTGTTGTCAAGACTTTGTCAACAAATGTAAAGCGGTGAATATTACTTTTAATTCCTTTGCAACAGCACATTAGTGAAATAGTTCAGATGTTCAAATTTCCATGTCACCAGATTGTAATTTTTGGGAAGATCTGCAAACTGAGGAAGTGAGAGGAAAATTCACCAAACAACTCTGCAAGGGTAAAATTTACAGAATAGCACACCCAGGACAGATGAGCATATGGAGTCCAATGAACATTAAATAAACTTGGAGGCTGTTTGTTAGCACAGCAACATTTGGAACTGTGGAAATATTCAGTGTCTATGAAGAAAACAGTAAGATTTACCTAGAACATTTTTTCTCATTTACAAATAATGGTCAGTGCATCCTGCCTGATCCCAAGCATAGGCTACTGTAAGTCTGTGAAAGTCAGCTGAAGATGAGTGGATATGGAGCAAGGTTGTACCTGACTGGCCCCACTTCCATTGCCTTGGTTTCACTGTGACGTACAGTAGTTGTTCATCTGAGTATATTGTAATTTCCATCTGTGGTTAATAACACTCTAAAGGCAAATTCATCCTTTTAAGATACTTTTCTTAAAACATTGGATATAGCCCTTCAGACACCTGTACCTCCTCCCTGATAGTAAGAGCACAAAGTGTGCATGACCATGACATTCAGGGTTTTTAATAATGGATGCTGCCTTCTTGAGTCACCCTTTCTTGAAGATGTCCTTGATGGCAGTGAGGGCTGTACACAATCCAATGTCATTGCTATCCGGAGAATCTGCCTCATCTTCCACCTTGTCCTTGGGCTTTCTGCAAATTGTTTCTGATAGAGAATTTGATCCACATTTCAAAATGACCTCCTTACACTGGCTTTGTTAGCCTATATAGTCACCACATAGTCTGGGTCCATAACCTCAGGGAGCTACCTTCCAATACTTCTTACCATAAATTCAGATTCAGTTTATTGTCATTTAGAAACCACAAATGCAATGCAGTTAAAAAATGAGACAACGTTCCTTCAGAATGATATCACAGAAGCATATGACAAAACAGACTACACCAGAAAATCCACGTAACGTTTGGCAATCCCCAGTCCAGAGTCCGGAGAGGCTGCTGCGTATTAATATCACGCTACCATCTTAGCGTGTTCCCCAGAAAGGAGCTCCAAATCCACCAGACAAAACAAGACCAAAAACTAAAGCTACAAGACCTGCACAAAACCACATAGTTACAACGTATAGTTACAATAGTGCAAACAATAGCTTCATTGATAAAAAACAGACCATGGGCACAGTGAAAATAGTCTAAAGATGTTAAAAGACTATAAATTCGAAAAAATCCACCACACAGTTTCCACAAGTTCTCAGGGTCCCGATTGACTCGTCATCCCACGCCCACAGCAGAAGGGAATACCCCCCGCTATGAACTTCCACGGCGCCGCCCGACTCAGCCTCGCAGACGCAACACACAGTGAAAGCGACCTGACCACAGCGGATTCCAAGTCCGTTGAACCTCCGACCATCCTCTCCGGCACAGCTTCTCTAAGCACCATCCTCTGCCGAGCATATTAAGACGCCCCCACCAATGGCCATCAGCAACGCGACCCTGAGAACTGGGGGCCTGTTCTTCCCAGCAGAGACCTGGACCTCGCAGCAGCAGCAGCAATGAAGAAGGTCTTCCTGGAGATTTGCAGATGTTCCTCCATGCTCCCACGTCCGTTTTCAATTGATTATGATTGCGCATGGCACCCCGCTTCACAAATAACAGATAATTAGCTCCGGAGTGGTCGCTGCAAGCTGCGTCGCGCCACCATTTGGATCACATCGAAGAATGAACTCCTCCAGAAGAACTTCCATTCCAGTAGGAGCATGGGTTTTCTCCAGCTGCTCCGGTTTTCTCCATATACCAAAGATGTACCGCTAGATCAATTGGATACTGCATGTTATGCTCGGTGTTGCTGGAAAAGTGAATCAAAGGGAATTGATGGCAGGGAACAGAGAATAGGTTACAGGGAATGTGGTGAAATGGCAACAATTCCTTGTCTATCCACCATAGGATCCCTGTATATTCTTTCCCATATCTTTCAGCTTATCTGCATTTCTCCCAAAGAATTTCTATTCCAGGTTACTGGTCATTCTCCAGTATCGGTGTGCATCCCCTCTGGGTGCTATCCTATCTTCTCACTTTATATCTAATTTGTACAGTTCGTAACCAATAGTCTGTACTATTGTCCTCATTCCTGAGATGTTCAACTCCCTTCCTAGCTCAAACAAGCCCACTCAGAATATTTCCAGAAGTGAACTGAAAGCAACTTATGAATTTGTAAATACTGTAATTAAACAATAAGAAATCTAAACAGTAGTCAACATAGTAGCCCTCTCAAGAGCTGAATTCCTCAAGGTTCTGAAGACAAAGCATTGGCAAATTTAGGGTTGAATTCAGAAATCTGCAACAGCGGAAAAAAAAAATCTCCTGACAGCAACACATGCAATGAAACTGTTGTATGTAGGCCAACATGTCCTGAAATCTTATTTGCAACATTTTCATTGAACTATTATTGTATTCAAATATATTTCTGTTATTCTTTAGCACAGAAATGGGACCTGAAGTAATACTATTTACAGATTTCTCATTTGAAATATACACTGTGGCCATTTTACTAGGCACATCATCATCATCATGTACCATTTTGTAAGATATAGGTGATCATGGTCCCACAACCATGATTGCTCTTGGCAAATTTTTCAACTCAAGTGGTTTGCCATTGTCTTCTTCTGGAGTGTGTCTTTACAAGATGGGTGACCCCAGCCATTATCAATACTCTTCGGAAATTGCTTAGCGTCATTTTTTGCATAACCAGGACTTGTGATACACAACAGCTGCCCATATGACCTGCTTGATAATGCAAATATCTAATCAACCAATCATATAGCAGTCACTCAATGCATAAAAGCATGCAGACATGGTCAACAGATTCAGTAGCTGTTCAGACCAAACACATCAGAATGGTGAAGAAACGTGATCTAAATGATTGTTGATGCCAGGCTGGGTGGCTTGAATATCCCAGAAAATACTGATCTCCTGGGATTTTCACGCACAATAGTTTCTGAAGTTTATAGAGATTGATGTGAACAACAAAAACAACACCAATGAGCAGCAGTTCTGTAGACAAAAACACTTTTTTAGTGAGTGAGGTCAGAGGAGAATGCCAGACTGGTTCAAGCTGAGAGAAAGTTAACAGTAACTCAAATAACTATACATTATTTGACTACATCTGCAGCATGCTAGCACCCACACTGGACCCCCTACAATCTGCCTACTGACAGAACTGGTCTACCAATGATGCCATTGCCCCAGCACTACACATCGTCCTCACTCACCTGCAGAAGAGGGATGGATATGTTAGAATGAAGTTCCTTTACTACAGTTCAACATTCAACACCATAATTCCTTCAACTTGACAGGAAGCTCAAAGACCTTGACCTGCACCCCACCTTGTGTAGCTGGATCCTGGACTTCCTATCAGATTGTCAACAAGTGATAAGGATAGGCTACCTCAACTTTACCCCTCTGTCTTTTAACACAGGTGCCGCCAGGGTGTATCCTGAGTCGCCTCCTCTACTTCCATTACACCCATGACAGTGCTGCCACATACAGCTCCAATCTGCTGATCGAACTCGCAGACAACACAACATTGATCAGCCTTATTTCTAGCAGTAATGAGACAGCCTGCAGAGGAGGGGTTAACACCCTGAAACAGTGGTGCCAAGATAACAACCTCTTCCTCAATGTTCAAAAAAACAAAAGAGCTTACTGTGGATTTTAGGAGGAATGGAGACAGGCTTGTCTCGATCAACATCAATGGGACTGCAGTTGAGAGGGTGAGTAGTTTCAAATTATTCAGTATGCACATCACCAAAGATCTCATTTGGACTGTACACACCGGCTGTGTGGCAAAAAAAAGCACAACAATGTCTCTTCCACCTCTGGCGACTGAAAAAGTTCTGTATGGGCCACCCCCAAATCCTCAAGACCCTCTACAGGTGCACCATTGAGAGCATCTTGACCGGCCATATCACTGCCTGGAATGGGAATTGCAGTGCTGGGCACTGTAGAGAGTGGTTTGGACAGCCCATTCTACGCATCTGTGGACGTGAACTTCCCTCCACTGGGGACATTTAGAGGTGCTGGTGCATAAAGAAGGCCTAGAAGAGCATTGCGGACACAGGTCACTCCCAACCATAATCTGTTTCAGCTGCTTCCGTCTGACAAATGATACCACAGCATAAAACTCAGGGACAACAGGTTACAGGCCAGTTTCTTTCTACAAGCCATTAGACTTATATATTCACATGTCTGTACACTTCAAGGGAGTCATAAAGCAAAGATTTTACTCCCTCACGTCGTGGGATGGACTTAAGATTTAAATAAATTCAATTCAATTTAAGACGGCAGTTGTGTGCAGAAGTGCACCTCTGAATGCACAACACTTCAAATCATTAAATATAACAATAGCAGAAAATGACAAACGTACACCTCACTGGCCACTTTTATTATGTCTATGAAGTACCTAATAAAATAGACAGAGTGTATTTTTATTTGTACAGAAATTGGACCTGAAGTAATATTATTTACAGCTTTCTCATTTGAAATTTAATTGTTTACAATATTAGCAGGGCCACCAATCTGCTTTATGACCTTTAGGCAGGTTATATCTGCTGGTGAGTTGTTGGCCAGAAAGAACTACTATCTACAAATAAGTGCACAGGAATGAGGAAAGGGTGGTGGAAACAGATGAAGTAAAAGCCTTTGTTCTTGCCATGTGATGGCAGGAATGGAGGTGGCTCATTTGTGACACAGCCCTTGCAGCTGCCATTTTGTGAACTATTTGGTGAATTGATTCTTGCTCCAAGACAACTCAATCAGAGCAACTGAACATGGGCGCACGGAGGTTCTGCTCATGATAGGCGAAACCTGAGACCATTCTCAGGTAAGAAGCTGTTTATTATGTAAATTAGCAGGTTTGCAGAAGAAGTGATCTAGTTCACTGAGATCAGCCTGTAATCTAGTTGGAAGGGGCGTAGAGTTAAGGTGACCTGGCTAAACCAGTTTAAATCAGTCTGAGTTGGACATAATCAATAAAGGCACAAGGCTGAAGGAAACACCCATAAAGCGGTACTGCTTGTAGTCCAATGAGGTTTGACACAGCTCAGTTAAGTGACCTTGAGCCAATGAAATTGAAACACTGTAGATTGATCTGATAAGGAAAGGAATAAAAATGGAGGATAGTGGGAGCACAGGCAGCAACAACTCTCTGGAGACCACCCGTCATGGAAGTGGATACTGCCACATCGGAAACCTGGAGATTACATCAGAACCATGAGAACTGCCTGGCCAGTGAAAACTTTGTCCCAAGTTAATACTTTTCTAATCTTTGATGATTCATGGTCAGAGGAACTTATTAAGTGTGGTCTTCTACCTTGGTCCTTTTATCTGTTTATCAGGTCAGAAATCAGGCATATGTACAATGTGTTCTGCCCAGCAAAACCAACTAATGTAATTAGGACCTCAGTGCTTGAGATGCTGGCATGAGAGGGATATTGGTGTTAGTTTCCTTATCCTGCTAGTAGTCAAAGGGTTGAAACAGCCATCACAAAATAGAAGAAGGGACAATTTGTTTAGTTTTAACCAATGTCTGGAGGTGACTTCACAGACAATTGAGATTCTCTTTAGTACTGGGCGGCAAAACCACACAGAAGTCCGAGGTTCTTTGAGAATGTGAAGTACGAGCAAGCAGATTTAGTTATAGAACACTACTACACAGAAACAGGCCCTTTGGCGCATATAGTACGTGTCAAACTATTATGCTGCCTAGTTCCATTGACAACCACTACCCTAACATGCCACTTAGGTATTGTCTATTCAACTAGATCTCATTGCTACATTCTAAAAATTTCTTCAGATTAAGTGTTTGATAAATGGAAGGGTGTTTTTTTTTTATCCTCCAAAAATTACAACACACATAGAGACATAAACGTACTCAAATATTCCTGAGAATTTCAATATAATTATTGAAAACTTGAAGGCCAAGGTAAAGGAGGAAAAAAATGGCAGCTGGAGAACCAGGGTTTAATAAAAAATTTAAAAGCAGAAAATATGAGTAATGTACTGTACCTTTTCCTCAAAACTTAAATCAATGTCTATATAAGGTTAAAAAATTTACACATTAAAATCAGTCTTAATTTTGTATGGTTTTGCTAAGTTGGTTTTTAACTCATGTTTTAGTTAATAAAATCATTCCTATTAATTCACATTAGCCCCCAGTTAGGCATTTTCAAATTCCTTCATGGCTTCACTGCTCCCAATACTACAAGCTGTTGCAGTCTAAACATTCTTCTAAATAGCTGCACTTTAATTATGACCTCTTTCACACCCCCAGCCTTAATTTTATGTCACTAGTATTGATAGCTGGGTCTAGTTACTTCCCTCACTAAATTTTGATACCTCCCTAAAACCTAAAACTACTCCTTGCAACTGTTTTAGACAGTTATGGAGGATTGAGGACAATTTGCTGCCAATACCAGTCCTTCGGGTTCATAGGCGAGACCAGTATTCCTACCACAGAATTTCAGACTGGGCAACTGATGTTGAAACAAAGGAAAGGTGTTTTTAGAAAACAGAAGAATTGCGTGTCGACCTTTTATCCTACTCCCACCATTTTTCTTTCATTTATATGCAGGAAAGCAGCATCCATCGTCACTGACACCCACCACCTTGGATATGCTCTCTTCTCTCTGCTGCCATCAAGAAGGTACAAGAGCCTGAGTACTCTCACCACCTGGTTTTGAAACAGTTGCTGCCCCCTCAACCATCAGACTCTTGAACAAAGAGGATAACTTCAATCCACGTTACTTGCCCCATCTCTGAAATGTTCCCACAACCGATGGACTCACTTTCAAGGACTCTTCAACTCATGTTCTCAATATTTATTACATATTTATTTATATATTTTTTCTTATTTTTGCATTTTCAGTTAGTTGTTTTCTACACACTGGTTGAAAGCCCTAGCATGATGGTAGTCCATAATTATTAATTTGTTGAGTATGCCCTCAAGAAGATAAATCTTAGGGTTGCATATGGTGACATATATGTATGTTTATAATAAAATTTACTTTGAACTTTTAACTATCTAAAAGTCTCTTAAAATATCCTTAATGTATCTGTGCCTACCGCCATTCCTGGCAGGGCATTCCATACACCCACCTCCATATAAAACATCTACCTCTGATATCCCCCTATACTTTCCTCCAATCACCTTAAAATTCGTCATCATCATGTGCTGTGTCAAATGACATAGGTGATCATGGTCCTGTGATCATCACTGTTCTTGGCAAATTTTTCTACAGAATTGGTTTGCCATTGCCTTTTTCTGGGTAACCCCAGCCATTACCAATACTCTTCATGTATTTGTCTGTGTGGCATCAGTGGACACATAACCAGGGCTTGTGATATGCACCACCTGCGTATATGACCATCCAGCACCTGCTCCCATGGCTTCACATGACTCTGATATGGGGGGGTGGGGTCTAACAGAGGGAAGGCGCACCTTACACGTCCTTTGGTAGGGATGCATCTCCACCCTGCAACCCTCAAATAGGCAGGAAGTGTTTTATAAATAGAGAGAAAATTCAAAAATCTGATATGTGATGGGACTTGGGAGTTCTCATGCAGGATTCTCTAAAGCTTAATTTGCAGGTTGAGTCAGTGGTGAGCAAGGCAAATGTGATGTTAAGGTTTATTTTCAGAGGAGCAGAACATAAAAGCAAGGATGTAATGTTGAGGCTTTACAGAACACTGGTGAGGCCTCACTGGAGTATGGTGAGCAGTTTTGGGCCGCTCATTTAAGGAAGTGTGCTGAAACTACAGAGGGTTCAAAGGAACTTCACAAAAATGATTCCAGGATTGAAAAACTTAGTAAGTGCCTGGTTTGCTGTAACATCTGTCCTCCCATCACCTAATACACCCATATGTGCAGGTACACAACAAAACTCCTTGAATGCTTCAGTTCCAAACTCTGCAGTACTGAGGCAGAGTCTGAGCACATCGCAACTCTGTTTGGCTTAACTGCTTCAACCTATCGCAGACTAATGATAATGGCCATAACTTCTGCTGTATAGATGGGACAACCCATAGTTGATAGACTGTCAGCCTTTTCCCCACCTCAAAATTAAACCAGGGGATAAATATCCCTGAGCCTACCTGGTTACTAACTGGGTTTTTAGAACCATCTGTAAACATAGAAACATAGAAAATAGGTGCAGGAGTAGGCCATTTGGCCCTTCGAGCCTGCACCGCCATACCGCCATTCAGTATGATCATGGCTGATCATCCAACTCAAAACCCTGTACCTGCTTTCTCTCCATATCCCCTGATCCCTTTAGCCACAAGGGCCATATCTAACTTCCTCTTAAATAAGTGCCAGCAGGGAGATCGGTGGGAAGGGATGGGGGGGGGGGACGAGTGGGATCCCACTACCAAGCACATTTTTCCCTCCCCCCCCTTTCTGCTTTTCACAGGGATCGCTCCGTATGCGACTCCCTTGTCCACTCGTCCCCCCCCCCCATCCCTTCCCACCAATCTCCCTGCTGGCACTTATCCTTGTAAACTGAACAAGTGCTACACCTGCCCTTACACTTCCTCCCTCACCACCATTCAGGGCCCCAGACAGTCCTACCAGGTGAGGCGACACTTCACCTGTGAGTCGGCTGGTGTGGTATACTGTGTCCGGTGCTCCCGGTGTGGCCTTTTATATATTGGTGAGACCCAACGCAGACTGGGAGACCGTTTCGCTGAACACCTACGCTCGGTCCGCCAGAAAAAGCAGGATCTCCCAGTGGCCACACATTTTAATTCCACTTCCTTTTCCCATTCTGATATGTCTATTCATGGTCTCCTCTATTGTCAAAATGAATCCAAGCTCAGGTTGGAGGAACAACACCTTATATACCGGCTGGGTAGCCTCCAACCTGATGGCATAAACGTTGATTTCTCTAACTTCCGTTAATGCCCCTCCTCCCCTTCTTACCCCATCCCTGACATATTTAGTTGTTTGCCTGTTCTCCATCTCCCTCTGGTGCTTCCCCCCCCCCTTTCTTTCTCCTGAGGCCTCCCATCCCATGATCCTTTCCCTTCTCCAGCTCTGTATCACTTTCGTCAATCACCTTTCCAGCTCTTAGCTTCATCCCACCCCCTCCGATCTTCTCCTACCATTTCGCATTTCCCCCTCCCCCCACTACTTTCAAATCTCTTACTATCTTTTCTTTCGGTTAGTCGTGATGAAGGGTCTCGACCCGAAATGTCAACAGCGCTTCTCCCTATAGATGCCGCCTGGCCTGCTGTGTTCCACCAGCATTTTGTGTGTGTTGCTGTTTTTAGGAAACGGTGTCTCAGAAGGGCAGCGTCCATTACTAAAGACCTCCAGCACCCAGGACATGTATTTTTCTCACTGTTACCATCAGGGAGGAGGTACAGAAGCCTGAAGGCACGCACTCAGTGATTCAGGAACAGCTTCTTCCCCTCTGCCATCCAATTCCTAAATAGACTTTGAAGCTTTGGACATTACCTTACTTTATTTTTAATATACAGTCTGTTTTGCACATTTTTAAATAATCTATTTTAATTTACTTATTTATTTATGTTTTATTTTATTTATTATTTTTTTCTCTCTCTCTGCTAGATTATGTATTGCATTGAACTGCTGCTAAGTTAACAAATTTCATGTCAAATGCTGGTGATAATAAACATGATTTTGATTCTTTTCCAGTCTCCTGGAGGTATTCCGTGCTCCCAGACCTAATTATAAAACTCAAGCAACTTCTTTAGCACTGTCTCAGGCAGATGTTACCACTTATGCTAGTTTACATCATAAGCCATGTCTTTCATCCACATCCTTCCTATACTAGCTAACAACAGAACACACACAAAATACTGGATGAACTCAGCAGGTCAGGCAACATCTAATAGATAATCGGCGTTTTGGGCCGAGACCCTACTTCAGGACTGAGAAGGAAGAGGAAATATGTGAGAATAAAAGGGTGGAGGGAGGGGAAACGAGGAGAGCTGGAACGTGATAGGTGAGGACAAGTAGATAGGAAAGGTAAAGGGCTGGAGAGAAAAGAATGGACCGCGGGAAAAAGGGAAGGGAGAGTGGACCTAGGGGGTCAGAAGAGGCAGGTGAGAAGAAGTGAAAGGTCAGAGTGGGGAATTTGTTCACCGCAAGGAGAAACTGATATTTATGCCATCAGGCTGGAGGCTACCTAGACGTAATATAAGGTGTTGCTCCTTCACCCTGAGGGTGAACACATCTTGGCACGAGGGGGCATAGCCCGACACGTCGAAACGGGAATGGAAATGGGAATATAAATAATTGGCTATCGAGAAGCCCCGCTTGTGGCGGATAGTACGGAGGCGCTCGACTAAGCGGTCCTCCAATTTACCACGGGTGTCACCAAAGTAGAAGAGGGAGCAGAGGGCCCCAGCAGATTCGCAGGGGAATCTTTTGTGTGCGAAGTGTTACCTCACCTGGAAGCGTTGTTTGGGGCTCTGAATGGAGGTGAGTGGGCAGGCGTAGAACTTGCTAGGATGAAGTTCCCGCCCTTCAGGGCGGACTGCTCCCGAGCCGCTCGCTGACTGCGTCAAAGGGCACGCCCAGCATCGGGGCTGCGATTGGCCGAATTTGAATTACGTCGATGTTGGCTCCGCCCATCAGGGTGAGGCGGCTGGTTTGAACGCCACGACGGTTGTTGTGCGGTGAGCGGCGACATGGCGACGAGAGGGCGGTGTGACAGCGCTCGGATCGCCGAATCAGGTAAAGGTGGGGTGAGGAGGATCCGGCAGCGACTCAATAAGGCGCACGTTGTTTGCCCACCTTTTCGTGCATGAATCGTTGCCCAGCTGAGGACTGCGGGTGCCCGTGGTCAATATGGGTGGGGAGTAGGCGTCTGTTTAGTACTGACATCCATCCTTTCAGGCCTGATCTGCCTTGGGCCTTTAATTTTAGATGGAGTTACTGACATAATGACAAAAACAAAACAAGAATACCGGAAGCGCCCCAGAAGGTGAAAGTACATCTTTGGGGAAAGAAACAGCCCTTGACATCTCAATCAGTACTTGAATAGCGAGCAAACAAGTGTTTTTGGTGGAGGGAGTAGGGAGAGCAATGAATGTCTCTTAAGTGCAGAACGAAGTTGTCAAGGTAGGGATAGCTTTTACGAACCGGGAGTTGGAGCAGTATGCGTGAGGGGTGGAGTCTGTGATGCTGCTACAAGTAAGCTCTTCTTTGCCCCTGTGTATACATGTCTTTTTCTTCATGTGCCTTGCGCGTTACCCGCATGGGCTATCATGGCTCTCCACATCGAACTCGCAGCATCAATGATATTTCGCACATTTAGATCTATTAGTTCTTTCACTGTGTCCACATATTTTCTTCTTTGCCTTACTCTACCGCGTTTCCCAGGCGTACGGCCTTGTCAAGTCAAGTCACTTTTATTGCCATTTCGACCATAACTGCTGGTACAGTACATAGTAAAAATGAGACAACGTCTTTTCAGGACCATGGTGTTACATGACACAGTACAAAAACTACACTAGACCACAGACCTACTCAGGACTGCATAAAGTGCACAAAACAGTGCAGGCATTACAATAAATAATTATCAAGACAATAGGCGCAGTAGAGGCCAGTAAGGTTGTGGTGAACTACATATACTTGTCGGGACACGCCCCTCTGCTGACTGCTCCTGTGGCTCCTCCCACAGACCCCTGTATAAAGGCGATTGGAGGCACTGCTCCTCCCTCAGTCTCCAGGATGTTTTGTGGTGTTCTCTTGCTGCTAATCGTGGTCTCTTGCAGCTAATAAAAGCCTATCGTTCACCTCCCATCTCCGAGA
The DNA here is from genome assembly GCF_030144855.1 of Hypanus sabinus. Taxonomy (NCBI): domain Eukaryota; kingdom Metazoa; phylum Chordata; class Chondrichthyes; order Myliobatiformes; family Dasyatidae; genus Hypanus; species Hypanus sabinus. The sequence continues at coordinate 11,003,616 of NC_082706.1, forward strand.
GTTATTGATGGTGCATCAAAGGTGTCAGTCCAGGCTCTGGGTATTGAGGAGTCTGATAGCTTGGGGGAAGGAACTGTTACTTTGGTTGTGAGAGCCCGAATGCTTTGGTGCCTTTTCCCAGACAGCAGGAGGGAGAAGAGTTTGTATGAGGGGTGCATGGGGTCCTTCATGATGCTGTTTGCTTTGTGGATGCAGTGTGTAGTGTAAATGTCTGTAATAGTGGGAAGAGAGACCCCAATGATCTTCTCAGATGATCTCACTATCCGCTGCAGGGTCTTGTGAGCCGAGTTGGTGCAATTTCCGAACCAGGCAGTGATGCAGCTGCTCAGGATACTCTCAATACAACCCCTGTAGAATGTGATTCGGATGGGGGGGTGGGAGATGGACTTTCCTCAGCTTCGCTGAAAGTAGAGAGGCTGCTGGGCTTTCTTTGCTATGGAGCTGTTGTTGAGGGACCAGATGAGATTCTCTGTCAGGTGAACACCATGAAATCTGCTGCTCTTAACGATCTCTACCGAGGAGCTGTCGATGTTCAATGGGTGTGGTCGCTCCATGCCCTCCTGAAGTCAACAATCATCTCTTTTTTGTTCACATTCAGTGACAGGTTATTGGCTCTGCACCAGTTTGTTAGCCGCTGCACCTCCTCTCTGTAAGCTGACTTGTCATTCTTGCTGATGAGACCCACCACAGTCGTGTCATCAGCGAACTTGATGATGTGGTTCGAGGCTGTGTGTTGCTGCACAGTCATGGGTCAGCAGAGTGAACAGCAGTGGACTGAGCACACAGTCCTGGTGGGCCCCGTGCTTATTGTGATGGTGTTGGAGATGCTGCTCCCGATCCGGACTGACTGAGGTCTCCCAGTCAGGAAGTCTAGGATCCAGTTGCAGAGGGAGGTGTTCAGGCCCTGTAGGCTCCCAGCTTCCCAATCAGTTTCTGAGAGAATGAATGTGTTGAATGCTGAACTGTAGTCGATATGAACAACATTCGAGTGTATGTGTCTTTTTTGTCCAGGTGGGTTAGGGCCAGGTGGAGGGTGGTGGCAATGGTGTCATCTGTTGAGCGGTTGGGACTGTACGCAAACTGCAGGGGGTCCAGTGAGGGGGGCAGCAGGGTCTTGATATGCCTCATGACGAGCCTCTCAAAACACTTCATGATGATGGATGTGAGTGCAATGGGACGGTAGTCATTTAGGCAGGACACTGAAGACTTCTTTGTCATGGGGACGATGGCAGCAGCCTTGAAGCATGTTGGAATGGTGGCGCTGCTCAGTGAAATGTTGAAGATGTCAGTGAGAACATCTGCTAGCTGGTCTGCACATCCTCTGAGCACTCTACCAGGAATGTTGTCTGGTCCAGCAGCCTTCCGTGGGTTGATCCTGCACAGGGTCCTTCTCACATCGGCCACGGTGAGACACAGCACCTGGCCATTTGTATGGGGGGGGGGGGTGGACTTCCTCACCGCCACATCATTCTCTGCCTCAAAATGGGCGTAGAAGTTATTCAGTGCATCTGGGAGGGAGGTATCACCCTCACAGTCAGGTGATGTCCTGTAATTGGTGATGTCCTGGATGCCGTGTGTCACCACTGTCCTGGAAGTGGCTGTGGATTCGTTGGGTGTGTGCACACTTAGCCCCTCTGATGGCCCAGGACAGTGTGGCCCTTGCTGTTGTTAGGGCTACCTTGTCGCCTGCTCTGAAGGCGGAGTCACGGGTCCTCAGTAGTGCACGCACCTCCGTGGACATCCATGGCTTCTGTAATATAAGGCATTCTATTTCTCCCTTTCTGATGACATGGCCCAGGAATTTAAGTTTCCTCTCATTTAATGTTCTCATTAAAGATCTTTTTGTATGGGCACGTTGGAGTACTGTCTCATTAGTTACTCTGTCTCCATATGATATTTTCAGCATTCTTCTAAGAAACCACATTTCTGTTGCTTCTAAGTTTCTCTGGAATTCTAGTCCATGTTTCAGTCCCTATGGCAAGATTGACCAGATGTAACCTTTTAGTAGCCTAAGCCTTGTTGTCATAGAAATGTGTCTGTTGGTAAAAATGGGTTTCATTATTTGGAAATTGGTTTTTGGCAATAGCAATTATTTTTATTTCTACTTCTAGCATCTTGTGATATAAAGCTACCAAGGTAATTAAAGCTGGTCTTTTGTTCAATCTCTTGGTTACCGATGTACAATTGGCAGTAGAGAGTAGCCTGCTGTTTTGATATTACCATACATTTCATTTTTTTTACAGTTGATGGTTAGACCAATATCTGTACTTGTTTGTACTACTTTGTCTAGGAGGATTTGTAGGTCTTCTGCAGCACTTGCTATTAGGGTGGTATCGTCTGCATATCTTGTTGATGTTAACACCTCCAATTTTTATCCCATCTAGGTCTTCTATTTCTCACTACAGATATTAAATAATTCCGGTGAGGCAATGCATCCCTGTCTAACTCCTCTTTGAATTTTAGTTCAACTGCTAATATTATCATCAATTTTTACCACTGCCGTTTGATTCCAATATCAATTTTGAAGCAGTTGTTGGTCCCTTCCGTCTATGTTTAGTTTAGCAAGAATCTGAAATAATGTCTAGCGTATGATTCCTAATTGGGAACACCAGTAGAGGTCAAATGCTCTAGTTAGAAGAGGACTGCGGCAACCAAAGGCAATGGCAAACTACTGTTGTAATTTCTGCCTAGTCAATCATCAAGAGAAACAAAAGAAGGAAACTGGACAACACATTAAATGAAATGAAAAGGTAGGAAGTTGATATCTTACACCTGTCAGAAATTAGATGGACTGATAGTGGCAAATTCACTGAGAATAGTTCTCTGAGAATGTATTCTGAAAATCGACATCATATGTATGGAGTTGGAATTATTTTAAACAAACAAGTATCAAAATGTCTTATGGGATATTGGGCGATATCCGACCAGCTGCTTTTATTAAATTAAGGGGTAACCCTTTTAACATTAGCATAACCCAAGCCTATGCATCAACAAATGATGCGGACGAAGAAGATATCAAGAAGTTTTATGAAGATCTCGACAATGCTTATGAGCAATGTAAATCTCAGGATATAAAACTAGTCTCGGGAGATTTTAACTCCAAAGTTGGACAGGAAAGAGTTGATAACGTCATAGGACCTTTCGAATTAGGGAAAAAAAATTAAAATGGAGAAAGGTTTACTGATAGGTATGTCAGAAACAACCGTGTGATCACCAATACTTGGTATAAAAACTATCCATGTAGATTGTGTACTTGGATTAGCCCTGGAGATAGGACAAGGAATCAAATAGATTTCATTACTATCAATGAACACTTTAGAAATATCACAAATTCTAAAGCCTACCCAGGAACAGACTGTGGTTCAGATCACCATCCAGTAATAGCTACCATTAAAGCTAAATTAAAGAACCTGAAACTTGAAAAAAGAGAAAGAAGTATATGCTGGGAGAACTTAGAAATGATAGCATACTTGAGCAGCAATTGGGTGGATAACCCAAGAAATTTTAGATCTGATGGAACAAAGAAGGTTGGTGAAGAATAATAAGGTGCATACATGTACTTGTGTAAATAATAATAAACTTGACTTTGGCTTTGAAATCGTTAAACACAAAAAGCATGAACATGCGATACAACCTCTTGTACCTGATGCTGTAGGAGAAACATTAAAGGATGAATGTGATGGAGTATTAAAGTAAGAGGCAACTGGAAGCTCAGAGTTGACCTAACTGACCTTATCGTAGTGTTTTGCAAGTCATGATACAATCTGAGTTTAGCCTCTCCAAATTAGAGCATGAACCATGAACTGGGTTTCTTCCAGGGCAGTTTGGTTTGCTAGATGATAGGAGATGAAGAATTTAAAGGGCAGGATAAGATACCTGGCTCTGTCAACATCCAGCGTGGACTATATCAAAACCTACAATAAAACACGCAAGTCCTGACGAAGGGTCACGGCCCAAAATGTTGACTGTACTTCTTCCTATGGATGCTGCCTGGCTTGCTGCATTCCACCAGTATTTTGTGTGTGTTGCTTGAATTTCCAGCATCTGCAGATTTCCTTGTGTTTGCGCTACAATAAAACACAGTTTTTGCTCTACCAGTCTACTGGCATGTGCACCTTTCATATCTCCTATAGGAAGAGATGGCAGAGGTCTGCTGCCGTGTTGATTCTCGATGTAGACCCTCAATCTGAATTGCTGACCATCCTTTTACCTCCTGCTTGACCCACTAAGTTCTTCCAGTGGTTTTGCTGTGATTAATATTGCTGTAATGTGAGCCTGCTAATCTTTCAAAACCTGATGTAGTGCTTTTGCATCAGAATGTCCATTAGAGGGTGTTTTTCAAGAGGCTCTCCGTGGAGACACAGAATACTGGAGGAACCAGCAGATCAGGCCACATTTATAGAAATGAATAGATAGACAACTTTTCTCTGTGGGCTCATCATTTCTTGCTGCCTTGGTAAAGCAGCCAATGTAAGACAACCTCGACATTCTGTCATCTTCTGCCAAATAGAAACTAAAAGCCTGAAAGCACCTGTCAGCAGGCTCAAGAACAGCTTCTGAACCACTAACTATTGAACAATCCACAATATGATAAAATGGACTTTTAACCTCATAAACTACCTCGTTATGGACTAGCACCTTATGATTGACTAGCACTACACTTTTGGTGCATTCTGTTATTGTTTTCCCTTGCATCACCTCAATGTACTGTTGTAATGAGAAAATGGCAGCGCGTGGCCACTCCAGGAATAAATATCTGTAAGTAGGGGCTGTGCACAATCCTGATTTGATGGGGACGGACGTGAGCAGCATGGAGGAACATCTGGTGAAACTTCTGACATGCCTGTTTCGCTGCCGCTGCTACAGTGCGATCAAAAAATCTCCAGAGAGGAAGGCCCCGAATCCTTGGCTTTGCCTATTGCTTGGTGGTCGGGGCAGGGGTCGAAGCGCTCGGCAGAGATGATGCTCGGTGTCGGAGGGTTGGTCAGAGGCTCAAAGTGTTTTGGACGGACTCAGAGTTGGCTGTGATCGGATGTTTCCAGAGCGGCATCGGGAAGCTTTGCGGCGCTGGAGGTTCATGGCAGGAAGGGTTCTTCTTCCTTCTACCGTCTACTTGAGATGATGGGCTATCGAGGACCGAGACTTTTTATTACCGTGTCCATGGTCTGCCCTTATCAAATTACGGCATTGATTTGCACTATTGTAAATATGTTATAATTATGTGGTTTTTGTACATTTGTAAGTTAGTCTTGGTCTGTCTTGTGTTTTTGTGATATCATACTGGAGGAACATTGTATCATTTCTTAATGCATGCATTATTAAATGACAATAAACGAGGACTGAGTGTCCTCACAATCAATCTAATGATCAGTATGGATGGATGCAAAATCTTGTTACATGTGACATTAAAAAACCAATTTACCAATTTATTTTTAAAAGGTGTGTAGTCCCAGGAATTTGACCCATCATTTAAGTCAGTGCACCTTCACACCATCTGCCACAAGCGGGACTTTCCTGTGCCCAAACATTTTAATTCTGATTCCCATTCCCGTTCCGACATGTCAATGCATGGTGGCTTCTTGTGTCAAGAGGAGGCCACCCTCCAGTGGAGGATTAACACTTTATATTCCATCTGGATACTCTCCATCTTAAATGCATGAATATAGATTTCTGCTTCTGGTGTACAAGTTCCGCACTCAGACCTTGTACTTCTTACCTTCCTATTATTCCTTCCTGGGTCTCCTTCTCTTTCCTTTTGTCCCATGGTCCATTCTCCACTCCTGTTAAATTCTTTTTTCTCCATGACCTTTCCCACTTAGCTGGCTTCACATTCACATTCCAACTAGTCTCTTTTCCCTCCCTCCACCTGTCGACTGTTTATTCTTTTCCACAGATGCTGAGTTCCTCCATTGTTTTGTGTATGTTTGCTAAGTTAGGATGGTGTTTGCCTTGAAGGGTATTTCCATGTACTTCTAGCAAGACTAGCAAGGGCACAGACATTAAAAATTATAATGGAAAATAGCAGTGAAATTAAACAATTATGGAAGACAAGCAATATTAGAGAACCAAGGATGTAGTGAGAATGAGGAAATGCAGGATTTATCTGTTGACCAAATAAAGGATTAGAAAAGTTGGTGAGTGAAAGCTGATACATACCAAGGACTTGATGAACTACATCCCAGAGTTTCGAAGGAAAGTATTTTAACAATAGTGGATCTCTGGTTGTCACTTTCTGGGATTCCCATACATTTTGGAATAATTTCTGTAGGAGCATTACAAATGTGAACGACAAACGTATATTAAAGAAATAAGGAAAGAATAAAATGGAGAATTATCAACCTGTTCATCTAATGCAGATGGTAGAAAAATTTTTGGAATCTATAACAAAAGCTGTACAACAAAACAGCTTGAAAAGGTTTGAGCCAAGTTGCCAAGGATTTATGAGAAGTAAATTGTGGTTTCTTGATTATGAGCAACTTGCAACAGATTTTTATTGGTTACCTACATACAGTACTTATGTATTACGCAGTTTGTGATTTTCAGCAGTTGTATTTTCAAACTCTTTATCCTGTGAAAGTTCTGTGATTTCAGTGCATTTTTAGATTTAATTAAATGATGATTACAAGTTTAACCCGTAACAACTCTTTCCCCTTCTGAAACAGAATGCCGAAGGCAACAGCTTGAAGCCTATCTTCAGAGAAAGGGGAAACTGAAGATTCCAGGTCCTAATGACAGGTTTGTCTGCATTAGTTCAGGAAAACATTCTAGTCATAAACGCATGTGTTACATTGCATGAGTGTGGCAATTATCTGAGAGATTTGTCCCTTTTACCCCCGTAGTATTGTTGGATGGTTTTTTCTTTTTGAAAACTACATACTCCTGTTTCTGGCATAAGCTACGTAACCATATAACAATCTCAGCACGGAAACAGGCCATCTCGGCCCTCCTAGTCCATGCCGAAATCTTAATCTCACCTAGTCCCACCTACCCACACTCAGCCCATAACCCTCTACTCCTTTCCTGTCCATATACCTATCCAATTTTACCTTAAATGACACAACTGAACTGGCCTCTACTACTTCTACAGGAAGCTCATTCCACAATTTGATACATATTTGATAATAATTTTTCTCAAAGGTTAATTTTATATTATTTCTGTTCTAAAGTGGTTTGATTGAATGACTAATTTCAATTTAACCCAAGGTCTTCCTGCTCTTCTAGCTTTCACTCAACCTAGTAAACTGTCTCCATGTCCCCACCATTATCTGACATGAACACTTGGTGAGTCTCCTTTAATGATGTGCCAATTTTAAACAACTTTATTATAAGATTAATTTTGCATAATTTACAAATAACTAAAATCAATTGCTGTTGAATTTATTTCTTGCTGAAGTTAGCACAAATTCCATGTGCTATCATCTTTTAGAGCTGAAGGATACGGAAGTAACTAGCATTGATACATATATTAGGTGTAATTGTTTTCGTTTCAGCCATTAAATTTAATGGTAGGAAGTATGGTGTTCAAAACTTTTACATATTAATTTCATTGGAACATAGCTATTAAATTAGCAGATATTTCAAAGTGCAGATTTTTAGGTGTGTTTTTTTAGTCCACACTTTTCTCTCTTCTCTCTGCTAATGATCTGCTAAACTTGAGACCATTCTCAGATAAGAAGCTGTTTATTATGTAAAATAGCAGGTTTGCAGAAGGTTAGAAGGGGCCTAGAGGGGGGACGTCACGTGGATGCCAGGCAAGATGGCTGCATGTTAGTGGAGCTCTGACAACCCACCATAAAATTCTATCAATTAGAGCATATTTATCCCACCTTATTCAGATACAGCTGTTCTACAGTTAAAAACTTTTTTTTCCACTAAAAAATAACAACTTTGCGAGATAATTTGGTACAATGCCAAGACCTTTGAAGAGCGCTACAGCGAGCCACGTGGCTACAAGACAGCCCGCAATCCGAAGGTCAAGGCATGCTAACGACACTGACGGACCAAGGCTCCAACATGGAGTATTTACTGGCTGAGGTTCGTCGTGTAAGTTCCATTCTGCTCAGGGTGGCTACCGATGTATCTACAATTAAAGAAACGACAATGGAGTTGAAGAACTCCCGTCAATGCCATTCAAGAGAGGCTGACAGAAGCCGAGGGTCACCTCTCCAGTGTGGAGGACACCACTGTGCAACTGAAGTTAGTGCCAGCGAGCAGAATAAATAAATGCTTGGACCTGCTGTGGAACTGTGTCAAGGAGCTTGAGAACAGGAGCAGACGCAACAACGTCGGGCTGATTGGTCTAAAGGAGGGTGCGGAAACAGGCAGTCTGATTAAATGTGTGCAAAGAATCATGTCCGAGGGATTTGGCATCGAACTGAATGCGGAGTTTGAGATTGAGAAGGTGCACCGGGTCCCGGCTGCGAGGCCGGGCAAGGATCACACCACCCCCCCACCACCCCAGGCTGGTCTTAATATGATTCTTGCCTCTTCAGCCAGAGAAAAAGTGCTGCAAGCAGCCAAAGCAAAAAGAGGAGATGACTGGGAGGGATGCAAAGTCTCCTTTCCAGATATGTCCAGAGAATTGGCTGAAAAATAGAGGGCATTTGCTATGGCTTGGAAAATGCTGCAAAGAGTCAACGTGAGGTATACACTCACTTATCCGGCAGTTCGACACTTCACATGGAAAGGAAAGAACAAGTTCTTTACTACTGTTGCAGAAGCAGTGAAATTCATTCAGGAAAAGTACGGCGCTGGCATTGACTGAGAGACAGTAATAGGTACGACAAGGTGGGTACAACAGGGTTGGTGGGGAGTTGGATAAAGCAGTCTGTTAAGTGCTAGGCTTACTAGCTGGCACGGTACTTCGTGGACCATATCATGTGTCTTTTTCTTTTCTGTTTCTTTGTAGAGTTTATCCTGCCTGTTTGCATTTATTTGTTAGTTAATCCGGCAGAAATATATTATCGCTATGTTTTTGGGATATGTTGGTTATTTAATTGTTTGAAAGCGCAGCATTTGCAGTGTTGATAATAATTGAGCATGTGGATAGAGTACAGCAGGTTTTTCTTTGAATTTTTTTCTGGAATTATTGCACTCCAGACTCAGTCATCTGGGAAAATGTATATTTTTGCACATGAGTGTATGAAGTTTAAGACATGAAAATGGTTAATTTCATATCATGGAATATTAATGGGTGTGGAAACCCAATCAAGAGGAAAAAGATTTTATCCCCAATTACTGAGGATGAGGTCAGACGGGCTATTGCGGCTATGAAAGTAGGGAAATCTCCAGGTATGGATGGCTTCCCAGTTGAATGTTATAAGAAATTTCTGGACATATTGGCTCCTATTCTAACAAAAATCTATTCAGAAGCATTTAATTTGGAATCTTTACCTAATACATTTAATGAAGCATTAAAATCGTTGATCCCAAAAAAAGACAAGGATGCAACAGACCCTTCCAATGTGAAAGAGCACAAGAGAAACACTGTTTCTAAAACAATTATTTAGAGATGCAGCATAGTAACAGGCCCTTGTGGCCCTATGAGCCCCTGCTGTCTAATTATTTACATATGACCAATTAACCTAGTAACCCGTACATGTTTGGAGCTGAATATGCAGTTCAGCAAGTTCTCATGTAGGTTCTGGTTTAGAGAGAGTACAAAGGTTTAATTATCCAATGGAATAATAAACACTTGATACAATTATTGGGTTCAGTCTTGTTTTTCTGAGAAGTATTTGATGGAGCCAGTACAACTGACTAAATATCCTATCACACAACACTACTTCCACAGGACTTTGTGTAAAGGAATGTCTCATCATCTACTCTTTTGATGCATCAAAGAATGAAAAGAAAAAATTACAGATGCTCAGAAATCGCTAGAGATGCTCACAAGGTCAGGTCGCATCTGTGGGAGGTTAATCAGTTAACGTTTCAAGTCAATAACCTTTCAATGCTTTTTTCTTGTTTTTATTTGGAATATTTCAATCTTGGACCTTTTATTTGTTTATCAGGTCAGAAATCAGGCATGTGAACAATATGTTCTGTCCAAACAAAACAAACGAAATGTAATTAGGACCTCAGTGCTTGAGATGCTGGCACGCGAGGGATATTGGTGTTAGTTTCCTCATCCTGCAAAGAGTCAAAGGATTGAAACAGCAATCACAAAATAGAAAAATAGACTGTTTGTTTAGTTTTAACCAATGTCTGGAGGTGACTTCACAGACAGTGAGGTAATGTCTAAAGCTTCAATGTGCATTTAGGAATTGGATGACAGAGGGCAAGAAGCTGTTCCTGAATCGCTGAGTGTGTGCCTTCAGGCTTCTGTACCTCCTACCTGATAGTAACAGTGAGAAAAGGGCATGCACTGGGTGCTGGAGGTTCTTAATAATGGACGCTCCCTTTCTGAGACACCACTTCCTGAAGATGTCCTGGGTACTTTGTAGGCTAGTACCCAGGATGGAGCTGACTTGATTTACAACCTTCTGCAGCTTCTTTCAGCCCTGTGCACTGTGGAACTTGAAGCTGTTCACTCTCACCATTTCTGATCCCTCTATATGTGGATTGGTATGTGTTCCTTCGTCTTACTCTTCCTGAAGTCCACAATCGGCTCTTTTGTCTTGCCCTCTGCCATTTGATTCCCAAATGGACGCTGAGTGCCAGGTTGTTGCTGAGGCACCATTCCACAAGTTGGCATATCTCAGTCCTGTATGCCCTCTTGTCACCACCTGCGACTCTACCAACAATGGTTGTATCGTCAGCAAATTTGTAGATGGTATTTGAGCTATACCTAGCCACACAGTCATGTATATACAAAGAGTAGAGCAGTGAGCTAAGCACACCCCGAGGTGCATGAGTGTTGATCGTCAATGATGAAGATACGTTATCACCAGTCTGCACAGACTGTGGTCTAACAAGCAAGCAGACTTAGAGTTATAGAACTGATGAACCATCAATAACTCTCGGAGATGTGAGGCAAGAGATAGGCTTTTATTAGCTGGAAGAGAAAGCACTATCAGCAGCAAGAGACCATCACACAACATCCTGGAGACTGAGGGAGGAGCAGTGCCTCCAATCGCCTTTATACAGGGGTCTGTGGGAGGAGCCACAGGAGCAGTCAGCAGTGGGGGCGTGTCCAGACAGGTATATGTAGTTCACCACAAGAACACAACACAAAAGCAGGTATATTGACCCATATAGTATGTACCAAACTTTTATGCTGCCTTCTTCCAGTGACAACCACTGCCCTAACCTGCTGCTTAGGCACTGTCTATTCAACCAGATTTCATTACTGCTTTTTAAAAATTTCTTCGGATGAAGTGTTTGATAAATGGAAGTGCATTTTTTTATGCTCCAAAAATTACAGCTCACATATATTGGCATTAATATACTCAAATATTCAGAAGAATATCAATATAATTACTGAAAACTTGAAGGTGAGGGTAAAGGAGGAAACAAACATGGCACATGGAGAACCAGGGTTTAAGAAAAAAATGTAAAAGCTGAAAATATGAGTATCTAGGATCTTAGCTATTAAGTTGGCAGATATTGCAATGTGCTTTTTAAGTCCACACTTTTCACTCTTCTCTGCCTGACCCCCACTTTTTTTCTGCAATTGATTCTTTGGGGTCAGTATTCTGCTTTGATGTCCATGTATATTGTTTTCATATTAAAATATTTCTTTTCAGATACTATTTGGGGGACAAAACTAATCGGAAGCTACAGCGACAAACTGCTGCATTCAAAGCTGCCTTGGTAAGTCAGAAACTGATCCATTTCAGACTAAGTAACTAAGCATGGCTAATTTTTACTGAAGGGCATTAAGTTTGTAGTACAACACTGTTTCTGGTTTGGATGAACTTGACTGGGCTTAATCTAGAACTTGTTTTACCGGTTTACCTACTGATAATGACAATTTCTTGCCAATCCCACAAGTGTGTGTGTGTGTGTGTGTGTGTTACATAGTTAAATCAAAAATATTGCAAAAAACAGAAGTAATTTTCAAAAGTGAGGTAGTGTTCATGGGTTAAATGTCCATTTAGAAATCAGATGGATTCAGATGGAAGAGGGGAAGAAGCTGTTCCTGAATTGCTGAGCATGTGCATTCAGGCTTCTGTAACTCCTTTCTAACAGTAACAATAAGAAGAGGGCATATGGGGAAATGCTAGAAATACTTGGGTTAACATCAGTTGTGGTGGATGTAGTTGCTGTTTTGAGTCAAAAATCTTTCATCAGAGTGTCTGTGCTTCACTCAAATTGATATGTCAAAGCAGTATCTTGATGTGTATTTTCTTTTCATTAAGCTATTCCAGGTTGTAGTAGATGAGGCTTATTAATTTGGCATTTGTAGGAGGGATCATTGAATATGTCTTAAATTATCTTTTCATTTTCTCAAGTTCTGTATAGAATAAGAATTGGGAACTATTGTGTTCAAAACCCACGGGGCAAAATTTAATATCTTAAAACACTGGTTTAGTAGTTGGTAATCTCTTCTCTGTTCCTTAAATTGTTTTTAATTTTTGTTTAAAAAGAGATGTGAGGAAAAACTAAATAAGCTTGGGAAGCAATTGGTAATTGAACATTTCCTTATAAAGAATAACAACAGGGTTTATTGGTTTCCGAGGGAGGGAAGATGGGGATCAGCAAATAAGTCTTTCAAAGGTGGTTTTGGGGTGAGAATTTGATATGAAGCACTGAATAGTTTTGTAAAAGCTCTGTATTTTAATCAGTACAGCATTAGTTAGTATGCTGGTTTACAGTGGTACATGTGAGCATACTGTGGAGTTTGCAGAAGTTGAGTTTGGAGCTAGAAAAGCCAGGAAGTGGAGGCCTAAATTGTAGGAGATTGAAGATGACTTAAATTTAAGTGATTCTGAGATGAGTTTGGAAGGTTTAAAAAAAAAATGCAGAAGTTGTGAAATATCTGGTCGAATAAATGACAAATGAGAAAGTGATATGCTCAAGTACAATTTTTATAGTGAATGGATAAGGGGAGAGGTTAATAGGTTAGGAGGGTAAAACATTTAAAATTTTCCAAATCATCAGAGAAACATTTGTGAAATGAAAGGATTTTTTAAAAAAACTTAGTTTAATCATTGCTTTGACTAATGTTGCATGAACTTTGTCTGCTGTTTCAGGGAGAAAATCAGAAGTGTGATGCTCGCACAAAACCATCCAAACTTAACAGTGTGAAGAACCCAACATGCATGAATCATTTCAAATCAGTAGCTTCTAGGAATCAAGTTCAGAGTGATTCAAAAACCACACTCACTAAACAAGTTATGACTGTTCTATTCACTGTGGATTCAAATACAGAAAAGGAATCTGTCACTGATCCAATGGCCCAATCCAGACAATGTGTGGGGGATTTGCTTCCTGAAGCTTCAGCATCTGGTGAATTTAATCATAATTCAAGAGATCAAGAAAAGGAAAATAAACTCACAGTTGGTACAGCTCAAATTGTGGGACAGTCTACAAACAGTGCTTTAATGAAGCAGTTTACTTTACGGTCAAATAATATTCAAGACAGCAAATTAAAGAATACTGCTTCAGACAATCAATCATGGGCAATTGGTACTGACAATATAGCCAGGGCCGCCCCCGGAGCAGCCAGGCCCGTGGGTGCGCCCAGGGCCGCCCCCGGAGCAGCCAGGCCCGTGGGTGCGCCCAGGGCCGCCCCCGGAGCAGCCAGGCCCGTGGGTGCGCCCAGGGCCGCCCCCGGAGCAGCCAGGCCCGTGGGTGCGCCCAGGGCCGCCCCCGGAGCAGCCAGGCCCGTGGGTGCGCCCAGGGCCGCCCCCGGAGCAGCCAGGCCCGTGGGTGCGCCCAGGGCCGCCCCCGGAGCAGCCAGGCCCGTGGGTGCGCCCAGGGCCGCCCCCGGAGCAGCCAGGCCCGTGGGTGCGCCCAGGGCCGCCCCCGGAGCAGCCAGGCCCGTGGATGCGCCCAGGGCCGCCCCCGGAGCAGCCAGGCCCGTGGGTGTGCCCAAGCCTGTAGGAGCTCCCAGAGTGGTTAAGACAACCTCAGCAGCAGCTAAATCTACAGGTATGGTGACAATTCCAAAAGAGAAGACGGAAAAGATCTGTGGGAAATTAAGCAAGAGAGAACAAGAGCTTGCAAGGGTCAAAGCAGGGAAATCTTCGAACAGTGCAAGCATACAGAATGGATCTAATTCTGCTACCAGTAGACCAGTGACAATATGGAAACCTTTTGCAAGATCTGCTCAAAAGTTGCATTTGACTTTGGAGTCTCCTACAAGAAATATAAAAAGTAAAGGAGCATTACAGAACATAAGTGGATCTACAAAAACAGTAATGAGCACAGTTAAGCGGCAAGATGTCAAAAGCTCTATCATCAAGACACTGAGAGGAAAAGATGAAAGAAGGTAAACAAAATTTCTATTTGAAGCTGACTCCTTTTTAACTTGTTTTGTTCTTGAGGGTTTTTTTTTCAAAATCTACACATGGACACCTTGTTAACACAAATATCCAATTGGCCAAGCGTAATAGCAACTCAATGCATCAAAGCATGCAGACATGGTCAAGGGGTGTATTTGTTGTTCAGAACAAACATCAGAATGGAGAAGACATGATCTAAGTGACTTTGACTGTGGAATGATTGTTGGTGCCAGACAGGGTGTGAGTACCTTGGAAACTGGGATTTTTGCACACAACAGGCTCTAGAGCTCACAGAGACAAAACAACATCTAGTGAGCAGCATTTCTGTGGGGAAAAATACTTTGTTAATGAGGGAGGTTAGAGAAGAGTGGCCAGACTGGTTCAAGGTGACGGTAACTCAAATAGCCAAGCATTACAACAATGGTGTGCAGAAGAGCATCTCTGAATGCACAGCATGTCGAACCTTGAAGTGGATGCGCTACAGCGGCAGATCACAAACATTCAGTGGCCACTTTATTAAGTACAGGAGTTACCTCATAAGTAGCCACTATGTGTACTTATCACGAGAATTAGTTCTTTTGCTAACTGAATTTATTTCACAGTCATGCAGTGGGGTTCAGAGGCACCTTGCCCTCTGAAAGCTGGAATAGGTTTGTCCACCAAAATATCCTTTAACCTGGAGGAACATGTCTTGCAAGTCTGTCATCCTTAAAGCAATATTCAGTGGGCTGGAGGAACTCAGTGAGTCACACACCTACTGTAGGAGGAAAGAAATGGGCTATCTGGTTTGAACCCTGCATCAGATCCTGTACTGTTCTGCCATTATAGAACCTTCTCAATTTCCTGCTGGTTGACGTAGACTACATCAGTTCCATTGCCCTTATCAATAGTTCAAAGTAAATTTATTATCAAAAGTTCTCCTTATCCACGGGAGATTGGTTCTGGGACCCCCCGCAGATACCATAAAATGCAGATGCTCAAGTCCCTTATTTAACCTGTCTCAGTGTGGTGGACTTTAGGACCTGGTGGAGCTCTGAATCTGCAGTGTTTCTGTTCACTGAAATAATCACGATCACAACTGGAAAATAAAATGGAAGTAATAAAGCAATCTGAAAGAGGTGAAATGCCATCGGTCATTGGAAAAACGTTAGGCTACAGTCAGTCAACAATCAGAACAATTTTAACGGAGCGTGTGAAAGGCCCTGCCCCGATGAAAGCTACAATTATTACTAAGCAACGCAGTGGTTTAATTATTGAAATACATACGTTTCTTAAGTGTTTTATATGCATAGAAAGGTAAAATATATATTATGTACTAAGACAAACATTTGACTAACTGGCACTAAATAATACCGGATATACCTGTTCCAACTTCAAATCCAGCTTAAAGACGGACTCATGAATGGATCTCATTCATAACCTGGGGACTGCCTGTACTTTTAAGTCATTTCTAGATTACTTATAATATCTAATACAATGTAAATGCTATGTAAATAGTTGTTATACTGTATTGTTTAGGGGATAATGACAAGAAAAAATAGTCTGCACACGCTCAAATAATGAGTGCTGAAGGGAGAACTTCCGGGTTTCCCAATCCATGGTTGGTTGAATCTGTGCATGGGGAACCTGCATACAAGGAGGGCTGACTGTACATGTATGTCACCAGATACAACCCTGAAGTTCATTTTCTTGTGGGCATACTCAATAAATCCATAATAGGATAATGGCCATACATTATAGAATCAATGCAATATATAATAATAAATAAATAAATACACAATAAATATCAAGAACATGAGATGAAAGTGAGTCTATCAGTTGTGGTAAATTTCGGTGATGAGGCAAGTGAAGTTATCCCCTTTGGCTCAAGAGCCTGATGGCTGAGGGGTAATAACTGTTCCATAGGCTGGTGATGAAGATCTGAGGTTCCTTTACTGCCACCTTGACGGCAGTAGGAAGAAGAGAGCATGACCTTGCTGGTGGGTCCTTATTACCTATTGAAAAATTACAGAATTGGTCAGATAAGATCTCTCCATTACAAATTCATGATGACTTTGTTGGATTAATACCTTCTTTTCTACGTGTGCATTAATTTGTCCTTCAGAAGTTTTCTGCAGTAACTTCCCTACTTAAACTGAGAGTGGAAAGGTGAGAAAAGATTCCGAGGTAATTAATTGACTGAGGAGAGATTTAAGATGATAGGTACATAGTGCCGAGTGGAAGAGATGAGTGTGCAGCATCTGGGAAGAAAGGAGGGCAGAATTGATAACTCAACATTCCATGCCACAGAATCTTCGGACATGGCATTGGAATGATATAAGCGGGGAAGGGGGGGGAGCATTGAAATGTTAAGGAGGGACTCAGTGAAGGAACAGGCAGGTGTTTTAGAGAGGCTGCATTCCTATCAGTGTACAAAGGGAAATACTAAAGTACAAATAACTATTCCTGAAGGTTTACTGGGACCAAGCTCTGCTGTATCCATATGGATTGAAGGTGTTTATGATAGAGCCATACTTGACACAGGTTCTGAAGCTCCTTTGCTTATAGATCCTTTTACAACTGGTATTTGACAGATTTGCCATTGACGCCACTCAGTGCCCTTGAGATTAAGGGGCTTAGTACTGATGGATACTCTTACGATGGTTACATCGTTGAAGTTGGAGTTTTCGGAAGCAGATGTTGGAGTAACTGAGACTATTGATGCACCAGTGTTGGTCTGCCCAGAACCGGTTGTAAAGGGTGGAGCTTCCATTCTTGTGGGAACAAATACTGCCATTGTAAGAAGGCTCTTAGGAACATGCAAGGAGAGAAATAGAGAGAACTTCTTGAAAACCTTGTCCATTCACCCTGTGTTCAGAGCTGCTTTTGAGAAGGTGCCTCCTTAGTGGGAAGATGATCAAGAATGAGTAACTGTGGTACACCTAGTCTAAACCTGTCGTGTTACATCCTGGAGGAGTAGATAGAATGACAGGAATTCACAAATTTGACAGAATGTCCAAGGAATCTTGGGATTACTGCCTGTATCATGCAACAGTGAGTATAGGAATGGAATGAGGTGGAGGATAAATGCATGGCTGAAGGATTGGAGCAGGCGTCAGGGATTCAGATTTCTGGATCATTGGGACGTTTTTTGGGACAGGCGTGACCTGTACAAAATGGATGGGTTGCTCATGAATCCAAGGGGGACCAATATCCTGGCAGGGAGGTTTACTAAGGCTACTGGGGAGAGTTTAAACTAGAATTATTGGGGGGTGGGAACCAAACTGAAGAGACAGAGGAAGGGGCTGTTGGCTCACAAATTGAGAAAGCTTGTAGGCAGTGTGAGAGGGAGGATAGGTAGGTGATAGAGAAGGGATGGGCTCAGGCTGATTGTTTGAGATGTGTCTATTTTAATGCTAGGAGTATCATGAACAAAGCAGATGAGCATGGAGCTATGATGATGTGGCCATGACAGAGACTTGAATAGCTCAGGGGCAGGATTGGCTGCTTAGAGTGCCAGGCTTTAGATGTTTCAGAAAGGACAGGGAGGGAGGCAAAACCCGGCTGATCAGAGATAGTGTCACAGCTGCAGAAAAGAAAGAAGTCATGGAGAGATTGTCTACTGAGTCTGTGTGGGTGGAAGTTAGAAACAGGAAGGGGTCAATAAGTCTGCTGGGTGTTTTTTATAGACCACCCAATGGTAACAGGGACATTGAGGAGCAGATAGGGAGACAAATTCTGGAATGGTGCAGTAATAATAGGGTTATCATGATGGGGGATTTTAATTTCCCTGATATTGATTAGTATCTCCCGAGACCAAGGGGTTTAGATGCAGTAGAGTTTGTTAGGTATGTTCAAGAAGGTTTCCTGACACAGTATTTAGATAAGCCTACAAGAGGAGAGGCCGTACTTGATCTGGTGTTGGGAAATGAACCTGGTCAGAAGTCAGGTCTCTCAGTGGGAGGGCATTTTGGAGATAGAAATAGGATCACTATCTGTTTTACCATAGCATTGGAGAGGGATAGGAACAGACATTCAGAAAGTGTTTAATTAGAGTAAGGGGAAATATGAAGCTATCAGGCAAGAACTTGGAAGCATAAGGATGTTCTCAGAGAAATGTACGTCAGAAATATGGCAAATGTTCAGGGGATATTTGCATGAAGTTCTGCACAGGTACGTTCCAATGTGAGAGGGAAAGGATGGTAGGGTACAGGAACCATAGTGTATAAAGGCAGATGAAAATCTAGTCAAGAAGAAAAGAATAGCTTATGAAAGGTTCAAATAACTAGGTAATGATAGTGATCTAAAAAATTATAAGGCTAGCAGGAAGAGGCTTAAGAATGAAAATAGGAAAGCCAGAAGGGACCATGAGAAGGCCTTGGTGAACAGGATTAAGGAAAACCAAGGCATTCTACAAGTATGTGAAGAGCAAGAGGATAAGACGTGAGAGAATAGGACTATCAACTGTGACAGTGGAAAAGTGTGTATGGAATTGGAGGAAGTAGCGGAGGTACTTAATGAATACTTTCCTTCAGTATTTACTATGGAAAAAGGCCTTGGTGATTGTAGGGATGGCTTACAGCTGACTGAAAAGCTTGAGCATATAGACGTTAAGAAAGAGGACATGCTGGAATTTTTGGGAAGCATCAAGTTGGGTAAGTCACCGGGACCAGACAGTGATATACCCCAGGCTACTGTGGGAAGCGAGGGAGGAGATTGCTGAGCCTCTGACAATGATCTTTGCATCATCACTGGGATGGGAGAGGTTCCAGAGGATTGGGGAGTTGCAGATGTTGTTCCCTTATTCAAGAAAGGGAGTAGAGATAACCCAGAAAATTACAGACCTGTGAATCTTACTTCAAGGGTTGGTAAGCTGATGGAGAGGATTCTGAGAGACAGCATTTATGAATGTTTGGTGAGGCACAATATGATTAGGAATAGTTAGCTTGGCTTTGTCAAAGGAGGGTCGTGCCTTATGAGCCTGATTAAATTTTTTGATGATGCGACTAAACACATTGATGAAGATAGAGCAGTAGATGTAGTAATATATGGATTTCAGCAAGGCATTTGATAAGGTACCCCATGCTGTATTGATAAGTATGGAAGCATGGGATCCAAGGGGACATTGCATTGTGGATCCAGAACTGGCTTGCCCACAGAAGGCAAAGAGTGGTTATAGACAGGTCATATTCTGCATAGAGGTTGGTGACCAGTGGTGTGCCTCAGGGATCTGCTCTGGGACCCCTTCTCTTTTGATTTTTATAAATGACCTGAATAAGGAAATGGAGGGATGGGTTAGTAAATTTGTTGATGCCACAAAGGTTGGATATGTTGTGGATAGTGCAGAAGGCTCTCAGGGGTTACAGTGGGACATTGATAGGATGCAAAACTGGGCTGAGAAGTGGCAGATAGAGTTCAACCCAGATAAGTGTGGGGTGGATCATTTTGGTAGGTCAAATATGATGGCAGAATATAGTATTAATGGTAAGACTCTTGGCAGTGTGGAGGATCAGAGGGATCTTGGGGTCAGAGTTCATAGGACACTCAAAGCTGCTGTGCAGGTTGCTCTGTGGTTAAGAAGGCATACGACATATTGGCCTTCATCAACCGTGGGATTGAGTTCAAGAGCCAAGAGGTAATGTTACAGCTATGTAGGACTCTGGTCAGATCCCACTTGGAGTACTGTGCTCAGTTCTGGTTTCCTCACTACAGGAATGGTGTGGAAACTATAGAAAGGGTGCAGAGGAGAGTTACAAGGATGTTGCCTGGATTGGGGAGCATGCCTTATGAGAATAGGTTGAGTAAACTTGGTCTTTTCTCCTTGGAATGACGTAGGATAAGAGGTGACCTGATAGAGGTGTATAAGCTGATGAGAGACATTGATCGTGTGGATAGTCAAAGGCTGAAATGGCAAACACGAGAGGATACAGTTTTAAGTTACTTGGAGGTAGGTACAGAGGAGATGTCAAGGGTACGTTTTTTTACGCAGAGAATGGTGAGTGTGTGGAATGGGCTGCTGGTGATGGTGGTGGAGGCAGATACAATAGGGTCTTTTAAGAGGCTCCTGGGTAGGTACACAGAGCTTAGAAAAGTAGAGGACTATGGATACCCAGAGATAGTTTCTAAAGTAAGTACATGTTTGGCACAGCATTGTGTGCCAAAGGGCCTATATTGTGCTGTAGGTTTTCTATGTTTCTATGAATGGAGCCAGGAGTACTTGCCACACTATTGGAGCGACCGAGGGTACCGCTTTCTGAGAGAGGTCTCACCTGTTAGCACCAGCGGAGTTTGAAGTAGTTAGGCAACACCAGCTTAAACTAATGGTAGTTAAATTTGTTCATGGAGAAGGGGGACCTGAGCCGCCGGAGGACACGAGCGTTAAGTAGGGGGAGGCACCCTCTAGTAGATAGGGAGGGTCCCAAGCGGTGGTTGAAGCTGGAGGAGTTGAAGATGGGATAAGGAAGTCTCAAGGAGTTAAGACACCCCCAGATAGGCTGGCTGATGACACACCAGGGGAACAGAGTGTAGATATGAGCTATGTCACTACCATTTACAAATGGTTTGGAGATCCTGACATCATGAAATTCCTTTGAAAGCTGTGTTATTAGTGATGAGTTGATAAGCTTCAAAGTCATGAGCATATGACTTTTTGGTTAGGGAGAGAGTGTAACATCCTGGTTAAAGTTTTTACTGCTCTGCTGTAGGTATTTCATTTTAGCAGTTCTGTTCTGCTTTCAACCTGTTTGGGTTTGAGCTAAGATAAGGGACTTTGTTGTTCAACTTAGGAATATTGTGTCAGCCAATCAGGATGGTGGAAATGGGAAATGGTTCTAGAGAATGCTAAGCAGAGAGGTCATTGTGATGGACACTGGTGGTGGGGCGATGTCTTTTTGGCAGGAACTGGGAGAAGATAGGAGGGAAGATGAGTGAGGATGCCATCCCTGTTGCACAAGGAGCTTTGTGCTAATGAATGGCTTCAAGGAGGAAGGACCAATATTTCCCATGGGGAGCCTGTTTGTTTAAGATGGATTTCAACATATTTTTTTAACTCTTGGAAAAAAACTTCTGGGGTAGTTGTATTGTTAGTGATTGGAATAAGTATTGTAATCTAGGGAATATATTCATTTTTATGGCATTTACTCTACCTACTAATGTTATTGGTAATATCATCCATTTATCAAGATCTTCTTTAATTTTTTTCAATAATGGTAAATAATTTAATTTATATAAGTTCTTTATATCATTATCAACTCTTATACCTAAATATTTTATACCATTTATCGGCCATCTAAATTCAGTTATTAATCGACATTGACTATAATCTCCTTTAGTAAGAGGTAGAATTTCACTCTTATCCCAATTTATTTTGTAACCTGATATTTTCCCATATTCTTCCAATCTAGAAGATAATTTATTCTTTTTTGTTATTTCCCATTAATAGACAATAGGTGCAGAAGTAGACCATTCGGCCCCTCGAGTCTGCACCACCATTCTGAGATCATGGCTGATCATTCACTATCAATACCCAGTCCCTGCCTTGTCCCCATATCCCTTGATTCCCCTATCCATCAGATATCTATCTAGCTCCTTCTTGAAAGCATCCAGAGAATTGGCCTCCACCGTCTTCTGAGGCAGCTCCACAACTCTCTGGGAGAAGAAGTTCTTCCTCAACTCTGTTTTAAATAACTGACCTCTTATTCTCAATCCATGCCCTCTGGTACTGGACTCTCCCAACATCTGGAACATGTTTCCTGCCTCAATCCTATCAAATCCTTTAATTATCTTAAATGTTTCAATCAGATCCCCTCTCAATCTCCTCAATTCCAGTGTGTACAAGCCCAATCTCTCCAATCTCTCTGCGTAAGACAGCCCTGCCATCCCAGGAATCAACCTAGTGAATCTACGCTGCACTTCCTCAATTGCCAGAATGTCCTTCCTTAAACCTGGAGACCAAAACTGTACATAATATTCCAGGTGTGGTCTCACCAGGGCCCTGTACAAATGCAAAAGGACATCCTTGCTCTTGTACTCAATTCCCCATGTAATAAAGGCCAACATTCCATTTGCCCTCTTCACTGCCTGTTGCACTTGCTCATTCACCATCATTGACTGATGAACTAGGACTCCTAGGTCTCTTTGCATTTCTCCCTTACCTAACTCTACACCGTTCAGACAATACTCTGCCCTCTTGTTCCTGCTTCCAAAGTGGATAACTTCACATTTATTCACATTGAATGACATCTGCCAAGTATCTGCCCACTCATCCAGCCTGTCCAAGTCTCCCTGTATTCTCCTAACGTCCTCTTCGCATGTCACACTGCCACCCAGTTTAGTATCGTCAGCAAACTTGCTGATATAGTTTTCAATGCCCTCATCTAAATCGTTGACATAAATCGTAAAGAGCTGTGGTCCCAATACAGAGCCCTGTGGTACCCCACTAGTCACCTCCAGCCAGTCCGAGAAACACCCATTCACTGCTACCCTTTGCTTTCTATCTGCCAACCAGTTTTCTATCCATGTTGAAACCCTGCCCCCAATGCCATGAGCTCTGATTTTACTCATCAATCTCCTATGTGGCACCTTATCGAATGCCTTCTGAAAATCTAGGTACACAACATCCAGTGGCTTACCCTCGTCTAACATCCTTGTTACACCCTCAAAAACTCCAACAGATTAGTCAAGCATGATTTGCCCTTGGTAAATCCATGCTGGCTCGGCCTAATCCTATTACTGCCATCAAGATGTGCCACTATTTCGTCCTTAATGATGGACTCAAGCATCTTCCCCGCGACTGACGTTAGGCTAACAGGGCGATAGTTCTCCGTTTTCTCCTTCCCTCCCTTCTTGAAAAGTAAAGTGAAGAACCAGTAATTTACATGGGAAAAATTTTCGTAAAAGCAAACATCCGCTCTGTAATGCAAAAACAGGTTACTAATATAGGTCTTTTGTAAAAGCGAGGTGGCGTAAAGCAAACATTTGTAAAGCAGGGGGCACCTGTAAATGTTTGGTGGTTATATTGAATTTTTATGGGACTGACTGCATTGCTTTGCACTCCACAAGTTTTTTTGTGCCATTACAATGCTATCGTGGTTCTTTTCATCGTGGTTCCTTTGACCTTTGCCTATGTTTTGCTTCAGGAAGCAGCTTGAAGAGTGGTTGACTTCCAAAGGGAAGACCTACAAACGCCCTCCCATGCCAACTCCTTTTAAGAAAGTAATAAAGTCTGTTAAGAAGAATTTGGAGCATTCTTTCTTGGAAGTAATGGAAAGAGAAGAACAGAAAGACCTGGCAGATGGGGTACAGGACATGTTGGATGACTGCATGAAGTTACTTGAAAGGGTATGGAAGATTTTTTAGAACACAAGATTGTAAAGCACAGGAACAGGCTCTACATTCTACAATGTCTGCACTGAACACAATGCCAAATTAAGCTAATTCTCTTCTATCTGTATCTGGTCCACATCTCTTCATTCCCTAACACTATCTATCTTACAGACTTTTAATGCTGTGATTGTATCTGCTTCCAATGATCCCCACCCTGGCAGCCAATTCCAAACACCTACCAATCTCTATGTGTAAATAAATACAAACAAAACAAGTCCAACACATTTTCTTTAAACATTCCTCCCTCACCTTAAAATACATTTCCTGTGGTTTACCTAGAATGACAGTATTAATGCATAGCAGGCAGGGCTTCAGATTCCTGGATCACTGGGGCCTATATAGGGAGATGTGACCTGTACAAAAAGGACAGGTTACACTTTACTTTAAAGGGATTAAAGGGACCCAAAGGGGTCCAATATCATAGCAGACAGGTTTAATAGAGCTGTTGGGAGGGTTTAAACTAATTTGGCAAGGGGATGGGAACTGGACTGATAGGGCTGAGGAAGGGGAAAACAGAAATAAATCAAAGATAGAGTGCAACTGACATCATAGAAAGGACAGGCAGGAGATGAGGCAGAATCACAACTAGTGGGATGAGTTACAGGGCAATAGAGACATGGTGCAGTTAAAACAGAAAGCAACAAATACTGGACTGAAAGTGGTATATTTGAATGCATGCAGCATGAGAAAGAAAATGGAGTACTGTATCTTGAAATACAGCTACAGTGTGGCAAGTATGACATTAGGGCCATTTCTGAAACTTGGCTAAAGGATGGCTGCCATTGGCAGCTGAACTGAATATCCAAGGACATACGGTGTATCGGAAAGATAGGTTAGTAGGCACAGGGGGTGGTGTGGCTATAAGAAATAATAAATCATTAGAAAGGGATGACATAGAATCAATTGAAAAGTGTAGAGTCTCTGTGTTGAGTTAAAAAATGACAAGGGTAAAAGGACCCTAATGGTAGTTGTATACAGGCCTCCAAACAACAGCCGGGTTGAAGATTACAAATTACAGCAAGAGATAGAAAAGCCATGTCAGAAGGGCAATGTCATGAGAATCGTTGGGGATTTTAACATGAAAGTGGATCGGGAAAACCAGGCCAGTACTGGACCTCAAGAGAGAGAATTTGCAGTATGTCTAAGGGGTGGCTTTTTAGAACAGCTTTTGTTGAGCCCACTAGGGGACTGGCTGTGCTGGATTGGGTGTTGTGCAATGATCCAGAGGTGATAAGAAAGCTTAAGGTTAAGGAACCCTTGGGGAACAGTGATCACAATATGATAGAGTTCACTTTGAAATTTGAGAAGGAGATGCTAAATTCAATGTGTTGGTATTTCAGTGGAATAAAGGAAATTACAATGGCATGAGAGAGGAACTGGCCAAAATTGACTGGAAAGGGACACTAGCAGGAAGGTCGGCAGAGCAGCAATGGCTGGATTTTCTGTGAAAAATTAGGAAAATGCAAGACAGATATATTCCAAATAAGAAATTTTTGAATGGAAGAAGGGCACCACCATGGCTGACAAGTGAAGTCAGAGCCGAACTTAAAAGCAAAAGAGAGGGCATACAAGGAAGCCAGAACTAGTGGGAAGATAGAGGATTGGGAAGGTTTTAAAAGCTTGCAGAAGGAAACTAAGAAGGTCATTAGGAAGGAATAGATGAATTATGGAAGGAAGCTGGTGACTAATATTAAAGAAGGTACTAAAAGCTTTTTTAAATATATAAAGGGCAAAAGAGTTGAGGGTAGATATAGGCCCATCAGAAAATGATACTGAAGATATTATAATGAGTGATGCAGAAATGGTAGAGGAACTGAATGTGTATTTACATCAGGCTTCATAGTGGAAGATGTGCAGTATCCTGGACATTCCAGAGTGTCAGAGAAGTGAAGTATGTGCAGTGAAAATTACGACTGAGAAGGTGCTCAGAAAGCTTAATGGTCTGAAGGTGGATAAATATCCTGGACCTGTTGCAATGCACCCTTGGGTTCTGAAGGAAGTAGCTGGAGAGATTGTGGAGGCATCAACAAAGATCCTTCAAGAATCCATAGATTCTGGCATTGTACTGGGTGACTAGAAAATTGCAAATGTTACTCCGCTATTTAAAAAGGGTGGGGGCAGCAGAAAGGAAGCTATAGACCTCTTAGCCTGACATCAGTGGTTGGAAAGTTGTTAGATTTAATTGTTAGGGATGAGATTAAAGAGTACCTGGAGGCACATGACAAGATAGGCCAAAGTCAGCATGGTTTCCTGAAAGGAAAATCCTGCCTGACAGACTTACTGCAATTTTTTGAGGAAATTACAAGCAGGGTAGACAAAGGAGATGCAGTAGATTAGATTTTCAGAAGGCCTTTGACAAGGTACTGCACATGAGGCTGCTTAGCAAGATAAGAACCCATGGAATTACAGGGAAGTTACTAGCATGGATGGAGAGTCGGCTGATCAGCAGAAAACAGAGTGGGAGTAAAGGGATCCTCTTCTGCTGACTGTTGGTTACCAGTGGAGTTCCATAGGGGTTAGTGTTGGGACTGCTGCTTTTTACAATGTAGGTCAATGATTTGGACAATGGGATTAATGGATTTGTGGCTAAATTTGCTGATGATACAAATGTAGCTGGAGGATTGGGTAGTGTTGAAGAAACGGGGTCTGCAGAGAGACTTAGATAGTTTAGGGAAATGGGCAAAGAAGTGGCAATGAAATACAATGTTGGAAAGTGTATGGTCATGCGCTTTGGTGGAAGAAATAAACAGGCAGACTATTATTTAGATGGGAACAGAATTCAAAATGCAGAGTTGCAAAGGGACTTGGGAGTCCTTGTGCAGAATACCATAAAGGTTAACGTCCAGATTAGGTCGGTGGTGAAGAAGGTGAATGCATTGTTGGCATTCATTTCTAGAGGTATAGAATATAAGAGCAGGGGTGTGATGTTGAGGTTCTATAAGGCACTTGTGAGATCACACTTGGAGTATTGTGTGAAGTTTTGGCTCCTTATTTTCGAAAGGATATACTGACATTGGAGAGGGTTAAGAGAAGGTTCACGAGAATGATTCCAGGAGTGAAAAGGTTACTGTATGAGGAATGTCTAGCAGCTCTTGGGCTGTATTCCCTGGGGTTCAGGAGAATGGGGGTGGGGGGTTTCTCATAGGAAAATTCTGAATATTAAATGGCCTGAACAGATTAGATATGGCAAAGTTATTTCTCATGGTAGGGGAATCTAGGACAAGAGAGCACGACTTCAGAATTGAAGGACGTCCTTTTAGAACAGAGGTGCGGAGAAATTATTTTAGACAGAGGGTGGTAAATCTGTGGAATTTGTTTTCGCAAGAGGCTGTGGAGGCCAGGTCATTGGGTGTATTTAAGGCAGAGATAGATAGGTTCTTGATTAGCCAGGGCATCAAAGGGTATGGAGAGAAGGCAGGGGAGTGGAGATGACTGGAAGAATTGGATCAGCCCATGATTGAATGGCAGAGCAGACTCTATGGGCTAAATTGCCTACTTCTGCTCCTATACCTTATGGTCTTACCAAAAGAGGACCACCGGACTTAAAAACATTTACTTCCACAAAGCTGTCAGGCTGGTCAACGCCCACCCACCACACACCCCCATCACCATTACTTTATCGTCTTCTGTGCCAGAATCACTTTGCGTACAGGCACTTCTGTATCTATCAATACTTTATGTACATACAATTTAATCTTTTAATAAAATAGAAGTTAATCTTTTGTTTTATTTTTAATTGTTTTGTTAATACTTCATCAGATCCAGAGTAATAGTAACTGTTTTGTCCGTTACACTTGTGTACTGAAGAATGATAAACTATCTTGAAATTAATAATGTCGTAAATGCGTAAAATGCAATTATTTATTGAAATACAGCGTGGAATAGGATCTTCCAGCCCTCGAACCACACTGCCCAGCAATCCCCTAATTTAATCTTAGAGTAATTATAGGATAATTTACAATGACCAATTAACCTACCAACCAGTCTTTGGTCTGTGGGAGGGAACCAGAGCACCCAGAGGAAACTCAAGCGGTCACAGGGAGAATGCGTAAACTCCTTACAGGCAACAGTGAATCACTGGTACTGTAAAGCATTGTGCTAACCAACTAAGCTACAGTGTCGCTGCTTTTAAGAAAGTAATACAGTCTGTTAAGAATTTGGAGCAGGGGTTTTCTTCATTCTTCTATTGACATCCACTTGATACTTCTGATTTAGCTGCAAAGTAGCAGAACTGATTGCTCAACTTCATTCCTTTTTTTGTAAACTAAATTGGTATTTAAAATAATTGATTGTACTTAATTGTTTACCAGTTACTGTCTGTCAGTGGGTTCAATCACTGATAAATTCACCAGATTTTGGCTGGATTTTAGGATAGATAGTGCAGTCTTGTATCACTATTCAGGTCCACCCTTCTCCTATTGTCTTTAACTGGAAACTTCGATTTCCCTAGGGTTCCTCTCCTAAACACATATATGAAGCACTGAAGAATGTTCCAGAAGGTGAAAAGTTTGCCAAGTACTGGATTTGCCAAGCACGTCTGCTGGAATTAACAGGCACAATGGAGGCTGTCATTGCCCTTTTTGAGAAGGCTGTTCACAGTGGCGCACAGGTAAAAATATTTGGGGAAAACACTAAAACGCATTTGAATTATTGAAAATAGCAGGTTTAAATTTTTTAGGTTTTGTCTTTTGCAATGAGAAACTCTTAACTCTTTCATAGCCTGTTGAAGAGCTGCGGTCTGCACTTGTGGAAACCATCATGAGAAATGCAAACTCTCACACAGCCTGTACAGGTAAATCTGTAGCTTTAAGCATTTCCTTTAGATTTATAATGATTTTTTATAAAATTATGTCTAAATGATGTTCTTGTGCTAAATTAATGTCATCAGTTTTAAACCATCAAGGCCGTTTAAAAAAAGAAATTCAAGTTTTTCAATGGTGTACCTAGAACCATAGAACAGTACAGCACAGATACAGGCCCATCAGCCCATCTAGTCCATGCCAACCTCTTCTGCCTAATCTCATTGACCTGCACCTGGACCATACCCCTCCATATCCCTCCTATCCATGTATCTATCCAAATTTCTCTTAAATGTTGAAATTGAACTCACGTCCACCATTTACCTTGGCAATATGTTCCACCCCCTCACCACACTCTGAGTGAAGAAGTTTCCACCTTAGGTTCCCCTTAAATATTTCACCTTTCACCCTTAACCTATCACCTCTAATTTTAGTCTCACCCAACCTCAGTGGAAAAAGCCTGCCTGCATTTACCCTGTCGGTACCCCTCCTAATTTTGTATACCTGTATCAAATCTCCCCTCCAACTCCTATGCTGTAGGGAATAATGTCCTAACCAACTCAACCTTTCTGCTATATCTCAGTTTCTTAAGTCCCGGCAACATCCTTGTAAATTTTCTCTGCACTCTGTCTATCTTATTGAAATAATACTTATAAATTAAATTTGTGAAGAAGCTATAATGTTGTACCCAGGGTTCTTCACATTTTGTGGTTCAGATTCTGATTTTGTTTTAGTATGTTAGAGCAGATTGTTCAGGCATTGATTTCTTCCTGTTTTATGCTGTATGTTCATGATTGATATTCTAAATTAGGATCACTCCACAACTGCCACCCCCCCCCCCCCCCCCACACACGCACACGCCAAAGTAGTATGAAACTCAGCCATTTAGATCAGAGTGGTTCCTGATTTGACGTTTTTCCATGCTGACCAAGAATGAAAGGATTGTCATATGAAGAGCATTTGATGGCTCTGGGCCTATTTTCACTGGAATTCAGAAGAATGAGGAGTGACCTAATTGAAACCTATGGAATGTTGAAAGGCCTTGATAGAGCGGTTGTAAGAGGATGTTTCCTGTGGTGGGAGAATCTAGGACTGGAAGGCACGTCCTCAGAATAGAGGGCCATCCTTTTAGAACAGAGATGAGGAAGAAGTTCTTCAGCCAGAGATTGGTGAATCTGTGGAATTCGTTGCCAGAGCTGGCTCTGGAGCTCACGTCTTTATGTATATTCAAGAGAGCAGTTGATAGATTCTTGATTGGTCAGGGCTGGAAGGGGTATGGGAAGATGGCAGGAGATTGGAGCTGAGAGGGAAATTGACCAGCCGTGATGAAATGGCAGAGTGGATTCAATGGGCCAAATGACTTAGTTCTGCTCCTATATCTTATGGCCATGTGGACCATCTTGGACTTGTATAAGAGGTGCTAGGTTTCTATTCCCACCTGCATTTGGTATGCTTGTTCACAAATTCAACTGGATAGTGAGTGAGGATAGAACCAAGTTTAACTTGCACGAGAAAATCTGTAAATGCTGGAAATCCAAGCAACACACACAAAATACTGGAGGAACTCAGCAGCCCTTAGGACTGATGAAGGGTCTTGGCCCAAAACGTTATCTTTTCTATTCTTTTCCATAGATGCTGCCTGGTCTGCTGAGTTCCTCTAGCATTTTGTGTACAGTCGGCCATCCTTATCCGCAAGGGATTGGTTCCGGGACCCCTCGTGGATACCAAAATTCGTGGATGCTCAAGTCCCTTATTCAACCTGTCTCAACGCGGTGAACTTTAGGACCCAGTGTCAGAGTTCTGAATCCGCAGTGTTTCTGTTCTTGAAAATAATCACGATCATGATTAAAAATAAAGTGGAAATAATAAAGCGATTGGGAAGAGGTAAAACGCCATCAGTCATTGGAAAAGGGTTAGGCTACAGTCGGTCAACGATCGGAACAATTTTAAAGGATAAAGTGGGAAAGGCCCTGCCCAATGAAAGCTACAATTATTACTAAGCAATGTAGTGGTTTAATTCTTGGGTTTTGGGTTTTCAATCCTCCACATCAACCTGGCACGGGGGAGAGTGCACTCGGGAGCGGTCTGTCACTGGATCGAACTGAAGCCCAGTGCTGAAACATACGTTCTTAAGTGTTTTATATGCATAGAAAGGTAAATTATATACTATATACTAAGACAAATGTTTGACTAACTGACACTAAATAATACCGGTGTACCTATTTCGACTTGCTTAATAAGAGAACTTCTGGTTTTTTTTTTATCCCAATCCAAGATAACCCACACTCATCTTCCTGTATACTTTAAATCATCTCTAGATTACTTTTAATACCTAATACAATGTAAATGCTATGTAAAATAGTTGTTATACTGCATTGTTTAGGGAATAATGACAAGAAAAAAAGTCTGTACATGCTCAAACAACAAGTGCTGGAAGAGCACTTCCGGGTTTTCGCGATTCATGGTTGATTGAATTTGCGCTTGTGGAATTCGCAGATAAGGAGGGCCAACTGTAGTTGCTTCCCCCGTCCTCTATTGTGTAGCCTAATTATTTAAGTGTGTCAAATGGGTAGTAGTCAGTGGTCAGGCAGCATTTGCAGAAAAAAAGCAGAGGTAGCAGTTTGGGTTGATAATCCTGAAATTAACCAGAGCTTCTGCAGCTGTTGCCTGCCTTGCATGAGTATTTACAGTGCTTTCTGCATCTGTTACTGATGTCACATTTGGAAATGTACCCATGGGAAGTTAATTATTCTAGGTTCAAAAGGTGGTTGTTTGTATGTGTGGACTGTTTTAAACATACTTTCTCAAGCAGATTTGTTTTGGTTATGGTTTTCCATTCTGATAATTAAATAGAGCATACAGTGGATTCTGGTTAATTGGGACTAATACATTTGACCCAATTTTGTTGCCGCCCTAATTATTTGAAGTTTCATGGAAATAGTTTAAGAAAGACAAACCACCATTTAACTGAGTAACAAGTAACATATTTAAGTAAAAAATTAAACAAAATAGAACACTACCAGTATTACTACAATACTATAAAATTTTGTATTAGTTCCTACATTTATCATCAGAGGAATTCATACAGTGTACACTACTGTTTTTATTTGATTGACTATAAATGAACATTAGTGCAGATAATGGGCTGTCTTCATTGCCTTCCTGCATGAAGTAGTGTGAAAAATCAATGTTTTTTTAAAATTCAGCATTGTTTGGCCTAAATGAATAACATAACACAAGCATACACAACAGACACTATTTAAAGCTGTTCACTTTAAGTACAGTATTGTGTCTAATAGCCACACAAGTGCATGTGACTGATGCTAGTTAGCAACTGTTGTATCAACCAAATCTTCATTTTCATTGTAACATTCAAGATGATTGTCAATACCTTAAAATTCTTTGTAGTTTATAACTTATTGAAGTAGTGAAATCATTTAATTTTCACTCCCAGCCGTTTCTGGCATCTCCAAGCCTAAATGCTTAAACCACTGTTCTGAATAGTCTTACAACTTATTTCTCACTGCCTATCAGTGACAAAAATCACTGCTTTTTGAACACAAACAGATGAAAATGACACTATTTATAAACTGTTCACTCTAAACACGGTATCGTGTCTAATGGCTACAGAAGTGCAGAATGGCTACATTTGGCAAAAGTGTCCTGTCCCAATGAAGCAATATAGTGTCCTAAATAAACGAGGAAAATCCTGAAGAAATTTTCTTCATTAGTTTATGTTCTTTAAGTGTTGTCCCAAATAAGTCGCTGCCTTGATTAACTAATGGCCCAGTTAACCGGAATCCACTATACGTATTTAAAACAGAGGTTGATAGGTTTGTGATTAGTAAGGGCGTGCAATACCCCAGATGCAGTTGAACTAGAGTCCTATAAAGCTGCCACATAACTTACTGATATTTGAACTCAATGCCTCGACTAATAAAGGCAAGCATTTAAGGTGCCTTCTTCCACCCCATCAACTTCTGTAAGCACTTACAGGGAGCTATGAACATGGGCTCCCAAGTCCTTCTTCTCATCAACATCTGCAGATCATCACTGATCAAAAATATCTAGCTAGAATAAGTCCTTTCAACCACTACCCTGTGTCTTCTATGGGTAAGCCAGTTCTGAATCCAAGCGGTCAATTCACCAGGAATCTTCTGCATCTTAATCTTAAGACTATAGACTATATGACCTTGGAGCAGAATTAGGTCAATCGGCCATTGAGTCTGCTCTGCCATTCCATCATGGCTGATTTATTGTCCCTCTCAGCCCCATTTCCTTGTCTTCTCCACATAACATTTGACACCCTGATTAATCTAGAACCTACGAACCTCTGGCTTAAGTATACCCATTGACTTGGACTGCATAGCTATCTGTGGCAATGAATTCCACAGATTCACCAACCTCTGGCTGAAGAAAGTTTTCCTCATCTCTTCTAAGTGGACATCGCTGAATTCTGAGGCTGTGCTCTCTGATTCTAGACTGCCCCCACTACAGGAAACATCCTCTCCACATCCACCCTATCCAAACCTTTCAATATTCAATAGGTTTCAATGACATACCACCTCATTTTTCTAAACTCCAGTGAGTGCAGGACCAGAGCCATCAAGCACTCCTCATATTAACCCTTTCATTCCTGAGGTAATTCTCAGGTACCTTCTCTGGACTGTCCTATGCCAGTGCATTGTTTCCTAGATAGGGGGCCCAAAACTGCAATTAATACTCCAGGTGTCGTCTGACAAATGCCTTGTAAAGCTTCAAAATTACATCCTTGCTTTTGTATTCTTGTCCTCACAAAACAAATGCTAACATTGCATTTGTCTTTCTTAACATCAACTCTACCTGCAAGTTGAACTTTAGGGAATTATGCTAAAGGGCTCTCAAGTCCCTCTGCACCTCTGATTTTTGAATTTGCTCCCCATTTACAAAATTGTCCACCTTTTATTCCTTCTGTCAAAATGCATAATATGCAGTTTCCTATATTACATTCCATTTGCCACTTCTTTCCCCATTATATAACCATATGACAATTGCAGCACGGAACACAGGCCATCTTGGCCCTTCTAGTCCGTGCCGAACGCTTACTCTCACCTACCTGCACTCAGCCCATAACCCTCCATTCCTTTCCTGTCCATATACCTATCCAATTTTTTTCTTTAATGACAGAATCGAACCTGCCTCTACCACTTCTACTGGAAGCTTGTTCCACACAGCTACCACTCTCTGAGTAAAGAAGTTCCCCTTCGTGTTACCCCTAAACTTTTGCCCCTTAACTCTCAACTCATGTCCTTTTGTTTGAATCTCCCCTACTCTCAATGGAAAAAGCCTATCCATGTCAACTCTATCTATCCCCTTCATAATTTTAAATACCTCTATCAAGTCCCCCCTCAACCTTCTACGCTCCAAAGAATAAAGACCTAACTTGTTCAACCTTTCTCTGTAACTTAGGTGCTGAAACCCAGGTAACATTCTGGTAAATCTCCTCTGTACTCTGTCTATTTTGTTGACATCTTTCCTATAATTTGGTGACCAGAACTGTACACAGTACTCCAAGTTTGGCCTCACCAATGCCTTGTACAATTTTAACATTACATCCCAACTCCTATACTCAATGCTCTGATTTATAAAGGCCAGCATACCAAAAGCTTTCTTCAACACCCTGTCCACCTGAGATTCTACCTTCAGAGAACTATGTACCATTCCTAGATCACTCTGCATTCCTCAATGCCCTACCATTTACCACGTATGTCCTATTTTGATTATTCCTACCAAAATACTGTTTTACAATGCTGTTGCAAAATAAATTTCATGCACACAGAACCTAATGGGCAAAGGGAAATCTAATCCTTATTATTAACACTCTCCTCTGTGGAGATACCTAAGAACCTAAATACTACAAATCAGAATCAGGTTTATTATCACTGGCATGTGACGTGAAATTTGTTAACTTAGCAATAGCAGTTCAATGCAATATATAATACAAATGATTTTGAAGATAGCAGTCTTAATCTGTTATATTTTGGATGGAATAACTTCATTTATGATATGCTGTGATAAAGAATTGTAGAATTAAGACACATTTGATCTATTGTGATTTTGCCAGGTCCCAGCAGAGCAATTTTGTAAGTTCCATTTCTTTGCTTTTGACCCATACCCATGCCAATTATTTATTGAAGTGCATTTCCAATTTCCAAGTGCTTACTGATTTTGTTTAAAACACCTCTAATAGTAATTTCCAGACTATATCCAAAAGAGGATTTTTCATTGTTGAAAATATTTTTTACCAAAACAAAGTCCTGAAAACATCACCAAAAATGGAACTCTATTCTTGGTCAGCCGGCTAAGCCTGTGCCAACTTTGATGCAAATCTAATCCCAGCAGAGTGCATGTGGTCTGCATCCCTCCGTTCCCTCATCATCATTACGTGCCATGTTGTATGGTGTGGGCGATCATGGTCTTCCATGACCATCATTGTTCTTGGCAAATTTTTCTACATAAGTGATTTGCCACTCTGTATTTGTTCCCTATTTGTCTAAATTCCTTTTAAATATTCCTCTCGCATCTGCTTCTACCATCTCTCCTGGTGGTGTATTCCAGATGCCTACTCTTCATGTAAAATAAAATTGCCTCGCAGATCCCCTTAAATCTGTGCCCTCTGGCATTTGACACTTCCACCTTTTACCCATGTTTTGATCTGTGAAGTGGGCCAACTCTTTCTAAATGTAAGGCAACTGAAGTGACAGAGGTTGTTGTTCCCCCAATCTGTCAAGTCCTTCTGCAGGCTTGGCCACAAAGCCATCAATTCCTTCATCCAAATCATTCCCAGTTTTGTCTGTGTTTATATTCTGGCAGAAAAGGAAGATACTAAAACAGAAAGTTTTGAAGAGACTGCAGTTGTCACACCTTGTACAAAAGTGAGGCTTTTGTGTGGCAAAACAGATGAGCGTGGTTCATCTGTGATCAAATACAGAATCACTGCAACACCTCAAGTGCTCAGGTAAGGCTTTAGAATCAAACCACTTCCACTGATGAAAGTGAAAAGAAGCAAGAGAGCCAACCAATGTACTTCTCTCTATTGATCCCTTGTACTTGCATTTGTAGCCTTCCATATGTTGACAATTCAACTGTCTACATGTTGCTTAAAGGTTGTGAGGATACCCGCCTTCACCACCGTGTCAGGCAGTGAATTGTAGATGCCAGCCACTTTGTTGAGGGGAGAGGGTGAAAATTCCCCTTGAATCCCCACTAAGCCTTCTACCTTATCCTTATTCCTTTGCCCTCTTGTTTTGACACACCCTACCATGGGGAGAAAGATAAACCCTATCTATTCCTTTTCTAATTTTGTATACCTGTTATTGTTTGGCTACTTATGCCCCAGCCTATCCAATCTCCCCTTGTAACTTAAATGCTACAATCCCAGGAATGCCCTGATTAAGTCTCCTTGGTGAACTCTTTAAAGCAATCACATCCTTTTTACAAAGTGTGGTAACCAGATCTGCATATAGCCCTCCAGGTGTGCCAGTATTCTGCCCAACTTTCCAGCTGATCAATGCCATGGTAGCCTAAGACAATCCTCAGTGATTACAACACAGTTTGCAAGTGACACTAGTTATACCTCTACATTCTCATACAAGTTGTTAATCACTAACATCACGGGTCCCAGGACCAACCTTTATGATATTCCACTGGTCACTGGCTTCCAATCAGAAAAACAGATGCACAACCATGCATTTGACTCTTATTATCAAGCTGACTTTGGTAGCTTGCCTCGGATAGCGTGAACTTGATAGAAGGGTATATGTTATGAGCAATACACACAACATGCTGGAGAAGCTCAGCAGGTCAGGCAGCAGCTATGGATGGAAATAAATAGTCAAAGTTTCGGGCTGAGACACTTCTTTGGGACTGGAAAGGAAGGGTAAGAGTAAGAGTCATAGTAGGTAGGTGGGGGGAGCGGAGGAAGAAGGTGGTAAGTGATAGGTGAAACCAGAAGAGGGGGACGGAGTGAAGTAAGGAGCTGGGAAGTTGATTGGTGAAAGTGATAAAGGGCTGGAGAAGGGGGAATCTGTCAGGAGAGTACAGAAAACCTTGGAGGAAAGGGAAGGGGGAAGAGCACCAGAGGGAGGTGATGGGCAGGTAAGAAGAGAAAGTGTGAGAGGGAAACAAGAATGGGGAATGGTGAAGGGGAGCAGGGGGAGCAATTACCAGAAGTTCGAGAAATTGATGCCCATGCCATCAGGTTGGATTCTACCTAGATGGAATATAAGTTGTTGCTCCTCCACCCTGAGTGTGACCTCACAATGGCAGTAGACGAAGACTGACATGTCGGAATAGGAAGCAGAATTGAAATGTGTGGCCACCCAGTTGGAGCGAAGCTGCTCAATGAAGCAGTCTCCCAATCTACGTCAGGTCTCACTGATACACAGGAGGCTGTATATCAATGAAACACAACATGAAATTATAAAAATGGAGAGGGAGCATAGCTAGAGATCTTTTCCCCTGGGCAGAAATAGCTAAATGAGGAGTCATAATTTTAAGGTGACTGGAGGAAAGTATAGCAAGGATGCCAAAGGTGAGCATTTTATTTTCTGAATGAAAGGGCATAATTGGTATAGGTAACTGATGCAGCTCATTTTAACATTAATAAATATTTAACAGTGATCTAAATATATCAAGAAAATTTAAACCGCAGAGATGACTTATTACAAAATACTAACTTGTGTTGCGTGAGATAAAAATACTTACATAGGAAGTGTGGCTTAAAATCATTAATTCAAATGTCAATCTCAATCGAGATTTGACCATATAATCTAGTTCAGAGTTAGTGATGAACCCTTTGGGTGGCGGGTGAAGACATGTCTCTACATAAGGATACGATACGGCACATGATGAATACTGTAACATTGAAGGTTCTGTCTTCTGCAGGGAGAGGGGGTGGATAGGGTGCAAGGGTAAGAGGAGAATTAGAATCAGATGCAAGAGAACCACAGTAAAACTCAAAGAACTATGACCTAGTGTTCTGGCCACTATCACTCAAGCAATACCACTAAACCAGACTGATTTTGGAATCAACAGTGGATACATCTGTCCTGGCCAATAAACTTTTAGAGTATTTTTAGATTTGATTTACCTCAGCTTGTTGTCAGAAGTGAGACCCTGTGCTGTCGTTACTTGTCCCTATGTAAATTCCGAGAAGTAATGCAGCACTACAAATTATCTTCTGGGTGATTAAACCTGGCTTCTTACCAAAACGATTAAAAGGGTTTCGTAATGTTTTTTTTTTATTTTTGAAAGTTTTCCAAACCATTCTGGAATTCTTAAATAGTTACCAAGCTCTTACTTTATCAAGTATTTTGAGTAATCAGAAAAATTATGATAAAAATAATTGGTTGTCAGTTTCTCAAAGAATGGACATATTTCCTGTTCCTGAGTTGTTATTGTTTGTAATGCCTTGCACAGCACTTACACATTGGTTGTCATAAGTAAATAACTGTAAAGCCTTCAGATTACAGAAAGTGCTTACCAAACATTTATCTTTTTAATTGGGCCAGGGGAGGATGGTGTGCTTCTGTACTGATGCTCCCTACATGTTCTGTCGGTATTATTAATTTAACTATCTAGTATTTCATTTTGACATGATCCACCTACAGCGTCTTGTTTTGGGGCTTTCCATCTTACCAGTTCCTGCAAAGATGGGGAACTGCAAAGAGCAAAATCAAAGAAGTGACATGTTTTTCAAACACATATTGCATCCCTTTGCAGAATGAATGAATCTATGAGAAGAATCCGATCAACAGGTCAACAAGATCTGAAGTTTCTAACCCCGGTCCGACGCTCAGTTCGCATTGAGCAGGTTTCTGCTTCACACCCTGAGATGCTAAGAGAACATGACTGCTGTGTGACATCACTGAATGAACTTTTAGATGAGGAGGAGGCTGAAACATTTGTATATAGAGAAAACCAAGCTCTGCTGGGAGAATAACAGAATCGTGACTGATATGCTTCAGATGTTTAGTGCATACCATTCACATTAGCTACCAGATTATTTGTACGTTTTGTATAGAATAAACTATTGCATTTGATAATCTCAAAAATAAGCTTCATTTTTATTTTTATTTTAGAGATACAATGCAGAACAGATCCTTCTGGCCCAATGAGCCACACCACCCAGCAACCCATCTATTTAACCCTAGCATAATCACAAAGCCAGTTCCAATGACCATTCAACCTACTAACTGATATATCTTTAGAATATGAGAGAAAACCGGAGCATTCACGTGGAGGAACATACAAACTCCTTACAAATGACATTGGAATTGAGCTCCAAACCCTGATGCCCCTAGCTGTAATAGTGTCATGCTAACTGCCAAGCTACTGTTGTTGCCTTTAGAAGTGCTAACTTATCTCCTTGGCTAAGCAATCTCCTGATTCCACAAATAATGTACCAATACTCTATTACTGCTTGAATTTTTACTGGGAAAAGCTAATTACTGGGTGGTAAGTTCATATTTCTTCCAAGTTCTGTGTCCTATTGTTTCTCTTTGCCCTTCCACACATCTCTGTAAATATACCTTTACGTTTCTTGTTTTATTTTTCTCAATTTTTTCCTGCCTACATCAATAACAGTTTGCTAAAATCTGATTGGATGACTTCCAAGGGCTCTACGTAATTCTGGGGTCATTGATATCACTTAGGGAAATGAAGTAAACACAAGAGCTTCTGCCGATGTTGGAAAGCCAGAGTAACACAAACACAAAGTGCTGGAGTAACTCAGCAGGTCATGAAACATCTATGGAGAGGAATAAAGAGCCAATATTTCATGCTGAAACCTTTCACCAGGACTCCATAAATGTTGCCCGACCTACTGAGTTCCTCCTGTAGTCTTTTGTGTGAAGTAACTCATACCTGTTCACTGTGGCATGTAATCTGTGAAGCAAGGTTTATTAGTTTGTACTTTCATCAACTATTTAACATGTTCCAAAGGAGCTTATTAATAACATTGCTTATTAAACTTATTCTCATATTTCATTATTATATGGGAGGCTGCCTTTTGGCTCATTGTGCCTACGTCAGCTCTAATTAATTCCATTTCATCTGTTTATTACTTTGTAAGATATTGTCTTTTATTGCTTCCCTCACCATGTCTACAAATAAGGGCAGTTTACAAGTTCAGATTTATTTATCACATGTACATTGATAATATGCTTGGGGCAGTCCGCAAATTTCGCTACCCATTCCTGTGCCAACAATACAACTTGCCCACAATGAACCTATCAACCAGCATGCCTGATATGGGAAAAAAATGATTTCCCCAGGTGGTCAGAGGGACAATACATAAGCTCCACATGGCAGCACTAGAAAATGGGATCAAAGCTAGATTACTAGAACTGTGAGCCAGCAATACTAAATGCTGTGTGACCATGCTGTCCTACTGAGCATATTAGGCAGGACATGATATGTACACACTGTGGCACTTTATTATGTAGGAGTAGAACCCAGTTTGGTCTTCTGCTGCTGTAGCCCCTTCAAGGTTCGATGTCTTGTGTATTCAAAGATGTTCTTCTGCACACCACTATTGTAGAGTGTGTTTATTTGAGTTACTGTTGCCTTCCTGTCAGCTTGAACCCATCTGGCCATTCTTTGAACTCTCATTAACAAGGCATTTTCGCACACAGACTGTGCTCACTGTATGATTTTTGTTTCTCGTATTCTCTGTAAACTCTAGTGCAGGGATTCCCAACCTTTTTTAATGCCATGGAACCTTACCACTAACCAAAGGCTACGTGGAACACAGGTTGGGAACCCCTTCTCTTGAGACTGCTGTGCGTAAAAATCCAAGGAGATCAGCTGTTTCTCAGATGCTTGAACTTCTTTGTCAGGCACCAATGGTCATTCCATGGTCAGAGTCACTTAGATCATATATCTTCCCCATTCTGATGTTTCGTCTGAATAATATCTGAGCCTCTTGATCATTTCTGCATGTTTGAATGGATTAAGTTGCTGCCACATGATTGGCTGATTAGATATTTGCACTAATTGCCAGCTGTGCTAATAAAGTGGCCACTGAGTGTAGAGAGAATGGTATACACAAGACTGTACTTAAGTAAACCTAGAATCCTCACAGGGCTTGCTTTCTGTGACAAGTAACCAGATCTTTCAGCTGCCTCTGTCATTACCAGCTCTAGCCCATGTACGACTGTCAACACATCCACATAGTTGATTCTTAACTGCCCTTTGAACATCCTAAGCAGTTCAAGCTAATTTGGTTCCACTTGAATTGTCTATACCCCAGCAATAAGGAGGAAATTAGTAACCTTGCCATTGAAGGAATGGCACAATTGCTGTAAAGTTTTTAAAGTGATAAAAATTAAACATGTATATAATAAACTTATGTATAGGTACCACCATGTGCTTAAAAAATAAAATGTTGCTTTCTGAAATCACCTTGGTGAAATAAATGCCTTGTGAATATGTTTGAATACTGATAACGTTCTGGAATGATGATATAACTACACTTACACGATGAAACCTGCAGATGCTGGAAATTCAAGCAACACACAAAATGCTGGTAGAACGCAGCAGGCTAGGCAGCATCTATAGGAAGAAGCAATGTCAATGTTTCGGGCCAAGACACTTCGTAACTACGTTTGTTTAGGCATGAGACTCCCACTTCTAGCAGTTAATACCCATAACAAAAGACTAATCTGAGGTATTTGATTTCAAGTGGATTAGTAGCAAGGTGACTGTCTAAACACATTTATGCAATGATTTCTTAGGCGCTAGCTTGAGCCACCCACATGCCCCAACAATAAGAGCAGCTACTATGTGCTGGAAATTTAAGTATGGGAGGTATATATACCTGTTAGAATTCCTTTGAGGAAACAAGCAGGTTAGATAAAGGAAAGTCAGTGATGCTGGAGAGATAGTAAATGGGGGGGGGGGGGGCAACAAAATGGTGGATGAAGTGAGTAGGCGTTCTGCCTCAGTCTTCACTATGGAAGACACTAGGGGACAGAAGTGAGTGAAGTTGCCATTACTAGGGAGAAGGTGCTTGGGAAACTGAAAGGTCTAAAGGTAGACAAGTCACTTGGACCAGATGGACTACACCTCCAGGGTTCTGAAAGAGGTGGCTGGAGAGATTGTGGAGGCATTAGCAATGATCTTTCAAGGATCAATAGATTCTGTTGTGGTTCCAGAGGTCTGGAAAATTGCAAAATGTCACTCCACCCTTCAAGTAGGAAGAGGCAGAAGTAAGGAAATTATAGGCCAGTTAGTGTGACCTCAGAGGTTTGGGAAGATGTTGGAGTCGATTGTTAGGGATGTGATTTTGAGATACTTGGAGGCATTTGATTAAATAGGCTGAAGTCAGCATGCTTTTCTTAAGGGAACATTTTGCTTGATAAAACTTTTAGAATGCATTGAAGAAATAACAAGCAGGATAGAGAAAGGAGAGATGGTGCATATGTGATTGGATTTTCAAAAGGCCTTTGACAAGGTGTCACACATGAGGCTGTTGAACAAAATAAGAGCCCATGGAACTACAGGAAAAACTAGCATGGATAGAGCGTTGGCTGATTGGCAGGAGATAAAAAGTAGGAATAAAAGGAGCCTTTTCTAGTTGGCTTCTGGTGACTAGTGGTGTTCCACAAGGGTCTGTGTTGGGACCAGTTCTTTTTACGTTATATTTCAATGATTTAGGTGATAGAATTGATGGCTTTGTGGCCAAGTTTGCAAATGATATGAAGATAGGTGGAGGGGGCAGGTAGTGTTGAGGAAGCAGAGAGGCTACAGAATGACTTAGATAGATTAGGAGAATGGGTAAAACATGGGAAATGGAATACAGTGTCAGGAATTGTATAGTTATGCACTTTGTTAGAAGGAATAAAAGAGTAGACTTTTTAAATGGAGAGAACATTTAAAAATCTGAGGTGCAAAGGGACTTGGGAGTCTTGTGCAGGATTCCCAAAAGGTTAATTTGCAGTTAGGGTGAGTGGTGAGGAAGTCAAAAGCGATGTTAACATTCATTTTGTGAGGATTAAATTATAAAAGCAAGAATATAATGCTCGGGCTTTACAAGGCACTGGTGAGGCTTCTCTTGGAGTATTGTGAGCAGTTTTAACATAGAACATAGAACATAGAATAGTACAGCTTATTACAGGCCCCTCAGCCCACAATGTCGTGTCGACCCTCAA
This sequence comes from Hypanus sabinus, assembly GCF_030144855.1. Lineage (NCBI taxonomy): Eukaryota > Metazoa > Chordata > Chondrichthyes > Myliobatiformes > Dasyatidae > Hypanus > Hypanus sabinus. Next base: position 11,046,360 of record NC_082706.1, read on the forward strand.
AGCCTGCCTCCCATATAACCCCCACCTTAAATTCCTCCATATACCTGTCTAGTAATCTCTTAAACTTCACTAGTGTATCTGCCTCCACCACTGACTCAGGCAGTGCACTCCACGACCCAACCACTCTCTGAGTGAAAAACCTTCCTCTAATATCCCCCTTGAACTTCCCTCCCTTACCTTAAAGCCATGGCCTCTTGTACTGAGCAGGGGTGCCCTGGGGAAGAGGCACTGGCTGTCCACTCTGTCTATTCCTCTTAATATCTTGTATACCTCTATCATGTCTCCTCTCAACCTCCTTCTCTCCAAAGAGTAAAGCCCTAGCTCCCTTAATCTCTGATCATAATTCATACTCTCTAAACCAGGCAGCATCCTGGTAAATCTCCTCTGTACCCATTCCAATGCTTCCACATCCGTCCTATACTGAGGCGACCAGAACTGGACACAGTACTCCATGCGTGGCCTAACTAGAGTTTTACAGAGCTGCATCATTACATTGCGTCTCTTAAACTCTACCCCTTGACTTATGAAAGCTAACACCCCATAAGCTTTCTTAACTACCCTATCTACCTGTGAGGCAACTTTCAGGGATCTGTGGACATGTACCCCCAGATCCCTCTGCTCCTCCACACTACCAAGTATCCTGCCATTTACTTTGTACCCTGCCTTGGAGTTCGTCCTTCCAAACTGTACCACCTCACACTTCTCCGGGTTGAACTCCATCTGCCACTTCTCAGCCCACTTCTGCATCCTATCAATGTCTCTCTGCGATCTTCGACAATACTCTACACTATCTACATCACCACCAACCTTTGTGTCGTCTGCAAACTTGCCAACCCACCCTTCTACCCCAACATCCTGGTCGTTAATAAAAATCACAAAAAGTAGAGGTCCCAGAACAGATCCTTGTGGGACACCACTAGTCACAACCCTCCAATCTGAATGTACTCCCTCTGCCTTCTGCAGGCAAGCCAATTCTGGATCCACCTGGACAAATTTCCCCGGATCCCATGCCTTCTGACTTTCTGAATAAGCCTACTGTGTGGAACCTTGTCAAATGCCTTACTAAAATCCATGTAGATCACATCCACTGCACCACCCTCATCTATATGCCTGGTCACTTCCTCAAAGAACTCTATCTTGTTAGGCACGATCTGCCCTTCACAAAGCCATGCTGAATGTCCCTGAGCAGACCATGATTCTCTAAGTGCCCATAGATCCTATCTTTAAGAATCTTTTCCAACAGCTTTCCCACCAAAGATGTAAGGCTCACTGGTCTGTAATTACCTGGACTATCCCTACTATCTTTTTTGAACAAGGGGACAACATTCACCTCCCTCCAATCCTCTGCTACCATTCCCGTGGACATCGAGGACATAAAGATCCTAGCCAGAGGTTCAGCAATCTCTTCCCTTGCCTCGTGGAGCAGCCTGGGGAATATTCTATCAGGACCCAGGGACTTACCTGTCCTAATGTATTTCAACAACTCCAACACCTCCTCTCCCTTAATATCAACATGCTCCAGAACATCAACCTCACTCATATTGTCCTCAACCTCATCAAGCTCCCTCTAGTGGTGAATACCGAAGAGAAGTATTCACTGAGGACCTCGCCTCCAGCCTCCAGGCACATCTTCCCACTTTTATCTCTAAACGGTCCTACCTTTACTCCTGTCATCCTTTTGTTCTTCACATAATTGAAGAATGCCTTGGGGTTTTCCTTTACCCTACTCGCCAAGGCCTTCTCATGCCCCCTTCTTGCTCTTCTCAGCCCCTTCTTAAGCTCCTTTCTTGCTACCCTATATTCCTCAATAGACCCATCTGATCCTTGCTTCCTAAACCTCATGTATGCTGCTGACTTCCACCTGATTAGATTTTCCACTTCACTTGTCACCCATGGTTCCTTCAACCTACCATTCTTTATCTTCCTCACCGGGACAAATTTATCCATAACAACCTGCAAGAGATCCTTAAACATCGACCACCTGTCCATAGTACATTTCCCTGCAAAAACATTATCCCAATTCACACCCGCAAGTTCTAGCCTTATAGCCTCATAATTTGCCCTTCCCCAATTAAAATTTTTCCTGTCCTCTCTGATTCTATTCTTTTCCATAATAATGCTAAAGGTCAGGGAGCGGTGATCAGTGTCCCCCAGATGCTCACCCACGGTCAGATCTGTGACCTGTCTGGTTTGTTACCTAATACTAGATCTAGTATGGCATTCCCCCTAGTCGACCTGTCAACATACTGTGACAGGAATCCATCCTGGATACACTTGACAAACTCTGCCCCATTTAAACCCTAGGAACTAATCAAATGCCAATCAATATTAGGGAAGTTAATGTCACCAATCATAACAACCCTGTTATTTTTGCACTTTTCCAAAATCTGCCTCCCAATCTGCTCCTCGGTATCTCTGCTGCTACCAAGGGGCCCATAGAAAACCCCCAATAGAGTAACTGCTCCCTTCCTGTTCCTGACTTCCACCCATACTGACTCAAAAGAGGATCCTGCTACATTACCCACCCTTTCTGCAGCTGTAATAGTATCCCTGACCAGTAATGCCACCCCTCCTCCCCTTTTTCCCCCCCTCTATCCTTTTTAAAGCACTGAACTCCATAAATATTGAGAATCCATTCCTCCCTGGTGCCAGCCAAGTCTCCGTAATGGCCACTACATCATAATTCCATGTATGTATCCAAGCTCTCAGTTCATCACCTTTGTTCCTGATGCTTCTTGCATTGAAGAACACACATTTTAGCCTTTCTACCTTAATACCTTTACACCCTTTATTCTGCTTCTCTCTCCTCAAAGCCTCTCTATATGTTAGATCTGGCTTTACTCCATGTACTTCTTTCACTGCTCTATTGCTCCGGGTCCCATCCCCCTTGCAAATTAGTTTAAACCCTCCTGAACCATGCTGGCAAACCTACCAGCAAGGATATTGCTCCCCCTCGAGTTCAATTGCAACCCATCCAATCTGTACAGGTCCCACCTTCCCCAGAAGAGATCCAAATGGTCCAAAAATCTAAAACCTTGCCCCCTGCACCAACTCCTCAGCCACGTATTCAACTGCCATCTCCTCCAATTCTTAACATCACTTTCACATAGTACGCAGCAATCCTGAGAATGCCACCCTTGAGTTCCTGTTCTTCAGCCTTCTGCCTAGTTCCCGAAACTCACACTTCAGGACCTCATCTCTCTTCCTGCCTATGTCGTTGGTCCCAACATATATCACGACTTCTGGTTGCTTTCCCTCTCGTACCAGGATGTCATGCACCAGGTCAGAGACATCCCAGACCCTGGCACCCAGGAGGCAACAAACCATGTGGGTTTCCTTCTCATGTCCACAAAATCTCCTGTCTGCTCCCCGACTATAGAATCTCCAATGTCGACAGCTCTCCTCTTCTCCGTCCCATCCTTCTGCACCACGGTGTCAGATTCAGTGCCAGAGACCCTGCCACTGTGGCTCACACCTGGTCGGTCGACCTCTCCAACAGCATCCAGGGATGGTAAACTTATTATTCAGGGGCAACACGAGTGAATCTGCAGCTGATGGAAATAAATAAAAACACAAAATGCTGGCAGAACTCAGCAGGCCAGACAGCATCTATGGGAGGAGGTAGTGACGACGTTTCAGGCCGAAACCCTTCATCAGGAGGGTTCTGATGTGTTATTGTTCAGGGGAATGGCTACAGGGGTGCTCTGCACTACCTGTCTACTCTCCTTCACTTTCCCCCTCAGACTGTCACCCAATGACCTACTTCCGGCAGCCTAGGTGTGACTACCTCCCTGTAGTTCTCATCTATGACTGCCTCATTCTCCCTTATGAGCCCCTTTTCCAAGAAAGGATGCACTAACATTGGAAAGGATTCAAAGGAGTTTCACGAAAATGTTTCCGGGAAAGATTATATACGAGGAATATTTTATGGCTCTGCGCTTGTACTCACTGGAGTTCAGAAGAATGGGGGGGTGGGGTCCTCATTGAAACCTATTGAATGTTAAAAGGCCTCAATAGAATGAATGTGGAGAGGATATTTCCTGTGGTGGGGGAGCCTCAGTTTACAATAATGTCCTTCTAAATGGCAATGAAAAGGAATTTCTTTAGGGTAGTGAATCTGTGGAATTTGTTACCACAGTTGGCTGTGGAGGCCAAGTCATTGGGTATACTTGAGGCAGAGTTTGATAGACTCTTGATTAGTCAGGGCATGAAGAGATATGGATGAAGTCAGGAGACTGGGGTTGAGAGGGAAATCAATCAGCCTTGGTGAACTGATGGAGTAGACTCAATGGGGCAAACATCCTAATTCTATGGTCTTATTCATTTGGAATTTCAGACATGAGGCTGCTAAATAAAGAACCCATGGTGTTAGAGACAAGGTACTAGTATGGATAGAAGATTGTCTGACTGGCAGAAGGCTGGAACTGGGGATAGAGGAGTCAGTATTAGGACCACTATTTCATTTTCAGTTAATGATCTGGATGAAGGATTGATGGCATTGTGACCAAGACTGCAGACAGGTAATGTGGGAGGCAGCAACTCTATAGAAGAATTTGGACTTATTAGGAGATGGGAAAGAAGTGGCAAATAGAATATAGCATGAGGAAGTGTTGGATTATGCATTTTGGCAGGAGGGATAAGGATTTTCTAACAGGGGAGAGTATTTGGAGATTGAAGATCCAAAGGGATCTGGGAGTCCTGGTTCAGGATTTCCCTAAGGTTAACTCCAGGTTAATTCAGTCGTGAAGGAGTCAAATGCAATGTTAACAGATATTTAGAGAGGACTAGAATATAAAAAGCAAGGATGCACTGCTGAAGCTCTATATGAAGTCAGAATTCTGTGAACAAGTTTAGGTCCTACAGTATATCTAAGAAAAGATGTGGTGCCCTTGAATAATGATCCTGTGAATGAAAGAATTAACATAAGAGGATCAGTTGATATCTCTGGGCTTAAACTTGATGTAGTGGAAGATGAAGGAGAGTGAGGAATTCATTAAAATCTTCTAAGTATTGAAAAAGCCAGGATATAGTGGACATGGAGAGCATGTTTCTAGTGGTAGGAAAATCTAGGATCCAAGGACATAGTCTCTGAATAACCAGGTTTCCTTTGACCTGAACCATTTTTGATTGTGGGAAGAGTTGATGTTCTTGGATGCAATATCTCACACGTTGGAATCTGCAAAGCTTGAGCCATGTCTCTTTAGGTCCCCACTTTGTACAGCCTTGCCTTTAATCTGCTGAATACTGGAAGCTCTTTAAGTACCAGCTCCCAATTAACATCTCTGCTTGAAGTAGTAAAACCACTTTGATCGTGTCTCTTAATTTCATATGACATCAATCATGTCTATGTCAGCTCTCAAAGAATTCCACTTAGCCCCATTCTCTCATTTATTTCCTTAAAATCCTTCTCATGTACCCAAACAATATTTTTTGCCACACTTTCCGGATTCTCTCTCCTGAATAATGAAAAAGCCAGGATATAGTGGATGTGTTAATGAGTTAATGTAAGTTACATTAACTCAATAATCCACCAGCCACCTTTGGGATATGAGGTAACTGGAGGAGGCAGGACTAGTACATGTGACTGGGTGAATTTACAAACTCTACTTAGATGGAACCTGAAGTCAGAATCAAACCTTAATCCCTGGAGCTATGTAGCGGCAGCACTAACTGGTACGCAGCTCCACTGTGAGATTTCTTAAAAGTACCAACCAGATGTGACAGGGCATCTGGTACATGTGTTTATTATTGTCATTGTGCTGATACAATGAAAAACTTCCCATCCACTCGGATCAGGGAAATGAGGTAGTACAAAGGAAAGCAATAATAATGCAGAATATAGGGTTACAGAGAAAGTGCAGTGCAGGCTGTTGTGCTTGATATTGAGAGAGTGCAGAGCACACAAGGACACCACCAGTATGCAGGGTGTTCGAATGAACTATATTGACAATGCTGCTTGTACAATATGTTTTTGTGTTTTGTGTACAATATGTGAACTCTCCCATGTGGGAGCGGCTAACCGAATGGCATAGGAATACTGCAATTAACTACCACAATGAGGTAAGTTGTGAGGTGAATAGAACATGTTATTGTACAAGGGGAATGGTCAATAGTCTTATAATAGGGGATGTGATATGTGCTTTCAGGGGAATCTTCCACCTGATGGGAAGGGGGGGATGCAGAATATCTGGTGCGAGTGTAGTCTTTGATATGTTGGCTTTAGTTATATTGCCTGGTGCAAAGATTTATGTGGGAGGGTGGTCATATATATAGAGAACTTATCCTGAAAGATGACTAAGGGTTATCCTGGAAAAATGAAGTGGAATATTAACAAAGAATATACCCAGACAGGAACAACTTTCTTATAACATACCTAGCCTTCCCCATACTTGAATTCAAGACCTGGTTGTGAACCATGTATTTGTTGAAAACTCATTAGTGACACCAGTCACACTTTTACATAACATACCAATTTAAAGACATCTATGCCTACCCATTGAAGACTCTCCTCAAGTATGTAAGTGTGATTGAGGATGTGACGAAATTCCATGCTTAAGGACCATAAGGTTCCACTATGAAGTATAATTTCAAGGCTTCAAGAATTTTAAGGGAATCAACACTAAGGAATATTATCAAGTCTGCTAAACTCAATTAACAACAACCAAACAGCACAGATAGATGTACAAACAACATCTTTATTAACAAGTTATTAATACAAAATATTACAAGTCAGATCAACTTTCAGTTTTAATATAAGTAATACAGAGTGCATTAGTAATTTTCTAATCAGGTGACTAATTAACTGACTGTTCCAATAAGCTCCAAAAAAGTTAATGCTAACTGCCTAATTGAGCAGAAGATGCAATGACAATGGTCACTGTCCAATTTATTTACACAGCAAAATAAAATCTATTCCCACATTTTGGAGGACTTCTAGGCTTTCAATTTGTGCTTTTCATGACCTTCCATTCTATTTGACCAACATCAGGAAAATTACCGATAGCAAGTTGCAACAGTTCCAAGCTTCAATAACAATTGTCAATGAATTCAGGTTGTAAGTTTTGAGTATGTTATACCGATTACTAAAATGCATATTAGACCATAAGACCTAAGAGCAGAATGTATCGAGACTGCTCTGCCATTCCATCATTTATTATGGCTCCCAGCCCCATTCCCCTGTCTTCACCTGGTAACCTTTGATATACTCACTAATCAAGAACTTATTTAATCTCCATTTTAAATACACCCAATGACATGGTCTCTGTAGCTGTCTGTGCCAATGAATTCCACAGACTGACCACCCTCTGGCTAAAGAAATTCCTTTTCATCTCTGTTCTAAAGGGACGTCCTTGTATTCTGAGGCTGTGCCCTCTGGACCTAGACATCCCACTATTGGAAGCATCCTCTCAATGCCCACTCTACCTAAGCATTTCAATATTCAGTAGTTTAAATGAGAGCCTTCCTTATTCTTCTAAACTCCAGCAAGTACAGGCACAGAGTAATCAAAACACTCTTCATACATTAACCTTTTCGTTTCCAGGACCCATGGGCAAAGCCTCAGAATAAAGGGTATTTGTTTCAAACTGACATAAGGAGGAATTTTTTCCAACCAGAGAGTAGTGAACCTGAAGAATTCACTACCATAGAGAGCAGTGGAAGCTGTCACTGAGCGCATTTAAGGTAGAGGCTTATTGGTACAGGGCAGGAGGTGGGGTGTGGAATTATGTGGTAATCTCAATCTCTTAAAATAAGTGAAATGGGGAAAAGGTGAGAGAATGGGGGAGAGAATGGGGTTGAGAAAAGAAAAAATAAGTCAGCCATGACTGAATGGCAGAGAAGACTTAATGGATTGAATGGTCTAATTCTGGTCCTATTATTTATAGTCTAAGAATGGGAAAGTCTGATTTAAAACAATGCCTTAAACAGAGTGATGTAGCTAGTAAAAGAGTACATGGATTCAAATTAATAAAAATGTAAATGAAACACAGATGGCACGGCACTTTTTCACACTAGTCACTGAACAATGAGCAAGGCAGATTGCAGTCTCAACAATAATGGTATTTGGAGAGTGGCAGGCAATCTTCTACTTCGACTGTCCGATTTCTTTAATTTTAAAATATTTGGCTTCCATTTCAATGTCATTGTTATTGATTGTCACCTTGTTGTTTTCACTGTGAATAAACCAACCTTGCATGACACATGACTCAAAGCGGGTCCGCTGATCTGACCCCACCTTCTGAAAGAAACGTAAGCTCCTGTCAAAGTTCTTCTGTTTATTGTTGCACTGGAATGAAGAAAATGAAGGAATCAACACCTGTTTACTGTACTTGTAGAACATGCAGATATACTCTGGCAGATGTCTCGACAGATTCCCTTCTGTCATTAGTGTTTCTGCTGCTTTGACAGCTTATTTCCAAATGTTTGGAAATCATTTACAGTAGAAAAGTGGTTCCATATTAGTGCAGCAGTTAGAACTCCCTGTAACCGTTGACATAATCAAGGAGTTTAACCTCCACTTTGGGCAGCACTGTAGCATAGTTATTAGCACAATACTTTACAATACAGGCAATGGTGCATCTCATAAGCATTAAATAAATAAATATACCCAATGACTTGGTCTTTACAGGAGTAACCTACTGTAACAAGTGGACCAGTCTAAACAGGAGAATTAATATATTGGGCAAAAGATTTTGATGTGTTCCTTCAGGCAAAGGAGAGGTAATTCAAAGAGTTGGGCTATAGTGAAATAATCTCGCCGGGCATAACGAAGGATTAAGAAGTGACTGCTGCTTATCATTTCTAGGTTATGAACAAGCCAGCAGAAGTATTGGGTGCAGATTTGATTGCAGCATTTAAGTACATCAATGGAATGGGTACGGAGGGTTACGTTTCAGGTACAGGTCAATGGGTCTAGGCAGAATAATAGTTCAGCACACACTAGATGGGCAGAAGGACCTGTTTTTCTGCTGTAGTACCCTATGGCTATGTCTATCAGATCCTCCCAATATTTCTGATCAATGTCATCAATTTCTGGTCATTTCTCCTCTTTTCTCCTTTTTTACCATTCTCGATTCTTGCTCCCCTCAGATCTTTTCTCACCTGCCTAACGTCTCTCCCATGCCCTTCCTCTATCCCTTTCTCCCATGGTCCAATGTTTTCTCCATTCCTTCCTCAACCCTTTATCTTTTCCACCTATCACCTTCCAGCTTCTCTCTCATTTCCCACACCTTTTCCATCCACATTCCCCAACACCAGGCTTCACCTATCATCTCACAAACAAGAGAAAATCTGTAGATGCTGGAAATCGGAGCAACACACACAAAATGTTGGTGGAACTCAGCTGGCCAGGCAGCGTAGATGCTGCCTGGCATGCTGAGTTCCTCTGGCATCTTGTGTGTTTTGTTTCACCTGTCACCTGCCAGCTTTTACTCCTTCTGTACCCCCCCCCCCCCGCCTTCTCCTTCTGGCTTCTTTTGCTTTCCTTTCCAGTCCTATAGAGGTTCTACTGCACGTGATCAAGATAAGTTGCAGAGAGTTGTAAATTCAGTCAGCTGCATCATGGGCACCAGCCTCCATAGTATCCAAGACATTTTCAAGAAGTGATGCCTCAAAAAGGTGGCATCCATCATTAAGGACCCTCATCACCCTTGTTCTCATTGCTACCATCAGGGAAGAGGTACAGAAGCCTGAAGGCACACTCTCAACCATACAGGAACAGCTTCTTCTCCTCTTCCGTCTGATTTCTGAATGGACATTGAACCCATGAACACTACCTCACTACTTTTTTATTTCTATTTTTACAGTACTTAATAAATGTAACGATGGTTTATATATACATGTATAGTAAAATTCACATTTTCTCCATTATTGTGTTTTGCATTGTATTGCTGCTGCAAAGACAACAAAGTTCACGACATATACCAGTGATATTAAATCTGATTCTGATGTACATGTGACAGATAAAGCTAATCCTTTGCCTCTATCTTTAGAATATGTTGTTGTACCCGATCTCTGTTAAGAGTACATTGTGGTTCATTCTTTATCTAAAAGTGATGGCTTCAGTTAACATTGAAATCCTCTTGGCACAGTTTAGGTCATGAAAAAGTGCTTTTTAATGCTTTTAGCTTCAGTACTTTGCCAGTGGACAGTTTGGATACACGCCTCTCTATGAATATTATCCCAGTCAATCGCTCTGAATAGTTGGTCTTTTATTTTACCTCTCTGGGCTTCAAGCGACTTTCTCAAAATGAGCTGGTTAAAATTCAAGAAAGGCATGATATGTAAAATTGCTGCACCAGACAATAGACTTCAGGAGTGATGCGGGGAAGGGAAAGGTTTGGAAAGTAGATCAAGGTTTATATCTCTATATGTCAGACAAATTTAGAACAAAAGTGCATTTACCAGTTTGAGTGTTAGTTTCTGTCCCACCTTGTCGCAGCAGCATGAGAACTTCTTGCCTTCTCTGATATAAAGCAAAGACTTAGTCCCATCTTTGTGTGTCTTGATGCGTGCCAAGACTGGAAAGCAAACAAGAAAGAGATAACAATTAAGAGAAAATCCACAGATGCTGGAAATCCAAGCAACACACTCAAAATGTTGGAGGAACTCAGCAGGCCAGGCAGCATCTAGGGAAAAGAGTAAACAGTCGAAACAAGCTGAGACCCTTTTACACATAGTGGCGGGTGCATGGAACGATGAAGTGACCTGATGAAGGGTCTCAGCCCAGAATGTTTACTCTTTGCCTAGCCTGCTGAGTTCTTCCAGCATTGTGTGTGTGTTGCAAGACAGAGATGAAATCTTGGTGCTGGCTTGTCATTGGCAGCAGAATGGCAACAGCTGTAGTTAGTCACTGCTCAGAGACTCGTCTCAGCGTTTTGCTTTTACAGTCCTCTACAAATCAATATTGTTCCTCTGTCAGATCTTACACAAAAATTACCCAATATTGTAGCCATTGTTCCTTTTTGCACCTTCTGGCTCATCAGTTGGCATTTTAGCAACTTCCATTATATTTGACTGTTTTTTTTAACAGGGCCAAGTTGTTAGCTTGACACTCAACCCAACACAGACTGAAGGTGTGCAAGGAGCCAGCTAGATTTGAACCCAGGACCGTTTGCCTCGAAGTCCGGTGCTACACCACCAGCCAGCCATACCCTTACAATATTGTAGCCATCCCTCCATAATATTGTAATGAATGGCAACAAAAGCACTCTTGACTAGAACATGGAACATAGAATACTAAAGGACAGTACAGGCCATTCAGCCAATGATGTTGTGCTGATTTTTAATCTACTCCAAGACTGATCTAACCCTTCCATCCCACATTGCTCCCCATGTGCCTATCTGAGAGTCCCTCGAATGTCCCTAATGTATCTGCCTCTACCGCCACCCCTGGCAGGGCATTACATGCACCCACCACTCTGTAAAAAAAACTACCTCTGACTTCACCCCACCACCTAAGTTCTCCTCCAATCACCTTAAAATTAGCTGTTTCTGCCCTGGGGAAAAGTCCTTTGCTGTCCGCTCGATCTGTAAGCCTGACAAGAACAATTACTAGAATGAGAGGACAAAATGAGAGGGAAAGGTAAAATTCTAGACCGTCTCTAGAGTAGGTTACATGGTCAGCACAACATTGTGGGCCGAAGGGCCTGTAATGTGCTGTAAATTTCTTTGTTCTAGTTATGAAGTTTATAGGAATGAGTGTTTGTAAGTATGTATGTTGGACATTATAGGAACTTCTGTCCTATGAACAGGTGTTAGGTATTAGGTACCGACGGACAGCCTGCAGAGTGACTGACCTTGGTGCCAGTTTCAAATGTCTGCTGCAATGAGTTGTTGCAGATGTCACCAAGGGATTTCAATATCCCTGGACTTTTAAAGACTGAGACAACCAGGGGTTGGTTGTATCACTAATATTGTTGAGTTTGCCCATTTATAATTATTTGGAATGCTTGCTTTTATTAGTCAAGGCATTGAGTTCAAAAATCAAGAGATTATGTTGTAACTTTATAGAACTCTGGTTAGGCCACATCTGGAGTATTGCATAGAGTTCCTGACGCCCTACTATAGGAAGGCTTTGGAGAGGGAGTAGAAGAGGTTTATCAGAACGCTGCCTGGTTTTGAGGGCATGTGCTAACATGAGAGACTGGACAAACTTGGGCAGTTTTCTTTGGAGTGGCGAAGCCTGAGGGGAGATTTGACAGAAGTTTATAAGGTTATGAGAGGCATAGATAGAGTAGACAGGGAGTATCTGTTTTGCAGGATAGAAATGTGAGGGCGTGAATTCAAGGTGGGGGTGGGTAGGCTCAAATAGGATGTGAAAGGTAAGTTTTTTTTATTTAGAGAGTGGTGGATGCCTGGAATGCACTGCCAGGAGTGGTAATAGAGGCAAATATATTAAAGGCTTTTAAGAGATGTTTAGATAGGCACGTGAAGATGGAGGGATATGGACATAGTGTAGGTATGAGGTATTAGTTTCTGGGGGCGTTTTGATTTACTTTTTAGCTGGTTCAACACAACATTGTGGGCTGAAAGGCCTGTTCCTGTGCTGTGCTCATCTGTGTTCTATTACCTCAACCACTTTCTTACCTGTATGTTGCACTTTTATCACTGGAGAAAATTCTAAGTCCTCAAGTTCTTTCATCAGAGGCCATGATTTGTTTCTTTCTGACTTTTCTATTTAGAATTGCTCAACTATTTATTACAGTGGTTGTAAATTTTGCCTCTGATTTTTCCAGTTATAATTTATAACTTGTTGGCACCACCTTGCATGCGCCAGCTGAGAATGTGTACATAACCAACAATCTAGGACTTACCATGTTTGCTATGACTATCTATGGGTTTCAGCTTGAACTTGTTTTGAGAGATCTTGTATATGCTCAGAATCTTGTTATCTGATGTATAAATGATACACTCTTCATTCGCTGTCATCGTTTCTACCTGAAAAAAATATTACCACTGTGGTCATCAGTTGCATTTTCTTGAGAATTCAAAAGAAGCACAGAGCTAGCATTTGTAACACCTTTGCCTACATTGTACTCTCTATGCTTCTACTTACATTTTAAATTTTCAGTTTACAACAAAATCTCCTGCTGAAAATAAAGACGGTTTGCACCACCTCAGGCAAACCCTTGGCTACTGTGCTGAAGTTAAATGCTGCAAAACCAGCTACCCATTTTCTCCCCATGCAGCTACAATACTAGGGTGTATCCAGAGTACCCCAGTATTTGCAGTATGGTGTTTACGTTTGGTCAGCTCATTGTAGGAAGGATGTGGAAGCTTTAGAGGGGATGCAGAGGAGATTTACTGGGATGCTGCCTGGATTAGAGAACATATCTTATGAGAATAGTTGAGTGAGCTTCACACATAAAATGCAGGAGGAACTCAGCAGGTCAGGCAGCATCTATGGAAAACAGTAAACAGTAAATGTTTCGAGCAGAGACCCTTCTTCAGGACTGGAAATGACTACTCTTTTCCATAGATGCTATCTGGCCTGCTGAGTTCCTCCAACATTTTTATGTTCTATTTATTTACTGATTTATACCTCTAGCACATTAACAGACCTTTCCTTTCCAATAAGAACATGCTGCCAAATTACATCCAAGTGACCAATTAACCAGCTAACCCATATATCTTTGGAATGTGCAAGGAAACCAGAACAACCGGATAAAACCATATGAACACAGAAGGAATGTACAAATGCCTTACAGCCAATGGCGGGAATTGAACCCAGGTCGCTGGCACCGTTACTGTGTTATGTTTACCGCTATGTCACCATGCTGCCCTCTTGAACTCTTGATGTTCCAGTTTACCTTGTCATGGTTCTTACATTTCTATGGTTGCACTTTTTCTGTAACTGCAATACTGCATTCTCCGCTTTGTTTTAATCCTTACTACTTCAGTATAAATTACATTGGACAGCTTTTGTTTCAAAAATGTTACTTCCTCAGAATTTTTTAGGCTAGTCCACTTGAATCTGAACACAATTATAGTTTCTAACTACTTGCATCACGTGGAAATTTGGAGAAACAAGAATTTTTTTATTGAATATAATGTGTTTAACTGCCAATGCTGCTGTTTTGCAATGGTTCAACTAAGCTAAAAATGTTTTGTTGATTTTCATGTGTCTGAGGCTTCTTGATCTGCCTGGACGGCACATAAAAAGTAGCTCTCCTTCCTGAACAATACCATTAAGGCAATGGTTCCATTCTCTGGTCAGGACTGACATACTTTGTGAAACTTGTTTTGTCCCAGCATTTCAATGCAATACACATAGAAGTTGCTTAGGCATCCTAGCTGTGTGTGTGTGTGTGTGTGTGTGTGTGTGTGTGTGTGTGTGTGTGTGTGTGTGTGTGTGTGTGTGTGTGTGTGTGTGTGTGTGTGTGTGTGTGTGTGTGTGTGTGTGTGTGCGCGCGCGCGCGCCCGTGTGCCAAGAACTTTGCAGGGTACTATGAACCCTTCAGATTCTTCATAGTGTGTTTTGGATGTGGGAAGAAATGGGAATAACCAAAGGAAACCTACATAGTGACAGAGTGAAGGTGCAAGCTTCAGAGCAACTCACACAAAATGCTGGAGGAACTTAGCAGATTAGGCAGCGTCTACCCAGAGGAATAAAGAGTCACGTTTCTGGCCCAGACCCTTCATCTGTGCGACTTCGTCCCATCGAGTCTGCTCTGCTATTCCATGGTGGCTAATTTGTCCCTCTCAACACCATTCTCCTGCCTTCTCCCCAAAACTTTGTTTATGCTTACTAACGAGGAACTTGTCAACCTCCGCTTTAAATATACACAATGACTTAGCCTCCACAGTCGTCTGTAGCAATTAATTCCAGATTCACCACCCTCTGGCTAAAGAAATTCCTCCTCATCTCTCTTCTTCTAAAGCATAGTTGTCAAACTCAATATCCAGCCCGGCGTACAATTATATCCGGCCCGCGAGATCATTTTAGATAGATCTATTATTTTAATTATTAATGGCCCGGCGATATGAAGCCTATGATTGTAAGTTAATACCAATCATAAAAATAATGCTTGCTCAGCAGTCTTCTTCATAAGAAACGGAATTTGTGAAGTGAAACACTTTGTAGTTATAGCAGAGACTGAGACACATGAGAAGAGGCTGAAAAAACGGAGGCAATGAAAGCTGCGTTCGCCCGCGCCCGACTGATCCGGCCCGCATGAAGCTGCATTTTGCCCAATCCGGCCCGTGACCTAAAATGAGTTTGACACCCCTGTTCTAAAGGGATGTCCTTGTATTCTGAGGCTGTGCCCTCTGTCCTGGAGTTTATGAGAAGAAAATTTAACATGTCCGCAGTCAGGATTAAATCCGGATCTCTAGCACTGTGAGGCAATGCCGTTTATTTTACCGAGTTTGATAACTCTGCTCAGCCGGTTATCTTGAACTGCTTGAGAGCATTCTTGTTCCTAAAAGACCCCCATTTCACAAAGGACCCACTCACTCAATGCACAGCAAATAAAAACGGCAGAAGCCGTTCTTAAATAAGACTGAGCACTCTAGATATTGTAACCGAAGCAAAAAAGAAAATACATTTTATTTCTCTCTGGAGGAGTATCAAATTCATTCAGCGGAACCAGCAACCTGCAGGAAGGTAGCACTAACGGATTAGACTGCATAATGTTCTGAAGCAACGCTACGATATCATATATAAATGGGACACAAAATTAAAACACTGAGAGCAGCTAAATTCGACTTTCTGATGGGGCTTTCCAGCTAATGCATCGATTTGCAACATTAACCCAATTCAGTACAACACAAGTTATTTTTTTTTTGCGCAGCAATCATATACTCACAAGTTTTCCACGAGTATTGAG
Source organism: Hypanus sabinus (assembly GCF_030144855.1). Taxonomy (NCBI): domain Eukaryota; kingdom Metazoa; phylum Chordata; class Chondrichthyes; order Myliobatiformes; family Dasyatidae; genus Hypanus; species Hypanus sabinus. The sequence goes on from NC_082706.1 coordinate 11,062,187, forward strand.
TTTTGGTGGAATGGTCTTGTTCGCAGGCTTACGAATGCCAGACCCCTGATTTCTGCTCCCTTTATAGTGCCGAGACGCTTATACATTTCCTGTTGCGAAATATCTCTAATTTGAAGATGTTACTACTCATTGCTATTGGCAAGACGGATTATCCTCACACTTCACCTTTTCATAACCTCACATCAAGTCTCGATCTAAGGAAAGAAGCTAATTTCGTAATTTAAGACAATAATATAAGCCTGTTAAATTTTTAGGAACGGGCCGAACAAGTATCACCTGCACTCATATGTATTCTGTACCTGAACGAGTACGTACTGTAAAAATTGTGTGTAATTTATGTTCTTTGTCTGTTTGTTTGTTTGTTTGTTTGTTTGTTTATTTATTTATAACAAGTCGATGTAGCTATAAAGAAGGCAAGTCAGCGGCTATATTCCGTTAGGAGTTTCAGGCTAAACCACATGAAAAATTCTACAATGTACCCTGGAGAGCACCCCAAGAGCATTCATGGGGTGGGGGAAGTGATGTGGTAGGCTACTGCACATAATCGAGGTACACTGCAGAGTTCACGGGCACTCCATATTATCCAGGTCAGCCTCCATCGTATCCAGGTTATCTTCGAGGAGCGATGTCTCAAAAAAGTGTCGTCCGTCATTAAGGACTCCCACCTCCCAAGACATGCCCCGTTCTCATCGCTACCATCGGGGAGGAGGTACAGAAGCCTGAAGGCACACTCTCAACAATACAGAAACAGCTTCTTCCCCTCTGTCACACTATTTCTGAACGGACATTAAAAACAGTCGACATTTCAGGACGAGACACTTCTTCAGGACTGGAAAGGAAGGGAGAAGATACCAGAATAAAAACATGGGGGAGGGAAAAGAGGATAGCTAGAAGGAGAAAGGGCTAGAGATGAAGAAATCTGATAGGAAAGGAAAAAGCACCAAAGGAGAAAAGAAGAGGAGGGGCACCAGGGGGAGGTGAAAGACAAGTGAGAAGAGGTGAGAAGACAAAGTGGGTAATAGAAGAAGAGGGGTGGGGGAGGGAATATTTTTTTAAACAGAAAGAGAAATTGAAATTTATGCCATCAGGTTGGAGGTTGCCCAGACAGAATATACCTTGACAGTGGCCTCATCATGGCACGAGAGGAGGCCATGGAGCACCATGTAGGAATAGGAATGGGATTTGGAATTAAGATGCTGGGCCACTGGGAAGTTCTGCTTTTGGCAAATGGAGTGGAGGTCCCGATCGAAGCAGTCCCACCAACGCGCAGTAGGCTGCATCGGGAACACCGCCTACAAATGACGACCCCAGCAGATAGTGAACAGTGGTGTAAGGTTGGCGCAGTAATGTAGGGGTGGTGTGGTAGAGTTGCAACACTTTCCAGTGGTATTCAATATTGTCTATAAGGAACTTGTGCACTCTCCTCATAATCTTGTGGGCCTCTTCCCACACTCCAAAGGCATACAGGTCAGGATTAGTGAGTTGTGAGCATACTCTGTTGGCATGGTGAAACTTGCAGGCTGTCCATCGCTGCTTTGATTTGATACAAATCACGTGTAAACCTGCTGGATGTTTCAATGCACATGTGACTAATAAAGCTAATGAAGATTCAAGATTCTAGTTTGTTTAATGTCATTTCCAGAATATAAGTGTAAAGGAGATGACATTAAACAAACTAGAATCTTAGATTGTTTGAATGTCCATGAAGTGACACAGGCACAGGAATATTTGTACATAATGTAACTTTGACAGGAACTGACAAAGTAGTGGTGTTTGGAGCAGTGGAGGAGTAGATTACTGGGTGGAGGTGTTGATCAGCCTTACTGCTTGGGGAAAGCAACTATTTTTGTGTCTGGTGGTCCTGGCATGTTAATCTTTATAATCTTATTTAAATAGACCATACAATGACTACACGTTAAAAACATAGAACACAGGAACAGGCCATTCTCCCCACAATGTTGTACCGAAGCAGCTAAAAAGCAAATCAAAATCACCCAAATTAATCCCTCCTACCTACACCATGTCCATACCTCTCCATCTTCCTCACATCCATGTGCATATCCAAACATCTCTTAAAAGCCTCCAATGTTTTTGCCTCTACCACCATACCAGTCAGAACATCCCAGGCACCCACCACTCTCTGAGTAAAAAACTTACCCCTCACATCTCCCTTGAACCTATCCCTTCTCACCTTCAATGAGTGCTCTCTGGTATTAGACATTCAAACCTGGTTAAAAGATACTCTCTGTCTACTCTACTTCTCATTATCTTGTAATGTCCATCAGTCCTCTCTTCAGCCTCCGGCACATTTATCCAGCCTCTCATGATAGCACATGCCCTCTAAACCAGGCAGCATCCTGGTAAACAAATTCTGCACCTTCTCCAAAGCCTCAACATCTTTCCTATAGTAGGGCAACTAGAATTCTATGCAATACTCCAGATGTGGCCTAACCAAAGTTATATAAAGTTGCAACACAACCTCTTGAATTTTGAACTCAATACCTCGACTAATAAAAGCAAGCATTCCATAAGCCTTCATAACCACCTTATCGATCTATGTAGCCATTCTCTGCTTTCCACAGGAATCAGTCCCTCCATGATTCCCTGGTCCATTCTCCTTCTACAATAATCTCTCTCCCAGCGTTTATCCTTGCAAGTGGCCAAAGTGCCTTGTCTGCTTATTCACCTTCACCTTTTCCTCCATTCAGGTCCCAAACAGTCCTTCCAGGTGAGGCAATGCTTCAGCTGTGAATCTGTTTGGGTCATCTTTTGTATGTAGTGCTTCCAATGTTTATTTTGAGAACACTGCTTATATGATGCTATGTCAAAAGCAGCAGGAAGTGATAATCAAACAATTAAAATGGCTTGTTTTTTGCTAACAAATAGGCTAAATTATGGAGGAAAATGCTGACTAGGAACATTTGTCAACATCCTGAAATGCATCATTTATCTTTAAGCATGAAGGCTAAAAACCCAGCAGCACTCTAATAATGTGAAGGTGGAACTCATGCCAGCCCTGGCTTACTGAGGGCTTGAATTATATGAACAAACTGGGACTGTTTTCCATGGAGCGAAGGAGAATGAGGATCCTTAAGAAGGATCAATCTTTTTTCCACTGTAGGGGAGTCTAACCTCAAGAGGACCACAACCTTGTCATTGTGCTTGGAGGCTTGTGTGCCTCAATCACCCAGAGAGCTATGTTGGCTGGAGTCACGGTTTTATGCTTTGACTCTTGGTAGAGTCACCCATGTTAAACAGGTCAAAAGGTAGAGGACAGACTAAGAGTGGTCCACCAGCCCTCCAAGTTTGGAGGATCAGCTCAGGGCTAACAACCCTGAATGGTAAAACAAAATGGTATTGGAAACAGCAATGAAAAATCCTTCTATATATAAGTGCGATGGTATTACCGAATCTCTACCCAGGACTTGCATGACTGACAGTAGTGAAGACTGACAGAAAGCTACTGACGTGATGAAAGAAAACAACCAGAGATGGAGGAACTTCATTGCTGCCCTAAATGCCAGTGGTGTAATGGGCAGTAAGTAAGGGGAGTCCAAAACTAGGGGATGGAGATTTTAAATGAGAGGGAATAGATTTTAAAACAGACCTGAGGGACAAGGTTTTCACACAGAGGGTGGTGAATATATGGAATATGCTGTCAGAGAAAGTGGTAGAGGTGAATACAATGAAAACTTTTAAGGGACATTTAAACAGGTACAAGATAGTAAAGGTTTAGAGCAGGGGTTCCCAAACTGCGTTCCACAGACCCTTCAGTTAATGGTAAGGCTCCATGGAATAAAAAAGATTGTTTGGGAACCCCTGGTTTCTTTAGCCATTCTCGTGAATCTTCTCTGAACCCTCTCCAATGTCAGTATATCCGTTCTAAAATAAGGAGGCTAAAACAGCACACAATACTCCAAGTGTGGTCTCACGAGTGCCTTATAGAGCCTCAACATCACATCCCTGCTCTTATATTCTATATGTCTAGAAATGAATGCCAACATTGCATTCACCTTCTTCACCACTAACTCAACCTGGAAGTTAAACTTAGGGTATCCTGCACAAGGACTCCCAAGTCCCTTTGCATCTCTGCATTTTGAATTCTCTCCCTATCTAAATAATAGTCTACTCTTTTATTTCTATCACCAAAGTTCATGACCATACATTTTCCAACATTGTATTTCATTTGCCACTTCTTTGCCCATTCTCCAAAACTATCTCTCTGCAGGCTCTGTTTCCTCAACACTACCCACTCCTCCGTCTATCTTTGTATCATTGGCAAATTTAGTCATAAATCCATTATCTCATAGTCCAAATTATTGACATACATTGTAAAAAGCAGTGGTCCCAACACCAACCCCTGTGGAACTCCGCTGGTAAACGGCAGCCAGCCAGAATAGGATCCCTTTATTCCCAATCTCTGTTTTCTACCATTCAACCAATGCTCCACCCATGCTAGTAACTTCCCTGTAATTATATCAGCCCTTATCTTGCTAAGCAGCACCATGTGCAGCACCTTGTTAAAATCCAAGTACACCACATCTACTGCATCTCCATGTCTACCCTGTTTGTAATTTCCTCAAAAAGTTGCAGTAGGTTTGTCAGGCAGGACTTTCCTTTCAGAAAACCATGCTGGTTTTGGCCTAACTTGTCATGTGCCTCCAGGTACTCTGTAATCTCATCCCTAACAATCAAATCTAACAAATGAAATCTGTCAGGCTAACAGGTCTATAGTTTCCTTTCTGCTGCCCCCATCCTTTTTAAATAGTGGAGTAACATTTGCAATTTTCCAGTCACCCAGTACAATGCCAGAATCTATTGATGCTTGAAAGATCACTGTTAATACCTCTGCAATCTGTCCAGCTACTTTTTTCAGAACCCACGGGTACATTCCATCAGGTCCAGATTTATCCACCCTCAGACCATTAAGCTTTCTGAGCACCTTCTCAGTCGTAATTTTCACTGCACGTTCTTCATTTCCCTGACACTCTTGAATGTCCGATATACTGCAGATGTCTTCCACTGTGAAGACTGATGCAAAATGCGCATTCAGTTCCTCTGCCATCTCTCATTACAATATCTCCAGTGTCATTTTCTATTGGTCCTATATCTTTCAACTCTCTTTTACCCTTTATATACTTAAAAAAGCTTTTAATATCTTCTTTGATATTAGTCATTAGCTTCCCATCATAATTCATCTTTTCCTTCCTAATGACCTTCTTAGTTTTCTTCTACAAGTTTTTAAAACCTTCTCAATCCTCTACCTTCCCACTAGCTTTGACTTCCTTGTATGCCCTCTCTTTTGCCTTTACTTTGGCTCCGACTTCACTTGTCGGCCACGGTAGAGTCCTCCTTCCATTCAAGAATTTCTTCTTATTTGGAATATATCTGTCTTACACTTCCCTCATTTTTCACAGAAACTCCATCCATCGCTGCTCTGTTGTCCTTCCTGCTAGTGCCCCTTTCCAGTCAACTTTGGTCAGTACCCCTCTCATGCCACTGTAATTTTCTTTATTTCACTGAAATAGCAACACATTGAATTTTAGTTTCTCCTTCTCAAATTTCAAAGTGAACTCGATCAAATTGTGATCACTGTTCCCTAAGGGTTCCTTAACCCTAAGCTCTCTTATCACCTCCGGATTATTGCACAACACCCAATCCAGCACAGCCGATCCCCTAATAGACTCAACAACAAGCTGTTCTAAAAAGCCATCCCTTAGACATTCTATAAATTCTCTCTCTTGAGGTCTCGTACTGGCCTGGTTTTCCCAATCCACCTTCATGTGAAAATCCCCAAAGATTATCATAACATTGCCCTTCTGACATGCCTTTTCTGTCTCCTGCTGTAATTTGTAATCCACATCCCAGCTGCTGTATACAACTGCCATTAGGGTTCTTTTACCCTTGCCATTTCTTAACTCAACCCATAGAGACTCTACACCTTCCGATCCTATGTCATCCCTTTCTAATGATTTAATATTATTTCATACACATAGAGCCACACCACCATCTTTGCCTTCTAACTTAGCTTTCCAAATCACCATATGTCCTTGGACATTCAGCTCCCAATGGCAGCCATCCTTTAGCCAAGTTTCACAGATGGCCACAACATCATACTTGAGAATCTGTAGATGAATTTCAAGATCGTCCATTTTATTTCTTATGCTGTGTATAACATTTTCAGTCCAGTTTTTATTGCTTTCTGTTTTAACTGCACCATGCATCTATTGCCCTGTAACTCATCCCACTGGCTGTGATTCTGCCTCATCTCCAGCCTGTCCTTTCTATCATCTCTGTTGCACACATCCATCTGTTGATCCATCTGTTGAATAAATCTGTTGATTTATTTCTGTTTTCCCCTTCCTGGGACTTATCACTCCGGTTCCCATTCCACTGCCAAATGAGCTTAAACCCTCATAACAGCTTTATTAAACCTACCTGCTAGGATATTGGACCCCTTTAGGTTCAGGTGTAACCTGTCCTTTTAGTACAAGTCTCCCACAACTCCTCGTGCATTAAGCCTTTCATTCCTGGTTTCATTCTCATTGTGACACAGCATCCAAGCAGGAGTCTGTGCTGCCCCACTCCCCCAATATTCGCTCAGCAGAAGACAAGCTCTGTTGTGGTTGATTGAAGATTTTTGCGGGATTGATGAACTCTATATATATATATCCCAATACAGTTATTTATTTGTTTATTTATTTATTTTTGCGCGGCTGTATCTTACTGACATCTTTATGTGCTATATGTGCTTTGTGCTGTGTGTGACTGTTGGTATTGTGTTTTGTATTTGGTTCCAGAGTACTGTTGTCTTGTTTGACTGTAATGGGTGTTCATTATGGTTGAATGACAATTAAGCTTGAATTGAATTTGTTCGACAGAGAAAATGCGATCAAGTCACCGAGCCTTATACCTCACAAACAGGTCCCTTAACTCACCACATCAATTACCCAACTGCTCCTATCACCACCTCTGAGCTTCTGGGAGGACTTCCCTTACTCCCTGTAAAGGAAGAGCACAGTTAATTATTTCTTTTGAGAAATTACTATTGTTTAATAACTCCTTTGAGTTATTTGTGTAGGATTAAAGACGTAACCAGAAATAATTGCACTGACGCAGAATTATAGAAAATTTTCCAGAAACGTCTCTTGGGAAAAGGTTGCAAGATATTCAAGATTATTCAGGGCACAATATCAAGAAAGCAAAATAATTGTTACAACACACGCAAAATGCTGTTGGAACACAGCAGGCTAGGCAACATCTATAGGGAGAAGCGATGTCGACGATGCTGAGACCCTTCGTCAGGACTACATAATTGTCACATAATTGACTACAAAATAATTGTTACTCCAGATCCAAGGCGACATAAAAAATAAGCGTAAAGAACACTATAAAAACCAAAATAAAACAATAAAAGCAATCCTATAAAACAGAATGTATAAGTAACTCTTATATATAGACTGATCATATGTCCATAAAGTGACACTAGATGATGTGTATGCAGTGGTGGTGGTGAGGGGTGGCGGGGTAGGTCAATGGGTGGAGGTGTTAATCAGCCTAACTGTTTTTGGGGGGAAGTTAACTGTTTTGAGTCTGGTGGTCCTGGCATGGATGCTGTGTAGCCTCTGATGGATGTGGGACACTCAGTCCTTGAACAGGACAGATAGGATCCTTTATGATATTGTTGGCCTGTTTCTGGCACCTTTCTGTATATATGATGGTGGCTAAGCTGGGGCTAGAGATGCCTTGAGAAGTTTTAACTCCCCGTTGTCTGGAGTTGTGAAACAGAGGCATATAATGCATGGTAGAATATAGATTGGGTACTTGATAACCAGCAAAGCAATCCTGCTGTAAATTATGATTGAGATAAGCTGGTATTTATGTGATAAAATGTTGAAGATTGCACGGAAAAATAAATAAGTAAACATTGTTAAAATAAACTCAGGATTGATACCACATTCATACTTTGATGATAAATGTACTTTGAATATTTGAAGAGTGTCCAGGAAAATGAATGATCTGCTCACAAAATAGCATGAAAACAGCTGAACAAGTAATACATAAGATGCTGGAGGAACTCAGCAGGCCTGGCAGTATCTATGGAAAAGAGTATAGTCAACTTTTTGGGCCGAGACCCTTCAACAAGACTGGAGATAAAAGGATGAGAAGTCAGAGTTAGAAATTGGGAGGAGGAGAACAAGTAAGAACAGAGGCAGAAATAAAATACTGCCTTAAAAGAAAACTAAATTCAAGGTACTATAGGATTAGATTAAAATAATCTTAAAATCTTCTCCAGTCAAAGAAGAAATCTTGACACAATTAATAAATTACACAAGCCAAACTGGTATAACATGATTGCTTTTCATCAGGGTTAACAAGTACACAATCAGTTTTGAATGGGAACTAGAGAACCACTTAAGAATTAATTGGAAATTAACAAGCAGAGAAAAAAATATCTATGAAAACACAAGTGACTGCAGATGCCGGAATCAAAAGAGGAAAGTACAGGAGGAATGCAGTGGGTCAGGCAGTATTTGCAGAGGGAAATGGATAGTCAGTGCTTAGGACACAAGCTTTCATCTGAATTCATAAAGGCTGTGAGACTACTGAACACCCAGCCTGCATCCAGGACTCATAATGCTAGCAGTGTTACACTGTTTACTTTTTAATTAGTGTCTTAAATGCACCTTATGCTAAACGTAAGTCTTCTGGAGTATTTTTGTTGTTTGCTAAATTATTTGTGGTAATATTACTTTATGTGTTGTGTGGAAGTTATGAGTACTGTGTTGTGCACCTTGGTCTGGACAAAGTATGTGCTGGCCCTGGAGAGGGTCCTAACATGGTTTACAAGAATGATCCCAAGGATTAAGTGCTGAACATATGAGGAGCATTTCATGAGGGCAGAAGTGGGCTGAGAAGTGGCAGATGGAGTTCAACCCAGAGAAGTGTGAGGTGGTACACTTTGGAAGGACAAACTCCAAGGCAGGGTACAAAGTAAATGGCAGGATACTTGGTAATATGGAGGAGCAGAGGGATCTGGGGGTACATGTCCACAGATCCCTGAAAGTTGCCTCACAGGTAGATAGGGTAGTTAAGAAAGCTTATGGGGTGTTAGCTTTCATAAGTCGAGGGATAGAGTTTAAGAGACGTGATGTAATGATGTAGCTCTATAAAACTCTGGTTAGGCCACATTTGGAGTACTGTGTCCAGTTCTGGTCGCCTCAGTATAGGAAGGATGTGGAAGCATTGGAAAGGTTACAGAGGAGATTTACCAGGATGCTGCCTGGTTTAGAGAGAATGGATTATGATCAGAGATTAAGGGAGCTAGGGCTTTACTCTTTGGAGAGAAGGAGAATGAGGGGAGACATGATAGAGGTGTACAGGATATTAAGAGGAATAGACAGAGTGGTCAGCCAGCACCTCTTCCCCAGGGCACCACTGCTCAGTACAAGAGGACATGGCTTTAAGGTAAGGGGAGGGAAGTTCAAGGGGGATATTAGAGGAAGGTTTTTCACTCAGTGATTTGTGCGTGGAATGCACTGTCTGAGTCAGTGGTGGAGGCAGATACACTAGTGAAGTTTAAGAGACTACTAGACAGGTATATGGAGGAATTTAAGGTGGGGGGTTATATGGGATGCAGGGTTTGAGGGTCGGCACAACATTGTGGGCCGAAGGGCCTGTAATGTGCTGTACTATCCTATGTTCTATGTCTCTAGGCCTGTATTTGATAGAGCTCAGAAGGAGGTGGGAGGACCTCACTGAAGTCCACTGAATATTTATTGAAAGCCCTGAATGGAGTAAGTGTGAAGAATGTTTCCGTTCATAGGGAAGTCCGAGATCACAGTTTCAAAATAAATGGACGTCCCTTTAAAACTTACCCGTCCACATTCATATTCTCCTTTTTAACAAATGTTGTTATGGCTGAGCTGTAGATGGCATCACGGAGTTGTGACCACTTGAGGTCAATACTGTGACCAAAACTGTTCTTCATTGTGGCTTCAAAGGCATCTGCAAACTGCCATGCTCCAGCATTGAAGTCTCCCAGCAGGTACAATCCTTCAGTGCTTGGGATTCTGGATATTGCCTCATCCAGGACCTTGTCAAACTGGTCTTTGGCCTCTGGTGAAGGACAAAGTGTTGGGGCATAGATGTTCAGGAGGTTTTCGGGGCTGGAAAGTGACGATAAGTGCAGAGTAAGGATCCTTTCTGTTCCGTCTGTTAATAGTTCCATGGTGGTGATGATGAAGTTCTTCACTGCAAAACTAACCCCATACTGCCTTGGGTCCTCATGAGGGAGACCTTTCTTTTGGAACTATTATCTGCCAAACGTGTCTCCTAGAGGCAGGCAACGTCGATATTCAGCCAAGTAAGCTCCCTGTCAATGACTGATGTTGCAGGCATCATTGATCTGTTGGAGGTCGTCAGTCGGGTGGGCCACACTGGTCCGGATGTTCCAGTTTGCGAGGCAAAGTGCTGGTGTCTTCCTAGTTGTTCTCCTTCTACCTGGCGTAAACTCTGAGCCCCAAACACCCAGTGAGGCAGGCAAGCACTGGCGGACCAGTGCCTTACAAGCTGAGTTGCTGCCCTACTTGAGGCAGGCAGTAGCTGTCCAGTGAGATGTGATGTTCTCTCCCACTGTCAGAAGTGGCCCCGGCCAATCAGATGAGCCTATAACCGGTAACTGCCCCTTCCTGTGTTGTGCCGATATCTTGCAACATCAATGGAGTGTCCTCTCTGTAGTGCCACAGGCCTGGGCAAGGGGATTTGAGGGTCTTTGGCTGCCCTGATGTCAGGAAGCCGCTCCCAGTGTTGCAGGCAGAGTCCAATGGGAAGGAAGAATCAATACAGTTGGTGCCAGCACTGTTGCAGGAGTTGCTGGAAGGTGGCGTAATAAGCCATCCATCCTCCTTAGGACTCACTCTAGATTTTCTGTAGGGCTTTACTCCCTTAGCCTTTTCCTTTCCCAAGGCACACTCAAGACAGTGCGACCACTTACTCATAGCTTTGATGGTGCCGCTGGCAATGATTCCCTCGAGTGCTCCTCCATAACCTCCAGAAACGATACTAGCCTCATTGGGATTTGGTCCAGAAAGCGTCAACTGTTGGAACAACGAAGATGTTGGAGGCACAGCCACCACGCACCAGCACCACCCCCCCCAAGTCGAGCCCCAAGTCCAGGCTGGCCCTGCCACGAGGTTTCCGTACCCTCTCGCCGGCTGGTCAGTGCCGTGCCTTCTGCCTGGGCCGCCAGGCCAACGAAACCATCTCATGGGTGCACGCCAAGCTGCCTCCTATAATTGGCCCCCACCGAAATAAGTCCCCTCTCTGCCTTTACCAATCCCTCCGCAGTTACTGGATTCTGCCCTCGTTACCAACCCCACATCTACCGGTCCCTTTGCCAGTCTTTGCTCAGCAGAGACTGTTCCCCCTCAGGACCGATAACCTCCCCACATCCCAGTACTCTTCCCCTTCTCTCCCCACCCCCATTACAAAACTGATCATTCTTCCCATCCCAGGACTGAACCCTCAACCAGTCACTGGGCCCAGTACCGACCCAGAGGACTCCCCCCGCCAGATAACTTCTCCAGCTATGGTACCTCCCCCCCCCCAAAACCAGTGCCAAACCACTCCTCTATTACATTCCCCCACCCCCATCACTTTCCCCCTGATCCCCCTATTCCCTTGATACTGACACCCTTCCCCACTGGGCATCGACCACTAAGATAAGAGGCCAGAATGGGAAATAGAAGAAGAGAGAAGGAAGAGGGAAAAACATTTTTACCAGAAGGTGAAATCAATGTTCATACCATGGAATATGAGGTGTTGCTCCTCCACTCTGAGAGTGGCCTCATCTTGGCAAAAGAGCAGGCCATGGACTAGCATGTCAAAATAGGAATGGGGATAAGAATTATAATTCCGAAGATATCATTTCTATTACTGAGGCTGTAAATGGTTAATACAAAGGACATACACAAAATGCTGAAGGAACTCAGCAGGCAAGGCAGCATTTATGGAAAAGAGTACAGTTGACTTTTCAAGCCAAGACCCTTCAGCAGGACTGGAGGAAAAAAGCTGAGGAGTAGGTTTAAAAGGTAGGGGGAGGGGAGAGAGAAACACCAGGTGATAGAACCATAGAACATTACAGCACAGAAACAGACCTTTTGGCCCTTCTTGGCTGTGCCGAACCATTTTTCTGCCTAGTCCCACTGACCTGCACCTAGCCAATATCCCTCCATGCACCTCTCATTCATGTACCTGTCCAAGTTTTTCTTAAAAGTGAGCCCACATTTACCACTTCATCTGGCAGCTCATTCCATACTCCCACCACTCTGTGTGAAGAAGCCCCCACTAATGTTCCCTTTAAACTTTTCTCCCTTCACCCTTAACCCATGTCCTCTGGTTTTTTTCTCCCGTAGCCTCAGTGTAAAACGCCTGCTTGCATTCTATACCCATCATAATTTTATATACCTCTATCAAGTCTCCCCTCATTCTTCTATGCTCCAGGGAATAAAGTCCTAACCTATTCAACCTTTCTCTGTAACTCAGTTTCTCAAGTCCCAGCAACATTCCCTGTAAGCCTTCTCTGCGCTCTTTAGGTGAGACCTGAAGAGGGAGGGATGAAGTATGGAGCTGGAAAGTTGATTAGTGAAAGAGATACAGGGCTGGAGAAGGGGGGGGGGTCTGATAGAAGAGGACAGAAGGCCATGGAAGAAAGAAAAGATGGGGAGGAGCACCAGAAGGAGGTATGAGCGGGCAAGGAGATACAGTGAGAGTGGAAAAGGGGATGGGGAACAGCAGAGGAGAGAGGACTATGGGAGAAAGGGAAAAAGGAGGGACACCAGAGGGAGGTGATAGGCAGGTGAGGAGAAGAGATAAGAGGCCAGAATGGGAAATAGAAGGAGAGGAGGATGAGGGAAAAACATTTTTACCAGAAGGTGAAATTAATGCACATTAATGCATTAATGAAAGTTCAAGAAATTGATCATCATGCCATCAGGTTAGAGGCTACCCAGACAGAATATAAGGTGTTACTTCTCCATCCTGTGTGGCTTCATCATGACAGTGGAGGAGGCCATGGATAGACATATCAGAATCGGAATGGGAAGTTGAATTAAAATGGGTGGCCACTGGGAGATCCTGCTTTTTCTGGCAGCAGAGTGTAGGTGCTCAATGAAGCAGTCTCCCAATCTACACCAGGTCTCACCGATATGCAAACAAAGGTTGAGTCAGGAATGTTCATATTGTGACCCGGTTAATCTGAAAAGGAGACGACCAATCCTGACACCATGTGCCAGACAAGAATGGCTGACTGTCTGGTGTGACACACTGAAAAGAAAAAAAAATGATATACAGGAGGCCACACCAGGAGCTCTGAACACAGTAAATGACCCCAACAGACTCAAAAGTGAAGTGTCACCTCATCTGGAAGGACTGTTTGGGGCCCTGAATGCTATTGAGAGAGGTGGTGTAGTGCAGGTCCTGACGAAGGGTCTTGGCCCGAAATGTCGACAGCGCTTCTCCCTATAGATGGCCTGCTGTGTTCCACCAGCGTTTTGTGTGTGTAGCTGTGAGAATCTGTGGGTTCGTATTAGGTATCGGTAGATAAGCTGTCTCCAGAGACAGAGACAGAGAGATCAAGAAAGGGGAGGGAGGTGTCTGAAATGGACCAGGTAAATTTGAGGGCAGGGTAGAAGTTGGAGGCAAAATAGATGAAGTCAAGGAGTCAGCATGGGTGCCAGGAATGCAAACACCAATGTAGCGTAGGAAAAGTGCCAGATGGCCTTCAGTGTAGGCTTGGAACATACGTTGCTCAAGATTTCTAGCATCTGTGGAATTTATTGTGTTTATAATTATTGCCTTATTGCTTTCTACTTAATCACCAGGAAAGTGATAGAAGAGAAGAAAGCACTGCAATGACTGAATCAGATCAGATCACAAAGTGCAGTGGTTGTGCTTGTTGGAAGTCAAAAATCCTAGGATCGGAATAGAAGGGCTTCCCTTTAGAATGGAGATGAGGAGGAATATCTTTAGCTAGAAGGTGGTAAATCTGAGGAATTCATTGTCACAGAGAGCTGTGGAGGCCAAGACATTGGGTATATTCAAAGCACAGATTGATGCGTTCTTGATTGGTAAGGGCATCAAAGATTACAGGGAGAAGGCAGGAGAATGGGGTTGACTTTCTTATGGTCCATTACGCTGCTGGCGGTTAAGGCAACAATGAAGGTCCTTCATCTCTGTCTGCCCATATTGTCACACATAGATATAGAAAGATTCTTCATTGCTGTTTCTGTGACAATTTTTTTGACCGGTCAGGGTTGTTAACCCTGAGCTGAATTCCCCCAACCTGGTGGATCAGCGGACCACTCTTAGTTTGGCCCCTACCTTTTGACCTGGTGACCCTACCAAGAGCCAAACCACAAGGCCCTGACTCCAGCCAAAGTAGCACCACGAGTCATTGAGGCATGCAAACCTTCAATCCCTATGACAAGGCTGTGGTCCTCTTGGAGGAATACTAGATCAGTAATGTTGGAATGGTGGAACTGACTCGATGGGCCAAATGACTTAATTCTGCTCCTATGTCTTAAGGTGTATCCTAATCCCTGGACATTCCCCAGTACGATATCTTAGGTTCAACCATCTCCATCTGCCTCAGCAACGATCTACTGTCCTTCACAAGATGTGATGTTTTCTGATGATTGCAAAGTGTTTCGAACCAGTTACAATTTTTCAGAAAATGAAAGGGTTCACTGCTTAATGCGCCAAAGGCACTACCTCAGTTACAAAATTGTAAAGAGGGAACAGGGTGAGCTGTTGAACTGGCGTATATGCACCATTAAAGTGGTCCCAAGAACTAGAAAAGGCCATCCATTCTCCTTCTCTTGCTCTAGAGTATTGAGCAAAAGTTTTATGCATGTGTGTAACTTGGGTGCACAGTACTGTATTTGTCAATGTGCAGTGGAGAGTATTTGTAAAGGATGTTGGGAATGATGAGGGCGGAGCGCTGCTGAGAGGTTGTGTGATAGGTGGCAGAGAAGGAGAGCCAGGAGTGGGGTTGGCACAGGTGGACGCACATGCAGCCCTGAGACACAAACAATTGGTTTATTGATCATTACAGAATGTCTCTCTGGTGCTTCCCACTCCCTCCCCACTCACTTCCCCCTTTCCCAATTATGATTCCCCTCTCCCTGCCCCGTTCCCACTCTCTGTCCCTAATAGAGACCCATATCAGAATCAGCTTTATCATCACTCACATATATCATGATTATTTTTGCCACAGCAGTACAGTGAAATACGTAAAATCACTACAGTACTATGCAATAGTCTTAGGCACCTTCACTTTATATATGTGCCTAAGACTTTTCAGACCAGGTCAGTCCTGTCCCCACCAGCACTGCTGATGTGATATGCCAGCCTTTCTCACTAGGCTCATCCCCATCCATCTCATCTGTTTCATCTGAATAATGTTGTCCTCCACCTTATCAGCTGGGATGATTTCTTTTGACCCAACGAGTATTCTATTTCTCCAAGCACACACAAAGTGCTGGAGGAACTCAGAAGTTAGGCAACATCTATGGAAGGGAATAAATAGTTGCTGTTTCGAGCCAAGACCCTTCATCTGGACTGGAAAGGAAGGGGGCAGAAGCCAGAATAATCAGGTGGGGGAAAGAGAAAGGAGTACAAGCTGACAGGTGATAGATGCAACCAGTTAAGTGTGGCCTCCTCTGCCACCATGACTTGGCCAAGCTCGGGTTGGAGGTACACCTCATATTCCCTCAAGGTAGCCTCCAACCTTATAGCATGACTATCAATTTTTCCAGTTTCTAGTAATCTTCCCCTCCCCCTTCCTTTTTCCGTTCCCCATTCTGGTTACCTTCTCACCCCTTCTCTTCTCCTCACTTGTCCTTCACCTATCTGGTTCCCTCATCCTTCCCTTTCTTCCATAGTCCACTGTCCTCTTGTATCAGATTTCATCTTCTTCAGTACTTTACATTTTTGGCAAATCCCCTCCCAACTGCTTACTTCCTCCACACTCTGCCACACAACTTTCTCCTCCCCTACCACCTGCCAGCTTGTGCTCATCCCCCACCACCTTCTTATTGCGCCTTCTTCCCAATTCCTTCCAGTCCTGATGAAGGGTCTCAACCCGAAATTTTAATGTTTATTCCCTTCCAGTAGATGCTGCCTGACTTGTTGAGTTCTTCCAGCATTTTGTGTGCACTACTCAAGAATCTTTTGCGTTTATGATTCCATTTAACTATTTCTTGTTGCCTCATTATAGGAAGGATATGCAAGCTTTCGAGAGTGTGCAGAGGGGATTTACCAACATACTACATGGATTGGAGAGCATGTCTTATGAGGATATGATGAGCCAGCTAGGGCTTTTTTCTTTAGAGTTATGGAGGATGAGAGGTGACTTGATAGAGGTGTATAAGATGATGAGAGGCATTGATCGTGTGGATAGCCAGAGGCTTTTTCCCAGGGCTGAAATGGCTAACATGAAGGGGCATAATTTTAAGGTGCTTGGAAAAAAGGTACTAAGGGGATGCCGGGGTAAATTTTTCACATAGAGAGTGGTGGGTGCATGGAATGTACTGCTGGCAGCAGTCATGGAAGCGGATACAATAGGGTCTTCCTGACACTGTAGTCCATCAGCCACTTCTTTGCCCATTCTCCTAATCTAAGTCCTTCTGCAGCCTCCCTGCTCCCACAGATGTTCGCGTCGTCCATAAACTTGGCCACGAAGTCATCAATTCTGTCATCCAAAACCAACTGCACATCACTGCATTTCTCAGCAAAGGTTTTATTCTCTTGTTGCATGTTCTCTGTGTTCAGAATTGAATCATATGGCCAGGTTCAGTCCAGTTCTGGTTTTCCTGATCTTCAACTGAACATACAATTCTGCTTCCTGCTGCTGTCCCTTCGATCTCTGTTTTTCCCACTTATTGTATGACTTTGGCTCTCTTTTACCTCATGCAACTGAGGAATGCAGTGTTGAGAAACTTGGCTTCTTGCTCTTGCTGTGTTTCCAAATTACTGATTACGTTGGTGTCTGTTGTAAAGGGCAGAATGGTTATTCTTTCTTTCATGTCTTTCTTCTGGAATGTTACAGACTTATTAACACCTAATTTAAATTGCATGAAATGGGACTAGATTGGATGATCTTTAAGTTAGTGATAAAAAATTTATTTCGCAACATCCTCTGGATATCCCTTCCAGAAAATTCATAATTAATAAATCTGTCCAAGTTGTGTAAATTGATTTTTTTTCTGTTGGCACAGTCACTGTGAAATTGGCATAGGATCCCCTAGCAGGCTGAAGAGTGAGAGGTTTTAAAAAAGGAGCTTTCACAGGATTTGGGGTATCTTTGCCAGCATAGGAGGCTTCATCCAGGTCGGGAAAATTTTTTAAATGGAGCTTTCACGGAATTTCAGTTGCGCGCTATCAGTCGAGTCAACACAGAAGGCCTCTCGCAGGCCAGAGAGATTTAAAACAAACTTTAATAGGATTTTGGCTGCTTTTAGTGGCGCAGTCATGATTCATTAGTGAGGGCAAATAAAATTAAGGTAGGTTCTAGCTGAGCAGCCATTGTCCATGTGAGTGGACCAGTGTTAGAGTGGAGTTTGGCTCATCAGGCTTGGGCAAGATACATATCTGTTAAATTTCTTCTTCTCCTCCTTTTAGTGTATAGTTAGAGCAGTGGGAAAGATTCCAAGAGCTGTGTTGTGTTCTTTGTGTGGTAAGTGGGAATTGTGGGAGATCTCCAGACCCCTGGATAACTGCAACTGCAGGTTCTCTGAGGCGCAGCTCCTCAGAGAACATGTCAAGGAACTTGATGACTTACGGTTCATATGGGAAACTGAGGAGATGATAGACAGAAGTTACCTAAGACCACAAGTCTATAAGATATAGGAGCAGAAATAGGGCATTTGGTCCTTTGAATCTGTTCCACCATGTCATTATGGCTAATATATTTTACCTCTGAATTCCAATCTCCTACCTTTTCTCCATATCCCTTCATGTCCGTACTAATTTCGAATCTATTAACTCTGCCTTAAATGTACCCAATGACTGGGCCTCCACAGCCGTCTGTGGCAACAAATTCCACAGATTCACCACTCTCTGAATAAAGACATTCATCCTCAACTCCATCCTAAATAAGAAGCTCTATTCTAAGGCTATGACATTTGATCTTAGTGTCCTCCACCACAGGAACCTTCCTCCCCAGATCCACTCTATTGAGGCCATTCAGCATTCGATAGGTTTCAATGACGTCACCCGTCATTTTTCTGAATTCAAGCGAGTGGTGGTTATATATATACACACACACACACTATTTCCCCTCCCCCCTTGGAAGTTTACATGTTTTATTGTTTTACAGCATTGAATCACAGTGGATTTAATTGGGCTTTTTTGACACTGATCAGAAAAAGACTCTTCCATGTAAAAGTGAAAACAGATCTCTACAAAGTGATCCAAATATAAAACACTACATAACTGATTGCATAAATATTCAACCCCCCCCCCCCTTTAAATAATACACACAAAATCATCACTGGTGCAGCCAATTAGATTTAGAAGTCACCTAATTAGTTAAATAGAAATCTGTAAAATGGAGTTAAATGGAGAAAATTTCTAAGTCACTCAATCACTGTTGGAGTACAGTTAAATCAATCATCAAGAAATGGAAAGAGTATGCTGTACATCTGCCTAGAGCAGGCTGTCCTCAAAAACTGTTACAGTGCAAGAAAGGGACTGGTGAGAGAGGCCACCAAGAGACCTGTGACAACTCTGCAGGAGTTACAAGCTTCAGTAGCTGAGATTGGAGAGACTGTGCATTCAACAACTGTTGCCCGAGTACTTCACCAGTCACAGGTTTATGAAAGAGTGGCAAAGAGAAAGCCACTAAAGGGAAAAAAAGAATTCACATGAAATTTCGGCCAGAGTGTGAAATCAGGCATGTGGGAGACTGAAGAAGGCCGGAAGAAGGTTCTATGGTCTGATGAAACCAAAATTGAGCCTTTTGGCCACCTGACTAAACATTACATTTGGCATAAGCCAAGCCCTCACATCATCAAAAATGCATCATTCCTGCTGTGAAGCATGGTGGTGGCTGCATCATGTTGTGTGGATATTTCACTGCAACAGGCCTTGGAAGGCTTGTGAAGGTAGCGGGCAAAATGAAGGCAGCAAAATACAAGGAAATCCTGGAGGAAAACCTGATGCAGTCTGTAAGAGAGCTATGACTTGGGAGAAGATTTGTTTTCCAGCAAGGGAAATGACTCCAAGAATTAGGCCAAAACTACTGAGAAGTGGCTTAAAAACAACAAAGTTAATGTCCTGGAGTGGCCAAGTCAGAGTCCAGACTTCAATCCAATTGAGAACTTGTGGCTGGACTTGAAGAGGACTGTTCACTCACGATCCCCATACAATTTGACAGAACTTGAGTAGTTTTGTAAAGAAGAATGAGGAAAATTTCAGTATACAGATGTGCAAAGCTGAGAGGCCTATCCACACAGACTCAAGGCTGTAATTCCTACCAAAGGTGCACCTACTAAATACTAACTTGAAGGGGGTGAATGCAATCAGTTATTTTGTGTTTTATATTTGTAATTAATTTAGATATACATACACTGTGCAATGCAAAAGTTTGGGCACCCCTGGTCAAAACCTCTGTTACTGTGAATAGTTAATTGAGTAGAAGATGAACTGATCTCCAAAAGTCATAAAGGTAAAGATGAAATATTCTTCTCAACACCTTAAGCAAGATTAGTGTATTATTTTTGCTTTGTACAATTTTAGAGTGAAAAAAAGGAAAGGAGCACCATGCAAAAGTTTAGGCACCCCAAGAGATTTGAGCTCTCAAATAACTTTTATCAAGGTCTCAGACGGTAATTAGCTTGTTGGGGCTATGACTTGTTCACAGTCATCATTAGGAAAGGCCAGGTGATGCAAATTTCAAAGCTTTATGAATTCCCTGATTCCTCAAACCTTTTCCCAACAATGAGCAGCCATGGGCTCCTCTAAGCAGCTGCCTAGCACTCTGAAAATTAAAACAAACGATGCCCACAAAGCAGGAGAAGGCTATAAGAAGATAGCAAAGTGTTTACAGGTAGCCGTTTCCTCAGTTCGTAATGTAATTAAGAAATGGCAGTTAACAGGAACGGTGGAGATTAAGTTGAGGTCTGGAACACCAAGAAAACTTTCCGAGAGAACTGCTTATAGGATTGCTAGAAAGGCAAATCTAAACCCCCGTTTGACTGCAAAAGACCTTCAGGAAGATTTAGCAAACTCTGGAGTGGTGGTGCATTATTCTACTGTGCAATGACACCTGCACAAATATGACCTTCATAGAAGAGTCATCAGAAAGAAACCTTTCCTGCATCCTCATCACAAAATTCAGCGTCAGAAGTTTGGAAAGGAAGATGTAAGCAAGCCTGATGCATTTTGAAACAAGTCCTGTGGACTGATGAAGTTAAAATGGAACTTTTTGGCCACAATGAGCAAAGGTACGTTTGGAGAAAAAAGGGTGCAGAATTTCATCAATAGAATACCTCTCCAACTGTTAAGAACGGAGGTGGATTGATCATGCTATGGGCTTGTGTTGCAGCCAGTGGAATGGGGAACAGTTCACTGGTAGAGGGAAGAATGAATTCAATTAAATACCAGCAAATTCTGGAAGCAAACATCATACTGTCTGTAAAAAAGCTGAAGATGAAAAGAAGATGCCTTCTACAACAGGATAATGATCCTAAACACACCTGAAAATCCACAATAGACTACCTCAAGAGGTGCAAGCTGAAGATTTTGCCATGGCCCTCACAGTCCCCTGATCTAAACACCATTGAAAATCTGTGGATAGACCTCAAAAGAGCTGTGCATGCAAGACGGCCCAAAAATCTCACAGAACTATCAAGCCTTTTGCAAGAAAGAATGGGCAAAAATCCCCCAAACAAGAAATAAAAGACTCTTAGCCGGCTACTGAAAGCGTTAATAAGCTGTGATACTTTACTTGTTTAGCTATTCACAGTAACAAATTTTGAGAAGTGCTTGCTCCAAATATATATATATATATATATATATATTTATATAAGGACGATTTAGCAGGTGAAGGTGTGGCTGAGGAACAAGGGGTAGGGGTTCAGATTTATAGACAATTGGGATCTCTTCTGGGGTAAGTTTGACCTGTACAAAGGAGATGGGTTACATCTGAACCTAAAGGGGACCAATATTCTTGCAGGCAGGTTTGCTACAGCTGTTGGGGAGGGTTTAAACTAATTTGGCAGGGGGATGGGAACCGGAACGATAGTGCTGAGGATGAGGTAGTTGGTTTACAAACAGAGGCAGTGTTTAGTGAGATTGCTAGCAAGGAGAGGCTGATGATAACGCAAAATTGCAGTCGACAGGATGAACTGCAATGTAAAAGGCGGACAAAATTGTGAAGGGTGAATATAGGACTGAAGGTGTTATATTTGAATGTGTGCAGTATATAGATGAACTTGCAGCACAGTTAGAGATTGGCATGTATGATTTTGTGGACATCACTGCATGTGGCTGAAAGATGATAATAGTTGGGAGTTTAACATCCAAGGATACACATTGTATTGAAAGGACAGGTAGGTAGACAGAGGGCTGGTGTGGCTCTGTAGGTAAAGTATGAAATGAAATCATTGGAATGAGAATAAGATCGGAAGCTGTTGAATTGTTGTGGGTAGAGCTAAGAATCTGCGAGGGTAAAAAGAACATGATGAGAGTGAAACAAAGACCCCCAAACAGTAGTAAAGGTAAGGTTTACAAATTACAATGGGAGATAGAAGATACAAGCCAGAAGATCAATGTTACAGAAATCATGGGAGATTTCAATATGCGAGTAGATTGAGAAAATTGGATCTCAAGAGAGAGAACTCATAGAACGCCTACAAGATTTTTTTTTTGGGCAGCTTGTGGTTGAGCCCACTAGAGATCAGTTATTCTGGATTGGGTGTTGTGTAGTGAATTAGATTTGATTAGGGAGCTTAAGGTAAAGGAACCGCTGGGAGACAGGAATCATAATATGATAGAATTCCCCCTGCTACTTGAGAGGGAGAAGCTTAAAGGACTGAAGGAGATTGATAGGTTCTTGATTAGCCATGGCATGAAAGATTACAGGGAGAAGGTGGGAGAATGATTTTGAGTGGGAAATAGATTGGCCATGATAAAATAGCAGAGCATTCTTGATGAGCTGAATGGCCTAATTCTGCTCCTATATCTAATGGTCCTATGGACATATTTTACCTTTATTTTTAGTGATACAGCACACTCACAGGCCCTTTTGCCCCAATGAGTCCCCACTGCCCAATGACATAAGTATGTCTTTGGAATGTGGCGGGAAACCCGAGTTCCTGGAGGAAATTGATGCGTTTGTGGGAAGAATGGATAAGTTCCTTATAGACGGACGGAGAATTGAACCTGAGTCTTGGCACTGTAATAACATCACGCCAACCGCTATGCTGCTGTGCTACCTCTGGTATAACAATATTTGGTCAATTTTCCTTGTCAGTTAATGAAAGGGTAAATTATAGTCTGCTGGTGGTGCCAAATTCCCCAAACTTAAACACATTAAAAATTAATCAATACCTCCAGTCTGCCAGCACAGTGTTTTGAGGAAATGAGTGCTTGAAGATCACCTCCGCTAGCTCCCTTTTGGTAGAGAAACATAAAAATCTACAGCACATTACAGGCCCTGCAGCCCACAATATTGTATCGACCATGTAACCTACTCTAATGCATTTCCCTCTATTTTTCTAAGTTTCATTTACCTATCTAAGAGTCCCTAAAAAGACCTTATTGTATCCACCTCTACCATCGTCGTTGGTAGAGCATTCCACACACCCACCATTCTCTATGTGAAAAACTTTCCTCTGACATCCCCCCTTGTACCTACTTTCAAGCACCTTAAAACTGTGCCTCCTCGCGTTAGCCATTACAGCTCTGAGAAAAAAAAAATCCTCTGGCTATCCACATGACCAATGCCTCTCATTAACTTATACACCTCTATCAGATCACCTCTCATCCTCCATTGCTCCAAGGAGAAAAGGCTCACTCAACCTATTTTCATAAGGCATGCTCTCCAACATCCTTGTAAATTTCCTCTGCACTCTCTCTATAGTATCTACATCCTTCCTGTAGAGAGGTAACCAGAACTGAACACAGTACAATACTTCAAGTGGGCCCTAACGAAGGACTTATAGAGAGGTGTACAAGATGGTAGGTATAAACGAAGTGGTCATTCAAAAGCTTTATCTGAGGGCAAAAATGTCTAATATGAGGACCATAATTTGAAGGTGATTGGAGAAAAGTATAATGGGGATGTCAGAGGTAAATTTATTATACAGAGAGATGTGTGTGCATGCAATGGCTTGCCAAGGTGGTGGTGGTTGTCCATTGTGTCCAACGATGACAGGAAACCCGTGTGGGAGAGCTTTTAAAGTGGAAAAGCCATTGCACTAGGACAGTTGCACTCTCTTGACCAGTCTGGGTCCAGTGGTACGGAACAAGCATCACAAACTGAGGTCTTCCTTGGCTGCAGTGGATGATAATGACATCTTCTATGCCTTGTCATGCCCTTCGCTCTGCATGGAGCGTTGCAGTTCCAGCAGGGCTGGTAGTACAGGCAAACATATTAAGGAGATTTAAGAGACTCTTAGATAGGCTCATGCATGATAGGAATATGGAAGTTTTGTTTCTTTTTCATGCTGGGGTTAGTGTTGATGTCTTTCCTTTCAACAACTCCTAGGGTTTTTTGTGGTTATCCACGGAAGACGAATTAGTATTGTGCATGCATATTTTGACAGTAAATTATACCTTTGGAAGCCTATGTGGAAGGAAAAGGTTAGATTACTGTTGGATTGGGTTAAAAGGTCAGATCAACAGCGTAGGTTGTAGCGTCTGTACTGTGCTGTAACGGTTCTATGTTCTAAACCCAGCAACAAAGCTGAAAAGTGATCACACTCCCTGCCTGCTGTACAGTTCAAGGACTGAGTCTATCTACAACACTGAAATAGTACCTCCACAACCAACACTCTGTTCTCTGCTTCATAATAGTAAGAGTCTTACAGCAACACAGAAAATATGCCATAGAGATGTACTAGAGTGTTTTTGGAAGACAGAAACATCCCCACACCATCTCTCCTGCTCCACGATCAATCAAAATGAAGCAGCATCTTGTAAGATACTGAGAACTTTGAGCTTCTATGAATGTGGAAGCCTTGGGAGAGTAGTGAAAGGAGTGCACTGCCCCCTCTGTTATATACCCACTCTGCTGTTCTTTGGGTTCTCATTCCCACCAT
Organism: Hypanus sabinus; assembly: GCF_030144855.1. Taxonomy (NCBI): domain Eukaryota; kingdom Metazoa; phylum Chordata; class Chondrichthyes; order Myliobatiformes; family Dasyatidae; genus Hypanus; species Hypanus sabinus. The sequence continues at coordinate 11,086,513 of NC_082706.1, forward strand.
TGGCAGAATCTCCAAGCCCATGCTGGCCTCACTGATTGCCTCAAAACCCACAGAACCTGAGGGAAAGTAATCTTTTGTTATATTGAAACATTCCTTTCAATGAAGATACACCAGCAAACCCAAGAACAGCTTCTATCACCCTGCTCTTAGACCCTTGAACAAAACTCTGATACACTAAGCATGAACTCTTGATCTCTCAATCTACCATTATTTCTTAACTTGCACTACATTTTCGAGTAAATTCAAAGTAAATTTATTTGCAAAGTATGTGTATGTTACCATATGCTACCTTGAGATTCACTTCCTTGCAACCATTTACAAAATAAAACAATATATAAACAATGACTAATAAGCAACCAATCTGCAGAAGAAGATGTGCAAATAAAAATAATGGCATCTTCTCCCTTTCTTTTCAGTCCTGAAGAAGGGGCTCAGCCTGAAACGTTGACAGTTTAGTCCTCTCCACAGATGCTGCCTGATCTGCTGAGTCCGATCAGCATTTTGTGTGTGTTGTGCTGGATTTCTAGCATCCGTAGAATCTCTCGTCCAAATAAAAGTAATGCTGAGAACACAAATTGTAAGGAGTCCTCGAATGTGACTCTGTAGGTCATAGAATCAGTTCAAAGTAGTGCTGAATGCTCTTGTCCACTCTGGTTCAGAAGCTTGATGGTTGAGGGGTAATAACTGTTCCTGAACCTGGTGGTGTGGGAATACCTAGACTTCTGTACCTCCTCCCTGGTGGTAGTAGTGAAAAGAGGACATGGCCTGGATGGTGGGTATCCTTGATGATGGATGCTGCTTTCTTGTGGCAGGGCACGGTGCAAATGTACTCAATGATAGGGAGGGATTTACCTTTGATGGATTGGGTTGTACCTACCACTCTCTGAACCCTTTTTCCATTCCTGGAAGTGGAATCTGAGGGGGAGCTTCTTCACTCAGAAGGTTGTGAGAGCGTTGAATTTTGATGCCAGTGGAAGTTGTAGATGCAAGATTGCTTCATTTAAGATTAGCTTGGATGTGTATGCACGAGAGAAGCATGAAGGACTACGATCTAAGTGCAGGTAGATAGGACCAGGCTAGCACCAACTAGATGGGCTGAAAGGCATGGTTCTGTGCCATGGTTCTCTATGACTCTGTGTTTCTAACCAGTACAACCCTAATCACTAAATTAGCAACACTGACTACCTTCATCCCTTTACACTTAAACAGATTTATTCTTTTCAATGGTTCAAAGGTTCCACTTAATATCAGAGAATGTTACAATCTACAACCTGACACCTGCAGACATCCTCAAAACAGAAGAAAGACCTCAAAGAATGAATGACAGAAAAAAAACGTAAGAACCCCAAAGCCTGCTGCCCCTTCCCATGCACAAGCAGCAGCAAGCAACATCAACCCACCCCTAATTATTCTAGCATAAAGCATCAGCATTCCCACCATCCAAGTAACAGCAAAGCCCCCAAGGAGAGACCATGGTCTACAGTCCATCAAAAACTAACTATTCACTCAAACATTTCAACATCCCTCAACCTATCTCTTTCACTAACAAGGGACAGACAGATATCAGCGAGAAGGGAGGCAAATATTCACTGTTTTGATGTTACAGTCACACTCTGCTTTTATTTCGAGTTCCCCAACTCGAGAATCAGTAGCAAACTCTCACTCACCACCGAGAGACTCGACATTCCGGCTCCCGCTACACTTCAGTTCACAACATCAGCGAGAATTCATGTCCACAGGGCTGTGCAAGGTTGCACCCCAAAGGTGCCCGACTTCAGGCTGAACTTGGACACATCGAAACGTAGCCAATTGGTGAGTTCCAAGAATGGGTACACACTGCAGTGCAGAACCAAGGTTTGAGTGTCACTGTAGGTCAAAGCCCCTGACAGGACCCCAGCCACCCTGATAAGGAAAACAGAGATGTTGGAAGAGGAAGAATTTAACTGTTTTGCTGATGGGCTGGGAGAAGTCACCCACTGGCGCCATCTTTAGCTCAGCCCCTTTTGCGTTCTTTCTTGTAAAAATTATGTGCAGTTTATGTATAACTTATGTTTTTGTATAAATGATGCTCATATGCTGCTATGTGCTTGTGATGTTGCTAGCAAGTTTATCTTTGCACCTGTGCATTGATGCACTTGTTCATGTGAGAATAACTTGACTTTGACTTTGAAATTTGGTGAATGTCTGAAGGACAGGTCAGTGGAAGGGTAATTCCAGCAGAGCCTCAGCCCTTACCCTTTTCCAACAGGTAGGAGCTTGTTGATCCCTGTGTGGATGGGGGGGGGCAGGGATTGCAGGGAGGATGTGTAAGCTGTCGATAGCAGCATGACACGGGGAGGCATTCAAGTACAGGGGAATTGGTAGGGTAATTGACCCATTGTACTGCGTACATGAGTGGTGGAATCTGGGTAAAGTTCATGAGAATGTGAGGAAAATTAAATATGGCACTAATGTAGGGACTATTGGTCTTATGGTCATAATGGCTTGTTGTTGGGGCACTGCAAATTTGGTGGGCTGAATAGCCTGATATGTGCTGTGTCCACTAAGACTCTATGTTGAAATTGTATAAGAAATTGGTGAGGCCTAATTTGGAGTAGCTTTGGTCACCAACCTACAGGAAAGAAGTAAATAAGTTTGAAGGAGTACAGAAAAAAATGTAGGAGGATGTTTTGGGGTCTGGAGGACATGAGTTATAAAGAAAAGATTGAACAGGATAGGACTTTATTCCTTATAATGTAGAAGATTGAGAGGAGATTTGATTGAGGTATACAAAATGATGAGGGGTACAGATAGAATAAATGCAAGCAGGCTTTTTCCACTGGGGTTTTCCACTTCTCCCTGACTCCAAAACAATGGAAGGAGAAAGGAATATATATGATGTTATCATGGGAATAGCTCCAGTAGTGAGAAGGAAGCTGAATAAAGGAAGAAGAGAGGTGAAAAAGAAAAAAAAATGCTTAAAAGAGAGCCATGTTGAAACAATGTGATTTAGATTCAGATTCAGATTTAGTTATCACATGTACATCAAAACATATCGTAGAGTGCAATGCATTATTTGCGTTAACAATCAGCAAACCCCAGGAGATGCTGAGGGCAGCATGTTCTAGGGTCAACATAGCATACCCACAATGTTCAGCAGAAGCAACAACAATAACAATAAAACAAAGCAGCAATGGCAACACAAGCCCCTTTTCCCATCCCTCTCACCCAACTGCACAGCCAGGCCTCCAAACCCACCAAGGACAGGCCAATGTTGGGCCCTTGAAGAATGAATTGGGTGAAATTGTTATGGGAAACAGAGAAATGGCAGAAGAATTTAATAAATACTTTAGATCTGTCTTCACTAAGGAAGACACAAGCAATCTCCCAGATGTATGGATGGGCCAAGGACATACGGTATCAGAGGAAATGAAACAGATTGACATTAGGAAGGAAACGGTGATGAGTAGACTGATGGGACTGAAGGCTGACAAATCCCCAGGTCCAGATGGTCTGCATCCTAGGGTACTAAAGGAGGTGGCCCTGGAAAGTGCGGATGCATTGGTAATCATTTTCCAATGTTCCTTAGATTCAGGATCAGTTCCTGAGGATTGGAGAATGGCTAATGTTATCCCACTTTTTAAGAAAGGAGGGAGGGAGAAAACAGAGAACTATCGACCTGTCAGCCTGACATCAGTGGTGGGGAAGATGCTAGGATGCATTATTAAAGATGAAATAGTGGCATATCTAGATAGCAGTGATAGGATTGGGCCGAGCCAGCATGGATTTACCAAGGGTAAATCATGCTTGACTAATCTATTGGGAGTTTTTCGAGGATGTAACCAGGAAGTTAGACAAGGGAGATCCAGTGGATGCAGTGTACCTCGATTTTCAGAAGGCACTTGATAAGGTCCCACATAGGAGATTGGTGGGTAAAATCAAAGCTCATGGCATCGGGGGGAAGACATTGACATGGATAGAAAATGGTTGGCAAAGCAAAGTGTTACATACCCGTGACACGTGACAGTGGTACCCTTGTCACGTGATTGGGGTTGAAGCTATACTGGACTTGAGGTAATGGTCTTGTGATGGTGGAGTAACGTCATTTTCCCGCCGGTAGAGGTCATGTGACAGGTTTTTTTAACAGGGTATAAAAGGAGGACCCCTCCCTGGGAGGAGGGGCAGTTCGTGGCTGGATTTGCCATGTTGACTTCATGCCACTGCGTGATTTAATGATATTACGCAGTTTAGTTGAAAGATGAAGTTTTATCTAATGCCTAAAGTTTAAAAGGTCATTGCCAGCAGTTTCTTTATAATACTGCTAGTTGAGAATCAGTGGAGAGTGAAGATCGGAGTTTGGGAGTTAAAAGATCGAGGAGAATCGATTTTGACGGTGAAACAGGTTCGACCTTGTTTGATCCTCATTCGGAAGGAATTCGTTGACTGTTCTCGTGTTAATCCCTGTGAAATAGCAGAAAGGATTGGGAACAGTTTAGTAAAGGAAAGGTCAGTGCCTTTAAGCCGTCCCATTTGTCCATCTACGTAAAATTCTTCATGGGAAAAGTAGTTCGACTGGGAATTGCAACAACACGACTTGAAAGAGAATTTAAGTCATCTTAAAAAGTCTCTCCCTTAAATGAACTGTGAGCATTTTGAACCTTTGCAATACTACTTTGAAGAACTGTTTTTGCAACATCGCTTTAAAAACTGTTTAAGCTGCCGCACAGCAGCTGATTTCTGGTTACGTTAGTGATTTGTTTACTTTTGGGGAGTTTTCAGTGTTTAATTAACATGTTATTTGTTATAAAAACCCCTGCCTAACTCATATATTTATTGTTGCTTGAATCCGTAACAAAAGGGTAGTGGTGAATGGGTGTTTCTTGGAATGGCAGGTGGTGGCTAGTGGGGTGCCACAGGGCTCGGTACAGCTATTTATGATTTACATCAATGATTTAGATGGAGGCATTGAGAATAACATCAGCAAATTTGCTGATGATACGAAGCTGGGTGGCAGTGTGACATGTGATGAGGATGTTAGGAGAATTCAGGGTGACTTGAATAGGCTGGGTAAGTGGGCAGATACTTGGCAGATGATGTTTAATGAGATGAAGTGTGAGGTTATCCACTTTGGGAGTAAGAACAGGAAGGCAGATTATTATCTGAACGGTGTAAAGTTAGGTAAGGGAGAAATACAAAGGAGTCCTTGTTCATCAGTCACTGAAGGTGAATGAGCAAGTGCAGCAGGCAGTGAAGCAGGCTAATGGAATGTTGGCCTTTATTACAAAGAGAATTGAGTACAAGAGCAAGGAAGTCCTCTTGCATTTGTATGGAGCCATGGTGAGACCACACCTGGAGTATTGTGTACAGTTTTGGTCTCCAGGGTTAAGGAAGGACATCCTGGCTGTAGAGGAAGTGCAGCGTAGATTCGCGAGGTTAATTCCTGGGATGTCCAGACTGTCTTATGCAGAGACGTTAGAGAGACTGGGCTTGTACATGCTGGAATTAAGGGGATTGAGAGGGGATCTGATTGAAACATATAAGATTATTAAGGGATTGGACAAGATGAGGTAGGAAATATGTTCCAGATGCTGGGAGAGTCCAGTACCAGAGGGCATGGTTTGAGAATAAGGGGTAGGTCATTTAGGACAGAGTTAAGGAAAAACTTCTTCTCCCAGAGAGTTGTGGGGGTCTGGAATGCACTGCCTCGGAAGGCAGTGGAGGCCAATTCTCTGGATGCTTTCAAGAAGGAGCTAGATAGGTATCTTATGGATAGGGGAATCAAGGGATATAGGGTCAAGGCAGGAACCGGATATTGATAGTAGATGATCAGCCATGATCTCAAAATGACAGTGCAGGCTCGAAGGGCCGAATGGTCTACTACTGCACCTATTGTCTATTGTCTACCTCCAGGCCCCCAGGCCCTGTTCTTCATTGTTTACTTAAAAGAAAACCAAAACCTCTCTACAGACAGGGAGATATTAAGTCATTAGTAAGGAAGGTTACACTGGTATCTTCAGTTCAGGATGACCCTTGTTTGGAGGCAAAAGCCAGAGGTGAAGTATGATTGTATGCTTTGACCTTACTTTACATAACATTCAATTGAAGGAAGAATGATAGAGATGCAAGTTTACAAGGAGCACGTAAGCCTAAACCAGACATGTTGGATCTCTGTTTAAACAATTTTCTGACCCTTGGAGTTCTTCCAGGAGTCAAGAATGAAGGGCAGTCATTATTCTTAAATTAGTTTATTTTAGAATCCAAAAAGCACACAAATACTAACCAAACTAAGTAAACAGCTGAGATGTTATGCTCAGATGCTAAGCTTTTCCCCCAGCTGTTGTGGACCCTTTCCAGTTTGCTTATTGCTCAAATCGATCCACTGATGATGCCATTGCTTCTGCCCTCCACTCTGTCATGTCCCACCAAGAAAATGGGGTCTCATATGCCAGACTGGTGTTTATAGACCAGCTCAGCACTTAACAGTATCATACCCTAAAAACCAGTGGAGAAACTGTCCTCGCTGGGTCTCAAATCCTCCCTCTTTAACTGAGTCCTGGACTTCTTAACAGAAAGCCACCTTTAGAGTGTGTGGACAGCAACATCTCCAGTCCCATTATGCTGAGCACCAGCTGCATGCTCAGCCTGCTGCTGATGCATGACTGTGTCGCAGGATTCAACCTAAATCGTATCATCAAATCTGCGAATGACACTACGGTGGTTGGACGCATCAACAACGATGATGAGTCAGAATACAGAGAAAAAGTGGAGTGGCTGGTGGACTGGTGTGAAGATAACCCAAGTCTGAAAGTGAAGAAGACCAAGGAAGTGATTATGGACTTCAGAAAGGTGCAAATGAACCATTTCCCTCTGTGCATACATGGATCTTCACTAAAGAGAGCAAAGTGCACTGTGTTTCTGGGAGTTCACATCACGGATGACCTCACCTAATCCTTCAAAATCAACCTCCGGAATAAGAAGGCACAGTAGCGCCTCCACTTCCTAAGAAGATTGAGGCAAGCAGGCTTCCCCCCACCCTCCCCCCAACTTAACTGTGTTTTACAGGAGCACCATTGAGAGTATCCTAACAAGTTGCATCTCCATCTGATAAGGGAGCAGTTGAGCATTGGACCAGAAGTCCCTACAAAGGACTGTGAGAATGCCCGAGAAGATCATAGGGGTCTCCCTACAATCCACTGGGAACATTTATCAGGAGTGCTGTGTTCTTAGTATTATTAAGGACCCCACCCATCCATCCAGCATCCTCCTTGACTTTCTACCACCAGGCAGGAGACTCAGTTGCGTAAAAAGAACGGTCAGGATGGGAACAACTACATCACATGGGTAATGTGCTAACCAAATACAAATCTATAAAGAGCATTACTGAAAAAACAATGGTTTCCAACAGACAACTCAGCTGGTCAGGATGCAATTTTTATGAGGCTACTGATGGAGATGAGGGTGAATACCTATAATTGGCATATCAGGAAGGCATGTGGTCGCGCAGTGGTTAGCCCAACCATCCAGATTCAAATCCTGCTGCTGTCTGTAAGGAGCTTGCACTTTCTCCCTGTAAATGCATGGGTTTCCTCCAGGTGCTCCGGTTTCCTTCCACAGTTCAAAGATGTATGGGTTGATAGGATAATATATTTTCCTTATAAATTGACCACTTGGTTGCTGGGCAACTTGGCTTGAAGAGCTGGAAAAGCCAATTCTACACTGTATCTCAATCAATTTAATACAGAGTAAGATTTAAAATCTGGTTGAATGGTGCCACAGCAACAAATTCTCTCAATGTCAGAAAACCAAAAAATTGATTATTGACTGCAGGAGGAGGAAACCAGAGATCTATGAGCCATTCCTCATTAGGGGATCAGAGGTGCAGAGGGTCTGTAATTTTAAATTCCTTGTTGTTATGACGTCAGAGGATCTGACCTGGAATCAGCATGTTAAGCACCATTACAAAGAAGGCATGACAGCGCCTCTACTTTCTTAGAAGTTTGCACAGATTCAGCCTGGCATCTAAAACTTTGACAAACTTATATAGATCCAGGGTAGTTGTATCATGGCTTGGTATGGAAACACTAACGCCCAATAACAAAAAAGCCTACAAAATTTGGTGGATACAGTCCAGTCCATCACAGGATAAAACCCATCCCACCACTGAGTACATCTATAAGGAGCTCTACCACATCCATCATCAAGAAACCCCACCGTGCTCTCTTCTCATTGGTGCCATTGGGAAGGAGGTAGAAGAGATTTAGGTCCCATACTATCAGCTTCAGGAAGTTATTACCTTTCAACTATCAGGCTCTTGAACCAGCTTGGATAACTTCACTCACCTCAATACTGAACTGATTCCACAACCTATGAACTCGTTTCAAGGTTTCTATAAATAGACAATAGACAGTAGGTGCAGGATTAGGCCATTCAGCCCTTCTAGCCAGCATCGCCATTCACTGTGATCATGGCTGATCATACACAATTCCTGTCCTCTCCCCATATCCCTTGACCCCGCTATCTATAAGACCTCTATCTAACTCTCTCTTGAATGCATCCAGAGACTTGGCCTCCACTGCCTTCTGGGGCAGAGCATTCCACATTTTCACCACTCTCTGGGTGAAAAAGTTTTTCCGCATCTCTGTTCTAAATGGCCTAACCCTTATTCTTAAACTTTCGCCTCTAGTTCTGGACTCACCCATCAGCGGAAACATGCTTCCTGCCTCCAGTGTGTCCAATCCCTTAATAATCCTATTATGTTTCAATCAGATCCCCTCTCATCCTTCTAAATTCCAATGTATACAAGCCCAGTCGCTCCAATCTTTCAACATATGACAGACCCGCCATTCCAGGAATTAACCTTGTGAACCTACGCTACACTCCCTCAACAGCAAGAATGTCCTTCCTCAAATTTGGAAACCAAAACTGCACATGATACTCCAGGTGGGGTCTCACCAGGGCCCTGTACAGCTGCAGAAGGACCTCTTTACTCCTATACTCAGTCCCTCTTGTTATAAAAGCCAGTATGCCATTAGCTTTCTTCACTGCCTGCTGTACCTGCATGCTTGCTTTCATTGACTGATGTACAAGAACACCTAGATCTCATTGTACTTCCCCTTTTCCTAACTTGACTCCATTTAGATAGTAATCTGCCTTCCTGTTCTTGCCACCAAAGTGGATAACCTCACATTTATCCACATTGAACTGCATCTGCCATACATTTGCCCACTCACCCAACCTGTCCAAGTCACCCTGCATTCTCATAACATCCTCCTGACATTTCACCCTGCCACCCAGCTTTGTGTCATCAGCAAATTTGCTAATGTTACTTTTAATCTCTTCATCTAAATCATTAATGTATATTGTAAACAGCTGCGGTCCCAGCACCGAACCTTGCGGTACCCCACTGGTCACAGCCTGCCATTCTGAAAGGGACCCGTTAATCACTACTCTTTGTTTCCTGTCAGCCAGCCAATTTTCAATGCATGTCAGTACTCTGCCCCCAATACCATGTGCCCTAATTTTGCCCACTAATCTCCTATGTGGGACTTTATCAAAAGCTTTCTGGAAGTCCAGGTACACTACATCCACTGGCTTTCCCTTGTCCATTTTCATACTTACATCCTCAAAAAACTCCAGAAGATTAATCAAGCATGATTTTCCCTTCATAAATCCATGCTGACTCAGACTGATCCTTCTACTGCTATCCAAATGTGTCGTAATTTCAACTTTTATAATTGACTCCAGCATCTTTCCCACCGCTGACGTCAGGCTAACCGGTCTGTGTAATTCCCTGTTTTCTCTCTCCCTCCTTTCTTGAAAAGTGGGACATTAGCCACCCTCCAATTAGCAGGAACTGTTCCTGAATCTATAGAACATTGGAAAATGATTACCAATGCGTCCACGATTTCTAAAGCCACCTCCTTAAATACCCTGGGATACAGACCATCAGGTCCTGGGGACTTATCAGCCTTCAGACTCAACAGTCTATCCAACACCGTTTCTTGCCTAATATAAATTTCCTTCAGTTCATCCTTTACCCTAGTTCCTTTGGCCACTATTACATCTGAGAGATTGTTTGTGTCTTCCCTAGTGAAGACAGATCCAAAGTATCTGTTCAACTCATCTGCCATTTCCTTGTTCCCCAAAATAAATTCACCCGTTTCTGTCTTCAATGGCCCAATTTTGGTCTTAACTATTTTTTTGCTATTCACATACCTAAAGAAGCTTTTACTATCCTCCTTTATATTCTTGGCTAGCTTACCTTCATACCTCATTTTTTCTTGGCGTATTGCCTTTTTTGTTATCTTCTGTTGCTCTTTAAAAGCTTCCCAGTCCTCTGGTTTCCCACTCATCTTTGCTATGTTATACTTCTTCTCTTTTATTTTTATTCTTATACTGCCCTTTACTTCCCTCATCAGCCACGAGGGAAGTAAAGTAAGTTCTCGTATAATTTCACACTTGTTTTTGTATTTCCATGTATTATCTTTTTTTGCACATCGGTTGTTTGTTAGTCTTTATTTGGGTGTAGTTTTCCATTGCTTCTATTTATTTACTAGAATGTTACCTGGGTTTCAACACCTAAATTACAGAGAAAATTTGAACAAGTTAGGTCTTTATTCCTTGGAACGTAGAAGGTCGAGGGGGGACTTGATAGAGGTATTTAAAATTATGAGGGGGATAGATAGCATTGACGTGGATAGGCTTTTTCCATTGAGAGTAGGGGAGATTCAAACAAGAGGACATGAGTTGAGAGTTAAGGAGCAAACGTTTAGGGGTAACACAAGGGGGAACTTCTTTGTTCAGAGAGTGGGAGCTGTGTGGAAGTGGTAGAGGCTGGTTTGATTTTGTCATTTTAAAAAAATTGGATAGATATATGGACAGGAAAGGAATGGAGGGTTATGGGCTGAGTGCGGGTAGGTGGGACTAGGTGAGAGTAAGCGTTCAGCACGGACTAGAAGGGCCGAGATGGCCTGTTTCCGTGCTGTAATTGTTATATGTTTATATATTTCTTTGTTCTTTGTGAATGTCAACTGTGAACTTCCAAATATAACTCCTCTGAATAAATTTCACTGCAATCTGCAGCCTGTAATTTCCCTTAAAGTAACATACTTTTGAACTGTCTTAACAAACTAGTAATTTCACCACCTTCTGAAGGACTCGGTGGACTTAACTCTCAAGCACGCAGGTGCAGCACCCTTAAGCAGATGAAAGTACATCGCCATGGCTGTAAGAAAGGGAAGTGGGGAGGGCTCTAAGCCAGAATGAAACACCAGAGAATAAAAGATTCATGTTTTCTGGAAACATGACTCACTCCGACATGTTGGATACATTGGTAAGACCCAATGGCTTCTTGATACACAATATGAAACAGACTGCTGATTCAGAGAAGTCTTAAGTCTTGTCACATTTCACTCAAATTCATTTACCTCATCACTGAACTGTTACCACAACCCATGGACTCACTTTCAAGGTCTCTTCATCTCATGTTCTCAAATTTTATCACTTTATTTATTTATCTATCTTTTTTTCTTTTGTATTTGCACTTTTTTTTGCACATTGACAATAAAAAGTGACATGACTTGACTCGGGTGCGGTCTTTCATTAATTCTAATGTGTTTCTTGGTTTACTATGTATGACTACAAGAAAATGAATCTCAGGGTTATATGGTGAGATATCCGTACTTTGATAATAAATTTACTTTGAACTATGAAGAATAAAGAACGATTTGCCATAACCTTCCTAGGTAAGGCAGTGGGGGGGAGGGGTTTGAATAAGAATATGCCAGCAGCTGTAGGCAAGTCAGATAAACTTGTTTGTGGAGTGGCCTTTAGAAATAAACTGGAAACATGTTAATTTGCATTTGGAGAAGCTTGAGTAAATGATTGAGAACCAGATAAATCAGATTTAACCCATCTGAATTTTCTACTGACTACTAGAGAGATTGGTGAATGGAGCCCTATTCCAGAACTCAGGATAGTGGGAACACAATCAGTCAATGTAAGCAAGAGCGAAATGGATAAGGCCTGAAGGAAGAATAATTTGTCAGTGAAAGACCAGGGGAATGCGACTGACAGAGGCAATTATTTTTATTCCTTCTTTTTGTATTTGCAGTTTGTCGAATGCCCTATTTGGGCGGTCTTTTCATTGATTCTGTTATGGTTACTATTCTATAGATTGAGTATGACCATAAGAAAATGAGTTTTAGGGTTGTACTTTCACAATAAAATTTACTTTGAAATTAGATTGAGTACGCCCACAAGAAAATAGATCTCAGGATTTTTATGGTGACATATATGTAATCTCATATTAAAATTTACTTTGAACTTTGAGATTCTTAAAGAAGAGTTTCCACTTTGATTCATAAAATTTGATTCACCTTTACTCTTCATCCCTCACCTTCCTCAGTCACCTTTTCACAACACAGATTCAGAGACTTTAGCCCATCAATAGTCTTCTATGCCTTGTTAATTCAAATACTCATCAAGATCTTTCTTAAATGCTGTGAGACTATCTGCTGCCAGGCATTGTGTTCCAAATTCTAAAACCCTCTGCATGTAAAAGTTCTAGCTCAGATTCTCCTCTGAACCTCTTCCTGCTTTACCCCAAAGCTACGTACTCAAGTCCATAAGACAAAGGAGCAGAATTAAGCTATTCAGCCCATCAAATTTCTACACCATTTCATTATGGCTTATTTATTTTCCCTCTCAACCACATTCGCCTGCCTTCTCCCCATAGCCTCTGACATCTTTACTAATCAGGAACCTATCAACCTCACTTCAAATATACCTAGTGACTTGACCTGCACACCCATCTGTGGCAATGAATTCCACAGATTCACCACCCTCTAGCAAAAAAAATCCCTCCTCATTGTTTGAGCGATTTTTGTTCTCTGCCTCGGAATTCCCCCCCCCCCCCCCATGTGCATCTACACTCATCTATTCTAAAGGCACATTCGTCTATTCTGAGGCCGTTCCCTCTCGTTAGTGACCCCTCCCTCATAGGACACATCCTCTTCATATCCACTCCATCTAGATCTTTCAATATTCAATAAGTTTCAATGAGAACCCCACTCATTCTTGTAAACACTAGCGACTATGGACCCAAAGCCATCATACGTTCCAAATATGTTAAGCCTTTCATCCCTGGGATCAGTGAATTTCCTCTGCACCCTCTCCAATGCCAGCAGATGTTTTCTCAGACAAGGGGCACAAAACTGCTCACAATACTCCAAGTGCAGTCTGACCAATGCCTTATAATGCGTCAGCATTACATTTTTGCTTTTATATTCTAGTCCTTTCCACATGAATGCTGACATCACATTTGCCTTTCTTACCAATGACTCAATGTGCAAGATAACTTTTAGGGAATTCTGCACAAGGACTCTCAAATCCTTTTGCGCCTTTTATTTTTGAATTTTCTCCCCATTTAGAAAATTATCTACACCTTGATGCCTTCTATCAATGTCCATGACCATACACTTCCCTGCACTATATTTAATCTGCCCTTTCTTTTCCCATTCTCCTTCTCTGTCTAAGTCCCTGCATCCTCAACACTACCTGCCCCTCCACCTGTCTTCATATCATCTGAAAAGATTGGCTACCAAACCATCAATTCCATCATCCAAATCATTGACATATAACATGAAAAGATGTGGTCCCAGCACTAACCTCTAAAGAACACCACTGGTCACCGGCAACCAACCTTTTCTGGTTCCCACCTTTATTCCCACTCTTTGCCTCCTGCCAGTCAGCCAATCTTCTCTCCATGCTAGTATCTTTCCTGTAATACCTTGGGTTCTTATCTTGATAAGCAGCCTTAAATGTGGAAACTTGTCAAAGGCAAGACCTTCTGAAACTCCAAGTAAACAACACCCACTGACTCTCTTTTGTCAATCCTGCCTTTTATTTCCTCAAAGGATTTTAAAAGATTTGTCAGGCAAGATTTCCCCTTAAAGGAACCGGGCTGACTTTGGCCTATTTAATCATGTGCCTCGAAGTACCCTGAAATCTCATTATTAATGGGCGCCAACATCTTCCCAACCACTGACATCAGTCTAAGCTGGCCTATAATTTCCTTTTTTTCTGGTTGCCTTCTTTCTTAATGAATGGAGTGACATTTGCAATTTTTCAGTCCTCTAGAAGCATTCCAGAATCTAGTTATTCTTGAAAGATCACTACTAATGCCTCCACAATCTATCTTTTTCAGAACCCTGGGGTGTAGTTTATCTGGTCCGGGTGACTTACCTACCTCCAAACCTTTCAGCTTCCCAAGCACCTTCTCCTTAGTAATTGCAACTACACTCAGTTCTGCTACCTGACACTCCTGAATTTCAAGCATACTGCTAGTGTCTTCCACAGTGAAGACTGATGCAAAATACTTATTCAGTTCATCCGACATTTCCTTAGCCCCCAAAACTACATCTCCGGCGTAATCTTCCAGAGGTCCGAAATCCATTCTAGACTCTGTTTGTATATCTGAAAAAACTTTTTGTATCCTCTTTTATCTTATTGAGTACTTATCTTCATATTTTATCTTTTCTCTTTTTAGACTTTCTTTGTGGCCTTCTATTTTTTTTAAAGCTTCACAATTCTCTATCATGCTTTATCTATCTCCTGTTCTAATTTGTACCCCACATCTTGGCTACTGTTCAGAGGCCTGTATATAACTCCTAACAGGGTCTTTTTACCCTTGCAGTTTTTTAGCTTTACAAGGATGTTACATCTTCCAATCCTATGTCACCTTTTTCTGAGGATTTAATTTAATTTTTTACCAACCGAACCACCCAACTCCTCTGCCTACCTGTCTGTCCTTTTGATGCAATGTCTATCCATGGATGCTAAGCTCCCAACTATAATCTTCATACAGCCATGACTCATCAATGCTCACAATGTCATACCTGCCAATCTCTAACTGTGCTACAAGATCATCTACCTTATTCCGTATACTGCTTGTATTCAAATATAACACCTTTAGTCATGTATTCATCACCCTTTTTGATTTTGCCCCCATGTTATTTCAACAAATCCCACTGACAGTAGTTTTTTCCTATCATCTGTCTTCTTCATAGTCTCTCTACACATTGCACTGACTTGTATACCAACTACCCCATCCTCAGCCCTATCATGCTGATACCCTTCTCCCAGCCAAATTAGTTTAAATCCTTCCCAAGAGTTCTAGAAAACCTCCCCGCAAGGATTATGGTGCCCTTGAGTTCAGGTGTAACCCGTCTTTTTTGTACAGGTCATGTCCTCCCCAAAAGGGATCCCTAGGATCCAGAAATTTGAAACCAAGCCCTCTGCACCAATTCCTCACTCACACATTCATCTGCCAAATCATCCTATTCTTACCCTCACTGGCACGTGGCTGATGCACCATCAATAACTCACACTGAGACGTAAGGCGAGATATCGGCTTTTATTGACTGGAAGAAGGAACCAGGAGTGAGTGTCCATCATACTATGTCCTGGAGACTGAGGCCGAGCGTCAGGCCTCAGATCGCCTTTATACAGGGGCCTGTGGGAGGAGCCACAGGAGCAGTCAGCAGGGGGTGTGTCCAGACAGGCACATAGTTCACCACAGTGGCATAGGCAGCAATCCAGAGATTATTACCCTTGAGGTCCTGCTTTTCAGCTTTCTACCTATATTTCACTATATTCTCTCTTCAGCACCTCATCGCTTTTCCTACCTAAAATGGAACCTAATATGCACCATGACTTCCGGCTGTTTAACCACCCCCTTAAGAATGCTGTGGAACCCAGCTGAGACATTCCTAGTTCTTGATACCTCTCTGTTGGAATCGGTTGTGTTTTTAATAGATTTTATAAGATAATCAATGCAAGACTAAAATCCTAATAATTTGTATCTTTAACAAACTCCTGTATTTTTCACAGTATGTGGTGGTTTGTCTCCACTTGCTGGCAGGAACACAGTATAGCAGTTACATAAGGTTTGTTACCTTTTCATTTTTTAATTGGTTAAGTGTTACATTACTCATGTGTTATGCCTCCAAAAGGACCACAACCTTGTCATGGTTTGGTGGCTTGTGTGCATCAATGACCCGGAGAGCTATATTAGCTGGAGTCAGGGCTTTATGTGTTTGCATTTAGTAGGGTCATCCATGCCAAACAGGTCAAAGGAACAGACTAAGTCAAGTCAAGTCAAGTCACCTCTTATTGTCATTTTGACCATAACTGCTGGCACAGTAAAAACGAGACAACATTTTTCAGGACAATGGTGCTACATGAAACAATACAAAAACTACACTGAACTACATAAAACAACAGAAAAACTACACTAAACTACAGGACTGCATAAAATGCACAAAACAGTGCAAGCACTACAATAAATAATAAACAATAGGCACAGTAGAGGGCAGTAGATTGGTGTCAGTCCAGACTCTGGGTTTTGAGGAGTCTGATGGTTTGGGAGAAGAAACTTTTACACAGTCTGGTCGTGAGAGCCCCAATGCTTCGGTGCCTTTTCCCAGGTGGCAGGAGGGAGAAGAGTTTGTATGAGGGGTGCGTGGGTCCTTCATAATGCTGTTTGCTTTTCAGACGCAGCATGTGGTGTAAATGTCTGTAATGGCAGGAAGAGAGACCTTGATGATCTTCTCAGCTGACCTCACTATCCGCTGCAGGGTCTTACGATCAGAGATGGTGCTATTTCTGAACCAAGCAGTGATGTAGCTGCTCAGGATGCTCTCAATACAACCTCGGAAGAATGTGATGAGGATGGGGGGGTGGGAGATGGACTTTCCTCAGCCTTTGCAGAAAGTAGAGATGCTGCTGGGCTTTCTTTGCTAAGGAGCTGATGTTGAGGGACCAGGTGAGATTCTCCTCCAGGTGAACACCAAGAAATTTGGTGCTCTTAACGATCTCTACGAAGGAGCCGTCAATATTCAGTGGACAGTGGTCGCTCCGTGCCCTCCTGAAGTCAACAACTATCTCTTTTGTTTTGTTCACATTCAGAGACAGATTGTTGGCTCTCCACCAGTCCATTAGCCGCTGCACCTCCTCTCTGGAAGCTGCCTCGTCGTTCTTGCTGATGAGACCCACCACAGTCGTGTCATCGGCAAACTTGATGATGTGGTTCGAGGCTGTGTGTTGCAGCACAGTCGTGGGTCAGCAGAGTGAACAGCAGTGGACTGAGCACACAGCTCTGGGGGGCCCCGTGCTCAGTGTGAAGGTGTTGGAGATGCTGCTTCCAATCCACCAGAGAGGTCCACCGGTCCTCTAGGTTCAGGGATTCAGCTCAGGTAACAACCCTGACTAGTAAAAACAAAATTGGTATGAAAGAATCCTTTTACATATTAACGCAAAGGTATTCCTGTGTCTCCACTTAGGTCTTGTGGGACTGAAAACTGAGAGGAAGCTACTGACATGATGAAGGAAGCCTTTAACAGCACTAGAGATAGATGACCATTGTTGTCCAGCGATGTAACAGGAGGTAACACACGTATTATAATTGGGTAACCTTTTGATTGGATTTTCTTATCTAAGGATTCTGGATTATAAAGGTGATAAATTTTTGCAAAAGCACCTTCTTTAATCTCTTTCTTTGCTTGATCACTCCTTTTTGACTCTGTCAGCTCCTCACTTAGTTTCTCATGCTCTGTATCTTTATTTAAATATCAAAATAAACAATTGTGAAGAATCAAAGTCTTTCATTCATTCTTGAAATCCTAGAAGAACCTGAGGATCGGAAATTACCAAGATCCGGCATCTGTTACAGGGAAAAGCTTCATTCTATATTCCTGTCCATACCTTTCAATGTTGTATCCTTCTAACTGAAATGCTGAATCCACTTTCAAGGACTCTGAAACTCATGATATTAGTTCTGTCACTTGCCCTGCGTCATTTGCTAACAGCAGATCCAGTATTGCATGCCCTCTCATTGGGACTTCTACGTTCACAATGACCAGACAGAAGCCTCTGAATCGTCCTTCCTGAACTATGACTTCCCCTCTACCATAGTGCATGGAGCCCTTGGGATTTACTTCCCACACCTCTGCTCTCATCATTTCACCTCTTGGACAAACAAAGCAGCGAGTTCCACTGGTCCTCATTTTTCACCCCCACCTGCCTTCACATTTTCTCTGGCTCCAACAAAATTCTGCTACTGGACATCTTCCCTTACCTCCCCTTTCAGCATTCCAAACAGGTTCTGCTCTCCCACTTCCACCAATCACTGAGTTTGTGCCTTTCCCTTGTAATTGCGGGATTTGCTGCCCCCGTCCTGGAACATAAACACAGTTCTTCCAGGTGAAGTAGTCACTCCCTTTAACGTCACTTGAATTTGTGTACTGCATTGATGGTCACAATGCAGTCTTTCCTACACCAGTGAAGTCAAACACATTTATGCATGATTGCTTTGTAGAGGAGCTGAGTTCAGCCAACAGAGGCAACTCTGAGTTCCTTGTTGCCTGTTAGCTTAATTCTCCACCTCATTCCCATTCTGATCTTCTTGTTTGATACCTCATAATGTTTGATTAATATAGATTTGAAAATCTACATTCAATGACCTCCTCTTACTAATAAAGTGACCTCTAAGGATATGTTCGCAGTCTTCTGCTGCTGTAGTCCATCCACTTCAAAGGTTCAAAGTGCTGTGTTTTGAAAGATGCTCTTCTGCATACCACTGTGGTTATCTGAGTTACCGTTGCCTTCCTGTTTGCTGAAATCAGTCTGGTCATTCTCTTCCGACCTCTCTCATTAACAAGGTGTTTTCAACCACAGAAATGCCGCTCACTGGATGTTTTTGTTTCTCCCACCATTCTCTATAAACTCTAGAGCAGAGGTTCCCAACCTTTTTTATACCATGGTACCCTACCATTAACCAAGAAGTATGTGGACCCCAGGTTGGGAATTCCTGATGTAGAGACTGTTCTGCATGAAAACCTCAGGAGATCAGCAGTTTCTGTGATACTCAAACTACCCCGTCTAGCACTAACATTTGATCCACGGACAAAATCTCTTAGATCACATTTCTTCCCTATTCCCTATGTTTGATCTGAACAAGAACTGAACCTCTTGACTATGTCAGCACGCTTTTACGCATTAATTGCTGCCACGTGTTTGGCTGATTAGATATTTGCATTAACAAGCAGGTGTACAGGTGTACCTACTAAAAGTGGCCACTGAGTGTATCTTTGGATGATTTTAAATACCTCTGATCAAATTTCTTCTTAGGGTTTCCTTTTCTAAAGAAATATTCCAGCTTTTCCAATCTGGCCCAACAGCCAAGTAATATCTCAAAATTTGGTCTTGCTTGCCATTTTAAATTCTGAAATCAATGGTATACTGGACTATGAACCCCTCTCTGTGATTTTATGTTGCATAAAGATGGTAGATAAAGAACCTACAGTCAGATAAAGAAACTTCTGTTGCAGTTCAACAGTGATCATCTCATCTGCTACTGAAGTTTTATAAACATACTCTGTAAAAAGAAAATTCATAACCATGCTATCTTATATCAACTAACTTATTTGTCATAAGCACATGTATGCATATGTGGAATAAAAAGCTAAGTACCACAGCATGGGTGACGTAGTACCATAACGGCCCCTTGGCCTGGAATTAATTCCTGCCGCTTTCCGTAAGTAGTTTCCCCATCATCATGTGGGTTGCCTCTGATTACCTGGTTTCCTCCCACATTTCAAAGATGTACAGGTTAGTAGGTTCAATGGTTCATTTTAAAATCAGGGAATGTTTACAATATACAACCCGAAATTCTTACTTTTTACAGGCATCCACAAAACAGGGAAAAAAACCCAAATAGATGACAGAAAATGTTAGAACCCTAAACCCCTCCCCATGCACAAGCAGAAGCAAAAGCAACCCCGCCCACTTGCTCCAGCAAAATCATCAACCCCTCCACCTCCCACCATGCAAGCAATAGCAAAATCTCCAGAGACCATGATCCAGAATCAATCAAAATCTACTGTCCATCCCAACACTTGGACATCTCAGACAGGCTCTCTGTCAGTTGGGTGTAATTGGGCAGCGTGAACGTTGGGCCAAAAGGTCCTGTTACCATACTGTATCTCTAAAGGAATAGAGTAAATCACAGGCACATATTAGAGACATAACATTCACAAGAAAAATATAAATTATACAAGAACAAACACAATTAGAACTAAAAAAAAGTCCATTATAGTGCAAAGTGAATAGTGTTGCTAAATTGAAGTAGTGATCAGGGTTCTTCAAGTTAGTCCAAGAACCAAATGGTTGAAAAGGAGTAGCTATTTTGAACTTCAGGGTTTGGAGTTCCTTTACTTCTACTGGGTATAGAATTCTACCCAATGATGATGAAAGAAAGGAAAACCTCAATAAGAAACAAGGTAAGGAGACTTAGAAGGGAACCCTGAGATGGTGTTTCTCCTGGAGTCTCCTGAGCCCGTCTTCTAGGTGGTTGTATGTTCAAGGCAGTTACTACAGTACTGCCTTCACTGTATCTCGGTCTAACAGCAGCAGGAGTGACTGGTTAGTGCAATAAATGGGTGGTATGAGGTAAGTGGTTTGTCCTGGCAGGAGCAAAGAGTGGGAATAAAGGTGCCTTTTCTGTTTGCTTGTTGGTGATTAGTGGTGCTCTGCGAGGTCTGTGCTGGGAGGCTTCTTTTCACATTATATGTCAATGATTTGGATGATAGAACTGATAACTCTGTGGCCAAGTTTGAAGATGATACAAAGATAGGAGGAGGGGCAATGAGTCTGCAGAAGGACTTAAAACAATTAGGAGAATGAGCAAAGAAGTGGCAGATGGAATAGAGAGTAGGGAAATGTATGGTCATGCACTTTGGTAGAAGGAATAAAGGCCTGGACTATTTTCTAAATGGGAGAAAATTC
Source organism: Hypanus sabinus (assembly GCF_030144855.1). Classification (NCBI taxonomy): domain Eukaryota; kingdom Metazoa; phylum Chordata; class Chondrichthyes; order Myliobatiformes; family Dasyatidae; genus Hypanus; species Hypanus sabinus. Next base: position 11,107,336 of record NC_082706.1, read on the forward strand.
TGAACTTAGATGTGCAAAGGGACTCATGCAGGATTCTCTGAAAGCTAACTCGCAGGTTGAGTAGGTAGTAAGGAAGTCAAATGTAATGTTAGCATTCATTTTGAGAGGACTAGAATATAAAAGCAAGGATGTAATGCTGAGATTTTATAAGGTATTGGTCAGATCGCACATGGAAATATTGTGAGCAGTTTTGGGCCCCTTATCTAAGAAAACATGTGCTGCTATTGGATAGGGTCCAGAAGAGATTCACAAGAATGATCCTGGGAACGAATGGGTTAATGCATGAGGAGTGTTTGATGGCTCCATACTTGTACTTGCTGGAGTTTAGAAGAATAAAGAGGAATCTTATTGAAAAGTATTGAATATTGAAGTACCTAGATAGAATGTTTCCATATAGTGGGAGAGTCTAGAACCAAAGGGCACAGCCTCAGAATACAAGGATGTCCCTTTACAACAGAGTTGAGGGGAAATTTCTTTACACAGAGAGTGGTAAATCTGTCAAATTCATTACTACAGACAGCTGTGGAAGTCAAGTCATTGGGTGCACTTAAAGCAGAGATTGATGAGTTCTTGATTAATAAGGGCATAAAAGGTTACAGAGAGAAGGCAGGAGAATGGGGTTGAGAGGGAAAATAAATCAGCCATGATCGAATGGTGGAGCATACTCAATGGAATAACTCTGCTCCCATGTCGTAAGATATAGTCTTATGTCCTGTTAGTTAACTGTCAATGAACAGCAAAGTATTTGGAGCTGTGTTTGACAGTGCTATCAAGCAGCAACTGCAAATGACTTTGTCAACTTGGCACTGATGCAGGGTGGTCAGTTTTTTCTCCAGGTTGGGAAGTCCACAAGTAGAGGGAACAGTTTCAGAGAAGTAATTAAAAAGAGACCCGAGAAATAACTTCTTCACACACAGAGGAGTGAGTATCTGAAATGAGCTGCCAGAGGAAGTGATCGAAGTGGGGACAATTGCAATATTTAAAAGGCATTTGGACAGGTACATGGAGAAAGGGCTTGGAAGTTTATGGATCAAACACACGCAACTGGGACTGATAGGAAGGATACTGTGATCAACATAGATCAGTTGGGCCAAAGGGCCTTTATCCATGCTTCATTCATTCAATATGTGCCATATCATATGACGTGGGCGATCATGATCATTCCATGACCATGATTGTTCTTGGCAATTATTTTTTTACAGCCGGGGCTTGCCACTGCCTTCTCCTGGACAGTGTCTTTACAAGAGGGGTGATCCCAGCCATTACGATACTCTTCAGAAATTGTCTGCCTGATGTCAGTGGTTACATAAGCAAGACTGCTCCAGCTATTTATACAACCATCCACATGGCTTCACATGACCTTGATCAGAGGGGCTAAGCAGTGGCTACACCTTGCCCAAGGGTGACCTGCAGGCGAGCAGAAGGAAGGAGCACCTTACACCTCCTTGGGTAGAGACGTATCTCCACCCCATCACTCATTTTCCATGCTTTTGGCTATAATTTTTTAAGAGTTAAAGTCACAGAATCACAGAGCATGGAAATAAGGTGGCACTGTAATATAGCTTTTATTTTTATTCAGTGCAATCGTGAACAATAGCCAGATCAGAAATGCTAATCAAGTCAACTAGTTCTCAGAGAGAACTCTGATAGGCCAGTCAATAGTTCACTGCTGCTCAGCTAGAAACACACCTAAGCAGTGTGGCGGAGGTATGTGCTGTGCATGACCTGATCCGAAAGCGTCATGTTGGCTCATAACAGATCACATTCACAGCGGAACAGCTTGGTCAAGGATGGGGTGGTCAGCACTGATGGACAAATTATACCTCCACTACCTGTTGGTGCAATGCTTTCCAGTGCCAGTGAGTTCAATTCCCACTTCTGTCAGTAAGTAGTTTGTACATTGCCCCTGTCAATATTTAAGCTTCTTCCTACATTCCAAAGGTGTATGAGATAGGGTTAGTAAGTTACTACAGATTATGTTGGTTTTGGAAGCATAGTGGTACTCGTGAGCAGCTCACAGCACATTCTCAAGACTGTGTTGGTCATTGACACATACAAGCCCTGCGACAAATAAAGATGCTCTAATCTAATCTAAGGGGTGGCGGGTGGAGACATGTCTCTACCAAAGAAAAGATAAGGCACTCCTTCCTCTTGCTAGCTTGCAGGTCATCCTTGAGCAAGGTATAGCAGCTGCTTAACCCCCCGATCAGGGTCAAGTAAAACCATGGGAGCAGGTGGTGGATGGTCGTATGAGCAGCTGGTGCAGATCACAAGTCCTGGTTACATGACCACTGACACCAGGCAGATGAGCTCTGAAGAGTATTGATAATGGCTGGGGTCACCCATCTTGTAAGGACACTGTCCAGAGAAGGCAATGGCAAACTGTCATTCAGTCATGGCTGATTTATTATCCCTCTCAAACCCATTCTTCTGCCTTTTCCCTGATGAAGGGTCTTGGCCTGAAACATTATATCTCTTTTCCATAGATGCTGCCTGGCCTGCTGCTCTAGCACGGACAGGCCCAGAGCCATCAAACACTAGACTCAAAGCCATTTATCAATCCTCAACTTACATACCTAGCTGATTGACATCTCCCTGCAATTTTCCATAACCCTCTACATCTTCTATTTTCATATCATCCATATTAAACAGTCAGTGATTGAAGGAACCAGCAGAAGAGCAGCTCTAAGTAGCAGGAGCAGAAAGATTTACAAGAGGACAGACTAATTGGAGGAGCAATTTATGGAGGCAGTTCTGATTGGCTAATTTAGAGGCCCAGCAGCCAATAAAAAGAAGGAAAGGTAAAGCAGAGTAATTTTTTTTGTAGTAATTATGGCAGCCATGTGAGGGTTTGGTGAGAAGGGTAACAGGTAAGGTCTTTTGTTTTTAACTTCTTGTACTTGGAAGTGGACAGTCAAGGGATATGGATGTATTGGATTACACAATATGCTCCACTGTAGCTTTCTTGGTAACCCCACCTTGGTTTTCTTCCCATTAATTTTCAGGTTACATGATTTAATATTCTAAGGACTCTGTTATGCCTGAGAGTCTGTTGGTTCATCAATATATTAAGGAAAGTTATTATGATATGTTAACCATTTTTTACAAATGGTTTAACTGGGAAGATCATTTAACTGGGATGTCGGAGTGGCTGGTTTTGTATCTGAATTACAGATAACAATAAAGAAACATCTTACTAACCACTTATCAGTATATACAACAGAATAGGTGGCCATCATTTTGGGCTTACAGTGAGTGGAGGAAATTTGTCTTTATAAAGTTGTAATTCGTTCAGTTCCTTTTTGGTTTTGGTGGATCTTAAAGCAGTATGTCAGATTTACTGTTGGAAGCTCATCAAACATTATCTTGTATTCAAAGTATTGGTTTACATGCAACACCCAAGATGCTGGAGGAGCTCAGCAGGACATGTAGCATCAATGGAAAGAGTACACAGTTGCTGCTTGGGCTGAGACCCTTAATCAGAGCTGGAGAAAAAAGATGAGAATCCAGAATAAAGAGATGGGGGAGGGGAGGAAGAAATACAAGGTGGTGGGTGATAGAGGAAACCTTGGGGGAGGTGGTGAAGGAAAGAGCTGAGAAGTTGATTGTTGAAAGAGACAGGGCTGGAAAGGTGGGAACCTGATAGAGGACAGAAGGCCATGGAAGAAAGGGAAGGGGGAGGAGCACCAGAGGGAGGTGATGGGCAGGTAAAGAGTTGAGGTGACAGAGGGAAATGGGAATGGTTGGGGATCATTACTGGAAGCTTGAGAAATGAATGTTCATCCCATCAGATTGGAGGCTACCCAGATGGAATAAAAGGTGTTATTCCTCCATCCTGAGTCTAGTTTTATGGCAGTAGAGGAGCCAGCATCTGTAGATTTTCTTGTTTGGTATTGGTTTACAAGTCCTCTTGTGGGTCTCTGCACATAGAGGTGTTGAGGGGGATGAGCAGGATGTTTAGCTAAAAAAGTCAGTTAAAAGTTCAACTATGGATATATAGACCTTTCACTTAACAAATCAGAAGCTAAGGGATTGGTGGGGGTGAATAATTAGAGGATTGTGGCAGAATGTGGGATAGTGTGAATAATAGGAGATGCCTTTAAAGAATATATAAGACAGCTGTGTTTATGGGGGGGGGGGGGTGTAAAACAAGAAGGGAAGGAATTGTATTGACTTAGAATTGGTCTTGTGCATAATTATTCCTTGTGTTTTGTTGGAAAACATCATTCTGGGTTGTGTAGGTTTTATTGTCATTATGAAACAGTTAAACATACTATTACAGTGCAAAGCATACAAGATTGAAAGGAATCAAATTGTTGGGAATTGATATTTTTCATTTTCAAAAACTTTAAGTTACGGGAGTGACTTTAATCCACAGAATTGTCTTTCACTATTTACACACTCTATAGGGCTTTTTGGGGGTAATTTAGCTTTCATTTGAAAAGGTACTATAGTAAGGGTTTTATTTCCCAATTTGCTACAAAATACTCCAGTACAGTTGGTGGCAGTAATGCATTTTTAAGTTGGATTGCTAACTGCCATTAAGGGGATGCGGGAAGGAGACGGTAAAACAGTCAGGGCAGTGGTATGCTCATCCTACTGATGTAGGGAAATCAGTGGGACTTCCAATGTCACTAAAGTGTACTCTTATCGGAAGTGTATACTGTTGCAGATCCTGAAGGACTGGGTCAAGGAAATGGAGCTGGATGTCCTAGGGATAATATGGGATGTTGAGTTTTAATCAGATGATCACTCCTAAGGTTCAGCCTGCATCTAACTGGGTTCCCACCAGGAAGAGTAGAGGTGGGTGAGTAGGTGGAACTCTCCCTTGGAAATAAGTATACTATTAGAGAATTTCTTTTTCAGGAGAAAGAGGTAGTAGCCAAAGCTAGTATGGCTCCTTAGCACAGTGGGGAAGGGTGAAAGTAGACAGGGCATCAGTTACATGGGACTTGATATTCAGGGGAACAGACAGGAGGTCTGTGGTGACAAACAAAGTTGGGATGGTGTTGCCTTCCTGATGCTAGGACTGGAGATACCTTGGGGGCTGCAGAACATTCTCAAAGAGGAGGTTGAGCAGCCAGCAGTTGGGCAAATGACACAAACAAAAATAGGGCAACACACACAATGCTGGAAGAACTTAGCCGGCCAGGCAACGTCTATGGAAAGGAATAAAGTCAATACATTTCATTGGGACTGGAAGGAAGAAGAACCCAAAATAAGGTTGGGGGTGGGGGGGGGGGGGGCAGAGAACAAGCTCGCAGGCCATAGGTGAGGGGGGATTTAAATTCAAGTAATTAAATTAACCTGTAATCTTAATCTTGGTAGGATTTGAACTTGCCTCTGGTCCAGTAAATGAACTGCTGTAACTTTGGTACTCGGTGTAAGAACTCAGAACATTTCAGCACAGGAATAGGCAGTCAGTTGGCAATGTTATCCAAGGCAATTAAGCTAAGGAATTGTCCACATTCCTCCACCCAGTACTACCTCATCACACTCTGTGCCTATCTAAGAGCCTCTCTGATATCTTTCATATCTGTTTCTATCATCCCTTGCAGGATATTCCAAGCACAGCTATTTTTCCCCAAAAAAAACTTTGCATGTTTCCTTTATTTTTGTACTCTCACCTGCATGTCTTTGGGATATGTGAGAAAACTGGAGTCAGGGGAGGTGGGGTGGGACCCACGTAGTCACTGGAAGAATGTACAAACTCATTACAGACAGTAGCAGGAATTGAATGGGGGTTGCTGATGTGATGTCGAGCTACCTGCTATGTTAGATGTGATATGCAAGGCCGAACAGAACAACTTCAAATTCTGTTCAGTGAACGTCTCAGCAATCTTAAACCCCAGTGGAGTGAAACAATCTGGGTTAAAGAGCGGATTGACTGCACACATCATCCTTGTGGCTCTTCTGCCACTGTGAGGCCGAGCCTAGGATTACAGAACTTTGCTCCCTAGTTAACTGAAGCAGAGGATCTATCTAGACAGTATGATGTGGTGTCCTTTGAGTGTGCTTTGTAGACACCCAGTCTCTGTGGAAGAGTTTGTGGTTCCCACATTGACCTTGTCAACCTCTTTGCAAACTACAAACCAAAGTATAAATCAGTCACCATCAATCACAAAAGTGACGTCCATCATTAAGGACCCCCACCAACCAGGACATGCCCTCTTCTCATTGCTACCATCAGGAGGGAAGTACAGAAGTGTGAAAGCACACACTCAGTGATTCAGGAACAGCCTTTTCACCTCTGCCATTTGATTCCTGAATGGACATTGAATCCATGAACACTGTCCCATGCTTTATTCCTATTTTTGCATAACTTGTTTCTTTTAACTATTTAATATATAACTGTAATTCAGTCTTCTCTCATGTCCTGCATTGTATGGCTTCCACAAAGTTAACGAATTTCACAGCATATACAGGTGATATTAAACTTGATTCTGACTGCCTTTTGATCACTGAGGATTGCTCTGCTACACAATTGGAGAGGGGAAGAGACTACTGCTGTGCCTGGAGAATATTACCTAGTTTTCTGCATTTTAGATATGGACTTGGACTGTAGACATTTTTCACTTTTTTTAAATATATTTTGATTCGGTTTTTTTGCCTGATCTTTGTTTTTTTTGTGTGGGGAGGAGGGATGGGAGGGGGGAGGTTTGATGATCATGCTGCCTTTCTTGGTTTCATGGCTACCAGGAGAATAATTTCACACTTGTATACTTTAATAATGAATTAACTTTGAACCTTTGACTTCTTAGAAAGAGAAACAGAGGAGACTTGGACTGATGCTGATCATGGATATGGAACTTTTGGGGAAAAAATGTCCTTAATGCAGCATAGTCATTAACCAGAATTGCAGATGCTTATAGTTCTGTATAATTTAAATCTCAGGTGTTCATTCTCAAGTCAAGTCAACTTTTATTGTCATTTCGATCATAACTGCTGGTACAGTGCATAGTAAAAATGAGACAATGTTTTTCAGGACCATGGTCTACGTGACACAGTACAAAAAAACTAGACTGAACTACATAATAAAAAAAACACAAAGCTACACTAGACTACAGACCTACACTGGACTACATAAAGTGCACAAAAAAACAGTACTGGCATTACAATAAATAATAAACAGGACAGTAGGGCAAGGTGTCAGTCCAGGCTTCGGGTATTGAGGAGGCTGATAGCTTGGGGGAAGAAACTGTTATAGTCTGGTCGTAAGAGCCTGAATGCTTCAGAGCCTTTTCCCAGACGGCAGGAGGGAGAAGAGATTGTATGAGGGGTGCATGGGGTCCTTCATAATGCTGTTTGCTTTGCGGATGCAGCGTGTAGTGTAAATGTCCGTGATGGCGGGAAGAGACCCTGATGATCTTCTCAGCTGACCTCACTATCCGCTGCAGGGTCTTGTGATCCGAGATAGTGCAATTTCCAAACTAGGCAGTGATGCAGTTGCTCAGGATGCTCTCAAAACAACCCCTGTAGAATGTGATGAGGATGGGGGGGGGGGGGGGGTGGGAGATGGACTTTCCTCAGCCTTCGCAAAAAGTAGAGACGATGCTGGGCTTTCTTTGCTTTGGAGCTGGTGTTGAGGGTCCAGGTGAGATTCTCCGTCAGGTGAACAAGAAATATGGTGCTCTTTACGATCTCTACTGAGGAGCCATTGATGTTCAGCAGGGAGTGGTCGCTCCGTGCCCTCCTGAAGTCATCAACCATCTCTTTTGTTTTGTTCACATTAAGAGACAGGTTGTTGGCTCTGCTTGTGCTATTAAGAAACCTGGAAGCTGGACCTTGACCATTACTATTAAAAAGGTTGTACAGAAAATTAAACTGCTATCCAACTATTCTGAAATCTTGATGGTTCAATGTCAGACTTTTGTTGGTTTCCAGGGCCCCAGTTCATGTGCTCCTTTTCTACTCATCAGGACTCTAGTTTCCACAGTCCCTTTCAACTCACTGAGCCCCTGGTTCTCGTGCACCTTGTTAAACTCCAGAGCTCCAGTTTCCATGTTCCTCACCAAGTCACCACATCCTTTCAACTCGCCTGGTTCAGTTTCCTCTGCTCCCTTAACTTGGGCCTCTTTCCTGGATTCACTGGGAAAGTGTAAGGTGTTTGCCAGACTGTGGTTTTTCATTGATTCTACTGTATTTCTTTGATCTACTGTGAATACCCTCAAAACAAAATGAAGCTGAGATGATAAATGCTCAGTGACCACTTTATAAGGTAGCTCCTACGGTCTTCTGCTGTTGCTCACCCACTTCAAGGTTTGACATGTGTGTTCAGGATGCTCTTCTGCACATCACTGTTGTAATGCATGGTTCAATTACTGTTGCCCTCTTTAGCTTGAATCAGTCTAGCCATTCTCCTCAAACTTATTAACAAGGTGTTTTCACTATCAGAATTGGCACTCACTGGATATTTTTGCATGATTCTCTGTAAACCTGAGACTGCATAAAAATCCCAGGAGATCAGCAGTTTGAGATAATCAAACCACCCTGCCTGGCACGAACAATCATTCCATGGTCAAAGACACTTATTACATTTCTTCATTGTGATGCTTGGTCTGAACAACTGAACTTCCTTCCCACGTCTGCATGCTGTTATGCATTGAGTGGCTGACTAGATATTTCCATTGATGAGTAGGTGTACATGTGTAACTAAAGTGTATGTGTAGTTTAATAAATTTACTTTGAATTTTGAAGACTGAAGGACAAAGTGAATCACGTGTCAGATCTTGAATTAAAACGTATAATCTGGAATATCTGCTAGCCCATTGCTATCAAGGTCAAGTGTGTAGATTAACAGTTTTACTTTACAGGCAGGTAAAGGAGCTTTTGAGTCATTTCTGAAAGAGTGAATTTAGATTATTGACCTTCACAGTCACCTATTGAGTAGTGACTGATGTGAATACCCTGGTCAATGAATATGAAAACATACAGTACTGTGCAAAAGTCATAGGCACCCTAAGACCTTTGCGTATTACTTGTCAATGTGGAGCAGAGAGCGAGTTTGTAAATCTGGCAGGAGCAAAGGATGTTGTGAATGGCAAGGGAGTGCCGTGGTAAGGATTTGGGACAGGTGGCAAGAGTGCCAGGAATAGGGGAATTGTGCAGGTACAGACATGCCCAGCACTGAGACATCAGGCAAGGTCATTTGATGCCAAACAATTGGTTTATTGATCATTAGAGAATGTTTTTCTGGTACTTCCCCTCCTCTCCTCTCCCTTCCCTTTTTCCCCCAAACATGATTCCCCCAACCTCCCCCTGCCCCCTTCCTACTCTCAGTCCACAATAGCAACCCACATCAAAATAAAGTTTACCATCACTCACCTGTCATGATTTTTTTTTTGTGTCAGCAGTATAATGCAATACATAAAATTGCCACAGTACTGTGCAAAAGTTGTGGGCGCCCTAACTAATGTGCCCAAGCTTTTTGTACAGTACTGTAAGAAATGGAAATGAAAGGGGCCATTGTATGATTCCAGCTATTCCAAAATAAGGATTAGTGCACATTTGGAATTACTTCTGAGGATCAGAGCTTCACCAAATAGGATTGTCTATTTTTACATTTAATCCCATTTTCACATTGCTATAGACCATGGTGTGTATGAAGGAAGGTTTCTAAAAGCAGCAATCATTTCTCAGTGCCACTTTCCTGTAGTAGCCTCATTCCCCATACCTAAGATATTTACCAGCCACCATCTACATACACACTTCCTCTCTAAAGACCACTAACCACTGGGGTGGCTATACTGTAATCTTGTCAGTGATCACACCTTACTTATGGGTGGAACTCAGAAATAAAATTTCACTGGACAATCCTTCAGGAATTCCCTCTAATACATGGCATGGTGACACTTGCTGGCTCCAGCACATATTTAGACAGGTGGTTGTTGATGCACACAACTCATTTCAATTGATGTTTCAATGTACATGTGGCAAATAATTTGCTGCCCGTTATGCACTGGCATTTAAGGCAGCAATGAATGTCCTCAATCTCTGGTGTTCAGGTCTTCATTCATGTCAATAGCTTCCCCTCAGTTTTATCTACTGTCAGTCATGTAAGTCCTGGGTGAAGACTCAGTAATATCATCCCACTCAGATGGAAAAAGATTCTTCATTGCTGTTTTAACAGTTTTGTTTGACCAGTCAGGGTTGTTTGTCCTGAGCTAAATCACTGAACATAAAGGACTGGTGGACCACTTAGTCTAGCCTCTACCCTTTGACCTGTTTGGCACGGGTGACCCTACCAAGCACCAAAGTACAAAGCCCTGACTCCAGCCAGAATAGTGCTCCAGGTCATTGAAGCACAAGGTTATGGTCCTCTTGGAGGATGTTACAAATAAAGCTAAATCTTTATCTAATTTCCATGATTTTCTTCCCAATCAAAACTGTAACTTGCACTCCTCTTTCTTTCACTCTAGCATCTATCTCAAAACATCAAGATACCTGTCCTGTCTATCCCTCAACCATGTTCCTGTAATAGCTACAATATCCTAGTCCCGCATAACTATTCTTGCCCACGTTCATCTGCTTTACCCTTTGGGCTTCTAATATTAAAATAAATAATTTGGTACGTAAAACCTTCTTCACACTCTATTCTGCTCATATGGCCTGCCTACTGAATCTGCTTGCTTTAACTTCTATTTGTCTCAACTTTCTTATCTGCTACCCTTGTGCTTTAACTCCACCATGGACAGTCCCAAGTCCAGCTGCAAAAGGGGGGTAGGGCTACTGAAACACCAACAGAAGCTCCAAGGACCTCACCCCTGGGAGAAGGAGCTTCAATGGGTTACACCTTGAAAGACTGAAATAATGGCCCAGGATGGAGGGCTCCAGAGACCGCAAACAGCAGCTCAATGCCTGGTAGGTGTGATGGAGAAGAAGTTGTCTGATGTTCACTTCTATTTCAATTGCAACCTATCCCCCTTATGCAGATCACCTCAGTCCCAGTAATCCAGAGACCTAGTCTTTTATTTCCCAAAAGGTCATAATTGGGAACTTGGGCATCCAAGGATACACATTTATTGAAAGGACTAGCAGGTAAGCAGGGTGGTGAGATGGTTCTGTTGGTTTAAGGAAAATGAAATCAATTCCTTGGACAGAGGTGGCATGGGACCAGAAGTGTAGAATCCTTGTGGGTGGAGTTAAGAAACTGCAAGGTTAAAAAGACCCTAATGGGTGTTATATAAGGCCTCCTGACAGTAGCCAGGAAATGTGGTACAAATAACAAAAGATAACGGCACGTAAAAGAGCAATGTTATGATGGTCATGGGGATTTCAATATGCAGGTAGATTAGGGAAAATCAGGTAGGTGCTGATCGGGTAGAATGCCTATAAGGTATTTTTTAAAGCAGCTTGTGGTTGAGCCCATTAGGGACAATTCTGATTGGAAATTGTGTAATGAGCCAGATTTGATTAGGAAGCTTAAGGTAAGGAACCTTGGGAGGCAATGATCATAATATGATAGAATTCACCCTGTACTTTGGAAGCAGCTAAAATCAGATGTATCAGTATTACAATGGAATAAATGGAATTAGAGGTATGATAGAAGAGCTGTCCAAAGTTGACTGGAAGGAGACATTAGCATAGATGATGGTAGAACAGCAAAGGCTAGAGTTCCTGGGGCAATTTGGAAGCTGCAGGATAGATGCATCCTGAAGATGATGAGAGCTTATGGATATAAGATTAGCTGGCAGAAAGCAGGCTGGGAATAAAGGTGGTCTTTTCTGGTTGGCTGCTGGTGATTAGTGATGTTCCTCTTCAATCTGTGTTGGAATCAATATTTTTCACATTGTCAATGATTTGTATAATTAGTTTTGTGGTGGAATTGCAGCCAATATAGGTGGAGGGGCAGGTAGTGTTGAAGTAGAATCTGTAGAAGGACTTGGATTAGGAGAATGGGTAAGGAAATGGCAGATGGAATATTGTGCAGGTAAATGTATAGTCATACACTTGGTAGGGAGGAATAAAGTGTAGAGTAAGGTTAACTTGCAAATTCCATCGATGGTAAAGAAGGCAAATGCAATGCTAGCATTCATTTCAAGAGGACTATTGTGTAAAAAGCCAGGATTTAATGCTGAGGCTTTAAGTTTTCTGATGACATCATTGTTGGCTGTATCAAAGGTGGTGAATCAGCATTCAGGAGGGAGATTGTAAATTTGGCTGAGTGGTCTAATAACTTCTCAATGTCAATAAGATCAAGGGACTGATGGCCAGGAGAGGGAAACCAGAGGTCCACGAGCCAGTAATCATTGGAAGATCAGAGGTGGAGAGGGTCAGTAACCTCATAAATATAATTGCAAAGAAAGCACAACAGTGCCTCTACTTCCTTGTGAGTCTGGAGATTTGACATGTCGTCATCAAAAACTTTGGCAAACTTCTATAGATGTGGTGGAAAATGTGCTGACTGGCTACATTACAACCTGGTGTGGGAACGCCATGCCTTTGAGTGTAAAATCTTGCAAAAAAGTAGATTCAGCCCAGTACATCATGGGTAAAACCCTCCCAACCATTGAGCACATCTACATGAAATGTTGCCATAGAGAAGCAGTGTCCATCAAAGATCCTCACCACCCAGGCCATGCTCTTTTCTCACTGCTGCCATCAAGTGGAAAGTATAACAACATCAGAATTCGCACCACCAGGTTCAAGAAAAGTTGCTAACTCTCATTCAACAGGCTCTTGAATAAAAGGGGGATAACTATGCATTTAAGGGCTCTTGTCTTGTTATTTCTCTTCTTTACTACTTTATCAGCATTTGCAGAGTGTGTTTACAGATCCTGTTTGCATTATCTGTTCTATAGATTTGCTAAGTATGCCTACAGAAAAAGAATCTCAGGTTTGTATGTGGTGACATGTATGTACTCTGATAATAAATTTTACTTTGAACTTTAAGGCATCGGCTAGACCTTGCTTGGAGAACTCTGAACAGTTTTGGGCCCCTAATCTAAGACATGCTGGCATTGGAGAGAGTCCAGAGGATGATTCCTAGAGTGAAAAAGCTGACATGTGAGGAGAATTTGATGGCTGTGGGCTGTACTCACTGGTCTTTAAAAGAATCTCATTGAGACCTATTGAATACTGATAGAGTGGACATGGAGAAGATATTTTCTATAGTAATGGAGTCTTGAACCAAAGGACATTGCTTCAGAATAGAGGGATGTCCCTTTAGAACTGAGATGAGGAGGCATTTAGGGTGGCAGATCCATGGAATTTGCTGCCAGACAGTCAAATATACCAAGTCATTAGGTATATTTAAAATGGAAGTTAATAGGTTCTTGATTAGTAAGGATTTCAAAGGTTACAGGGAGATAGCAGGAGAATGGGGTTGAGAGGGATAATAAATCAGTCATGGTAGAATGGTGGAGCAGACTTGATGGGCTGGCCTAATTTTTCTGTCTTGTGGTCTAAAGCTGATTCCCTTTCTTCTGAACCAGCTCTTCAGCATGCATTCATCTGCTCTAGCCTGCTATTCCTATCCTTGTTAGCATTTGACACCAGGAGTAATTCAGAAATTACAGCCATGGAGATCCTGCTGTTTAAATTTCTGCCCATCTCCCTATATTAAACTCATCTTAAATGCCATCTTAAAGTTTCTTTCAACAGGCAATTAATCTGATCAACCACTCTATTTATACCCCAACACCCTCCACTATCTATTACCCCTGCTATTGCACTACCTTTTATTTTGCTGTTTACATTGTAAATGCTGCTATTTACTGTGTATTCATATTTTTTCCATATCTGTATTAGTCACCTTTAGTTTTACTACTTATGAATAAAGAATTAGATAATGTTTTGTTGCTTACCATGCCCTAACCAACACAACACAGCAAATTCCTAATACATGTGAATGTATATGGTGGAAGGTGATAAGTCTTGATTCGCTCTGTAGCCCTTCCATTTCTACCCAAGTTGTTGCTACTAATGGATGCAATAACCTCTTGTTAATCGCCCTCTCTTTTGGGAATGTTTGGAGACTACCTTGACCCTGGCACCTAGAAGGCAACGTGTCCCTAGATTCTCAATTATGGCTCCAACATCTGTTTGTTCCCTGACTATCAAGTCCACTGTTGCTACAGCTCTCCTTATCTCCACCCTCCCCTGCTGTGCTCCAGAGCTAGTTGTGCTGCAGTCCTAGCAGCTGGTATTGCTCACTCCAAAATGTCATCCCCCAAATAGTAATCAAAATGATAGTGAGGAGAGAGGCCACAAGAGAATCCCATACCCTCTGACCTACCTCCCTCTACCTTTCCTGGAGGTCACCCAACTACATGCATCTTGGGCATGACAATCCCACTTAAAGCCTTTATCTATGACACTTTCAGCATTACAGAGCTTCAGCTACTTGATGAACTCAGCCAGAAACTGCAACTAGATACATTTCCCAAAGGTATAATCACTCGGGACAACAGATTTCCTTGAGCTCACATCCTACAGGAGCAGGAAACAATTGCTCTAAATACCATTTCAAAAACCAAGACTGCCTTGTTTTGCCTTGTCACTTGTCAGCCTCTTTCATGAAGCCTAGTGCTAACACTTCAAAACCTAAGGGCATAGGCACTGGAGAATTAGGCCATTTGGCCCACTGATCCTGCTCCACCATTCAATCATTGCTGATTTATTTCCCTCTCAAACCCCATCCTTCTGTCTCTCCCCATACTAATGCCATTACTGATCAACCTCTGCTTAAATATACCCAATGACTTGACTTCTAAAGCTGTCTATGGCAATGAATCTACAGATTCACCACCCTCTGGCCAAAGAAATTCCTCCTCCATTCTAAAGGAACACCATTGTATTTTTAGGCTGTGCCTTCTGGTCAGTCCATTCTGTGTAGGCCTTTCTGCATTCAGTAGGTTTCAATGACGTGCCTCATTTCTTCTAAACTCCAGTGAGTACAGGCCCAGAGCCATAAAACACACATCATACATTTAATCCTTTCATTCCCAGGATTATTCTCATAAACCTTCTCTGATCCCTCGCCAATGCCAGCACATTCTTAGATATGAAGCCCAAAACTGCTCAATACTCCAAATGGGTACCACAGCAGTTTAACTCTTTACAGTGCCAGCTGTAAGATTGGAGTTCAGTTCCTGCCTCTGTGTGTGAGGGGTTAGTACATTCTCCCTGTGATTGCATGGGTTTCCTCTGGGTGCTCTGTTCCTTCCACATTCTAGACATATTGGTTAGGATTAGTAAATTGAGGGCATACTATGTTGGAGGTGGAAGCATGGGAACACTTGTGGGCTGCCCTAGTGCATCACAGATGTATGTGTCAACAACAAATGCATTTCACTGTAGATTTTGAATGTATATGTGACAGTTAAAGCCAATCTCCCTTCTCAATGGGATCTTGCCAATGCTTTATTAAACCTCAGTATTAAATCCTAGTCCTCTTGCAATGAATGCTAACTCTGCATTTTCCTTCCTTACTACTGACTTGACCTGCAAATTAACCTTTAGGGAATCCTGCATGAGGCCTCCCAAGTCCCTTTACAACTATTTGAATTTTCTCCCCATTTAGAAAATACTCTGCCTTCATTTCTTCCACCAAAGTACATGACCATATAATACCCTACACTTTATTCCATCTGCCACTTCTTTGCCCATTCTCCTAATCTGTCCAAGTCCTTCTGAAGACTCCCTGCTTCCTCAACACTATCTGCCTCTCTATAGTATCTGCAAACTTGGCCACAAGGCCATCAATTCTGTTGTCCAAATCATTAACATGTAATGTGGAAAGTAACAGATCCAACCATTAATGTTCACTGTAGAACAAACTTGTCAACAATAGCCAAACGCATTCATCGGGACTAGAAAGGGGAGAAGAAACCAGAATAACGTTGGGAGAGGGAAGGAGCACATGTTACCCCTGGGTAGCCTCCCTCTAGTTCTCAACTTCTGGTAATTACTCTTCCCCCTCCCTGATCGCACTTTTTCCTTTCCCCATTCTGGCTTCTTCTTTGCCCCTCGTCTGCCTGGTGCCCCTTCTTTCCCTCCTTCCATGGTCCATTCCATTCCATCAGATCCCTCCTTCTTTGCCCCTTTGTCTTTTCAACCCATCACCTCTCGGCTTCTTACTTCATTCCTCCTTCCTTTAAAGTCTTGACGAAGGATTTCAGTTGAAAATGCCGAAGGGGTTTGGCCTGAAACATCAACTGTACTCATTTCCATAGATGCTGCCTGGCCTGCTGAGCTCCTCTAGCATTTTGTGTGTTGCTTGGAACATTTACTATTTATTCTTATCATAGATGCTGCCTGATGTGTTGAGTTCCCTCACCTTGTGTGTGTTGCACTAAATAGGTACTGATTAACTTTCCTTTGCCTTCAGCTGCCTCAATCTAAAGTCTTAAAACAGGCAGCTCCCAATTTTGACTTTTTTATTTGCCCTCATGTGATTGACTGGCTTAATCAGTTTCTCAATAGGGCTTGTGTCAGAATTGTAAACTGTTTTTTCTCTCCTGAAACACTTTCATCAACTCATCATGTACATGTTCGAGATCCATTCTTAAGAGCAAAGTTTTCACATCTAACTCTCAACCAATCACATTTGCAGTATCACAGCATTAAGTAACACTTCATCCAGTGCAATCTGGCCTTTGGCTTTTGGGTGTTTTTTTTTTTAAATTTGATTGTTTCTGGAGACCTTGGCTTATCTCTCTGTTCCAGGCAGTGATCTGGTTGTCAAATGCAGTTCTCCTTAAATCTTCACTAGCCAAGAACATGCTTGAAGCAACTTCGCTAATTTTCATCTATGTTAAACTATCATCTATTAGTGAGCTATACCCAGGTGGTTAGGGCTTTTATTTTTTTTTAATTTTTAATCTTAATTTATTTTTAATTTTAGTACAAAACAGACCCCTCCAGTCCAATGAGCCACAATGCCCAGCAACCCATTTAACACTAGCCTAATCATAGGACAATTTGCAACAACAAATCGACCTGCTACCTGGTGCATCTTTGGACTGTGGGAGGAAACCAGAGCACTCCAAGGAAACTCGTGCAGTCAAGGGGAGAGCATACAAACTCCTTACAAGCGGTGCTGGAATTGAACTCAAAAGTTGTAATAGTGTCGCACTAACTACTATGTTACCATGCCACCGGCTCACAAATTTCTACGGATGTACCACGGAGACCAACTGGCTGCATCACCATCTGGTATGGGGCAAGGGCTACTACACAAGATCGAATGAAGCTTCAGGAAATTGTGAATCCAGTCTGCTCTATCATTGGCACTTGCCTCACCAGTATCCAGGACATCTTCAAGGAGAAATGCCCTGAAGTTGGAAACAATCATTAAGGACCCCCATCACCCAAGACATGTCCTCTTATTTCTACCATCAGGTATGAGGTACAGGAGCCTGAAGAGGCACACTCCATGATTCAGGAACAGCTTCTCCCCCTCTACCATCTGAATGGATATTGAACCTCTGAACACTACCTCACTACTTTTTTTTTGCATTACTTTTTTTTGCATGAGGTGTGTATTGTTTCAACTTGTGTATTACAATATACTGCTGCTACAAAAACAACATTCCATAGTGTATGCTGGTTATATTAACTCTGATTCAAACATCCTACTTAATCATTTTTGACAAACTTCTAAATCAGTGGATGGCTTTGATTTAGAAATTAACATTTTTGTCTTGAGTTTGGGGGGGAACATTGCTATTTAAGTGATTCCTTAAAAGTATTTAAATAGTTACTAGCACACTAGTCTTAGATCATCTTTGTTCCTAACCATTCCTACTTTTTGTATCTTGATTGCCATTTTTCACATAGTTCAAGTTTGTTTCTGCAGTACAGGAAAACCCCAATCCTTTTAAATTACAATCAAATGATTCAACTTTAGACTTGTAAATTTCTCCTATCCTAGCACACAGCAAATCCCAAACCTATTAAATCCAAGAGCCAATTACTTGGCTCAGTTGTCATAATACCGTGTGTTTGCAAGTGAGTGCTTCTGTTCCTGAACAGAATCAAAACAGGTGAGTCTTTCTAAACATAGCAACATGGCTTGTAGAGTCACCACTACACAGCACCAGAGGGCTATGTTAATCCTGACCATAAGTGTTTGTGGTGGAGTTTGCACACCCACCTAGCGACTGTGGTTTTTCTGGATGCTTTGATTTTTTTTAAACGTCGGCCACAGTAAATTGTCCTGAGTGTAGGATTGTGGCGAGAATTTTTTTTTTAATGTGATTGTTGCTGCTGCATGTATTGTTCTGCTGAACACTAGGAATGCTAAGTTGGCACCAGAATGTATGGTGACCCTTGAGTTGCCCCCAGCACATCCTTGGGTGTGGGTAGTGCAGACCTGATGGGCTGAAGAGCCTGTTTCCATACATTGTCTTGAATTGGTTACATGGATCACCAGTGCCAAACCTATAGGAAACCTGATCTGAAATAGCTGGTTTTAAAGTTCACCAAGTACAACCAAGATTAATTTGAGGCATTCATTGTAAGTGCAAAGCAACATTATAGAACTAATGAAAGTTTGCACCAATAGGGCAGATGACCAATGTGCAGAAGACAACAAATTGTGCAAATCAAAAGAAAAAATAATATATCAATAAACAATAAATATTAAAAACCAATGGAGTCCTTGAAAGTAAGTCCATAGGCCGTAGAATGTGAAGTTATCTCATGTGGTTCAGGAACCTGATGGTTGAGGGGTAGTAAAAACACAAAATTCTGGCAGAACTCATCTATGGGAGGAGGTAGTGCTGTCTGGCCTGCTGAGTTCTGCCAGCATTTTGTTTTTATTTATTTCTAATGTCTGCAGATTCACTCGTGTTGCTGTTGAGGGTGTTACATACCCCGTAACTGGGTGTCTAACCAGCAGAGAAAGAAGAATTCGTTGGTGTTTGTTGATACCAAACTAAAGGTGTTTATTAATAAAAATAAGCAAAAACATCAATAATGCAAATATACATATAAAACCAGTTAGCAGTAACAAACCTAAAAGTGTAGGAATAATAATAATCAATAACAAACAAGCTCTATTGATGTCTAGGGGTAAATGAATTGTCATAGAATATAAAGTTCAGTTCATGAGTGCTGATGTAGTTATGGTTGTTGTAATCGTTAGAGAGAGAGAGTGAGATGTAACAGCTACAGTCAGGCAAACCTCTCTTTGCTTTCTTAATCTGTCGTATCAGTGTGGTCATTCAGTTATGACCTCTCCATCCTTCGGCTAGACCGTTCTTCTGTGGTGGACTCGTCACTCTGGCATGAGTGGACACACACACAAGCATTAACACTGATAGCCTTAAAGACCAATCTCCTGGTTCGGTCTTCGAAGCCCCCACCTTTTTTGTGGGTTCCAACACTCAATCAGTGTCCACTGGAGTGTCTGGAGGGTGTCTCTCCAGACCTGTCTTTTATCCCTACTCACGGGGACTCAGCTATCCATCACTCCTGAATGACCGTGTCCGTCAAATAAGGCCACTCCTTCAGTCCCCTGAGGAATGTTTATGAGCAAACTAATGTCCTTGCAGCGAAACAGTAAATAATTCAAAAAGGAGTCACAGTACGATTAATCAGCAATTTCCCCCTCTCTCTTATCTGTCGCCAATGTTCTTGCTTGTTTTTCCGTCTCTCTTTCTCATGGTCAGCATAGCAACAGTAATAGTTCGTGTTTCTCAGGAGGGGAATGGTTAACTCTGTACCCCATTGGCCATCAGGTCTATTCATCACTCATAACAAGGGATAGTAACTGTTCCTGAACTTGGTGGTGAGGCCTGAGGCTCCTGTACCTTCCACCTGATGGCGGCAGCAGCAAGAAGAGAGCATGACCTGAGTGGTGGGGATCTCTGATGGATGCTGCTTTCCTATGACAACACTCCATGTAAATGTGCTCAATGGTGGGGAGGACTTTAGCCATGATAGACTCGGCCTTATCCACTACATTTTGTAGGACTTTCCATTCAAGGGCATTACTGTTTCCATAAATGTTGCAAAATGACTGCTGAAACTAGGAGACAGGTAGCCAAATCTCCAGGAAGCTAAAATGGGGAAGACTGGTCATCTTTACAATATCTACTCTGATAATAAGTTAGCGGTTGCCGCTGCTGATATAGTTCCCAGCAGGCCTTGTGTGCCTCTTTTGCATTAAGGCTTCTCAGTTACCATGGCTGCCCTAAGACCTCTAACCAAGCCTAATATTGTGAAGAAACGCAGGAAGAAGTTTATCCGTCACCAGTTAGATCTCTATGTGAAAATTGTGTGTAATTGGTGGAAAGCAAGTGGTATTGACAATAGAGCTCACCAGAGATTTAAGGGTCAGATCCTTATGCCAAACATTGGTTATGGCAGCAACAAGAAACACATGTTACCCTTGGGATTCAAAAAAATTCTTGGTTCACAATGTGAAGGAGCTGGAGGTTCTGATGAGCAACAAGACATATTGTGCTGAGATTGCTCACAATGTCTCTTCCAAAAACTGCAAGACCGTTGTGGAGAGGGCAGCCCAGCTTGCTATCAAGATCACCAATCCCAATACCAGGTTATGCAGTGAAGAGAATGAATAGCCTTCTCACTGAACTACATCTAATTTTTTAATAAAATGTTTAAAATTTTAAAACAAGACAATAAGGTAGCAAGACAAGATGACAGTTGAGGGAAAGAAAAGCAGCTCCAAAAGAAACAAAAGCTCACACCATCAGTCTGCTAGAGGTAATGTGTTGTATTGATGAGGGCAAAGTGGTCAGGATTGTCAACCTGGACTTCATTAAGGCCTCTGACAATATCCTAGACTAGGAGACCAGTCATAGCACATAATAGCCAATGCAAGTTGACAAATTGGATCCAAAACTAGCTTGTAAATATGAGGTAGAGATGTAGGGGTTTTTTTTGGGGGGAGGGAGGGAGAGAAGACTAGAAGCCTGTGACAAGTGATGTACTACAGTAATCGTGCTGGGACTGTTCCTGCATCTACAATTTGAATGTCACAGTGACAGCTATGATTAGTAAGTTTGGAGAACGCAGTAATTGTGGATGATGAGAGTGTAGTTATTCCCAAACACAAGAAAATCTGCAGATGCTGGAAATCCAAGCAGCTTAGCAGGCCAGACAGCATCTATGGAAAAGAGCAAACAGCTGATGTTTTGGGCCGAGACATCCTGATGAAGGGTTTCAGCTGAAATGTCAACTGTTTACTCTTTTCCATAGATTGTCTTCTGAGCCCTCTCCAATGCAAGCAGATTATTTCTTGGCTAAGGGGCCCAAAACTCTTCCAAATGTGCTCTGACCAATGCCTTGTAAAGCCTCAGAATTGTATCTTTACTTTCATATTCTAGTTCTCATTTGCCTTCCTCACCACTGACTTAGCCTGCAAGTTAACTGTTGGAAATCCTGCACTAGGACTTCCAAGACCTTTTACACTTCCAATTTTTGAATTTTCTCCCCATGTAATAAAAAAAACCATCTGTTTTTACCTTCTATCAAAATGCATCCATTTCCTGATGTGGTATTCCATCTACTGCCACTTCACTCATTCTCCTAATCTCTCCAAGACCTTCTGCAGACTCCCTGTTTCAACACTACCTGCCCCTCCACCTATATTTGTATCATCTGCAACTTGGCCACTAAGCCATTAATTCTGTCATCCAGATCATTAACAAATTGGAAGTAGCAGACCCAACAATGACCCCTGTGAAACATCACTAGACACCAGTAGCCAACCAGAAAAAGTCCCTATTATTCCTGCTCTTGCCTTCTGCCAGTCAGCCAATCTTCTACCCAGGCTAGTATCTGTCCCATATCCTGCAAGCTATTTTGTTACATAGCTTCATGTTGCACCTTGTTAAAGGCCTTCTGAAAATCCAAGTAAATAACATCCACTTTGTCTATCCCACCTGTTCTTTCTTCAAAGAATTCCAACAGATTTGTCAGATAAGATTTCTTCCAACAAAATGTTGGAAACAATGCTAACTTCCATCTATTATCTTGTGCCTGCAAGTACCCCCAAAACCTCATTCTTGATAATGAACTCCAACATCTTGCCAACCACTGAAGTTGGCCTAACTAACCTATGATTTCCTGTCTTATGCCTCTTCCCTTCAAGATTGGAGTGACTTTTTCAAATTTTCCAGTCTTCCAGAACTATTTCAGAATGTAGTGATTCTTGAAAATCAGTAATAATGCCTCCAATCTCCTCAGTTAACTTTTTCAGAATCCTGAGTTGTAGTCCATTGGGTCCAGGTGATTTATCTACCTTCAGACTTTCAACTTCTCAAGCAGCTTAGTTCCTCAGTACTCCTTAGGAATTGGCAAGTCAGGCTGTATCTATGTAAAGGAATATCATGCGGAGACCCTGTATCGGGTCTGGAAAGGAAGGGGGCAGAAGGAAACTGATCTGATCTGCCCCAATGTTAATAAGGATTGCCTCAGACAATCCTTTCAGTTGGTTATTCCTCAACACCTCTCCCTCATTGAATTCGGTGTAGAGAACATCTTTGGCCACAAATCAGTTAACAGTGGTCAGCCTGAAATGTTATCAGAGACCTCTAGAAAAGAAGACTGAGGGTTCTTTGGGGTGAAAGTCAAATGTTGCAATGATGAAAGTCTGGAAAAAAATTTTACAGAAAATGCTGGAAATACTCAGCCGCTTGGGCCACGTGGAAGGAGAATGGCCTTAAACGTCAGCCCTAAGGTCTGTTTCTCTACCCACAGTTGAAGTCTACCCTGAGTATTTAGTTTTTAGTTCAGATCCTTATGATGGTTGAGTGGGAGGACTGTCATGGCAGAATGCCTGTCTCAAAGCCTTTTGTGTGTGCTTTGAAAGGGAGAACACAACTACAGCTGTGAAGATCCTTGCTGCACCAGATGACCCTGTGATCTCTGTCTCAGAGGCTGATGTTAGGCTGTCTTTAAAGAGTGAACTCTCATAAGGCGCAAGGTCCTAGAAGACATAGACATAGAAAATAGGTGCAGGAGTAGGCCATTTGGCCCTTCGAGCCTGCACCACCATTCAGGGTGATCATGGCCGATCATCCAACTCAGAAACTTGTACCTGCTTTCTCTCCATACCCCCTGATCCCTTCAGCCACAAAGGCCATATCTAACTTCCTCTTAAATATAGCCAATGAACCGGCCTCAACTGTTTCCTGTGGCAGAGAATTCCACAGATTCACCACTCTCTGTGTGAAGAAGTTTTTCCTCATCTCTGTTCTGATGGAGTACCTGGTAAGGCTCTGAAAATCTGTGCCAATCAACTAGCAGGAGTATTTAAGGACATTTTCAACCTCTCACTGCTACAGGCAGAAGTTCCCATTTTCTTCAAAAAGGCAACAATTATACCAGTGCCTAAGAAGAATAATGTGGGCTGCCTTAATGACTATTGCCCGGCAGCACTCTTATCGACAGTGATGAAATGCTTTGAGGTTGCTCATGACTTCTACGCCCATTTAGAGGCAGAAAATGATGTGGCAGCGAGGAAGTCCACCCCTCCTACAAATGACCAGGTGCTGTGTCTCACCGTGGCCAACATGAGAAGAACCCTGTGCAGGGTCAACTCACGGAAGGCTGCTGGACCAGACAACATCCCTGGTAGAGTGCTCAGAGGATGTGCAGACCAGCTAGCAGATGTTCTCACTGACATCTTCAACATCTCCCTGAGCAGTGCCACTGTTCCAACGTGCTGCAACACTCAGCTCGAATCACATCATCAAGTTCGCTGATGACATGACCGGGGTAGGTCTCATCAGCAAGAACAACGAGTCAGCTTACAGAGGAGGTGCAGCGGCTAACGGACTGGTGCAAAGCCAACAACCTGTCTCTGAATGTGAACAAAACAAGAAATGGTTGTTGACTTCAGGAGGGCACGGAGCGACCACTCCCTGCTGAACAACGATGGCTCCTCGGTAGAGATCGTAAAGAGCACCAAATTTCTTGGTGTTCACTTGATGGAGAATCTCACCTGGTCCCTCAACACCAGCTCCATAGCAAAGAAAGCCCAGCAGCCTCTCTACTTTCTGCGAAGGCTGAGGGAAGTCCATCTCCCACCTCCATCCTCATCACATTCTACAGGGGTTGTATTGAGAGCATCCTGAGCAGCTGCATCACTGCCTGGTTCGGAAATTGTACCATCTTGGATCGCAAGACCCTGCAGCGGATAGTGAGGTCAGCTGAGAATTTCACCAGCGTCTCTCTTCCTGCCATCAAGGACATTTAAACTACACGCTGCATCCACAAAGGAAACAACATTATGAAGGACCCCATGCACCCCTCATACAATCTCTTCTCCCTCCTGCCACCTGGGAAAAGGCTCTGAAGCATTCGGGCTCTCGCAACCAGTCTATGTAACAGTTTCGTCCCAAGCTATCAGACTCCTCAATACCCGAAGCCTGGACTGACACCTTGCCCTACTGTCCTGTTTATTATTTATTGTAATGCCTGCACTGTTTTTGTGCACTTTATGTAGTCCAGTGTAGGTCTGTAGTCTAGTGTAGCTTTCTATGTTATTTTTATGTAGTTCAGTCTAGTTTTTGTACTGTCATGTAACACCATGGTCCTGAAAAACATTCTTATTTTTACTATGTACTGTACCAACAGTTATGGTTGAAATGACAATAAAAGTGACTTGACTTGATGACTAGACTGAACTCCTAACATCAGTTTGCCTATCACCACAATAGGTCAATGGCAGATGCAACCTCAGTAGTTCTTCACATGGCTTTAGACCACCTGGACAGCATAAACTCCTCCTATGTCAGCATGCCGTTCATCCACTTTAGCTCAATTTAATACCCTCATTCCCACAATCCTGATTGAGAAGTGACAGAACCTGGGCCTCTGTACTTCCCTCTAATTGGATCCTCAACTTCTTAACCGGAAGACTGCAATTTGTGTGGATTGGTGATAGCATATCCTCCTCGCTGATGATCAACACTGGTGCACCTCAGGTGTGTGCTTAGCCCACTGCTCTGCCCTCTATATACACATGACTGTGTGGCTAGGCATAGCTCAAATACCATCTATAAATTTGCTGATGATACAACATTGTTGGTAGAATCTCAGGTGGTGACGAGGGCTTACAGGATTGGTGCTGCAGTAACACCCTGGCACTCGATGTCAGTAAGATGAAAGAGCTGATTGTGGACTTCAAGAAGGGTAAGCTGAAGGAACACATACCAATCCTTGTGGAGGGATCAGAAGTGGAGAGTGTGCAGATTCAAGATCCTGTGTGTCAAGATCTGAGGATCTAACCTGGTCCCAACAGATCAATATAGTTAGAAAGGCAAGACAGCAGCTATACTTTATTAGGAGTTTAAAGAGATTTGGTATGTCAATGAATACATTCAAACTTCTATAGTTGTACAGTGGAGAGCATTCTGACAGGCTGCATCACTGTCAGGTATGGAGGGGCAACTGCACAGGACCGAAAGAAGCTCCAGAAGGTTGTAAATCTAGTTAGCTCCATCTTGGCTACTAGCCTACAAAGTACCCAGGACTTCTTCAGGGAGCGGTGTCTCAAACAGGCAGCATCCATTATTAAGAACCTCCAGCACCTAGGGCATGCCCTTTTCTCGCGTTACCATCAGGAAGGAGGTACAGAAGCCTGAAGGCACATATTCAGCGATTCAGGAACAACTTCTTCTCCTCTGCCATCCCATTCCTAAATGGACATCAAACCCTTGGACACTACCTGACTTTATATTATATAGTATTACTGTTTCTGCACATTTTTAATCTATTCAATATGTAATTGATTTACTTGTTTATTATATTATTTATTTTATGTATTTTTTCTCTTCTATGTATTGCATTGAACTGTTGCTGCTAAGTTAACAAATGTCACGTCACATGCTGGTGATAATAAACCTGATTCTGAATACCTCTAGTTAGAGGCACAGCATGGAATAGGTCTTCCGGCCCTTCTACTTTTGCTGTCCTGACAATCCCACAACCATGATTAATCCTTACCTAATCAGGCGACAATTTACAATGACCAATTTACTTACTCAGTATGTCTTTGCACTGAGGGAAAACCCACGTACAGAGATGCCTTAGAGTGGAGCTGGTAACTCCAGAACACCCCAAGCTGTAACAGCATTGCACCAGCCATCAAAACTTCCAAATAGGCAGGAAAAACCTCGATCACTCAGTCACAAGAAAGCCTCATCCAGTAGGCCTTTCACACATGGTCTGAGTACTAGCCACCCTGTACTAAATTTGTTTACTTTTTATGCAAGGGCTACAGAGAGTAGAGGACTCCGCTGATTCTATCATTGGTATAGTTCTTATTACCAATGAAGACATCTACAAGAGGCAATTGTCTCAAAGGTGACATTTATCAGAACCCCACCATTCTGTGCCACTGAAATGCCACTCAGGGACATGTGCTAATATTTTGTGACTGTACTGTGTCATAACTATATGTACTGTTTTGTACCAGAGTCCCACAGCAACAATGTTTCAGTTAGCTGAATGAATATGGCTGAATGCCAATGAACCTTAACTTGAAATACTAATATCATGGCGGTTATGGGAGCCTGAAGACCAAGGCTCCCATCAGGCTTCCGAACTCAACTGAAAAACCTTTACAAACCTCTGCAAATACCTGATAAAGGCATATTCCCGAAAGAGCTAGTCTATGTTCTCACTCCCGATGCATTTGTCCTGACAGCAACACAAGTCTATTTGTGAACTTCCAGTAAATGTCCCCTTCTCCAATCCTGCTTCCCTCTCACAATATCTCCACATCTGCCTATTCCCTCCATCTGGTGCTCCTCTTCCTTCCCTTTCGTCCATGGTCTTCCGTCCTTTCTCTCGCACCAACTTCCCAGCTCTTTACTTCACCCAGATTCAACTATCTCCTGGTATTACCCCGCCCCCAACTTTCTTATTGCCTTCTCCATTTCCTGATGAAGGGTCCCGGCCCGAAATGTTGACTGTTTATTCCCACCTGCTTGACCTACTGAGCTCCTCCAGCATCTTCTGTGTATTACTGCAGATCTTTAACACCTCTGGTTTAATTACCTGAAATTGTGTATTTTAAAAATAATAAAACAACAAAATTATTTGCTTTATGCTTAAGTTGATTTGGGGTTTCAGATTACATACTTTTATGCTGAATAAAGGATATTAATAAAAGTGGTCCCACCTTCCCGCTCGGGCAAGTTCAGACTTTCCCGCGCCCGCAAGGGACGACGCGTGTGCACGCGCCTCCCGCCGTCCAACCGTCTCCACGCGGACGGCGTGCGCAGCCCCGCCAGAACAGAGATCTCGCGAGGTCGGGCCGCCGCTCGGAGGGAGAGAGAGAGAGGGAAGGCTGGTGGCTTAAGATGGCGGAGGGAGACAGCGGGAGCGAGCGAGGTGGTGGGGGCGGCGGCGGTGGCGGCGGAGGAGGCGGCCTCCTGCCGCAGCAACAGCAGCAGGAGACCCAGGAACTGGCCTCCAAGCGGGTGGACATCCAGAACAAGCGATTCTACCTGGATGTGAAGCAGAACGCCAAGGGCCGCTTCATCAAGATCGCCGAGGTGGGCGCGGGAGGCAACAAGAGCCGGCTGACGCTGTCCATGGCCGTGGCGGCCGAGTTCCGCGACTACCTCGGCGACTTCATCGAGCACTACGCACAGCTCGGGCCCTCGGACTCAGACTCGGGCGCCGGCCTAGGCTCGGATGAGCCGCGGCGAGCTCTCAAGAGCGAGTTCTTGGTACGGGAGAACCGCAAGTACTACATGGACCTGAAGGAGAACCAGCGGGGCCGCTTTCTACGCATCCGCCAGACCTTAAATCGAGGCCCCGGCTTGGGGGGCACACAGGGCCAGACCATCGCCCTGCCGGCCCAAGGCCTCATCGAGTTCAGGGATGCGCTGGCCAAACTCATCGATGACTACGGCGTGGATGACGAGCCGTGCGGCCAGGCCGAGCTGCCCGAGGGTACGTCCATCACGGTGGACAGCAAGCGCTTCTTCTTCGACGTGGGCTCCAACAAGTACGGCGTGTTCATGCGGGTGAGCGAGGTGAAGCCCTCGTACAGAAACTCCATCACCATCCCTTACAAAGCCTGGTCCAAGTTTGGTAGCGCCTTCAGTAAGTACGCCGAGGAGATGAAGGAGATCCAGGACAAGCACCGGGACAAAATGCTCTTCGAGAGGCGAGCTGACGAGTCCGATGGGGAGGATGTGGACGACGACTGAAGCTTTTGAGTAAAAGACGAAACAAATACAAAAACCACGAAAATAGAGCAAATTGTATCGATTGAGAAGAAAAGTTTTTTTTAAAATGTTTTAATGAATAAATTGGTGTGTCGATTGCAAAGAAAGACGTTTAAAAAAATCTTTAAAAGAACAAATTGGGTCGATTGCAAAGAAGATTTACAAAACAAAACCTCGAGAAAAAGTTTTGAATAGTATTTTTTGGGAAACGCAGTTACATAAGTAAATGCATCTTCTGAGGAAGAAGGAAAATACTTGCGTTAAGTATTTATGCATATTCGTGAAAAGAGCAAAAATGGGGCAAGCTCTTCTCGGAGATGTTGGATGATCGGTTCGTTGCAAAATACACACTGTTATTTGTGGAAAAGCGTCGTATCACTGAACCATCAGCAATTCAAAAAAAATAAAAGATTTGTTGGCGTAACCAAAAGTTTTAAAGGAAGAGAAACAAGTTACAAGATATGACCTCAACCTGGGGAGAAAATGATTTAAAGAGCCACCATCAAGTCACTGAAGCCAGCAACACTTCGAAGTTCTTTTCGTATATTAAAAATTCTTATGGAAGTTTTTTTAATTATTTTAAATACTGGACAATCAAGAGTCATTTTTAAAATTTGTTTTCATTCTAAATATTTCAAATATATTTGATAAAACTGTCGTTCCTGATGTAGAAAATTAATGTTTTTAAATAGAATCAAAAAATGGCTTGACTTATTCAATAGCATAATACACAGTGCTAGTTCCACATGAGATCTACTTCCAGGGTTACATGTGACTGAAATGTCTCCATTAGAGAGTAATAAGGCCCATCTTGTATAGTTATGCATTTCTTCCCCACCCCAGTGTTTTTTGTCAGTGTTATGTGTATTTTGTATTTCTGTTGCAGTGTAAATCATCAAAAATTCTGCCAGTGTGAACTTGTTACCCTTGTTGTAGAGACTGCATGTAACTAGCCCAGGTGCTATTGTCGAAAACAAACGGCATGTCAAGCCCTGTAAGAGATGCTCTATAGTTTTCTGTTTTAGTTTTACTTAAGTCAGTTATCCACGACGTACGATCTGACTTTTCCAGACTTGAGAATGTGCATTTGCTTATAAGTAGAATAATTGTATAAAAAAATTCACTGAACCACAATTTCCCAAGAAACATTATTTATGCATACAAAATTCTTTGCCATTGGGCAGGATAGATGAGAACTAAAATTATTAACCATAGCAAAAACCGGCGCAAAGGAAAGGGGTCATTCAGCCGTTTGCTGTTTGTTTTTTCCATTTTATGTCGTGCAGGAATTTAGGCTTTTAATGTTATTTTTTTTAAGCTGTATTTATTTATTAGAAACAGTAATTATATTTTGCAGTATTTTCCCTCTAAAGACTCTGGATTGTGCTATTAGAGCAAATAACTGGAGCATTTTCCTGCCGATTGACCCAAGTTGCTGGTGAGTCTGATATAAACATTTGTCACATATTTGAAGAATATTGCATTATATGTGCATCCATTATAGGCCGCTCATTATTCTTTATCTGCAATATAATTTTAAACTGTTCAATATCCCCCTAAGTGAGCTGTCAAAGTTGTGATGTGTTGTCCAATTGCATTTAAATATGAGTGGGGTTGGGAGGGGGGTGGTGTGAGTGCGTTGAAGGGTCGGAATTAAAGCCAGGATGTTCAGATATCACTTTTTGCAATCAAACAGCTTTCAGTTTGAATGTATTCTGATGTAAACAATATCTGGACTGAAAGAAATAATTAACCTCTTGCCAGCTAGCAATCAAGGATAACTGGGAGAAGCTGCTAGGCAAAATGTGTATGTGTGTGTATATGTATATATAGATATATAATACTGGTGGTGATGAGAATACCTCCACCAGATTGGTCCTTACACTTTGCATATTTTGGTTTCACATGCTACTGAATTGGTTCATGGGTGATGGAAAGTAAGTTGCAAATGTCATACTCGGTTTTTAGATTTCAATTAACACGAGATAGCTTACGACATCCAATGACTGTAAAATGATGCTCATTTTGAGTACCACAATCACACCTGTTTGGTGCAGTGATATCACCCAGTTCCAAACATGATTGGACAAGGGTGATAACATTTGCTCTTAATGTAGAGGGAAATTTTCTTTCATAGTGAGCTTGTGGACTATATTCTGTTTTCTGATCATCTGCTTGTCCAGTTTGTAGTGTCACTTTTGTTTTTAAAACTTACTAGAAATTAAAATATCCAAAGTGAAAGGTCCACTTATTTTCCACAGTGAAGAAAATATACCAAAAGGCATGCTGCATTGCCTCATTTATCAACCTCAGTAACTTTTCCACGAGCTCCAAGTGTTTCCTTGTAACAGTAAGGCTGCTATTCCATCCTCTGCATTCGCAGCAAAGTGACAATATTGGGGGGGGGGGTGTGGGGGGGATGCTGGTTTATTTCTTCACGGTGGATAATGAATTTTAAAAAGGATTTTGTTAATGTTGGGTTTTTTAACTTCCTTCTGCTTTTATAGACATAGGGTTATATTTTTACAAAATTAACGTAGATTCATTTTATGGCCTTTTTTTAAAATTAAAACTCGTTGAAAATTATTGAGCCATTGGGCTGTTTTACTCCATTATGGCTGTTGAGTTGCAAGGCAATTGAGCTAGATTGATAACATTCCATGTTTTTTAGGCATTGCTCCATGAAAGATGCTGTTAGAATTGATACAGGCAAACATGAGATTGGAAATCCTTGCTTGTTTGAGTAGGTGCAATGAAACGGGAGATACTCTTCATCCGTTGCTCATTTCATAGAAGTAGTAGTGCACTAACTAGGGGAAATGAAAGCTGAGATTTGTGACATAGTGAGAGGAGCTTTCCTTGTGATACTATGGGAATGCAATCATAATCCTATTATAATCTCTAGTGAATGTTGGATTTTCTCTCTACAAATCTCTCTCCCAATTCCCAATGAGTGACCATTTGCTGTAGTAGTGGGAGATGTCATTCTGGGTGGTACAGGTGGGTTTGATCTGAGTTTGAAAGTACTGTTTTGACCTCGCCATTAACGAGGCTGCATAGAAATAGGACTTGGGCATATCCACTTTCAGAAGAAATATTTTCAGTTTGTTGGTTCATGGGCATTTTATTTGAGTAGTTTAGGAAACTTAACTTCCCATAGTGAGAAGTAATTCCAGATAGAAACAATTTGATTAGCTATGGGTCTGGATAAATGTCCATTTCTCATTTGTCCCACTCTTACAATATGGACCAATTTAGACGTCATGCGCAATTAACAAAGCTAACTGAACTTCCATGGTCCAGATGCTGTATAAAGAAACCGATCAAATTTGATTGTCTTAAACTGTGTGGAAACAAAGCAGAACGAAGTTATATCTCTCATTAGACAAATCTTTTCAGAATCCAGTTTATGAATGGAGGGAGGGTGGGGTTGGGTGGGGGGAAGGGAGAGTAGTAAACTTTGTAGATATGTGTACTTAAACCGGAAGTGAAGAGAGCTACAGTTAAATTTGCTGTATTTCAGAAGTACTGTAGCCCTTGTATTGAGAACTAATGTATAGAAAAGGGTTTTGTGGTTATTAATGTTTCCCAGTCTTTATGGGATAGCGTGCTTTCATCATAAATTGAATTTATAAGCAGAGAGGCCATTGCCTTCACACACCAAAGTGGCTCCCTGTTGAGTATTTGGAGTTGATGTAGAGCTCCCCAGCCTGGTGCTTTATTATAAATTATCAAAATGTGTAGCCATAGCATTTTATTAATAAGGTAATTTTCCATAGGTTGTTAAAAGGAAATTGTGGTTATTGGTGCAAAATATTGAAAATACGTTTTTGAAAGAACCTAATCATTTCAGATGTCCATGCCTATTTATACATAGTGCATTTCTGGTTTGGACACAGCACTGAAATTAAAATTATCCATGTTAGTATTATTTCTGTTCCCCTGAAGTTATTTTATCTTAACTCCTGTGTAAGACTTTCCAATCCTTTTTTTAGTTCTCTCAATTCTGTGCTCATCAGGTTGGGCTGCTAGTGATTCAGGGTGAGGAGCCTCTTTAGTTTTTGTGGTTTGGCCAATCTTGTGATTATCATGATATGACCTCTGGCCAATGCAGTGATTATCTCTCATCAAGACTGCTTAGAAATGTTTCCATTCCTTTTGA
This sequence comes from Hypanus sabinus, assembly GCF_030144855.1. NCBI lineage: Eukaryota > Metazoa > Chordata > Chondrichthyes > Myliobatiformes > Dasyatidae > Hypanus > Hypanus sabinus. The sequence goes on from NC_082706.1 coordinate 11,139,661, forward strand.
GGGTGAGATGCTTCTGTTTGCAGATGGCTGGTCTGCTGTCTTGAATAAATACTCCCAAATTGATACTAACACAGGTTCCCCATTCAACAACAGATAAAACATTTGATTAGCTTTTGGTTGCTCTGCAAGAGAACAGTGATTTAGAATTTAGTCATTTTCTCATCATGACAGATGCCTCAACCTTTAGGCATAATTGCTGAGCAGTGACACAGACATTTTGTCATGATGTCTAATGATAGTGAAGTAAGCTTTTACCTGCATTTATCAAAATTGATAATGAAGTTCAGGCTTGAAAAATAATATTTGTGCTGAATTTTGACATCTGGAGAGGCACCAGTACATGTCGTTGGTGGAAAAGTAGCCTAGACGTGTAATAATAAGAGAGAACAGTTGATGAATTCCGGATATTTGTAACTAAAATTACTTTTGTTTAAAATTCTCTAGTTTTAATTCTCTACTTTTCCTTCTATTTCAAGTATTTCAAAATTAACTAGCTTAAATCCAATCAGCCCCTTTCCTTCTGAACTGTTCCTGTAAAGTCACAAGTTTTGATGGACCAGTCCCACTCTACATCTATTAGAGTTGCATTGGTTTGGCCTCTGTCACTGAGGAATTGTCTAGAACCATGTGCATGGACCAAGATGCTGCTGCATTGTTTGAGTGTATTGGGACAAATAGTAATTGTGATATCCGCATTGTCTCTGAAAGCCCTGTTGCTGGTACTCTTTGGTTGAAGATCGGGAGGGTTAAATGTGAGCTAGTAACTGAAACCTCTTGCCCTGCAGCACTAATACATAATCTAACTGTACAAGGTAGCAATTCAGTATATGTGTTCACTGCCTTCTTTAGGGTTAAGACTCTGGGGTCTGCATTCTTTGTTTTAGCCATAGTTCGTTGAGGATACTCATCTTTAGCATGGTGCTCCAGTTCCTTCCCATTGCATTGTTGTGTGATAATGATATTTTGCAATAGAAAAGTAAAATGGATGCCAGAGTCCAGCAACTGCCTCGGTACTTTCCCGCTCATTGGTCTCTACCAATTGATTGTATAAACTACGTTTCCCTGTTTCCCAGGACCACTCCCACGTAAGCAATTGGTACAAACACCCTGTACTCAATCTTACTCATGTAGGAGCAGCTCATTTAAATCATACTTGCTTGTATATGGCAGCAAAATAAAACAAGTTGTATATTAGCAGTCAGTAAATGGTTAAAACAATTAAACTGTCTTTAGTTTAAACCTGGAGGCAGTGGTCCTCATTCTTGGAGAACAGAAAATTTGCATAGTTAATGGTTATGTCTTAATTTTGTGAGTAACACTGATAGGAAGGGGGGCACGTTAGTCATGTAAAAAGATAGATAACAAACTGTTATCTGTTTGCATGGCATGGCCAGAAACCTTCTCAGCATTTTGAAAGTAGTCAGTACCATTTAAGTTACCAGGTCCTCTATCGTCATGCTGGCGTACCATAGTTTCCCAAGTTTTCTTGGGCCTACCCAGCTGAGTTGGTTTAATAAAGCTGTGTGCCTAGCTACCTCTCTGGATTCCTTATGTATTTCACTTGAAAAAAAATGTACAGTCGCATCTGCTTGTATTGTTTTGCCATGTACATTAGACTCAGACTAATGCAGTTAAATTAGTGGCAAGATTTGTGAGAAGTCAATAGTTGCTTGGTGACAAAAATGATGAATATCTACATAATATAGTTAAATATGTACTGTGAGTCTTTTTTATATATAATTTTTTTAATTGAGTTTGTTACCCACTTCTGATCATTACATGATGTCTCTGATGGTCCGTTTACTTAAAGGTCAAGGAAAAAGGCAGGCGTATATTTAACGGGATGAGATAAAATGGCAATGATTGAAAACTTTGCTTTTAAAATCGAATGATATTGTCTGCTGACAATTTGAATTGTTGATACTTAGGAAAAGGGGAAAACATCATGGCCTTTTTCAAAATGAATTGCTAATCTTGATTGACAATCAGCAAGCCAGGCTTATTTATGTATTTTGGTACCTGTCCCTACCTGCTGGTACTCCAGGAGCAAGTGCATCATTGTAGAAGGGCCACAAGTGGTTTGCTGCCCTCTAACTCCAACTCTGTCCTGCAGGCTGGTCGGATAGTTAGAGCTGGAGTTAATTCTCTAACAGCACAATGCCAGAGCATGCAAACTTCCAGGTGGTTAACATAACTCTGGATTATCTGTTAGAAGCTATGTTCAAAGGGTTTAATTGTCCACATTATATCTCTTACTCAGCAAGGTGATTTCATCCACTGGTATATTTTACAATAAGTGTTGCTTTGGGCTTATGAGGATAGAATTCACATTGGGTTTCCATAGTAGTGAGTATGGGCATCAGGAAGGGGACAATATGGGGATCGGTTGGTTTTAATCTGAATATCAGGAAATTGGGCAAGCTGTAGGTGTTAAAGCATCTGTGACCTGATAACTTCCTTGCCTTATGGAAGGGAAAGGATTGAATGTCCAGAAAGAATGTTTTTATAAATAGCTGGGACTCTACCCACATCCATGAAGTTAATGATGATACTTTAATTAAAAGTAACTAACAATGTGCAACCACTTAATTATTTTTTCAGTAGATAAAGACCATAAACTTTAAAGCAGGCTCCCTTCACCTTGCAGGTTGTGTGTGTGTGTGTGTGTGTGTTCTCACTACTTGGAGAATCATGTTTGCATACGACCTTGGATTAGTGAATTTGGGTAGATTTGTGTCCAACAATGGTTGTATAAAACTCACAAGCTATTAGATTTTGATGGCTGGCCCAAATTATTTTGGCTCTTATTTACAAGACTTTTGTTTAAACCTTAAACTTTTACTTGACCTTTAAAATGGGCATTTTAATCACTTAACCTAAAAACACTAGTAGCTATAAAAAATTCTATTTGCAACTTATTTCAAGAAGATTAAACTTTGTTTTAACAAAATTGCCTTTTAAGTTCTAATCTACTCAATGTTTTGTTTGCTTGTAATGTTTGAAGTGCCTACTGTGCTGAATGGGAAATTTAGGCTTCCATAAAGCTTGGATGCATAGAGGAGTAATAGGGCATCTTTATTTCTGTCAGTTGCTTTGTTCTTGCACCCACTTTAGCTTAATGTAAAGAGATTGCTGCATTGAATTAAGTATTTCTAAATTTTCTATTCATAGTGTGGTAACTTGATCTATGAATGAAAGCATGAGCTGAAGCCTGATGCAACACAATTTGGGGGAAGGGGGTGTTATAGGGAAGGTCTTGTGGGACTAACAAGACATCGTAACTGTTAAACTATAGCCTGATTGAAACAATTAGTTAATTGAATATTGGAAATTTCTGGATTTGTATACTCAATGCTAAATGCAATTTGATATACCTTCAAATTGGTTGGGCAGTGGACATTGTTGCTGTCCGTCTATTTCCATGTTTGAACTTCAAATTGTATTTGCCAGTTAAAATCTATTACAAACTGTAGATCATTTTGCCTGACAAAATTTACTCTCTCCTACCCCAAATGCCAGAATTAACAGGCTCCTCCTGTTTGTAGGAACTTTTTTCAAACACTAACGTGACCACCCAGATGAGTTGGAAGCAGCTATTCTCGACTTGCATTGAGCGCCTTGCACTTTAATATAGCTCGTTTTAGTGTTGCGTCCCTCCCACGTGCCGCCTACCGCACATCCTGCCATTGTTTGCAGGGTAATTCAAATAGCGTTATGCCAATAAACGTATCTGTGCACAGACAAACAATAAGAGCACAAGAGGGCAGATTAAAATAAAATTGCCCCCGGTAGGGTAACTCAGGTGTGCAAGTGAACAGGCATCGTTTATAATGGGAGAAAGAAGTCCTGACGTACGAGCCTGTCTTTCCAGACAAATCTTTATTTTTTTACATGGAACATTGTTGAATTTGTGCAAAATAAAATATATTATATTCCATTTGAAATTTGAATGATTATAAAATACCACTGCATTTTGAGGCTGGGGGAGTATTTCCAGGTGGGTAAACCTACAAGACTACCCTCAGTCGCAAAATTTAGCACAGTGCAGTGAACTACAATCGTACTGCACGGGTCCAGTAGACCAGGGCATTTGAGAATTAGGACCTGACCAAGTTTGGTGGGATATGGCTAGGGTAGCTTGAGTGGTTTGGCCTTTGCAAAGATGCCCTTGTTTAACAAGTGCCACTTATTTAAACAAAACCATATGGTTTTTAATAAAAATTATGTCCCGTTTTATTCCTCCCTTTGACTGAAGTGGGAATAAAATCAAGATCCCATATCGCTTTAGATTACAATTTTGTCCAATTGGTATCTGATATTAGGTCTTCATTGCTTTTTGTTTTGTTATGATGGGTTAAAGGTAAAGGGAGTGATTGCTACCAAATTAAGCCTGTGGCTTTCCAAAAAAAAAGAAACCTTGTGGTTTTGATGTGTTGCCTCAAAAAAAGAAATCCTAAATTGAGCAGTGACTTGCTGTTTGTAAAGTGTATCTGAAGCGTATTGTGCATGATGTTGCATGGGGAGTGCACAGATATTAATTCTGGGCTTGCACGCTGGTGTAAATGAGTGCTGCCTGTTGAACAGTGTGCAGTATTTATTCTCTAACTCAAGTTTTTGTTAACAATGATCCAACTTTATTTGTTACTAATAAAACCGGCATTACAAAGGAAGTGTTTCATTTTCAACGAGTGTTCTGCTGCAGCCATTTCATTGCGTTTGGTGTGATGCACATCACTGGTTTAGAACACACACACATCTCAACTATGCATAATAATTCATGGTGTAGTGCTGAGTTAGTCATCCTTGATATAGTTAACATCCACTGGGGTTCTTAGTACTCACTGATCTGATTATAGCAGCCACATGTTCCAACAATGACTTCACTTGGACGGGACTGCACATATGGTGCTTTGTCAGTCCAGAATTTCTCACTCACTGAGTCGTGTCTAAATATCACGAAAGGCCAAAGCTTTCAAAAATTATTTATAATGCTTCCCTCATTCGTAGATACATCCACAGAGATGAATGAAGTGTATATTTAAAATCGGTGCCTTGTGAATTTCTGCAGTAGGTCTCTGTAATCCATGAAGACTTGATGCTTGCACCAGTGATCTCTGTAGCTGTTCACCAACACATGTCCTCCTCCTCTCGCCACCAATGTCACATTTGGGGATTTGTGCATGCAAAAATACAAAGCCAAGTTCCATAAAGTTAGATTAACTACATTCAAATCAATCATGTAGCAAAACATGGCATTTGTTTGAGAACAAGTTGCACTTAGAGATGCAGCACAGCATCAGGCCCTTCCAGCCGAACAAACCTGTGCTGCTGAATTACACCATGTGACCAATTAACTTGCGTGTACATTTTTGCAACGTGGGAGGAAACCTATATGATCATGGGGAGAATGTATAAACTTACAGGCAGCAGCAAAATTGAACCTGTCGCAAGTGCTATAATAGTGTTGCCTTAACTGCTATGCTATTGTGCTGTCCAAACTTCCACATTCTTTTAAAAGTGCAAATATTCTATAGTGCAAATTAAAACATGATTGACTCTATCTCCCCATTTAAACCTAACGTTTCAGAATTTGAAGAGAATATCTTTCTGGCTAATGGTGTGATACTGCTTCAGATGTTCAAAAGGTTTTTCTCTGGTCTACAGAATCAATTGCATTGCTGGAATTGATTCCTTTAGCTCCCAAGGTCTTGATTACTGTTGTGATACTTCAAAGTGCACACATAATTGGTGAAAGCAAAATCAAGTTTGTGACGTTGCAGTAAAGTGATGACCATTAAAATCTATAGTCATGTGGGTTAAGTTTCTGAAAGGATGTTTTTGTCCAACAAAAGCCAGTATTTTCCAGAGGTCAAAGTAATTAGAAATACAACTTTTGATTCCTGTATTACCAACAATTTCTGCACCTACGTAGGCACCTCTGATTTAAAACATGGATTATTCTGATCTCCTGTTCCTTAGCATTGAGTTTCCATTGTATGCTAATATATTCTATCTCCCCTCCCTGTCATGAGGAACTAAGTCAACTGTCATGTGTATAAGCACATGTATGAATGAGTGCAATGAAAAACTTTGTTCAAAGTTTTCTTTGAATCAAGGTCCAGCCACGCCTCCACCTAACTGACCTTGTTTTCACATTGAATGACATCTCCATTAGTTCCCTCCAAATAAAATGTAGCAAAGAATCTTAAATGGGTCTGAGCTAAGCCTGACTGACTGCACAGAATATGCTTCAATCCCCTTTACTGGTTTCCGCTGCACAGTTGATTATAGTTCTGTTTTCTGCTCTTACGTGAAACTGGAAAATGTAAATTTTTATTCTGCTCTTATCAAATGGTCTGCTTCAATTCTTCCAGTCTTTGACCTCCTATATTAATTTCAGGGGATGGAATATTGACTAATCTTCAAGGTACCCATTAGCTATCACAGCTGCCTTAACTCCGCTTCTTCCCACACAGTTAAACTGAGAAGTAAAATCTTTACACCCCTTTTATATCTATTCTAACATTGCCATCCTTTGTAACATGTATGAACATGTTTTTAATCTGCACAGCCAGCTCAATTCACTGTAATTTTGCTATCTCACCTCTAAGATAAGTTGCTGTTGTCCTCATCTTCAAACTCTGATTCCCCCCCTAAATTCTGTGCTGCATCATCTTCCACAGCAGATGGAATATAGTGTAGGGAAGTGTATGGTCATGCGCTTTGGCAGAAGGGATCAAGGATATTTTCTAAATGGGGAGCAAATTCAGAAAGTGAAGGTACAAAGAGACTTGGGAATCCAAATACTGTACTCGATTCCCTAAATGTTAACTTGCAGATTGAGTTGGTAGTAAGGAAGGCAAATACAATGTTAGCATTTACTTAGAGAGGATTTGAATATAAACTTAAGGATGTAATGCTGAGAACTTAAGGCATATGTCACAACCTATTTGGTATATGTGAGCAGTTTTTGGCCCCATATCCAAGACTAGATGTGCTGACATTGTAGAAGGTCCAGAGAGGGTTTACAAAGATTGGTGGAGGGGCAGGTAGTGTTGAGGAAACAAGTAGACTGCAGAAGGACTTAGACAGATTAGGAGAATGGACAAGAAAGTGGCAAATGAAATACAGTGTTAGAAAATGTGTGGCCATGCACTTGGGTAGTCGAAATAAATGTGCAGGCTATTTTCCAAAAGGGGAGAAAATCCAAAAATCTGAGATGTAAAGGGAGTTGGGAGTCCTTGTACAGATCATCCTAAAGGTTAACTTGCACATAGAGTCGGTGGTGAGGAAGGCAAATGGAATGTTAGCATTCATTTCAAGAGGTCTAGAGTAACAGATCAGGAATGTGATGCTGAGGCTTTATAAGGCACTGGTGAGGCCTCAACTTGTGTATCATGAACAATTTTGGGCTCCTCATCTAAGAAAAGATGTGCTGTCTTTGGAGAGAGTTCAGTGGAGGTTCACAGAGATTATTCTGGAAATGAAAGGGTTATATGAGGAACATTTGATAGCTCTGGGTTTGTACTCATGGGAATTCAGAAAGATGAGGCAGAATCTAATTGATACCTTTTGAATATTGAAAGGCCTAGACAGAGTAGATGTGGAAAGAATGTTTCCCATGTTGAGGGAGTCTAAGACAGAGGGAACAGCCTCAGGATAAAGGGGCATCCATTTAAAAGAGATGTGGAGAAATTTCTTCAGCCAGAGGGTGGTGAATTTGTGGAATTTATTACAACAGGCATCTGTGGAGGCCAGGCCGTTGGGTGTATTTAAGGTAGAGCTTGATAGGTTCTTGATTGGACATGGCGTCAAAGGTAAGGGGAGTGGGGCTGAAGAGGGGAGAAAAGGATTAACCATGATTAAATGGTGGAGCAGACTTAACAGCCTAATTCTGCACCTATGTCTTGTGGTTTCATGAAAATTATCACAGGAATGAAAAGGCTAATGAGTGTTTGATGGTTCTGGACCTGTTTGGAAGAATGAGGGGGTTGGGGGGGTGGAATCTCATTGAAACCTGAATATTGAAAGGCAGAGAGAAGATGTTTTCTATAGTAAACAAATGAGGAAAATTTTCTTTAGCTGGAAGGTGGTTAATCTGGAATTTATTGGCACAGGCAGCTAAGGAGGCCTAGTCATTGAGTATATTTAGAGTGGAGGTTGATGGGTTCTTGATTAGTAAGGGATTCAAAGACTATGTGGCGAAGGCAGGAAAATGAGGTTGAGAGGGATAATAAATCAGCCATGATGGAATGGTGAAGTAGACTCTTTCTACTCCAATGACATGGTCTTAAACACAAATTGGGTGAATGCCTTGGAATGCAACCATTCAGAACATGATGGTAACTGAGCTGGTTGCCTGACAGCCCCTCTCACTTTCATTCCCCTCTGTCCAGTGAAGCTCAACACAAGCTAATGGAACACCCCATTTTCCAGCTTTATTTTGTAATTTTTGATAATTGTCCTGCTGCATTCAGATCTCTGACTGTTCTTTGCTGCCCTATTCTCTTTTATTGCTGAATCTCCTACTTCACACCATCACAAAGCTTCCTTCAAGTTCTTCTGCTCCCCTTTTCCCTAATTTTTATTCTATTGTTCCTAGAGTTGATCTAAAGTCAAGGTCATCTGGAAGTTTTAACTTTTTTTCTCCTACAAATGTTGCCTGATCTGCTCATATTTTACCCCTGATTCCATCCCATTGGTTTAGAACTGGCCCAGGTTGCTTGCAATCCCAGTGTCATCTGTGAATTGAGCTTACACATTCTGCTTATTGCCAGCTCCAGAAATTCCCTATGCTGTGCGTCAGCTGGGGAAAACCTTGTCCGTGCTTTATTTATTCGGATTCAGATTAATTTGTCACGTGCATCAAAACATGCAATGAAATGCATTGTTTGTGTTAACATCCAAAGCAACTCATGAAAAGTTGGGGGCAGCCCACAAGGGTCGCCACACATTCTGGCACTAACATAGCATGCTGACAATATTCTATAGAATAACACAAGCAACTGCAGAACAAACCCCTTTCCTCATTCCCACCCACTCATATACCCAGGATAGGCTGCTTCCAACTTCCCCAGTGGACTCATGGATTTACGGACACAGAACTTTGACATCAGCTTCTGGACTTCTGATCAAAGGCATTAACCCTAGAATTCTGATAATAAGTCACCAAACTCTAGACCTTGAACCAGGACTCGCCAAATCTCGTATTAGAGAGTCACTGGCCCTCAGCTCTCCTGCCCAATGGATCTCTGATCCTGGAACTTACCAACCTGGGGGGGGGGGGGGGGGGGGGTGGAGTTGGTGGGACTCACTAACTTGCCACCAGTCCTTGTCCATGCTGGTTCAACATCCATCCATGGTTTGCTTTGTCACATGTCCATATCGCCTTTGAACAGAGGCCTATGTTCCTGTCCTTAATCCCTAACCTGACCCCTAACTCCCCTTTCTGTCCCTCAAAACCGTCCCTTTGAACCTAAAAAAACAACTAACTCTGATCCACGACTGTGATGGCAATCACAACTTGTTGTCTCTGGGAATTTCTAACAAAGTCAGATTTACTATCCACCTCAAATTAATCTTGAAGGAGGTGGTGTGCTGCTGTAATCCTGGTGAAGCTACTTTTACAATAATGTTGGAAATCATTCCTAGGATTTAGACCCAGATGAAGGATCAGCAACATATTTCCAAGTCAGGATGAAATACAATTTGGAGGAAGATGTGCAGATGATGGTGTTTCTATGTGTCAACTGTCCTTTGGTAGAAGTTGCAGGTACATGAGTAATTAGTGCATTGGTATACATGCTAGCTATATATATGTATAGTGTGTGTGTGTGTGTATATATATATATATATATATATAATCTGCCCATCAAGAGAGCTGTCTTGTGCTGGATGATCTGGAACTCTTGAGCATTGTTGAAGCTGAACCGATGAAGGGTCTTGGCCCAAGACATCAATTGATTATTCCCCTCTGTTGATGCTGCCTGATTTGCTGAGTTCCTCTAGCATTTTATGTTATCCAGGCCAATGAGGGATTATACCTTCACACTCCTGAGTTTTGCCATGCAGATGGTGGAAATGCTTTGGGGAGTCAGAAGATGCATCGTCTGGTCCATTTATGCAGCTAAGAGTAGTTGGTCCAGTCAACTTTTGCTCATTGATGCCCCTAATATGTTGATGGAATGAGTGATATGCTAGGTGATGTTAAATGCCATTGAATGTTGGGATTAAGTGGTTAGATTTACTCTTACCTTATCTGTGTCCTCCAATTAATTTCAGTTCCCTTAATTCCAAAGCAACGACTGCTTCTTTCCACTCCATCTATCCACAGGCCTCATTCCTCCTTCCTTCCACACTTCCTTTGAAAGCTATGGCTTTCTCTCATCAGATTCCATCATCTTCAGCCTTTTGTCACTTATAGCCTCGGTAACTATCTCCGTTCTCCCCTCCTCCATGTACCTATCACCCTTTCTCACCAATTGTAGGTCCATGTATTGCCTACCACCTCTTCCCTTCACCTCTACATATCATCTATTCTCTCCTCTATCTCTCAGTCCAGATGAAGGGTCTCAATTCAAATTGACCACTGTCCACTTCCTTGCACAGATGCTGCCTTACACTCTGAGTTCCTCCAACATCCTTTTTTTTGCTCCAGATTTGAGCATCTGTTTTGCCAGAGCACCTCCCTATCACACTTTGTTAAATGCATCATTGCTACTAAGGCACACTGGTAGGCTAATTGGTGACTATAAATTACCCTTTACTGTGGATAAGTGACAACTGAATCAAAGGAAAGTTGATTGGTATGTGTGAGAATAATTTTCAGAGAAAACAAGGATACAACAAAAGCTGGAATGGGACTGATGGGATTGCTCTACTGGGTGACCTATGTAGATTGATGGTCGAAATTGTCTTTTGCATTTAATGTGTAAAGCAGAGGGAAGATTGTAATGAATCCTGGCAGAATGGGCAGACAGATGGCAGATGAAAGTTAATAAAGGGAATTACAAGTTATTCTGTTTTGGCTGAGAATGCAGAGAGAGATGCTGAGGAATCAAGGAAAGTATTCAGAATGAGGCATAGGTTGTTTGGCACTGAGATGAGGAGAAACACTTTCATTGTAGGATGGGGAACCCTTGGAATAATCCATCTCAGGGCTGTGAAAGCTCAGTTGTTGGCATTGGATGTTTGTGAGATTGATCCTGGGTATAAGGAGTGTTTGATAGCTGTAGGCCTCTACTTGATGCAGTTTAGGGTTTGGGCCTTTGAAACCTACTGAAAGGCCTACATAGAGTGGACATGGAGAGAATATTTCCTATAGCAGAGGATTCTGTGGAGGTCAGGTCATTGGATGTACCTAAAGTAGAGATTGATAAGCTCTTGATTAGTACAGGCATCAAAGTTTATGGGAAGAAGTCAGAAGAATGAGGTTGAGAGGGATAATAAATCAGCCATGATAGAATGGCAGAGCAGACTCAATAAGCTGAATGGCCTAATTCTGTTCCCATGGCCTGTAGTCTTCATTTAAAACAGAAGCAGATAGATTTCTGGATACTGTGGAACTCATGGAATATGAGATGATGCTGGAATGTGGTCCAGAATGGAAGATCAGTCTTGCAGGTTGAAGAAGAATGAATCTGATAGGAGAGAACCATGGAAGAAAGGAAAGAAGGGTACCAGAGGGAAATGATTGGCAGTTGAGAAGAGATGGGGTGAGATGGTAACCAGAATGGGGAATAGAAGAGGTGGGGGAGTGTTGGAAAGAGATACAGAAAATTGGAGAAATTGATGTTGATGCCATCTGGTTGGAGGCTACCCAGACAGAATATGAGGTGTGTTACTCCAGCCTGAGTCTGACCTCATCATAGCTGCAGAGGAAGCCATGGACCAACATGTTAGAATGAGAAAAATGTAGCAAGGACTTGAAGGACAGAGGTTCAGCAGGTTGGGCCTTTTCATTGGAGTGTAGCAGAATGGGAGGTGTAGAGGTGACATATAAAATCACAAGGGGCATTGACAGGGCAAAAGCACAAATCTTTTCCCCAGGGTTAAGAAATCAAACAAGAAGATAGTCATAGAAAATTAACTGAGGGGTCCATGGACTCCAGATTGGGAACCCCAGACGTAGAAGATTGTCCTATATTGAATGAGTGACAGAGGAAGTGGTTGATTAACAACATTTAAAAGGCACAAGGACAGGTACACAGACAGGAAAGGTTTAGAGTGATATGGACCAAATGCAAACAAATGGTCTAGCTTAGATGGGAATCTTGGTAGGAACGGGCTGAAGGGCCTGTTTCATTGTTGTGTGACTCAATGATGTGAATTTTTGAACCAATAATGTAAGTGGAGGGGAGTAGAAGGATGTGGGGAAATATTCCATCAAGGAACGTAGTTATAGTCGGGAAGTCACTGCCTTAAGGGTGGGGCAAACAATCATAAAGGAATTTCAAAGAGAAAACAGAAAGACCAAATAGATTGCTCTACAAAGAGTCAGTCTTGATGGGCTGAATAGTCACCCGTTTGTTGCAATAATTCCAGGATTGTTTGTTCTATTATGTGATGAGCTGCTAATTTGAAATTTGGAAAACTTCAGCCTTTGTATAGTTTTGCATTGATTCTATTTATCGTATTTCTTTGTTCTACTGTGAGTGCCTGCAAGAAAATGAACCTCGTGGTGACATATGTGTACTTTGATAATTTACTTTAAGTTTTGAATTTAACTACGATACTTTTTGCCCAGTTTTATTGTGAATCCATTTCGCTTTTAATATTCCGCCTGGTAACTAAAAGATTAGGAAGTTGTGTGAATCCGGTGGCCAGGAACAGGGTCTAAAGTTGCCGCTGAGGAAGTGTGGTTGGTCACTATAAATCTTCATGTGGACTCCAGTGACAGTAGCACTGCTCTGCTGTGCAGTTACATTAAACGGGCAGATTTCTGATTGCTTGCACTGTGAGAAAGAAATGCTGAGAGCGTAAATCCTGCGCCGACGAGCGAGCTTCGAACATAGCACGACATTCGGGTAATTTCAATTCTCATTTAACAGGAGGCTTCGCTCTTCAAGCTGACATCTTGTAAAGTAAGATATCCTTCAGTGAGGCAGGGCTGTGCTCGTTCATATCTCCGGCTCTTGTTGAAGATGATTTGATGAATGTTAAGCCTGGCCATTCATGAGCAGCTGAGAGAGTGGCACTGCATTTTCTATATTTAGTGCGGTTGCTATGGTAGAAGTGTTCTGGAGCCTGGTCTGCCTCCAGCAACACGAATTTAACATGGCAGGTTGCAGCTACTACCTCTGCAGATTCTTACCTTCTCTCTCCCTCGACTAGTTGCCAGACGGAAGCACTGGCTCGCTCCATGCAATAAATAAAACAATTCCCCTTCTTGCGTCTAATTAATCAACGCATTTAGACCAATAACATTTTAAAGAATCTCTCTTCTTTCCGCAACCTCCTTTCCAAGGACTGTTTCACTGGTTGTAGGTGGGATTCCTAGAAGTTTCCCATAATTACTGCTAGTTCCATGGAAGCTATTGCTAGTTCTTAATATAGTTCTGTGGCGATAACCTTGTACAAGTTACCAGTCCCCGTGAACATGAGAAAACGTGGGCAATATTTCTAAAATAGATTAACTATTTCTTTATTTAACACTGAAGTATAGTATAGTACATAGCTCAAGTTACAGGAATTAAAAATGGTGGGGGGAGGAACTACTCTGTTCTAAAAGGCACACCTTCCCCTCCCCTCTATTTACTCTCAGAGTCACCAGCTCTGATACCTCCCCACCAATTCCTCTCCAGCCATGCATTTCCTGCAACCATGTTAAAGTGTTACACCTGGCTCTGCACCTCTTTCCTAGCCGCCATTCAGGGACCTAAACAGTTCTCCTAAGGTGATGAATTCCCCAGTTATTTATTGCATCCGATGCTCCCAGTGCGACCTTCTCTGCATCTGTGAGCCTGGATGTAGATTGGGACACCATTTTGTCAAGCCCTTTCACTCTGTCTGTTATTCCAGCTGGGATCTCCCAGTGGGTGAGCCAATTTAATTCCACTTCCTGTCTCCACACCTACGTGCCTGTCTGTGGCCTCTTCTACCAGGCTCAACACAAATTAGAGGAACATCACCTCGTATTCCACCTGAGCCTTTTCCATCCTAACAGCATGAACACTGGATTCTCAGACTTCCACTATCCTCTCCCCTCTACCTCTTAGAACCATAGAACATTACAGCACAGAAACAGGCCTTCTGCCCCTTCTTGGCTGTGCAAAACCATTCTTCTGCCTAGTCCCACTGACCTGCACCTGGACCATATCCCTCCAAACACCTCGCATCCATGTACCTGTCCAAGTTTTTCTTAAATGTTAAAAGTAAACCTGCATTTACTACTTCATCTGGCAGCTCACTCCCACCACTCGGTGTGAAGAAGTCCCCCCCCCCCATGTTCCCTTTCCTGCTACTTTTTCCCTTCCCTTTCTCTCCTGACCCACTGGCTTCAATCATCCTCTTTCCCATCCTCTCTTCATCTGCATATCACCCACACACTCCTCCCACAGATTCCTTTTTCTCCTGATTCCATTATCCTGTTCTATCAGATTCCTTCATCACCTCCATTTGTAGCCTGCCAGATCCTTGCGTCATTCCCACTCTCTCCCTCTCTAGTTTGCCCTTCTCACTTGGATCCACCTATCAGCTGCCAGTTCTCCACCTTTTCAGGTGTAAGGTGATCCTTCCCTCCAGTAGCCTGCAGGTCACCTTTGGTGTAGCACCTGCTTAGCCTCACCCCAGTCAGGTTCATGTTGAGCAGGTGTGGATGGTCATATGAGAAGCTGGTGCATATCTAACTTGGACTCAACATATCAATGCAGCTACAAAGAAGGCCTGACCGTGGCTATAATTCATTAGGAGTTTGAAGAGATTTGCTATGTCACCAAAGACTCCTGCAAATTTCTACAGATGTACTGCAAAGACAACTTAACCAGTGGCAACACTGGTATGGGGAGGCGACTGCGCAGGATTGAAATAAGCTGCAGACAGTTGTAAAAACAGTCAGCTCTATCATGTGCACTAGTCTTCGTAATACAGTACCCAGGACGTCTTCAAGGGGCGATGCCTCAAAGTTGGCATCATTCATTAAGGACCCCTGTCACCCAGGACATGCCTTCTTCTTATTGCTACCATCAGGGAGGAGGTACAGGAGCCTGAAGGCGCACACTGAACAGTTCAGGAACAGCTTCTTCCCCTCATGCACACTTTAATCCATGTTTTGTTTCTATTATTGTGTATTACAATATACTGCTACCACAAAGATGACAGATTTCACGATGTACTGTGTATCGGTGATATTAAACCTGATTCTGATCTCAAGACTCAACACTACCATGACGCCAGGCAGACAATTGGAGTATTGATAATGCCTGTCTTGTAAAGATGCTGCCCTGAAGAAGGCAATGGCAAGCCACTCTGTAGAAACATTTTGCAGGAACTATCATGGTCCTGGAAAGACTAGATCCCCAATGCCATATGACACAGCATATTGTGAACAAACTAATCCACCCTCTTCCAGTCTAGATGAAGAGCGTCAACGTGACTTGTTAACTGTCCATTTCCCTCCACTGATGCTGCAGGACCTGCCACGTCCCTCCAGCTCTTTTGTGCGTTGCTGTCTTCTAAACTAGTGGTATCTCAGGAAGTAGGAATGAAACTACTCTGGGGGTGTCGCAGACAGGTTAAAAAGGTGGATGTGATTTATGCTTTTGTTATGGATGATAGAATTGCATCTCAAAGCAATATTTGCCCTTTTTTTTAAAAAAGAGGTTTTTTTATGGTCAGTGTTCCTCAGTCATGTTTTCAAGTAATGAACATATAGAACCATGAGGTAATGTCACAGCTCTGTAAAACACTGCTTAAACCATAGGTGGAATATTACATTCAGTTCTGCTGGCCTCATTAAAGGAATGTTGGGAATTTAACCCTAATCGCTGGAAGACTGATTTATAGTGTGACTACCTGCACTGTTACACTTCATCCCCAACCTAGACTGAGTCATAGGGTCATACAACATTGATGCAGGCTGTTCAGCCTAACTCATCTATGCCAGCTTTGTTGCCCAAGTCAGCTAGTCCCATCTGCATGCATTTGGCCCATAGTCCTCTATATCATTCCTCTCCATGTACTTTAAGTGTCGCTAATAGAACATAGAATGTTACAGCAACAGTGCAGGCCTTTTGGTCCAATATTGTGCTGACATTTTAACCTACTAAGATCAATCTAACCCTCCCCTCCAACATAGCGCTCCATTTTTCTAACATGCATGCGCCTATCTAAATCTCTTAAATGTCCCTAATGTATCTGCCTCTACCACCATCCTTGGCAGGGTATTCCATACATCTACCACACTCTGTGTATTTAAAAAAAAACTTGTCTCTGACATTCCCCCCCCCCCCCATACTTTCCTCCAAACACTTTAAAATTATGCCCTTTTGGATATAATTCTGCTTCCTGATGCCCACTCGGCCACTATTGTGGCAATACCTTCCAAATACACACCACCCTTTTAAAGAAACTGCTGCCCCACACAAGTCCCCTATAAATCTCTTGTCTCTGATATTAAACCTATGCTGCTTTGTTTTTAGCATCACCTTGTCTATGGCCCTCATGGTCTTGTATACCTGTCGGGTCGCCCCTCAATCTCAAGGAGCAGAGGTTCCCTACCTTTCTTATGCCCTGGGCTAATACCATTAAGAAGAGGTCTGTGAGCCCAAGGTTGGGAACCTCTGTCCTAGAGGGAATAAAATCCTGGTCTATGCAACCTCTCCTTGTAACGGAAGTCCCCAAGTCCAGCCAACATCCTTGTAAATCTTTTCTGCACTCTTTACAGTTTAATCACATCTTTCCTAAAATAGGATGATAAAACTGTACACTGTACTGCAAGTGAACCCTCATCACGGTCTTATGACTGTCATAACTTCCGGACTCCCACTCAGTACTCTGACTGATGAAGACCAGCATGCCAAATGTAATGCTGCTTTCTTTGAACTATGCACCTGCACACCTAGGTCCCTCTGTTCAAAAATATTCTTCATTCATACCCGCAAATAACCTCGAGCCCGCTGTATCCTAGGCAGTGTTCTACATAGTCTATAATATTGCTGATGTACATGCCCACATGGACTATCCCTTTTATAGCTGTCAATACATCAAAATGATGAAAGCCTTTTACAGTGTAGGCATGCAGAAATCCATAGTATGAACTTCAGTGTTAATGTTAGAGCTACTCAGTCAGAAGCAAAAACAAGAAGCATTCGAAGGTTATAAGAAAATGGGTGTAACCATTTACCTTTATTTTTAAGAAAGAGGGTTTTATTTATTAAACTGCATTCTGACCGGCTGCATCACCATCTGGTATGGGGAGGGGGGAGTGAGGGCTACTGCACGGGACTGAAGTAAGTTGCAGAGAGTTGTAAAATTAGGCAGTTCCAAACTTTGGCAAGAACCTCCGTAATATCCAGGATATCTTCAAGGAGCGATGCCTCAGAAAGGCAGTGTCCGTCACTGAGGACCCCCATCACCCAGGACATGCCCTCTTCTCATTGCTATCAGGAAGGAGGTACAGGAGTCTGAAAGTACACACTCAATGATTCAAGAATAGCTTCTTTCCCTCTGCCATCTGATTTCTGAATGGACATTGAACCCATGAATGCCACTTCACTACATTTTTATATCTTTTTTTGGACTATTTATTTAATTTAACTATTTAATATACTTAAATTCTGCTTTCTTTCTTTTCCACTCTGTTATCATTTTGCTGTACTGCTGCCACAAAGTTAACAAACTTCACAACATATATACCAGTGATATTAAACCTGATTCTGATTCTGCATGACCTTTAAAATAAAGGAACTGGTTGCCTTTATTGCATTATATTTATAATGGATAGTTCATTGAACTGATAATAACCTAGATACTGCATTATATAAGCAGAACATAAGTGCTCACAAAGATCAATGTATTGTTGCTTGAGAATGGTGCTGAGAGATGGAGGCAGTGAAGGGAAAAGGATTGTGTTGTGCAATTTTGTGCATGATTTATTAAGTTCTAAACACACCCCTTTTCCCCTTCACTCAATATCCCAACTAATGAAGACTAACTTACCATATACCTTCTTGACAGGGTTGTTAAGAAGGTGTGTTGACCATCATTCATTGGAGGATTGAGTTCAAAAGCCGCAAGGTAATGTTACAGCTCCACAGAATGCTTGCTAAACCACTCTTGCAATATTGCATTTAGTTCTGGTCGCCTCATTATAGGAAGGCTGTGGAAGCTTTAGAGAGGGTGCAGAGGAGATTTACCAGACAGTTTGCATTATGAGGATAGGTTGAGAGAGCTGGGGCTATCTCTTTGGAGCGAAGGAGAATGATAGGTGACCCTGAGAGGCATAGATAGAGTAAATTCTCACCTCTTCACTTTAATTACTTTCACTCGTGGCATGTCGGCCTCCTGATCATAGTTACTCCCTGTTAGATCATGTCTTAGGATACTGAAAGCAGCTTTCCCACAACACAGCATAGTTCGAAGTACATTTATTATCAAAGTATGCATGCAGTATACAACCTTGAGATTCGTCTTCCAGCAGGCAGCCATGAAGCAAAGAAATACCATGGAACTCATTCAAAGGAAACATCAAACACGTAATGCACAAAGAACAAATTGTGAAAATGGCAAAAAAGAGTGGAAAAACAGAAATATTAAACATCAAATTGAAATAGTCTAGGAATGCTCAGTTCAGTTTTGTGCTGTCGTCTGTTGATTGCAGGCTGCAGAGCGAGTCCACCCCGATCAAAATAGCAATAAGAAAGGAGTAACCAGAAGCACCTAACATGATGCAATTCACAAAATGCATCAATGAAACTTTCCCCAAGACCCAAGATCCAGATGCTTCGAGCAAGAGGGAGAAACCAGCCAAATGCAGGTACGTTCCTCCAGCAGCAGTGAGTGAGAGAGAGAGAGAGAGAGAGACACAAGATGCAGCCAGACAGCGCTGAACACCTGCTTGCCTTCCGCTCTTGTCTTTGTTGATTTCAATCTTGCTCCACACTTAGATCAGAAAGAAATGGAGTCAATCGTGGGCTTGCATCCCATCTTCGGTTTATTTGGTCTCCAGGCTGCACGCTCTGCTTCAATTCTCACTGAACTCCCTCAGAGACAGCAGAGCACCAGATTGCTCATTCAACTCAAAAGTACACTGTCAAAATGTAAACCACAGTTCCAATAGTAGAAGACCCATAGTTGAAAGAAGTTAAAGAAGTAGTAGTTTCGTGAACTGCCTGAAGTATGTCGTCTACACTGAATTAATTAATGTTGCTGAACAGTTTCTAACCAGCATCAGAAGGGTGTACTTCTACGGCTGTTTGAAACTACACAGTGCTTAGAATGCATAGTTTTTAAATGGCATTAGTTGCATGGGCTTGTGTTCAAAAAGCAGCATTTTTTTCACTGATAGTTGGCAAGAAATAAGCATTAAGACAATTCAGAACTGTTTTGTTCACTGCAGATTCAAGCATTCAGGCTTGGTTGCCAGAAACAGCTAAGAGTGAAAATGAAATTATTTCACCACTTCAAGTTAGGAACTACAAAGAATTTGAAAGCATCTACAGTCATCTTGAATGTTGCAATGAAAATGAAGATTTGGAGGATGCAATTGTCGAAAATTGTATGAAGACAGTCCGTTAGGTACACTAGTTGTCTGCACCGATTTAATTCATTTACAGTTAATCAAAAGAACACGGTAGATTAATTCCTCTACCAATAACTATAGGGAATGAATACAATAACTATAGGGAATGTACTGTAGCTGTATTGATAGTGTTTTCATTTGTTCTGTATTTCATTTAAATACATAATTTGTTACTCAGTTAAATGGTAGAATATATATTTTTTAAATCTCTTTAACTACTTCCACGAAACTTCGGCTAATTGGAGCAGCGGATTAATTGGGCCAAAATGTATCGACCTTGATTGTGTTCTAATTAACCAGAATCTACTGTATATGTAAAATACTGAAGTAGTGCAAAAAAAGGACGAAAATAGTGAGGAAGTGTTCGTGGGTTCATTGTCCATTCAGAAATCTGATGGCCGAGGGGAAGAAGCTGTTCCTAAAACATTGAGTGTGTGTCTTCAGGCTCCTGTACCTTCTCTCTGAAGAGGGTGTGTCCTGGGTGGTGAAGGCCCTTAATGACAGATACCATCTTTTTGAGGTATCACCTTCACATGATGTCCTCGACAGTGAGGAGGCTAGTGCCCACGAGGGAGCTGGCTGAGCTTACAACTTCCTGCCACCTTTTCTTATCCCCACCATTATCATGACATCAGCAAACTCGACAATTGATTGCTTGGGTGATTGGTTGTGCAGTTATATGTGAGCAGGCTGGTGCAGGTGATTCTTTGGTCAGTTTTAACTACCCATTGTAGACTCCTGCAGTCACCCAGAAGTGAGAAATGCCAGCTACAAGTCTCCTTCCCCAGAGTACATGCAGCAACAACAGACGACTGCAGGCTCTACACTGAATTAATTAATGTTGCACCAAGCACAAGAGATGGTTGCTCTATGTAATGTGATTGAATTTCCTTTGCACTGCTTTGTAGCATAAATTCACCAATCTTCTTGGTCATTGTTCATCACTTAGTCCCAAGTCCAGGAACATATCAGTCAAAGTCTTTAGGCAGCTGGGATCTTCTCAACGTCGCTACCTTTTCATGATTTGATCCAAACCAGGTAATTCACCATAAATCTGAAACTTCTCTTCATGGGAGGAGAACATTTCTTAATGTGAGCAACAGGCATTTCTTCCGTACCCTCGTCCCATTTAAGGGAAACAGATTCCTGTCTCGGGCGCACAGTAGCGTAGCGGTTAGCAAAATGCTATTACAGTAACAGTGACCCGGGTTCAATTCCTACCACTCTCTGCAAAGAGTTTGTATGTTCTCCCCATGACTGTGAGGGTTTCCTCTGGGTGCTCCGGTTTCCTCCCACATTCCAAAGACATACTGGATGGTAGGTTAATTGGACAAATGGGTATAATTGGGCAGCACAGCTCCACGAGGCAGGAAGGGCTTGTTACCATACTGTGTTTCAAAATAAGTACAATAAATTAAAACAAAAATAAAGCTGATTTGTCCACATTGCATCCTACAAAATAACTTTATTTTTCTTTTACGGATAGTGTTCCTGCTTAATGAGAGGAAAATCGATGAAGCCTCTACACATGAGAGAAGAAAGAGTGAATTCAGGAAAGAGGTTGTTTTTGCAAATGAATCCAATTATTTGGAAACTCTGCGGTGTTCAATTGCATCTAACGCTTAACTACAGGCTTTATAGAATCTGTCAGATGTTATAGAACACAACAAGAAAACAAAATAACTACAGCAAATCAAGCCCCTTGTCTCCCACCCATTCACATACCAATGCAGACATACAGACTCGCTTCTGGGCCTCCAGCAGACTGGCAGGCTTTCAGACCATGAGTCTCTGAATTACCCTGTGGACTTCAGACTTCAGAACTGAGGGCTTCAGCCACTGGACTTTGACTTCTAATCGACCTTTGTGCTTTGATCTTCAGTATTGAACCCAAGTCTGGTCGATGACACGACCCTGAACTCCAGACTCGCTGATGATGGGACCCTGAATTCCAAGCCTTAGACTCTGGACTCACTGCCTTATGGTACCTAGAGGGCTTGAGTGTCTCCTGCACGCACAGTCATCTGATTGTGGGACCCAGTGACCTGGAGTGCCACAAAACCCTCATCCTCGGTCCTTGTTCACCAGCCCGATTCTATGGATGTGCTTCTTCAGAAGTCTGCACCGAGAGCTCCCCCAAACCTTCATTATTTCAAGGCAAACAAGCGCAGCTCCAGTCTAGCCAAGCAGCTTGAATCATTCATCCCTGGAACCGTCTTAGTATATCTCTGCCCTATCCCCAGCCCTCACAACTGCAGAAATCAGAATTGGCCTCGACCTCCAGTTGTGGGCCCACTGTTGTTTTGATCCAACAGCCTTGCAATCATAAATGGCTTTTGTCCTCCAGACTCCTGGTTAAGAATCCCAGGATCCCATATAATTTAAGAAGCCATGCTCTCAATATGTCCTTGTTGTGTTCAAGAAGTGCATGTCTGAATGGTTGCCATCAAAATCTTCTGGAACAAGTAACAGAGACTTTATCCAAAGTTTCTGATAAGTAGGATGTGTTTCTGATTAAATAAATATTTATTTAAGAACTTACAATCCCATAGTCTTTTCTATAAATTTCTTTTTCCAAAGCTTGTCATAAACTACAGTTGCTAGCCTGAAAAACTTTAGTATATTAAATACAAGGTTGATGCTGGAAATGCAGGATTGGAAACACGGAAGTTACAATGTTCCACACACAAACATTAGGTGCTCCACAGAGTCATTGAATTTTGGATAAGGAGCCCAAAACTGCTCACAATTCTCCAAGAGTGGTCTGGCCAATGCCTTATAAAGCCTTGGCATTTGCCTCCTTGCTTTTATATTCTAGTCCTCTCAAAATGAATTTGCCTTCCTTATCACCGACTCAAGCTGCAAGTTAACCTTTAGGGCATCCTGCCTGAGGACCAGAGGGTGGAGGATTCATTGCCAAATATGCATGAGAAGCCTCAAATAACTATGAACTAAATGTGTATTTTTCTCAAAAGATGATTTAGTTTGTCAACCCTGATAAATGTAGGTATCTGATACAACACCTGGTCACAGCCCTTTGGCGCAAGGCCGGGTGTAAGTGTTCTCCAATCATCTTCCAGTGCATCAGACGGTAGATCAGGTTTTTAGCTGGAACATGGGTCAGCATCGGTGTCACACTTGGACGTACCGAAATCTGTTGGAGCTCCCTTTACACTGCCTCATCAAACACTTCTGGGACAGGAACAGCATGAATTTAAGACAGTATATACTTCCCCCAATTAATCTCAGAATGGTTGACAGGGGAAAGGGGAAACCACTCATCCATAAAGGATGTACTAGATCGAAGTGCAGTTCACCTGATCCCTCTCCCCCACCCACTTTTTGCAGTCGCTCACAGTGTCATAGATCACTACAGCAGGGAGACAGGCCCTTTGGCCCATCTCACCCATATTGATCAAGATCTCCATCTAAGTTAGTTCCATTTGCCTGCATTTGGCCCATGCACACCTAACCTTTCCTATCTGAGTGTTTTTTAAATGTCATTGCACCTGCCTTAGCCAGTTCCTATAACAGCTCGTTCCATATATCCACCACCCTTACAGTCTCCATAAGACATAGGAGCAGTATTAGGCCATTCAGCCCATTAGGTCTGCTGATCTGTTTCCCCTCTACCCCATTCTCCTACCTTCTCCCTGTGACACCCTTACTAATTAAGAATCTATCAATCTCTATTTTAAATGACTTGGCCTCCACAGCCATTTCCAGCAATGAATTCCACCGATTCACCACCCTCTGACTGAACGAGTTCCTCCTTGTTCTGAGGAGACATCCCTCTAGTCTGAGGCCATGTCCTCTGGTCCTAGACTCTCCCGCTATTGGAAATATCCCCTCCACGTCCACTCTAATATCATTATCATTATGTGGCGTGTCGTGTGACATGGGTGATCATTGTCTTCAATCTGTCTCTGTCCATCACTATGATAGTTCTTGGCAAATTTTTCTACAGGATTGCTTTCTTCTGGGCATTGTTTTTAACAAGACGGGTGACCCCAGCCATTATCAATACTCTTCAGAGATTGTCTGCCTGGTGTTAGTGGTTGCATAACCTGGACTTGTGATATGCACCAGCTGCTCATACGACCATCCACCACTTGCTCCCATTGCCTCACATGACTTTGACTGGGGGCTAAGCAGGTGCAACATCTTATCCAAGGGTAACGTGCAGGCTAGCGGAGGGAAGAAGCACCATACACCTCCTTTGTTAGAGGCATATCTCCACCCCTCTGGCCTCCACTCTATATAGGCCTTCCATAAGTTGCAAACAAAAGTTTTGGTCTAAGTAAACTCCTTCATCTAAATAACTATCCTCTTACCTACATGCTATCATAAGCAATATCTAAACCATAGTGACAGTTAATCCAATATCTCTTGGTATCCCCTACTTCATTACTGTGAGTAATTTTGGGTCATATATCTAAGGAAGGATGTGTTGGCCCTGAAGAGAGTCCAGAAGAGATTGATAAGAAATATCTTGGGAATGAAAAACTTAATAGATGTTTCTGGGCCTGTACTTGATGGAATTCAAAAGAATGAAAGAGGGATCTCATTAAGGCCTACTGAATATAGAAAAGCCTGGATAGAGTGGGCATGGAATGCATGTTTCCAATAGTTGGGGAGTCTAGGATCAGAGGGTACAGCCTCAGAATAAAAGGATGTCCCTTTAGAACTGAGATGAAGAGGAATTTTGTCAAGTGGGGGGTGAATCTGTAGAAATTATTACCACAGGCAGCTATGGAGGGTTTTACTTAAAATGGAGATTGATGGTTCTTAATAGTAAAAGGGTTAAGGGTTACAGAGAGATGGTGAAAAAATAGGGTTGAAAAAATAAAATTGGCCATGACTAAATGGTGGAGCAGAGTCAATGGGAAAATGGACTAAGTCTGCTCTTATGAGTAGAATTAAGTAATTTGGCCATCAAGTCTGCTCTGCATTCAGACATGGCTGACTTTTTTTTTCAATCTTGCTCTCCACCATCTCCCTGTTTAAGCTGGTTATAAATACATTGATTGTACCACACCCAGCAACAAGTGAGCAGAAATTTCTTCCAAAACAATTATCAGGGAGAATGAAAATAAATCTCCCCTGCACCCTCTCCACTGTAATCAGGTCTCCCCTGTAATGCAGTGACAAGAACTGCACACATTTTATTGATCTATCCTGCTACCTTTAAGAGATGCCGGATGTTTACAAGATATACTATATTTATCACATGTACATCAAAACACTTACAGTGAAATATGTTATTTGCATCAACGATCAACACAGTATGAGGACGTGCTGGGGCAGCTGGCACTTCTGATGCCAAGATAGCACACCCATAGTTTATTAACCCTAACTTGGATGCTTGGAATGTGGGAGGAAACTGGTGCACCCGAGGAAATTCAAGTGGTCATGGGAGAAGAGACAAACTTATTACAGACAGTGGAGGAATTGAACCAAGGTCACTGGCACTGTAAAGTACTACACTAACCGCTATGCTACAGTGCTGTTCCTCCAGCCACTCAATACTCCATGTTTATGGTAGATTTCTCTACCTTGTTCTTCTTCCCAAGCGCATTTCTATGGATTAAATTTGTCAATTTTCCACCGATTGACTGTGCCTTCTGCAACTTCCTGCAGTCTGAAGCTTTCTTCTTCACTGTCCATCACACTGCTTGTTTTACATATTTGCTAACTTATTTATTATGCCTTACGTTAGGGTCATAGCCATAGTCATAAAGAGACTCTTACTGGAGAAAGTAGATTCATAGATACAGGATGAAAACAGGCATTTCAGCCCATTGAGTCTACACTGACCATCAATCACTCAATGACACCAACTCTGGTTAATCTCAGTTTTTATTCTCCCCATGTTCTTATCAACAGTCCCCATAACAGTTTCTACCCCTTATCTACATGCTAGGGACAATTTACAATGGCCAATTATTCTACTGACCCACACCTCTTAAGACCATAAGACATAGGAGCAGACATCGGCAATTCAGACTATTGAGTCTGCACTGCCATTCCATCTTGGCTGATTTACTTTCCCTCTCAAGTCCATTCCTCTGTCTTCTCCCCACAACCTTTGCTGCAATTACTAATCAAGAAACTATCAACCTCGGATGGTGGTGAATATTGGTAGGTCGGGTTGGGGTTCGATGTTGTGTTCACCGAGCTTGGCAAATAGCTTGCAGTCATTTCATCGCCAGACGAAGTGCCGTTCATTTACCCTCCACAGCCATATTCACCACCGTCTGGATAAAGAAGTTCCTCCTTATCTGTTCTAAATGAATGTCATTCTATTCTGAGGCTGTGCTCTCTGGTCCTAGACTCTCCAGCTATTGGAAACATCCTCCCCAAGTCCATTTTATCTAGGTCTTGCTACATGGGAAGAAGCCAGAGCACCTAGAAGGAACACACGTGGTTACTGTGCTGTCTTTACGACAGTTATTTAGTTTATAATATTTTCGCTTAGTAATTCATTCAATAGTATTTTCTAGTTAGAATTATAAGTGTTTAAAGTGTATTCATTGCATGTAAAATATATCGGCATGCGATGACGTCACATCCGGTTTCGCCGCGTCTTGTGGGAAAACACCGGTTTGAAATTAGCGCGAGGGTGGGGGCTTTCCACGAGGCTCACCTGAGCACAAGCAGTTTTGCAGGCATGAGAAATCACAGTGAGAGCAACGCTGTAAGTTAATAGATAATCGATATATTGAACTAAGATGTTAATGCTGATCCTGTTAGAGGTAACGACGGTAGATAATGTTTATGCTTTCGTTAGTTAAAGAGTCGCGGATAGTTTGCATGGAAGTGTATTTAAAGTAGTCAATGGAGCAGGTAACCTCTCCCTGTATACTGCACCTTAGTGTAATGTAGTTATAGTCACCTTTGCAAGTATTTACACTTGAAATGTGATATTAAGGAAGGAACAAATACTGTATCAATCTTGTATTGTTTTATCAACAGTTTTCACCATATGTTAATGTGAAGAGTGAACAGTAAATGGTTAATCTTACTGCGATCTGGTTCTTATTAACTGTGGTTTATCCGGACGTTAAATTCGGCGTTTCGTTACACCCGAAGGAGAACGTTACAGTGAAAAAGCGGCATTATCAGGTGTTTCAAGTGCTGCAATGTCAGCTCAATCCAGCATCAAGTCGACGCCGCCCAGCGACAGGGGCAGTAAACCGACATCAAGTAAGCCCACCCAGGCGTTATCAGGTGTTCAAAGTGCTGCAATGTCAGCTCGATCCGGGATCAAGTCGATGGCGCCCAGCGACAAGGGCAGTAGAACGACATCAAGTAAGTCCGCACAGGCAAGAGCCAAGGCAGAAGCCGCCAAGGTGCGACTGCATTACGCCAAACAAGAAGCAGTTTTGAAAATTAAACTGGCTGCCAGAGAAGCCGAAAGGGCCGCCAGAAAGGCAGAAGCCGCCAAGGTGCTACTGCGTTACGCCAGACAAGAAGCAGTTTGGAAAATGAAACTGACCACCAGAGAAGCCGAAATCCAGAAAGAAGAGGCTGCCAGACAAAGAGAAGAGGCCGCCAGAGAAGCCGAAACCCAGTTGGAAATGACAAAAATATCGACAGAGTTGCATGTGCTGCAGCTAGAAGGAGAAAGAGAAGCTGCCAGGGTGGAAGCAAAGTACATAGAACAAGCTGAAGGGTCGCGTGATCTGACCGAAGTAAGATCTACTTTAGAAAGGACCAGACTGGAACGCACAAGCGACTATGTACAATATCAAATAGACAGGCAGGCTCGTCTCCCCTCTCCATACGTATTCGATAACTTCCCCAGCTACGAGGAACCTCAGAGAGTCACGGTTGCATCACATCCATACGAGGAAGGAAATTTACCCTCACGGCTCCGTGATGAAGTCAAGAATGAAAGAACCAACAACGCTCCTTCACCCCCACAACAGGACGGCGGGGAGGGAGAGGTTCACTCCAGGACAACAATTGTCAGCTCGAATTGTACAGAAGTTTGCGGTCAAACTCAGTCAAGCCGTTCTTGTTCCGAGATCTGCCTCACTGAGGTGTACCCTAAAGAAGCACAACAAGACATTACCAAGCGTAAAGTAACCGACGAGACACTAGGTCAGTCAGTTTTCGTTCAAACCGAGGACGGAAACAAACTTGCACAATCAGCTCAAGATACCATTTCTTTAAAAACCAAAGACACCAAGGTCTTCAGAGATGAAGCAAATAATGGGGTTGCCCCATTGCCTATCAGAGAACCATGCCAGCGCTCACCAGATAACAAAGAGCAGGCAGTCAAACGGTTCACGTCCTTACGGAAAACCCAGAAAAGGAAACCTGAGATGCAGCAACGCACCCGATTGGCCCACGAGGTACTGTGCACCCTAATGGCAGAGGTCACAGCCATTATAAACGCACAATCATTCCTACCTGTGTCTTCTGACCCAGAAAACCCCTTTATACTTTCGCCATCAACGCTCCTTACGCAGAAGGCAGGAGCACCTCCTCCACCAGGAGACTTCTCAGACAAGGATTTGTACACAAAGCAATGGAGACAAGTCCAGGCTCTGGCAAATCAGTTCTGGCCCCGCTGGAGACAGAAATATCTACACTCGTTGCAACAGAGACAAAAGTGGACAGAACCCCGCAGGAATCTTCAAGTTGGAGACTTAGTCCTGCTCAGGGACAAGCAAGCCACCCGCAACAGCTGGCCAACGGCCAGAATCACTGCTACATTCCCTATCGAGGATGGACATGTCAGGAAGATCGAATTGAAGACTACCGACCAAGGCGATGTGAAAATTTACCAAAGGCCAGTTACAGAAGTTATTCTACTTCTACCCAATGACTGATTAAGAGACTAAGTTTTGTACTCTGCTCATTGTGACCTTACGAAGGTCAAGCGGGGAGTGTGCTGTCTTTACGACAGTTATTTAGTTTATAATATTTTCGCTTAGTAATTCATTCAATAGTATTTTCTAGTTAGAATTATAAGTGTTTAAAGTGTATTCATTGCATGTAAAATATATCGGCATGCGATGACGTCACATCCGGTTTCGCCGCGTCTTGTGGGAAAACACCGGTTTGAAATTAGCGCGAGGGTGGGGGCTTTCCACGAGGCTCACCTGAGCACAAGCAGTTTTGCAGGCATGAGAAATCACAGTGAGAGCAACGCTGTAAGTTAATAGATAATCGATATATTGAACTAAGATATTAATGCTGATCCTGTTAGAGGTAACGACGGTAGATAATGTTTATGCTTTCGTTAGTTAAAGAGTCGCGGATAGTTTGCATGGAAGTGTATTTAAAGTAGTCAATGGAGCAGGTAACCTCTCCCTGTATACTGCACCTTAGTGTAATGTAGTTATAGTCACCTTTGCAAGTATTTACACTTGAAATGTGATATTAAGGAAGGAACAAATACTGTATCAATCTTGTATTGTTTTATCAACAGTTTTCACCATATGTTAATGTGAAGAGTGAACAGTAAATGGTTAATCTTACTGCGATCTGGTTCTTATTAACTGTGGTTTATCCGGACGTTAAATTCGGCGTTTCGTTACACCCGAAGGAGAACGTTACAGTTACAGATAGAGCATGGAAACTCCACACAGACAGAATCCTGGACTAAACTGGGTCTTTGGAGCTGTGAGGGAACATCTTTACTAAATGTGCCAGTGTTCTGCCCTATATTACTATGCATTCCAGAAAGCACGGAACTGAGAGCCGATCCCTAGGGAACCGTACTGGTAACACCCTTTCAGTCCCAGAAATATGCAACAACCATTACCCTTTACCCGTTGCTACTGAGCCAGTTTGGAATCCAATTTAAAGGCTCTTCTGGCCCTTTGAGCTGCACCCCCATCACACCCCCACAGCCCTGATTTAACCCAAACCATGGGGCAATTTACTATGACCTATTGACCTACCAGCTATGCCTTTGGGCTATGGGAAGAAACTGGAGGACCCAGAGAAAGTCCATGCATTCCATGGGAGGACGTACAAGCTCCCTTCAGAGGATGCCAAGATTAAACTTTGAAACTCTGCTGCCCCGTGCTGTAATTGTATCATGCTAACTACTATGCTACTGTGGCACGCTTTTGTACTTCCCCTTCTACCCCATGGGTATAGGAGTCCTGATGAAGGGTCTCAGCTGGAAACATTGACTATATATTCACCTCCGTAGATCCACCCGACCTGCTGAGTTTCTACAGCATTTTGTGTGTTGCCCCAGCTTTCAAAGATTCAAGGTTCAAAGTACATTTATCGTTGAAGTATGTACGCAGTCGACAATCCTGTGATTCCTGTGAAGGTAGCCACAAAACAAAGAAACACAAGGAAACCCATTCAAAGAGAACAGCAAACACCCCACATGCAAAACAAAAAGCAAGTCACACAAATGGCAAAAGCAAGTGAATAACACACAGAATAATTAAACCTCGGACAGTCTAGGGATGTTCCGTTCGCTTTAGCACTGTGTCATTTGTTGACTGAAGGCCGCGGAGCCAGTTTGCGCCGAGTGCCCTGATCAAATAGCACAAAATAGCAATAAAAAGGGAGTGACCAGAAACCAGAAACATATGTAACATGAACTGCAGAGTCCTCTAGAAATGAGCCCACAGCCTTGAGCCATGCCAACCAAACCTTGCCCAAGATCCAAGACTCATGGAATAGTAGTGAGAGGGAGAGGGGGACCAGGCAAACACAGGCAGACAGTGCTGAACACCCACTCACCTTCTGCTCTTGGCCTTGCTGATTTCAATCTTGCTCAATGCTTTAATCAACAAGGACCAATAGAGCCGGCCATGGGTTCATGCTCCACCATTAGGCCGCGAACTCGAACTTGAGAACTAGGTTCTCAACCTCGCCGAGTTCCCCCTCAGCTGGCCCAAAAACCATCACAAAAATGTAAATTACTGGCTCCAATTGCTCATGGTTTATTCGTAGTAGAAATATATTTAAAAGAAGAAAGTGAAGAAGAAATTGCTTTGTGAATTGTCTGCAGGACGTCACTGTTGGTCACTGGCGCTATCTTGATTTCAAGTACCTGCAGAATCCCCTGTGCTTATAACTTGCTATGGTTGACTTTAACTCTAAACTTCTATTATAATTGAGTCGAATGCAGCAAGTACACACAGGCAAATATTTGTCCCATTGATACCTTTTAGACTTGCACTGATATCTCTTTAATATTTAATCCTTCCTACCTCTTCCCCTCTCATAAGCCTTCCTGTTTGCTAATTCCTCTCCTGTCCTGTTCTCCACATCCTCTCTCTCCAATTTTAATAGCTGCTGATTGAAGTGTAAACAGTCCCTGAATGCTGTCTGACCCCCGTACTTAAAGTACCTTCTGTTCAGAAAATACGCGATCAATCATCTGTCAGTGTGAAAGCAGCAACCATGAAGAGTGTGAAGGAGAGAATAAGAGTGTAGCGGAAAGGGAAATGAGGAAAAAAGACATACAAAGAGAACTAAAAGAAAAATGAATCAACAATCACATGGGAATACTCTCCTCATTTTCACCACTCTCATTTTGTTTTAAAATTCAAAGCAAACTTCCATAGCAAAATACCTACATGTCACCTTACACAACCCTGAGATTTATTTTCCTGTGGGAATACTCCGCAAATCTATAGAATAATAACTGATGGAGTGATTGATAAGTTCGTGGCCTAAGGTAGAAGGAGTCAATTTTAGAAAACCTAGCACATTTATATTTCAACATAGTCCCCTCCTATATTTACATAATTAGTCCAGCGGTTGTGGAGCATACGGATCTTGGACCTCCAGAAAGAGTCCACAGCAGGGATGATTGATAAGTTCGTGGCTTAAGGTAGAAGGCGATGAGTTATACAGCTCTCATTACATGCACATGCAGGTCAACTCTTTGAGTGATTATGTAGAAAGTTTGAAGTTAATAAATCATTTCCTACCTTGGCCACAAACTTATCAATCACCCCAGATGAGTTATTAACTGATGAGTTATTAACTTCAAATTTTCTGCATAATCAGTCAAAGAGATGACCTGCATGTGCATGTAACGAGAGCTGTATAACTCATCTCCTTCTACCTTAGGCCACAAACTTATCAATCATCCCTGCTGTGGACTCTTTCTGGAGGTCCAAGATCCGTATGCTCCATGACCACTGGACTAAGTATTTAAATGTAGGAGGAGACTATGTTGAAAAATAGATGTGCTAGGTTTTCTAAAATTGACTCCTTCTACCTTAGGCCACAAACTTATCAATCACCCCTTGTATAACAGGATCAATGAAAGATCAACCAGAGTGCAGAAGGCAATAAATTGTGCAAATGCAAATATAAATAAATAGCAATAAATAATAAGAGCATGAGATAACAAGATAAAGTTTTCTTAAAGTGAGATCATTGGCTGTGGGAACATCTCAATGGATGGGCAAGTGAGTATAGTTATCCCCTTTTGATCAAGAGCTTGATGGTTTTAGGGTAATAACTGTTCTTGAAACTAGTGGTGTGAGTCCTGATGGCAGCAGTGAGAAGAGAGCATGACCAGGTTGGTGGGGGTCATTGATGATGGATGTTGGTTCCCTACAACACTGTTTCATGTAGATGTGCTCAATGGTTGGGAGGGCTTTGCCCGCAATGTACTGGGCTGAATCCACTACTTTTGGAAGATCTACCATTCAAAGGCATTGGTATTTCTATATCAGGCTGTGATGCAGCCAGTCAACACGCTCTCCACTACATATCAGTTTGTCAATGGGATTGAAGGTGATTGTCGATGTGATTTAGGTGATTTAGGAGGAAAGTACATGGGGAAATGTCAGAGGCATGTTTCTTTTACCCAGAGTGGAATGCCCTACGTGATGGTAGATGGTAGAGGCAGTTAAGTTAAGGACATTTAAGAAACTCTTAGATAGACACATGGATGATAGAAAAATGGAAGGGAAGAGTTAGATTAATCTTAGAGTAGGTTAAAAAGTTGGCACAACATTTTGAGCCAAAGGATGTAATGTTCCATACGCTATGTAATGTTCAGATAATGAGAAATGGTGATTCATCACTGCAAGCCTGGTTCAGAAGCTCATAAACTGATACATATAAAGTGGCAGGGTGAGGCTGTAAGACAAAAACATGAATCATGCTCCAGATATCTATATAGATCAGACTTTAACATTGAATCCACAAGACATCAGATTCCTTTCACAAGCAGAGCTCTGGAAATAATAACTATTTGCCATAAGCCTAACAATAATAATCTAATAGTTGGTCTACTAGGACTTCTGTCATTCATTCATAAAGGGCGTCAAAGTAGTGTAGAGCCAGCTGTAAGATCTGGGTTCAATTCTGCCTCTACTTGTAAGAGGTTGTACATTTGACTGAATAGATTTCCTCTCAATCTTCCGGTTTCCTCCCACATTCCAAAGATACATGGGTTAAGGTTAATGAGTTGTAGTCATGTGATGTTGGTGCAGGAAGCATGCTGATACTTATAAGCTGCCCCCAACACATTCCTCACTGATTTGAGGCAAAAACACATTTCACTGTATGTTTCGATGTACATGTGACAAATAAAACTAATTTTCCTTAATATTCCATCAAAGGATATGGGCTTTTCAGGCTGAGTCAGTATTTAGTTGTCCACTCTTAGTTGCTCTTGAGAAGGTGGTGCTGAGCTGACTTCTTGAACCACTCCTTGAGTTGTGGGTACTCCTTTACAGAAGGGGGTTCCAGTAATGATGAAGGAGCAGAGACATGTTTCCCAGGTGGGGTTATGTGTGGCTCTGAAGGGCAGCTACTAGATACCCTTGTCCTTCAACCAGTAGGGATGGTGGGATTTGAAAGTTCTACATGAGTAGTGTTGGTGTAGTGGATCCTGCAGACGGTACAATCTGCTGCTACTGAGTCTCGGTGGTGGAGAGAGTGAATGGTTGTGGATGGGCTGACTGTCAAGTGGACCACTCTGTCCTGGATGCTATCAAACCTCTTGAGTGTTGCTGAAGCTTTGCAAAGTCAGGCGGTGAGTTACATTGAACATAGTATGGCACAGCACGGACAGACCATTCTGCCCATGATGTTGTACCAAACTTTAACCTATTCCAAGATCAAGCTAACCCTTCCCTCCCACACAGACCTCCAGTTTTCCTTCATCCATGTGCCAATCTAAGAGAGTCTTAAATATTCCTCATGCATCTGCCACTCCCACCACCTGAGCCAATGTATTCCATAAACTTTCCACTCTTTGTTTTAAAAAACTATCTATGACATCCCACCCTATATTTTCCTCCAATCACCTTAAAGGAAAGTCCTCTCATATTAGTCACTGCCAACCTGGGAAAAAAAGGTGCTGGCTGTTCAGTCTCTCTGTACCTCTTATCATCTTGTACACCTCTATCAAGTCTCCTCACTGCATCCTTTGTTGCAGATAGAAAGCCCCTCGCTTGCTCAAACTTACCTCATAAGACACGTTTACTAATCCAGGCTGCATCCTGGTAAATCTCCTTTCCACATCCTTCCTACAATAAGATAATCAAAACTGAACACTATACTCCAAGTGTGGTCTAATCAGGGTTTTATAGAGCTACAATGTTACCTCATGGCCCCTGAACTCAATCCTCCAACTAACAAAGGGCCAACACACCATACACCTTTTTAACCATACTATCAATTTGCGTGGCAACTTTGAGAGATCTGTAGACTTAGACCCCAAGATCCCTCTGTTCCTCCACACTGCAAAGAATCCTGCCATTGAGTTTGTACTCTGCCAGCAAACTCAACCTTCCAGAGAGAATGACTTCAGACTTCTCCTGGTTGAACATCATCTGTCACTTCTCAGCCCAGCTCTGCATCTTTGTAACCTACGCTATCCATATCACCACCAACCTTCATACCATCTGCAAACATACTAACCCGCCCTTCCACTTTCTCATCTGTCCTTTATAAAAATCACAAAGAGCAAGAGTTCCAGAACAGATCCCTGAGAAGCACCAGTAGTCACAGACCTCCAGGCAGAATACACTATATCTTCTAGATTATGAGGACACTCAATCCTCGTTTATTGTCATTTAGAAATGCATGCATGCATTAAGAAATGATACAATGTTCCTCCAGAGTGATATCACAAAAAAACAGGACAAACCAAAGACTAACGCTGACAAAACCACATAATTATAACATATAGTTACAGCAGTGCAAAGCAATACCATAATTTGATAAAGAGCAGACCATGGGCCCGGTAAAAAAAAAGTCTCAAGTCCCGATTGACTCCGATAGTCCCCAATATGAGGCAGCAAAAAGGGAGAAACTCTCCCTGCCATAAACTTCCAGGCACCGACAACTGATGCATTGGAAGCACCTGACCACAGCAGACTCTGAGTCCGTCTAAAAACTTCGAGCCTCCGACCAGCCCCTGCGATACAGCCTTCTGAGCGCCATCCTCTGCCAAGCGCCTTCGACCTCGTCCTGGCTGCTGAAATAAGCAAAGCCGAGGTCTTGGAGGCCTTCTCCTCCGGAGATTCCGGACCGCACAGTAGCAGCAGAAGTGAAGCGGGCATTTCAGAAGTCTCTCCAGATGTTCCTCCATGCTCTCACGTCTGTCTCCATCAAATCAGAATTGTGCACGGTACCCTACTTAACAAATAACAGATATCATTTCACCAGAGAGGCTGAGCACACTGCGTCGTGCCGCCATCTTCTTCTCCCTCCTAATATTACTACCACCCTCTGCCATCTGTGGGCAAGCCAAATGTTGCTTATTACAAGACTCCCAGTCTCTGACCTGCTCTCTATACTAAAGGCTTAGACTGAAGTCTCTCCCAGTCAGTCTGAGATGACATACAGCATGGGAAAAGACTGCAGGCATGCCAAGTCTGATCCAAACATCAGCCTCCTATTTACATTATGAGGCCTTGTGTTCAGAGTTCTGGGGAGAATGTACAAATGCCTTACAGACAGTTGCCAGCTGCCCTCTGCACATCCTCGGGTCGGTTGATAACGCAAATAAT
The DNA here is from genome assembly GCF_030144855.1 of Hypanus sabinus. Taxonomy (NCBI): domain Eukaryota; kingdom Metazoa; phylum Chordata; class Chondrichthyes; order Myliobatiformes; family Dasyatidae; genus Hypanus; species Hypanus sabinus. The sequence continues at coordinate 11,175,370 of NC_082706.1, forward strand.
GCATTTCACGGTATGTTTCAATGTACACATGGTAAATACATTTGAGTCTTGAAGTTTGAATGTGTGTAAATGTGCATGAGTGCGTATGTGCACAGTAATGTGTGTATGTGTCTGTGTGTGGCACATCTGTGTGCATGTATGGGAACAGACATGTGAATGGGTTTATGTTTCTTCATTTAGCGGGAGAAAATGTGTTTGTAATTGTATGTGCATGAGGAGAGGGAACGGTGGGTAGGAGTTTCTACAGGTGTGATATTCATGTTTATTTCATGTTTGCTAAGCTTGCTTTCTAAATAGCAGCTGCCATTGACTTGATTTTTAACTTCTGGTCATAAACGGAAGTCAGTCTTCAGTTCTTAAAATATAAATGGAAAGTAGCTTTAAGTTAATAAAAGCACTTTTCATAGAACAGTGTTGCAAATAGGCTCTGTATTGTGAAGACACTCTATAAAGAGTCACTGCACTTTGTTACAAAGGATGAACAGCTCTGATGGGCAGAAGGATGCAAGGTTGCCCATGTCCCCCTCCCCTGGGAGAATCACAAACTGTTACTGTTACCACGCTGCTCATGAGAGAGAATGAGAGAGAGACACAGATAAGAGGAAAACAAATTGGAACATCTGCTGCTGATAAGAGAGAGGAGAGGAGCCATTGATTTACTGTTATGTCTTTTGGAGAGGGCTGTTTATTTGGTACCATTCTGTTCATTAAAATTGCTCAGTGGACAGCCGGAGTGGGCTGGTTTGATGGACTAAGCCATTCAAAACTGATTGACACCTGAGACCCTGTGAGCAGGGATAAAAGTGAGGTCTGGGGAGACACCCCTCAGATGCACCAAGAGACACACTAGTGAGCACTGCTTAAGTGTTGGAACCCACGAGAAAAGTGTGGGACATCGGATACCGAACGAAGGATCGGTCAATTTTACCTCACAGTGTTTATAGCGAGGCCGGAGGGGGCTTGTGTGTGTGTCCACCTTTGCCTGGGTGACGAGTCCACCATAGAAGAACGGTCTAGCTAAAGGACAGAGAGGTCATACCTGAATGGCCACAACAACATATCAACGGATCAAGAAAATAAAGGAAGGTTTGAATGACTGTAGCTGTCACTGTTTGCTCGCCCTTTCTCTCTCTCTCTCTCTCTCTCTCCCTCCAACGGTTACAACAAAAGAACCAACAACTACCTCAGCCTACATGGACTGAACTGGACTTTATGCTTTCCCATGATAATTCATTATCCCCTAGACAACAATAGAGCTTGTTTATTATTGATTATTCTTATACCCACACTTTTAGGTTTAGTATTGCTAACGTGTATTATCTGTATATTTGCATTGTTGATATTGATTTGTATATTTTACTAATAAACACTGTTTTGAAAATAGTACCAGACTCCAACAGACACTTCTATCTTTGCTGGTAAGACACCCAGTTACGGGGTATGTAACAACTTGTTTTGTTATTGTTCAAGAGTAGAGTACAAGAGAATTGTATTTTTTAATTTGGGTTGTTTCAAACAGACAATCTGACTCTTACGTTGCTTAGTTCAAGGTAGCTTGCAGAACAAGATGGATAATATCATTTAGCATATCAATAACATGTTTATAGTTTGAAAGATTTATGTACTCAAAGAAGCTAGTTTTACAGCATTAATGGTAGCTAGCTAGGATGTATGTCTCCAGAAAATGCTTTTAGACCATTTGTATTAAAGGATGTGAGGAACTATCACACGCTTGTGAAATCACCCAAGTGGCTGGAAAGGGTATAAATGTAGAGGGCAGTTCAGGCTTATTGGGAATAAGGTGAGGAACATTGAGAAACATGGAAGAACTAGAATCCAGTCTTCCAGCCAGATTCTGCAATGGACATCTTGTTTGTCTGTATCTTTGGTATGTCTTCTTAATTTATAGGAATTTACCTGTGCTTTGGAAATCCTTAATGCTTTATGTTTGAGAAATGTTTTATGCTTTGTGCTTTAGAACTATTTTTATAATTGGGAAACGTTTAAGATAGAAATCCTCTGTGAATTTTAAATGAGTCTTAAGAATCTGTGGATTTGAATGTTAATCACTATGAATAAATGAACTGTGTTTTAAACTACTTTGTTAGCTGGAAGTATCTTCTCCTTGGTAGGGAGGTGGACCCACACTCGAATAGTGGGTACTGGCAGCTGACCTCACTGTGGAGAACTAACAGGGAAGTAAACTAGTCTTTGAGGATTGGATAGTTACTGTGTAATCTCCTTTTAGTGAGCATTCTTATGGCTATTTATATCCGATAGGGCTTAAAGTTTAGAACTTCACGGTCAGCAAATCCAATATCATCACACAGGGAGGGTGTGGAGGGGTTATGTGCAGGGGAGGGAGTGGGGATTTTGGACAGAAGTGCAGCCATGGGCAGCTTACTACTGCTGTCAGTGAGAATCAGTATTGCTTTGAAGCAGGGATTTGCACACTGCTCCTGATTCGCCTTGGATCCCTCAGGAGAGAACATGTCCTTTCCAAGTCAGTGCACCTACACCTTGATCGGTCCCATATTTAAAAAAAAGTATCTGAAAAAATCTTGGGGAATCACTAGCTAAAACTATTGGGAACAAGAAACAGGAACTGAGTATCTTTACTGAATGTCTAAAAGCCACTCCCTGCTTCGTTAATGTTTAGCTGCTGCTGATAACGTCGAGTTCCGACTTACACACAATCTTTACAGTTCCTGCTGAATGAATCTCATTCATTCACCCATCTCCTGGGCCGACTTGGCACAGAGATAATGGTTTTGTTCTGGCGAAACCAGGCAACGCGAGGAAGCAGAGAGGAGCAGCTGACATGTGCAGTCCTCTGTCACTGTGCTGGGCCAGATGAAGCGTGTGTACTGGGTCGCTGGTGAATGAAAACACAGCAGAAGGAGCAAGGGGTTTGTCTCCCCACCATCTTCAAAAGGCAATGCCTCTGGAAGATGGCATCATGGAGAACTCTCTCCATCCACGTGCCCTCTGCTCAGTTCCACCATCAGGGAGAAGCTTGAAGCTTCAGGAACAGCTTCTTCCCTCCCATATTCGGATTTTATTTTATTTTTATTTTATTGAGATGCAATGCAGAACAGGCCCTTCTGGGCCTTTGAACCACACCACCTAGCAACTCCCAATATAACCCTAGCTTAATCATGGGCCAATTTACAGTGACCAATTAACCTACCATTCAGTACGCCTTTGGACTGTGGGAGGAAACCCGAGCACCTGGAGGAAACTTATGTGGTCATGGGCAGAACATACAAACCCAGGTTACTGGTACTGTAAGACGTTGTACAATCCCTTGTGCTACTGTGACATCCCCTGAACGGTCTGAATTTCTGAACAGCCCATGAATCCATGAACACTACTGCACTATTTTGCTCTCTTTTTGTACAACTTATGTATTTTTATATATGACTCAGTAGTGTAGTGGTTAGCAGAATACTTTACAGCACCGACTATGAGACTGCCATTGTCTGTAGGGGGTTTAATACATTCTTCCTGTGAGGGTCTGGGTTTCCTCCCATATTCCAGAATCATATGGTAGGGCTAACAACTTACTTACTTACTACTCATTATGCCACTATCGTTAAGGGCAGCAATGGAAGTCCTGCATCTTTGGCATGTTCAGGGATTCCCTCATCATGTCAGTAGCTCTCGTTTTTCACGACTGTCAGTCATGCAAGTTCTGGGTGGAGACTCAGGAATACCGTCACACACAGATGTAGAAGGATTCTTCATTGCTGTTTCTGTAACAATATTTTGTTTGACCAGTCAGGGGTGTTAGCCCTGAGCTGAACCCCTGAACCTGGAGGATTGGTGGACCACTTTTAGTCTGACCTCTACCCTTTGACCTGTTTGGCATGGGTGACCTGATTCCAGCCAACATAGCTCTCTGGGTCTTTGAGGCATGCAAGCCTCCAATCCATGACAAGGTCCACCTGGAGGAAGGGTTAGTGAGCTGTGGGCACAATATGTTGGCATGGGAAGCATGGTGACACTTGAAAATTACCCCCAGCACATCCTCAGATTGTGTTGGTCGTTGACATAAGCAACACATTTCAATGCTCATCTTTGTTTTAATTTATAATATTTTTAGGTATTGAACTGTACTGCAAAACAAAAAAAAATTCCACAACATATGTCAGTGATAATAAGGCCATTAGATACAGGAGCAGAATTAGGCCATTCAGCCCATTGCCTGCACTGCCATTCGATTAAGTCTGAATTATTTTCCTTCTCAGACCATTTTTCTACCTTCTCCACATAACCTTTGAAATCCTATTAACCTGATTCTGATTAAACATTTTGGGTTGAAACCCATCGTCAGGATTGGAAAGGAAGGAACCAGATTAAGAAGGTGAGGGAAGGGGGAAGAGATAAAAACTGGCAGGTAATTGGTGAGAGCCGGTGATGGGGAAGGTTGGTGGGGGAGAAGTGGGGTGTAGTTATATCCAGAGATAGCGTAGAAAGAGGTCAGAGGGAGAGAGAGAGGGGCTCAAAGCACAAGTACCTGGAAGGAGCTTTGTCTGCACAGATTTCTGTCATGCCTTCTAAAATATTGGCTTTTGACAAACAGAGATGCATCATGAGCCCTCAGAAAGATTATAAAGCTTTATTTGTCATAGGTACATTGAAACATATAGTGCTTTGCAAAAGTATTCAGCCTCCAACCCTTTATTTACATAAATGAGCATTACAACAAGGGATTTGGATCAATTTAACTGAGAATTTTTATTTGTAAATCACGTGCTCCTTTTTTTTACAGTAGAGCCCAAAAAAGCAGGGAACAAGAAAAACTAAAAATTCAAGAATTGAAGTGTTAACAATTCAAAAGTATTCATCCCCCTTTGCTCAGTACTTAGTTGAATGACCTCTCGCAGCTATTACAGCCCGTACTCTTTTTGGATAAGTCTCTATTAGCTTTGCAGAATGTGATGGAGCAAGATTTGCCCATTCCTGCTTGCAAAATTGTTCAAGCTGTGCCGGGTTAGATGGGGAGAGGCAGTGGACAGCAATCTCAAGGTTTTCCCAAAGATATTCTATCAGGTTAAGGTCAGGAGTCTGATTGAGCCACTCAAGGTCATCAATTTTCTTCATTTGAAGCCACTCGTGGTTGCTCTGGCAGCATGCTATGGGCTGTGGTCCTGCTGAAAGACGAACTTGCTCCCCAGTTTAAGCTTCCTGGCAGAGACTAGCAGATTTTTATCCAGGAACTCTCTGTATTTCACAGCGTTCATCTTCCCATCAGTCCTGACCAGATTTTCAGTGCCTGTTGCTGAAAAGCATCCCCATAGCATGATATTACCTCCATGAAACTTTACAGTAGGAATGGTGTTACCTGGTTGATGAGCAAAATTAGATTTAAGCCACACATACGGCTTAGTGTTGAGGCCAAAAAGTTCCATTTTAGTCTCATCCGACCACTAGACTTCCATCCACATCTTTACAGTATCTTCTAAGTGATGCTTTTCAAAGTCTTTAGGGGCACCAATATGCTATTTTTTAAAATCACAGCTTCTTCCTTGCCATTCTTCCATAAATACCCTTTTTATGCAAGGCCTTAGAGACTGGAACCAAGATCCCTCCCCTCCTGACATACTCACTTCTTAGCCTTTCGGTTTCGGTTTCTGATCTGGCTGCTCCGGGCATTGTGTCTGCAGGCTCCGCGACAGTTTATCCCGCTATGTGCTGAACTCAGGCTGAGGCTGTGGGCCTACTCAGGCTGCTCTGGGCCTTCATGTCTGAGGACTCACTTTCATTCTAAATGCTACTTGCTTACTTTTATTGTTTGCACAATTAATTTTTTTTTCTCTCTACACATTGGTCTTTATTAATGGGTTCTTTTGGGTCTCTTGCTTTGTGGCTGCCTGTAAGGAGATGAAACTCAAGGTTGTATAATGTATACATACTTTGATAATAAATGACCTTTGAACTTCCTCCAGCAAGGCAGCCTTGCTTTTGACATCTTCCTCCTGTTCTTAAGTTCCCGGCGGTCCCAACAGGATCAGGGCTAAATCACACAGGGAAATGGGTTGAAGTGGGTTGCTCAGTAAGGAGCTGTCATGAATTTGATAGGCTAAATGTGTGGTACTGGTTCCAAGCTGTGTGAATGAGCTTCACTTTGGAGATGTGTTGTAATCTCCAGAGGTGTAATTTCAGCTAACGCTGGGACACTCCTGCAAGTAATGGATGGTTCCCATTAATGGGTAGAATGGAAAAGTCTACAAGAACTGGCGGATACAACTGAGTCTATCACAAGCAAAACCCTCCCATAATTAAGCACAGTTATGAGGTGCTCTGCCACAGGAAAGCAGCATTCACTGCCCTCTCACAAACAAGAGAAAATCTGCAGATGTGGGAAATCTGTGCAACACACACAAAATGCTGGAGGAATTCAGCAGGCCAGGCAGCATCTAGGAAAAGAGGTCAGTCGGCGTTTTGGGCTGAAACCCTATGGTAGGCCATGCCCTCTTCTCGCTACACCATCAGGCAGATAGTATAGAGGCCTTAGGTCCTACACCACCTGGTTTAGGAACAGTTATTACCCTCCAAGCATCAGCCTCCTGAACCAGCATGGATAATGCCATTCACCTCAACTCTGAACTGATTCCACAACCTCTACAGACTCTCTTTCAAGGACTCTTTACAACTCATGTTCTCAGTATTATTTATTTTTTTATTGAATAGTTTGTCTTCAAGGACCCTACAACTCATTATTTACATTTTTAATATTTGTACAATTTGTCTTCCTTTGCACATTTTGTTGTCAATCTTCCTCATTTATAGTTTATTCATAAATTCTATTGTATTTCTTTATTTTCCTGTAAATAGCTGCAAATAAAGAAATCTTATGGTGACATATTTGTACTTTGATAATAAATTTACTTTGAAATTTGCTCTTTGAACATTGAATAGAGTGGGCACAGGGTTTCTTCCAGATGTTTGACCTGCTTTCCCTACACTTTTCTGCACACAAGTATCAGTTTCATTATATATCAGTTGTGCACTGACATCATCCCTGCCTGTCCATAATGCCTCAGGTGCTTGCCTGCAACGCTTGCATTAAACAGGGTCCCTGTGCTTCATCTTGCAAGGGGCGTGCATGTTAGGCTTTACACAATTTAGTTCAGGAGCACTTAAAAAGATGCTAAAGTTTTTCACTTTGAAACCTAGGAGTCTGCAGAAGTGAACAGAATTTCAAACACTGTGACCCACATCTCATGCATGATTTATTCACGTCAGTTTGATTTTGCAATAAATGAAACAGGATCTTTTTAATCAGGCAACGTTTTTGCATTGCTAAGACTTTCGAGATATGCAGATATATATTCAGTGTACTTTATTAGGTACACCTGCTAATAAATGCAAATATCTAATGAGCCAATCATGTGGCAGCAACTCAATGCATAAAAGCATGCAGACATGGTCAAGAGATTCAGTTATTGGTCACACCAAACATCAGAATTGGGAAGAAATGTGTTCTAATTAACTTTGACCGTGGAATAATTTTTGGTTTGGGTATTTCATAAACTGCTGATCTTCTGGGATTTTCACACACGATTGTTTCTAAAGTTTTTAGAGAATGGTACAATAAAAGAAGGAAAAAAGAAACAGTGAGAAGCAGTTCTGTGTGCAAAAATGCCTTTTTAATGAGAGATGTCAGAGAAGAATGGCCAGAGTGGTTCAAGCTGACAGAAAGATGACAGAAACTAAAAGTTCAAAGTAAATTTTATTATTGTTGTACATATATGTCAACATATACAACCCCAAACTTCATTTTCTTTTTGACATACTCTATAAATCTATAGAACCTGAACAGAATCAATGAAAGACCACCCAGTTAAGGCATTCAGCCAGAAAACAGAACACAACAGATTGTGCAAATACAAAAAGAAGAAATAATAGTTGTAAATAAACAAGCAATAAATATTGAGAACATGAGATGAAGAGTCCTTGAAAGTGAGTCCATTGGTTATAGGAACACTTCAATGATGGGGCAAGGGAAGTTGAGTGATGTTATCCCCTTTGGTTCAAGAGCCTTGATAGCTGAGGGGTGATAACTGTTCCTGAACCTGGGGGCATGAGCTCTGAGGTTCTTATACCTTCTTCCTGGTGGCAGCAGCGAGAAGAGAGCATGTCCTGGGTGGTGGGGATCCCTGATGATGGATGCTGCTTTCCTGCAACAGAGTTTCATGCTGACGTGCTCAGTCTGTGAGGGACTGGGCAGTATCCACTACTTTTTGTAGGATTTTCTGTTCAAGGGCTATGGTGTTTCCACACAAGACTGTGATGCAGCCAGTAAATATACTCCCCACAACACATCTATAGAAGTTTGTCAAAGTTTTAGATGTTATGCTGAATCGCTGCAAACTCCTAAGGAAGTAGAGATGCTTTCTTTGTAATTGGATTTACAGTATGTGTGAGTCCTCTGAAATGATAACACTGAGGAATTTAAAGTAGCTAACCCTCTCCAACTTTGATCCTCCAATGAGGACTGGCGCATGGACCTCTGGTTTCCTTTTCCTGAACTCTGTCATCAGCTGCTTTGTCTTTGCTGACATTGAGTCAGAGATTGTTGCCATGGCACCGTTCAGCCAGCTTTTCAATCTCTCTCCTAAATGCTGATTCACCACCACCTTTGATTCACCTTACATCAGCAAACTTGAATATGGCACTGGAGTTGTACTTAGCCACGCGTTACAACAGTGGTGTGCAGAAGAGCATCTCTGGACACACAACACTTTGAACCTTGAAGTGGATGGGCTACAGCAGCTGAAGACCACATACAAGCACTCAGAGGCCACTTTATTGGGTACAGGAAGTACCTAAAAAAAGTGGCCACTGTGTGTATATTTATAGAACATAGAACACTACAGAGCAGTCCAGGCCTTTTGACCCATCATGTTATGCCAAACCTATTCTAAGATCAATCTAATCCTTCCCTCCTGCAGAATCATCCATTCTTCTATCATCCATGCACCCATCTTAAGAGTTTTTAAAATGTCCTAATGGTGGTGTAGTGGCTAGCACAATGCTATTATGGTGCCAGTGACATAGGTTCAATTGTGCCGCTGTCTGTAAGGAGTTTGTACCCAAGGACGTGTGGGTTTCCTCTGGGTGCTTCAATTTAATCCCCACATTTCAAAAACATTCAGGTTAATTTATATCAGGTTAATTGGTTACTTGGGTGTAATTGGGCGGTTTGAGCTCATTGGGCCTGGCACCGTACTGTATGTCTAAACGAAAATAAGAAATGAGTATATCTGTCTCTACCACCATCCCTGGCAGGAGTTCCATGTACCCACCACTCTCTGTAAAAAGTTCCCCCTGCACTTTTCTCCAATTGTTTTAAAATTATGCCCCTTCATATTAGCCATTTCCATCCTGGGCGTCCACTCAATCTCTTCCTCTTAGCACTTTGTACACTATCTTCTTGTTATTCATCCTTTGATTCGAGGGTGATCTCTGGTAGGGTTCTGAGGCCTAATTCTGGAACAACCGAGATGCAGAGATCTCCTCGCAAGTCAACTGCCAAAGAGTGAGCAAGGTTCCTTACCCTCTTTCTCTTAACGTCTTTAAGACAAAGTGGACTGCTGCCCGGAACGTGTTACTGATGGTTTGCTCCTTCCAGCTTGTGGGTTTCTGCAGACTGCCACCGCATCTCTCACCCTGGTTGAGCAGGCAGTAGGGGCCAGTTTAGGGAGACATCTCCACTTGAGGTGAGTCGGTCTGTGAGGATTATTGCCTTGGTCCTGATCACAAGGGCTTCAGTGCACAAACTGGTCATTCTTCCCCAAATGCACAGAATCATCCTGAGAAAACCTGACATGGTTTTTTAATTCCCTTTTATTTTAAATGTTAGAGTAAATTTCCCAGAGGAGCTGGTAAATTTAAACAAAGTACAGAAACTAGGGTGTCAATGAGTCAGAACATATGAGAACTGGGGGACCCAGTGGATTGAAAAGGAAAGAGATAAACATTATCAAATGTAAAGAGACGATGCACAGTTAATGGCAGGACCCTTAATGGTGCTGATATTCAGAGGGATCTTGGGGTTCAAATCTATAGTTACCTGAAAGCGGATGCACAAATTTATAGGGTGATAATAAAAGGTATATGCTATGCTCGCCTTTGTTAGTCGACACATTGAGTTCAAGAGTTAGGAAATTATGTTGCAGTTTGATAAAACGCTTTAGGCTGCATCTAGACTACATTCAGTTCTATTTTTGCTTCATTTATTTATGCATCGTGTGAACATCAAAACACACTGTGAAATGCGTCAATAACAACTGGCACAACCCAAGAATTGGGCAGCCCCCAAGAGTGGCCACACATTCCAGGGCCAACATAGCATGTCCACCATGTTCAGCAGAACAACACACGCAACAACAAGAAAACAAGCCTCCTTTCTCCCTCCCAAGCACCCACTCAGCCACCTACACAGACAACCCTGCAACCCAGGACAGGATATCTCCAGGCCCCCAGCCTTCAGTGACTCGCAGACATCAGGCCTCCAACTTTTCCCTGATGCAGATCCAGGGCTTTCGCCACCGAGCCTTGACTACCGGACTTCGGTCATCAACCTTTGGACTTTGATTTCTGGTATTGACCCCAGTGGCCAACCATTTTAATTCTGATTCTGATTCCCATTCACATTCTGACATGTCTGTCCATGGCCTCCTCTTGTGCCAAGATGACACCCCCCTCAGGGTGGAAGTGCAACACCTTATATTCTGCTTGGGTACCCGCCAGTCTGTTGGCATGAATATTGATTTCTCCTTCCAGTGAACAAATTCCACCCACCATTCCTCATTCTGACCTTTCACTTCTTCTACCTGCCTATTACTTCCCCCTGGGTCTCCTCCTCCTTCCCTTTCTCCTGTGGTCCACTCTCCTCTCCTATCAGATTCCTTCCTCTCTAGCCTTTGACCTTCCCCACCCACCTGGCTTCAATTATTACCTTCCAGCAAACCTCTTCCCCCACCCCCAGTCTTTTTGTTCTGCAATCTTCCCCCTTCCTTCTCAGTCCTGGGCCCAAAACATCGACTGTTTATTAGATTCCATAGATGCTGCCTGACTTACTGAGATCCTCCAGCATTTTGAGTGTTTTTACTAAAGGAACTAGTTAACTAGTTTTGCACAACATTGTGGGCCAAAGGTTCTCTTCCAAACTTAATGTTTTTTTGCAGATTCTATTGTATTCCTTTATTTTTCCTGTAAATGTCTGCAAGAGAATGAATCTCAAGGTAGCATATGGTAACATATCATCATCATCATCATCATCATCATGTGCCATGTTGTATAACATACGTGATCATGGTCTATCCATGACCATGATTGTTCTTGGCAAATCTTTCTACAGAAGTGGTTTGCCATTGCCTTCTTCAGGGCAGTGTCTTTACAAGATGGGTGACCCCAGTCATTATTAATACTCTTCAGAGATTGTCTGCTTGGTGTCAGTGGTCACATAACCAGGACTCGTGATACACACCAGTTGCTCATACGACCATCCACCACCTGCTCCAGTGGCTTCCTGTGACCCTGATTTGGGGGGGGGGGTGTGGAAGAGCTAAGCAGGTGCTACACCTTGCCCAAGGGTGACCTGAAGGCTAGCAGAGGGAAGGAGCACCTTACACCTCCTTTGGTAGAGACGTATCTCCACCGCACCACCCAAATGGTAACAAATATGTACTTTGATAATAAATTTAATTCTGAATTTTTGAATTATTTGAGGAAGCTTCTGACTTACACAGAGAAAAGGAACAGGCCCTTCAGCCAGGATGCCTGTACTGTCCATGGTACCAAATTAAATGAATTCCATCTGCCTGCATATGATCAAGGTTCAAAGTAAATTTTATTATCAATGTACATATACAACCCTGAGATTCATTTTCCTGTGGGCATGGTCAGCAGACCTGTAGAATAGTAACTATAACAGGATCAAGAAAGATCAACCAGCGTGCAAAAAACAACAAACTGTGCAAATGCAAAAATTCGTTCAACAGCTGGAGAGGAAGGAATCTGATAGGAGAGGAGAGTGGACCATAGAAATAATGAGAATGTGAGATAATAAGATAAAGAGTCCTTAAAGTGAGATCATTGGCTGTGGGAAACATCTCAATGATGGGGCAAGTTATCCCCTTTTATTCAAGAGCCTGGTGATTGAGGGGTAGTAACTGTTCCTGAACCTGGTGGTGTGAGTCCTGAGGCTCTTGTACCTTCTACCTAATGGCAACCGCGAGAAGAGAGCATGTCCTGAGTGGAGGGGACTGATATCCACCCAAAAGCTACATACAGTATTTATCTGCCTAAAAGGCTTTTAAATGTCACTATGGTATCTTCTTCAAGATACATTCTATTGAATAGTGTTACACTGTATGAAACAGGGTCATTCTATATCAAGCAGGAATATGCAGTATTGAAAAGAGGTGTGCTATATCAGAAGTTAAACACTCACTTATAATAATGGTTAGTTGACATCTGTCTGTCTGAAAGGACAATGGCTGATGATCATTATCATCACAAGCCTGGTATGGAAGGTATGAAGATCCTGAGATGCCCAGTTGTCAAGATCCCCCTCTCAGCCTCTCCAGTGTAGTCCAAAGGAAAGCTTTTGAAGCAATACACTTGGCACCTGCTTGGCTGCAGGCGGCGCTGGAAGGATATTTAATGATGTCCAGCCGCCTTAGGGGCCCCACTTTGGACCTGCTGTCTGGATTTCCTCACATAGCCTTTGTCTGGCCCAAGGCAGCCCACAAGGCAGTGGGACGACCTACCCAAAGCTAGGGAATAACCTTATATAAACACTTGCATAAAAGTTTACATAACAACGTGCTCATTTAAAAGTTAATGCTCAGATTAATGCAGGTGTGGTTAGATCAGGACTTTGTACGGCTCCTCCCTGAAACCGCATTACCTGCAGCATCTCTTTCATTCTTTTCAAAGGCTGCTGAAGAGATGATATGTTGACAGACTCTATGTGAGTACTTGCACGCTCTCTCCCACAAGCTGTCAAACTGGATAGTGCACTGGAGTGAATTTGCTGGTGGGAATTAGCCAAACTTGAGCTCCCTAGTTTGAGCAATGACTCAGTTAGCAATTCAGGAGGTTGCAGCCCTTATAAAGTATCAGAAGTAAGGTACAAGTGTAATCTGTACCTTAAATCTCTGTGTAGTCTTTCAGATAAGAATTCCTCACTAACTGTAAATACCATTGGGGGTAGGTGTCCAGGAGGGAATGGAAAGGTGGCAGAATTAACGACCATGAATTTTGATGAGTCAGCAGAAGGAATGATACACATTACTGTTGAACTGGATGTGCCTGTTCCATTTTTGGTCATTTTTTGTGTGGGAAAGGGGGTGGATTTGGGGGTTGATGATTGCTCTGCCTTTCTTTCTTTTCTTCTTTGATTTCATGGCCACCCAGAGACGAAGAATTTCAAGTTGTATACTTCGATAATAATTAACCTTTGGAACCATATGAATGACCCCTCAATAACACCATCCCTTACAAGTGTGACACCCAGGTTAAGATTTTTACTGCTATGCTGTGCGTATTTCATTTTAACTGTTCTGTTAGAGCAGTCTGTTCTGCTTTTAGCATGTGCGGGTTTGAGTTAAAGATAAGGAGCTGTGTTTTTCAGTTTAGGAATGTTGTGTCAGCCAGTCAGGATGGTGGAATTGAGAGAGGCTTCGAGAAAGCGCTGGGTGGAGAGGTCTTTGTGATGGACACTGGTATGGATCGAGTTTTTTTGGCGGGAACTGGGAGAAGGCAGGAGGGAAGATGACTGAGGATGCCATCCCTTTTGCACAGGTGCTTTGTGCAGATGATTGGCTTCAAGGAGGAAGGATCAATACTCCTGTTGGAGAGCCCATTTGTTCAAGATGGATTTCGAGCGACATTCGGAAGGTGGTGTGTACTTTCATGCAGACCGAGGGTCCAGCACATGAGTTAAAGACAACTTCAAGATGAGCTCCAAGTTATGTGCACATTTGGACTGGGTTAACTGTAATCGGCCTTTTAATTTTTTTTTTCTTTTTCTTTTCCTATTAACTGTTCGATAAAGCTGACATTTGTAAACATTCTTTCCTTATCATATAATTGCATGGAGGCAAAACTTACACAGTATTTGCACAGATCGGGATTTGGGTGGTCGAGGCATACTAATTCCCAGTTTTGGTGGGACCCAAGTCATACCAACCCTAGATGTATGGAGTTTGAAAAGTTTTTTTTTCACTGCCGAGTCCCAACATCCTTTACTTCCGCCAGATTTACAAATTCATTCTCTGCTGCACATATATATAACCCTAGTTTTATATACATATATATATGTATGTACGTCCTAAGACCTTGGCACAATACTTTACCTTACCTTCCCTGAACACTTTGTATCCTGAAATCACTGGTACCGCTTCCTGTTCCAAACTAGATCACAGCAGGATGATTCCTTGGTGTCTCTTTGTGTCCAAAGCTCATCAACATTATTCACCGCAAGTTATGTGTTAATGTACTGCTTCGTAAAGCTGTTACAGATTCCTGTGTTCCCTTTTAATAGGAATCAACAGATATCCTGCTGTGAAAATCACCCTTACTCCCCCCAGCGGTCCATTCAGAGGTCATCCTCCAGATGTTTGCCTGTGAATATTATACTCCAGATGTTCATCTATCACTAATGCTGAATAACTTTAACAAACTAGTTTGCAATCTATGCTTAATGTAATGAGCATTTTAGATACTATGAGATTCCTGGTACTAGATCGGCTGTGACTTTACATCAAGTGAATCAGAATTACGTTTATTTATCACTGACGTATGTCATGAAATTTTTTGTTTTGTGGAAGCAGTACATAAAATATACTATAAATTATAGTAGGAAAAAATATATAACAGTGAAAAAAGTTGTGCAAAAAGAGAGCAAAAACAGTAAGGTAGTGCTCCTGGCCTCCAAGAGGACCACAACCTTGTCATTGGGTTTGGAGGCTTGTGTGCCTCGGTGACCCGAAGAGCTTCCTTCATTGTGTCAGCAGCTTGGTTCTCACTACTGTCAGTCATGCAAGTCCCGGGTGGAGACTCAGGAATACCGTCACAAGCAGATGTAGAAGGATTCTTCATTGCTGTTTCCACAACAATTTTGTTTTACCTGTCAGGGTTGTTAGCCCTGAGCTGAACCTCCAAACCTGGAGGACTGGTGGGCCACTCTTAGTCTGGCAGCTACCCCTTGACCTGTTTGACATGGGGGAGAGTCAAACCACAAGGCCAACATAGCTCTCTGGGTCATTGAGGCACACAAGCCTCCAATCCCTATGACAAGGTTGTGGTCCTCTTGGAGGAATGATCCCTTCCATCCCACTAAATGTCCAAATGCTGCTTTCATAGAACATTGAACATTACAGCACAGGACAGGCCCTTTGGCCCACCATGTTGTGCTGGCTCTTTAACCTACTCTACATTTAATCTAACACGCCCTCTGATATAGCCCTCCATTTTTCTATCTTCCCTCCATCTTTCTGTGCAATAATTTGAAACTTTGGGGAGTTTCGATATTGAGAATAAAAATCAGAGTAATTCTTTGGGTTTTTACGTCAGATGGTTACTTGCCTTTTTAATGTGGAGAATGGTGAAGTTAGTAAAGCAAGCATTAAGAGAGGATTTATGATGCTCAGTGCAAATAGATGTCAGTGGTGGAGAATGGAGTCCTTCCAACTTAGCATGTACTTTCTCACAAGGTACCGTGAATTCAAAGTAAAAGTTAGCCTGTTTCTGTGCTTTGCCTTTCCACAACTGATAGAAACAGCAAAACTGTTCAAAGATTTTAAGGACAATTTCTTCACACAGAGGATGGTGCATCTATAGAAAGAGCTGCCAGAGGAAGCAGCTGAAGCTGTTGCAATACATTTGAAAGGCAGTCGACGATTCCAATACAGATCAGATTCAGGGTCAGATTTATTTATCACATGTACACTGAAACATACAATGAAATGTGTAGTTTGTGTTAATAATCAACAGACCCAAAGATGTTCTGGGGGTGGCCTGCAAGTGTAGCCACACATTTCATGCAAATGTGGCTTGCCTACAGTGTTCAGCAGAATGAATATGTGGATAAATTGATGGACATGCTTTCCCTTTGGTGCTACCATCAGGTAGAAGGTACAGGAGCCTCATGACTCAGACCACCAGGTTCAAGAACAGTTACTACCCCTCAATCATCAGACTCTTTAACAATAACAAAAGGGAGAACTACCCTCACTTGCCCATCCATTGAGATGTTCCCACAACCAATGATATCACTTTAAGAAAACTTTCTTGTTATCTTATGCTCTCATTATTTATTGTTATTTATTTCTATTTGCGTTTGCACAGTACTTTGCCTTCTGCACTCTAGTTGATCTGTCTTTGATCCTGTTACAGTTACTATTTTATAGATTCGCTGAGTGTGCCCACAGGAAAATGAATCTCAGGATTGTATATGGTGACATATACATACTTTGATAATAAAATTTACTTTGAACTTTGAACAATGGTCAGCATTGATAAGTTGGTCTGGAGGGCCTGTTTCCACATAGTATATTTTTATGACTCTATACCGAACACATCCAGGTTTGGTGCAGAGAGCAGAGCTGTGTTTACACTGCCCTATTACACACTCCCAGGGCAGTTACAGTCTGGGTTAGACAGAGAGTAATATCTGTTTACACTCTCCTGTTCTATCTTTTTTTTTCTTTTTAAATCTTTTTATTAATTTTAAACAAACATAAATGAAACATGAATACAAAGTGTTTGAGAGTACATAATTAATAGTTTAAATAGACATTCATATAATAATAAAATATATAACCTCCCAAACTCATAACATTGGTGAACAAAGAAATAAAAAGAAAAAAAAAACAGAGAAAAAAAGAGAAAAAAAAACACTAACCAACATGGGCCATTGAATAATGTTAAGTACATATACAGTAGTGCCAATAACTCCGAACCTCCATCCAAACAATTAAGGATAATATAAGTAAGTCTCCTGTTCTATCAAACACTCCCAAACTGTGTGTCTGCTACACTACAGCAGAAGTCTCATAAATGCTTTCTTGGCTGAAAAGTGCTTTTTTGTCATCACAAGTTACTGAGAAGAAGCATGCAATAAAAATGTTGCCTTCTACAACCCTTCAAGGGTGAAACACCTCTCACTTTCTGGTGCCAAATTTCATAACTGAAGGATAGCTGAAGGATATCCGGAGTTGTGTTGAGGGAGGGAAGGTAAAGGCCAGGCCAGATCTGCAAAGAAACTCACCAGATGCATGTCATTTTGACGACTCTTGCAGGCAAATAACCCAGAGTCAGTGTGGAGGGAGAGGATCTCATTGGGAACTTTGGATATGATTCAAAGTGACACCTGGACATAGGACATGGAATAGTATAGTAGAGTATGTGGCATTTGCCCCGTAATGTAGTCATCATTTTGTGCTGTGCCGTATGATGTGGGCGATCATGGTCCCATGACCATGATTGTTCTTGGCAAACTTTTCTACAGAAAATGACTTTCTTCTGGGCAGTGTCTTTACAAGACGGGTGACCCCAGCCATTATCAATACTCTTAGAGATTGTCTGCCTGGCGTTGGTGGTCACATAACCAGGACTCATGATATGCACCAGATGCTCATACGACCATCCACCACCTGTTCTCATGGCTTCACGTGACAACTGATCCGGGGGTGGGGGGAGGTGCTAAGCAGGTGAGCAGGTGCTATACCTTGCACAAGGGTGACCTGCAGGCTAATGGAAGGAAGAAGTGCCTTACACCTCCTTTGATAAAGACTTGTCTCCACCCACCACCCAGCTACTTATATAACAGACGATAGAAGTCCCAGTACCAAACCCCCAACCCCTGTCATACATCGTTGCTCACAGCTTCCAGTCATAGACAGAACCCTGGATCTCCCCTGATATGTAGGGTTCCTTGAACTTTGTACATTTCATCCTTATGGGAACCTATGGTCTTGAGATCCCATAGTTTTGCTTTTGAATGTCTCCCACCTGTCTCATGTAGGCTGTAGCTACTCTTTGTCTACCTCTGCCAGGTCCTGGCTTATGATAAACACGAGAGATTCTGCAAATACTCAGAATCTTGAGCAACACATACAAAACGCATGGAGGGGAATAAAAGTCAAAGTTTCAGCCCAAATCCTTATGAATCACCAATTCGGGATCTTAGTTTCCTAATCAGCCTTCCCGACTCCTCTGCCTTTCCCTCCCCACTCCCTTTATTCCACGCTCTACTTTCCTCGACTATCAGATTTCATCATCTTTGTCACCCACATCTATTGTCTCCCAGCTTCTCTCAACTCTCCCCTCCCACATCCGCCCCTCCTTCCCACCTGCCAGCTCTTGCTCTGCCTTTTTATGCTGACTGTTTCCTCTCTTTCAGTCCAGATGAAGAACCTCAACCTGAAAAGTTGACTGTCTGTCCACTGTCCTTCATAGACACTGCCTGACACGTTAAGTTCCTCCTGCAGTTTGTGTGTTGCTCTAGCGTCCGTCATCTGCAGTCTCTTGGTTCCCTGTCCTTCTCCATTTGCATCGTTCTGTTTCAAATAATTTCAGTGACTGTGCTTTGAATGAACTCAGTGACTCATCAGCGCAACCCTCCAGGGCAGAAAATTCCGAAGATTTATTGGAGACACAAAATCAGCTTGTTCTTTGCTCCAAGGATTTTACTGTTCCCTGTGAATAAATTTCTCTTGATTGACCTGCTCCCTATTCTGAAACCGCGAACCCTGTCCGTCGACTTTTCAAACAGGAAAAGTTCATTCTCTGCACCTTATCTGCTAGGTCCTGTACTACGACAGCAAAGACTTTAGGAGGAATTGAGATTTTCCCCCTTCACAGCGAACCAGAAGAATTAGTCTCAGATTGCTGTCCTCAATTTCAGAGTGAGACCACTCAGCAAGTGTATTTAGAGTGGAGGTTGATCAGTTCTTGATTAGTAAGGGCATCAAAGGTTATGTCAAAGAACAAGGAGGGAGAATGGAGCAACAAATCAGCCATGATCAGATGGCAGAGTGCACTTGATGGGCTGAATGGACTAATTCTGCTCCTATGTGTAAGGGTTTTATGGACACTTTTAATGCTACATTACGCAAAGTAGTCTGAAGCACACAGCCATTCTCCATCTCATACAGTCTCAAGCGGTAAAACTGGGATTGGTGCGAATGTTTTGCAAGGGAACTTATTTAAGAATATGGCCGTCAGTTTCAAAGTCTTTGCCAAACTATAGAGAAAAGCCAAACTCTGTAGCAGAACTGCTGCTACTTTACAAGTGTAGGAAACTCCAAAAATTATTAAGCTTAAACTTGTGCAGAGGATGTGAACTTAGTATTATGATTCAGGTTGTCTATCGTGTCTGGCGATGACAGGAAACCCATGTGGGAGAGGTTTTAAAGTGGGAAAGCCATTGTCTCTCGATCCCAGAAGTCTGTGTGCAGTGGTGCAAACAAGTGTCACAAAATGGAATCTTCCTTGGTCTCCTGTGCCCTTGTCACGCTCTTCGCTCTCCACAGTGTGTTGCAGTACTGTCCTCTTGGCCTTTGGATCTCACTGTAGATCTCCTGTCCATTCTGCCAGAGCTGACTTCACATGCTAAGAAAGGCATATCCCTATCTCACCAGGTGACATAGGGTGCAAACTCTATGAGGGCGAGGGTGGCCATCAGCTACCTTCACCTGGTTTAGCCCGCCTATTCCTGCGGTGTACCAGGGTGTGGCCGCTGTCACACGAAAACTACTACTTGGAGCCACAGGTGAGAGCTAGGTGTCTGGTGGAGACCAAAGGGGAGTGAGTTGTCCCAGAATAAACAAGACAAGCCCCTTCCCTAGAGGTGCTACCCCTCCCTGGACTCCCCAAATACCCCAGTTCGCAGAGTAAAATCATTCAATTAACTCGCTTATTGACTCTTCCCAAATAACCTGAGATTCAGAAGCGGGATATTGGACTGAGAGTTAAAGCATCTTGCGAAAATTAGAAATAAAATTAGAAATCTGGTTAGAAGCCACTTGACTTCTTCCTGAGATATACAGTATAAGAGAAATATAAAGGATTTGAGTGGTCACAGTGAAAACTCTCATCAATTGTTGAGAATATTGAATATTACATTTTGAAAGGAGGTTTTGATAATGTTCTTAAAGAATTCTCTATCACAAGTGGCATGGTAGCATAGTGTAACACTTTTCAGTGCCATAGACCTGGATTCAATTCCCGTTGCCCTCTGCAAGGAGTGTGCAAGTTTTACTCGAGGCCACAGGCTTTGGTTTCCTCCTATATTCCAAAGATCTATAGATTGAGTTTAGCAAGTTGTGGTAATGCTGTGTTGGTGCCAGAAGTGTGGTGAGGGAGAGTCTGGGCTGATGGAGGAGAGAAATTGAGGAGTGGAACTGAGGAAGAGTCTGGCTGATGGATGGGTGGACCAGAGGGAGAGTCTGGGCTGATGGAGGGATGAAACCAAAGTAGAGTCTGGTTTGACCTTTGATGAAACAGCATGTTTCACTAACCTGCACCTATCACGTCCGGCACTCATCAGATTATAGAGCAGTTATAGCAGAACGTGCAAGTATGTAGCAGAGTTAAGAACCCATGCACACGTGCACAGTGTGGTTTTTGTGGAAGAAATTAGCGGTATGTGGTTTCACACATACTCTCACATAGGCACACACATCATACTCTCTCATACTCACTCTCAGATCACTGTCTCTCTCACACACACTAAAACTCCAACACACATAGATTCACACACACACACACACACACACACACACACAGTAGTGGAGTATAAATAAAGCCGTAACAAAGCCTTGGTTAAACCTGGAGAACTCTGGGAAGTTCGGACATTAAGCTGAGGACATTGGTCTTGGGAAGCCCTTCAAAGTTAAAGTATGGGACATGACCTGGAAGGGTAGGCAGAACAAAATTATCCAAGTTTTCTGATGACAGGAAAATAGGGAGAAGGACTCGTTCAATGAGAATGTTTTGACACTATAGCAGGGTCGCCGATAGATTGAAGGAGTTGGCAATAAAACCTGGCCATGCCCATGAATATGATAAACAAATAAGCAAGGCTTTGAGCCTACTTCGGGCTGTTCCAGGATTCGGATCTGAGGACTCAATTTGGTTCAGAATGTTGTTGTTCACTTCAATTGTTTGCATGATTTGTGTTTTTTCCCTTTATCTTACTCATTGGGTGTTGGTCTTTTTATTTTTTCTTTAATTGGGTTCTTTTGGATTTCTTACTTGGTAGCTACCTGGAAGCAAACAAATCTCAAGCTTGTATAATTTATACATTCTTTGATAATAAATCTACTTTGAATATTGGGAAGTGTGAGGCCATCACTTTGGTAAAAGGAATCAAAAGGCGGGATATCAACAATAGCCTGTTTAGATCCGACCTCAGAGACGCCATAGACGAGGAAGTGCACCAGCATCTCTCCTTCCTCAGGAGGCTACAGCAAATTGGCACATTCGCTTTGCCCTCAACAAATTTTCTAGATATGCCATAGAAAGACTCCTAACAGATACATCATGACTTGGTATGAAAACAGCTTTGCCTGAAACCACAAGAATCTGCAGAGTTGTGGACACAGCTCAGCAAATCACAGGGGCATAACCAAAGCATTCTCTCCTCTCCACCCTTCTATCATAAGGCAGCTGATTTGAAAGCCTGCAGATTCCAGAACAGCTATCTCCACTGTTGAACAATCTGCTGAACAATCCTCTTGTACAATAAGGACTCTTGATTTGGCAATCTACCTCACTATGGCCTTATTGTCTGCCTGCACTTTCTCTCTATTCTACATTCTGGTTTTGCTTTTCCTTGTACTCTGTAAGTACACTGATGTGATGAAATGATCTTGGTATATTGCCTAATTTTAATTTATTTTCTAATGAAGAGAGATTGCAAAGGAGTAAGGTTCGGAGGGATCAAGGCGTTCTAGTGCATGAGTCATAAAAAGTTAACAGACAGGTTCAGCAAGTAATTAAGAAGGCAATTACAATTTACTAGTAAGGGGTTGGAGTATAGAAATCATTGCTTTGATTGTGCAGGCATTGGTGAGGCCGCACCAGCAGAACTGTGCAAAGTTTCGGTCTCCTTAGACAGGGTATAGCAGTACTGGAGACAGTCCAAAAGAGATTCTTCCTGGGAAGCAAGGATTATCCTATTAACAGAGGCTAAATTGGATGGGTCTGTGTTCAAAATAATAAAGGACTGACCTTATCATAGTATATAAGATCCTAAAGGGATATGGCTGGATACTAAAATATAATTTTTTCACTAGTGATAGAGTTTCGAACCAGGAATAATTCAGGAAAAAGGGGCAAGTTATTTAAAACAGAGACTTTTTTCTCCAGAGGGTTGTGGAGGCCAGATCATTGTAAGTGTTGAAAGTAAATAGGTTTATAAAAGATCAAGAAATTAAGGAGTACTGGCAGAGAGGAAGAGCTGTGGCCTGGAATACAGTTGGAGAATGGTACTGAGTTATTAGATGTCAAAGATGAAAGATTAAAGATTACCTTTATTTGTTGTATGTACACGGAAATATCAAGACATAGTATGAAATGCGTTGTTTGTTTCAATGATCAACATGTCTGATGATGCGCTAGGGGTTGCAAAGGTCACCACACTTCCAGTGCTAACATAGTTCACAACTTACCAGCTCTAACCCCTACATCTTTGGAGTGTGAGAGTAACCTGAAGCACTCAAGAAGAGAATGTACAAACTGCTAACAGACAGCTGACGCTATAAAGGGTTGCACTAACAGTTAAACTACCATGCTCTCCCTACCATCCACTGTCCCATCATCAGAACAGGAACAAAGGAGAACTGGGACATTCAGCCCCTTCGAGTCTGCTCCAACAATCAATCATAGCTGATTATTATTCCTCTCAACCCCTATTCTTCTGCCTTCTCCCTGTAACCTTTGATGTCCTTACTATTCAAGAACCTATCAACCTTTGCTTTAAATATACCTAATGGGTTGGCCTCCACAGATTCACCACTCTAACTGAAAAAAATTCTCCTAATCTCTGTTCTAAAAGGGTGCCCTTCTATTCTGAGGCTGCGCCCTCTGGATCTAGACTCCCCTACTATTTGAAACATCCTCTCCGGGTACACTCCATATAGGCCTTTCAATTTTCGGTAGATTTCAATGAGATCCCCCTCATTCTTCTAAACTCCAGCAAGTTCAGTTCCCTATTGTTTACATTTCCAAGCTGCTATCTTCTGTTTAGCAAAACATGTTTCCTGTTGGAGCACACTCTAGAGACTTGGGACGGGTACCTGAGAGAGGGCAAGTTGGTGTCATCAAGGAGGTTGTGTTGAGTGTGTGCATTATTAACTGGGCCTCAGGCTCTGTACTCTGTCATTACATCTGATTATATCTGTAGCATTAAGCTGCTGTCTCATTATCAAATAATGCAATCTGATTCCTCAAGCAACTCCCCAGATGGAGTTCTGCTCCCAACAACTGTTCCACATCCCCGGACTAGTGCTCATGTTAAGCCAATAATCCTCCATCGGATAGAGACTCAGCCAGGGATACCACCAATCTTCATGTTACTGTGTTAGGTGGTACACCTCACTGAGTTGCATTTTGATGACTCCTGTTAGAGTGTAGGTAGGACTGAGGAGAGCTTTGATATCTACACAACAATGACTTACATTTCTGTGGCACCCTTAACAGAGTAACCTCCAAGAGGACCACAATCTTGTCGTTGGGTTTGGCTGCTTGCATGCCTCAAAGACTCAGGGAGCTATGTTGGCTGGAGTCAGGGCTTTATGCTTTGGCTATTGGTAGGGTCACCCATGCCAAACAGGTCAAAGAGTTAAGGCCAGACTATGAGTGGTCCACTGGTCCTCCAGGTTTGTAGATTCAGCTCAGGACTAACAACCTTGATTGGTAAAACAAAATTGCTATAGAAACAGCAAAGAAGAATCCTTCTACGTCTGAATGCAATTTCCTGATTCTCCATCCTGGAACTTGCATGACTGATGGAAGTGAAAACTGAGCTACTGACACAATGAAGGAAGTCCTGAGTGCTATTAGAGATGGAGGACCTTCATTGCTGCCCTAAATGCCAGCGGTGTAATGGGCAATAAATAAGTTAGTTAACTGAGTAAAATGTCTGAAAACATTTCACAGGAGGATAATCAGATAGAAATCTGCCTACATTCCTCACTGCTTTTGGAAAGCAGACCATAATTGAGGACTACTTCCACCCTAATCATTCTCTCTTTCTCCCCTCCCACAGTAGCGGGGTGGACATACGTCTTTACCAAAGGAGGTGTAAGGCGCTCCTTCCCTCCACTAGCCTGCAGATCACCCTCGGGCAAGGTGTAGCACCTGCTTAGTCCCCCCACTCCCTCATTCAGGGTCACATGAAGCCATTGGAGCAGCTGGTGTGTATCATAAGTCCTGATTATGCGACCACTGACGCCAGGCAGACAATCTCTTAAGAGTATCAATAATGGCAGGTCAGCATTTTTGAACTACACTCCTAAACTGTGGAATTCAATCCCTAAAACTATAAGGGATGCAGATTCAGTCGACACTTTCAAATGCCAGCTCAAAACCTATGTGTTAACCTTGCTTTTAACTAAAGCCTTTTGCCTTTTATTTTCTTTTTTTCATATTTGTACTTTCATCCTAGTATAGAGCACTTAGAACTACATGATCAATAAAGTTATTATTATTGTTATAAATTACAAAAGGAAAATAAGAAAATAAATAAGTAATGCAAAAAGAGAGCAGAATAGTGAGCTCGTGTTCATGAGTTCATAGACTGCTCAGAAATCTGATGGTGGAAGGAAAGAAGCTGTGCTTAAGATGCTGAGTCTGTGTCTTCAGGCTCCTGTACCTCCTCCCTGATGGTAGTAATGAGAAGGTGGCATGTCCTGGATGGTGAGGGAACTTTTTGAGCCATTGCCTTTTGAAAGTTTCCTCAGTGGTGAGGTTAGTGCCCATGATGGAGCTGGCTGAGTCTATAAGCCTCTGCAGCTTTTTCTGATCTTCTGCATTGGAGCTTTCGTACCAGACATGTTGCAAGCAGTGAGAATGCTCTCCATGGAAAGTCCATAGAGATTTGCAAGTCTTTGATGATGTACCAAAGACTCTAGCGAATTCCTAAGAATGTAGCCAGGACTGGATGGCTTGAGTTATAAGGAGAGACTGGATAGTCTGCGAGGAGTGGTGGGGGGGGGAGGTTTTGACTTACAGAGGTCTATAAAATCATGAGGGGCATGGGTAAAATGAATGGTCACAGTGTTTTTCCTGGGGTAAGGGAGTCCAAAACCAGAAGGCATAGGTTTAAGGTGAGAGCGAAACAGAGGATGGTGGCATATGAATGAGCTACCAGACAAAGTAATATAGTTAATGCTTAAAAGATATTTGGACAGCTACTCAGATAGGAAAGGTTTAAAAGGAAATGGGACAAGCTCAGTAGGCAACGTGGACAAGTTGGGGTGAAGGGACCATGTTTGTGCTGTATAACTCTATGAGTCTAAGGGTTAGCTTTGGATCAGTGGAATTTCTATAGCATGGATTGATGCACCATCAAAAAATCTTGGAGATGTGAGGCGAGATATAGGCTTTTACTGGCTGGAAGAAAGAACAAGCAGCAATTGACCACCACACTGCATCCTGGAGACTGAGGCCGGGGCGGTGTCCCCAATCGCCTTTATACCGGGGTCTGTGGGAGGAGCCACAGGAGCAGTCAGCAGAGGGGGGGGGCATGTCCAGACAGGTATATGTAGTTCACCACATGGATAAAGGCCAATTGGCTCATTTAGTATAAAATTCAAAGTACAGTTTATTCTCAAAGAATGTATATATTACACAACCTTGAAATTCATCTCCTTAGAGGCAGCCATGAAACAAAGAACCCTAACAGAACCCACTAAAAACAAAAGAAGACTGTCAAACACCCGGTGTGCAGAGAGAGAGAGAAAGAATTGTGCAAACAATAAAGGCAAGCAAACAGCATTCAGAACCAAAGTTCACAACGCCAGGCTTCACTGCAGCTGATTCAGAAGACCACAAGTTGCAGGCCACAGCCTCAGTACGGAGTCAAGCAAGCCCCGCGGAACAGCGAGCTGAACCGGTCCATCTCCCACCTTCAACACCAACACCCCGACAACTTCAATCTGGCCCGGTACTTAAATCGACCAAACCTCGGGTCAGGTTGGTTCTCCACAGAATAACCACTATCAATTCTCATTCCCCTATTCCTTCCACAATCCCATAAATTATTTCTCCTTGTCAGATCTGCAAGAGTGAATTCTGTTCCTGCCACCTTCACAGGCAGTGAGCCCCTCATCACCATCATTCTCAATGTCTAAAAAGCCTTTCCTCCTGCTCCCTTTGTATCACTTTAAGCCTGTGCCTCTTAGTTCTTGAAATGTTTGCCAATAAGGTCTTTAAATAATTACACTCAGTAATCACTTTATTAGGTATCTCCTGTACTTAATAAAATGGCCACCGAGCATATGTTCATCATCTTCTATTACCATAGCTCGTCAACTTCAAGGTTTGACATTTAGTCCACTCAGAGATGCTCTTCAGCACACCACTGTTCTAATGCATGATTATTTGAGTCATTGTCGCCCCCATCAGCTTGAACCAGCCTGCCCATTCTCCTCTGACTTCTTTCATTAACAAGGTGTTTTAGCCCATAGGACTACCGCTCACTGGATGTTTTTTGTTTTCCACATCATTCACTGTAAACTCTGGAGATAGTCTTGCACGAAAATCTCAGGAGATTAGCAGTTTCTGAGATACCCTAAGTACCCATTCTCTTACCAGCAAGCCTTCCACTGTCAAAATCACTTGATTCACATTTCTTCCCCATTCTGAACAACAAATGAACCTCTTGACCATGTCTGCATGCTTTTATGCATTGAGCTGCTGCCACATGATTGACTGATTAGATTTTTACATTAACAAGCAAATATACAGGTGTACCTAATAAAGTGACCACAGAATGTATGTTGTAAAGGAGAGAAAAAAGACAGAGGTTGGAGATGAAAGAAGAGGAGGGGGCAGGTTCAGAGGAAAGCAGAATTCTTGTCAGGTCAGAGGAGGTTATAAAGATTCCATGAATACTAATATACAAATATCATTTGATAACAATTAACGGCAAGGTTCTGTGGTTAATATTTAACCTCCTGACCCTGGAGGCTTGAAATGCCCCAGTTGTTTCACTGAATTCAGCCAACCTAGCTCAGGCTAGCTATCGCAATTGCAGCTTCTATACCAGTGTTTTATATTGTCAAAAACCTCAATGGTATGTGAGTGCAGGGATGTCTGCAGATGGCTTTTAACACCAGTTTGTTCTTGCATCGTTTTAATGTCGTTCTGCTTTGCACGGTTGTATATAATCCCTGCTGCGGAGCTTGCTCTGGCCTGAATTGGAGTTCTTACAGCAGATGCTTCAGACGCCTGTTTGGAGGGGCGTCAGTGGAGCAAAGGCCCTCTCCAATGGACTTCCACAGACACCTGTTCCATGTAAGGCTTCCAAACAGACAGTGCCTTATCTGCATTGACACACATTTGTTTCCCGATGGCAGATTAATCCCTTAAAATTTACGGAGAAGTATAAATATTTCATATATTATTACTTCAGCAAAGAAAAAGGTTTTAAATCTGAAAGGTTTCCAACAGCTGCTAACCAGAGAACATGGAAATGAGGAGCATTTTAAAATATCCCGGCTCTCCATTTGATATATTTATTGTATCTGGTGTTTGCGTTTCTCTCTCCGACAAACACAACTGGGTCTTTGTTGATACCGTGATGTCATTTGTTAATTGCTTTGTGGGTGAACTGTTCTGTGCCAGTCTGCTCATCTGTCCGAAACTCCTGCCAGCAACTAGTTGAAGCCTTCCGCTGGTCTACTTGTGTTACCAGTCAGAGTGGTAAAGGCCTGGTGTAACTATCAGCAAATGGTCGGTGATAGGTGCTTGTATTGAAACGTAACAAATCAACCATCATTAACCAGTGACCCCTGCTGGCAAACATTGGGATCAAGGTCAAACGGTCCCAACAGCCAGCTGATTCTCTGCACTAAAATTAAATTGCCCATTAAAACTTGTAGTTTACACCTGTCCATCAGATCTCTCCTAACATGAAGCATAGAAAAGGCCCTTCAGCCCAAGAGATCTGTGCTGACCATGATGCCAAATTAAACTGCCATCTCCTTTGCTTGTGGGCGATCCATATCCTTCCACTCCCTATCTAACAAATTCTTAAACTTCAGTTGTAACTGTTTCCACCACCCCTTCCAACTCTTTCCAGGATCTCTGTGCAAGAAAAAAATATTCACCCAGGACAATTCATTTGAAATTTCCCCCTGTCACCTTCTCTCCATTTTCTGTGGTTATATAACCTGTCGTCATCATCATCATGTTCCATGTCATATGATATAAACGATCATTGTCTCAAGGCCATGAACAGAAGTAGTCTGCATTGTCTTCTTCTGTCCAGTGTCTTTACAAGACGGGTGACCCCAGCCATTATCAATACTCTTCAGAGACTGTCTGCCTGATGTCATTGGTCACATAACCAGGACTTGTGATATGCACTAGCTGCTCATACGACCATCCACCACCTCCTCCCCCCATGGCCTCATATGTCCCTGTGGTGGTGGTGGTGGGGATAGCTAAACTGATGCTACACCTTTCACAAGGATGACCTGCAGGCTACTGGAGGGTTGGGGTGCCTTATGCCTCCTTTGGTGGAGATGTATCTCAAACCCACCACCCAATACTTGCACCTCTTCCATTTGCCCTTTGGCAGAGACAGCTGAGGATAAAGAAGATTATGAAGAAGATGATAAAGAAGCTTCCATACACCAGGCAGATTCTGGCACTTGATGGACAGAAGGTGGCGAGTTGCAAGGAGGCATGCAACACATGAACCAGACAGAGGGGCTGAATGGCTGCATTGTTTCATTTTGTTATAGACCTCCTTTCTCTCTTTGCCAGGGTCTTTAACCTGAAATCTTAAACAGTTTCTCTTTCCAAAGATGCTGCCTGAGATGCTGAGTTTTTCAACCATTTTCCTTTTTATTTGAAGAATTTACAGTCAGGCCAAAAGCAAAACGTAGAAACAACTATCGGAAAAATGTGTTTGCACATCAGTTCTGCTCCAGAGGATGCTGGTGAGGACCATAATGGGGCAGACAAAGGTCTGATTTGCCCACAAATGGAGCATTTTGTCCAAGGAAGGTGTGAAGGCTTTTCATGTGTGGGAGGAGGGGTCTAGGACCAGAGAGCTCAGCCTCAGAATAGAGAGGTATCCATTTAGAATGGAGATGATGAGAGATTTCTTCAGCCAGAAAGTGTTGCTGAATCTGTGGAATTCATTGCCATAGGCGCTGTGGAGGCCAGATCATTTGGTATATTTGAGGCAGAGGTTGATAGGTTCTTAAATAGTCAAAGCATGAAGGGTTACTGGGAGACGGCAGGAGATTAGGGCTGAGAGGAAAATGGATCAGCCATGATGAAAAGGCTGAGCAGACTTGATGGGCCAGATGGACTAATTCTACTCCTATATTTTTATATATAAAAAAAAATTCCCAATGGCAGAGGTGTATAGACCAATGGGCAAGGTCACGGGTTTAAGGTGAGAAGTGAGAAGTCAGAGGAGATACAAGGACAATTTTTTCTTAGAACACAGCGCCTGAGAAGGTGGTGGGGGCAGCATTTAAGAAATACCTGAATGAGCATTTGAATTGCCAAGGTGTAGAAGGCTGCCAACTAAGTGTTGGGAAACAGGAGTAGAACAGAAAGATACGTGATGGTTAATATGGGCATGTTGGGCTGAAGGGCCTATTTCTGTGCTGTGTGACTCTATGATTCCAGAGGCTACTTATGTGATAACTGGGTTTGTTCTCCTTGGAATAGGCCACCCTGTGGGTCAGGTAACAGATCTACAATATCCTGAAGAGCTGAGATGGAGAAGATAAAGGAAATAAGAAGATAAGGGAGGCCGAGGATAAACGTGTCGGAATGGGAATAGGAATCGGAATTAAAATATTTGGCCACCAGGAAGTCCAGCTTGTGGCAGCTGGTGTAGAGGTGCTCGATGAAGTGGTCCCCCAATCACAACGGGACAAATGGTTGAAGCTAGAATGCACTGTTGGGTGCAGTTGTGAAGCCAGATTCAATTACAGAGTTCAATGGGGAGCCCATTAAGTATCCAGAAGAAAAGAATCTGCAGGGTCATTTGGAGAAGGACAACTGAACATCTCACATACAGAGCCAGTACAGACCAGATGAGCTGAATGCCCTCCTTCCTTGCCGAAACCAGTCTATGATTCTATGCGTTGGATGTTCATGGGAATGTTTGGGGCATTGTGTGGTCCATCTGTGCGTAACATCCAGGAGCACAAAGTAAACTAGCCACCTTGCACACTCCCTTGTGTAGAATGTGGGATCCATCCATCCAGCCCTGTGCCAACACTTGCAGAGAGATCTAGCCACTGTGCACAGCAGAGGTGTCAGCTTCCCCTAAAACTCAGGCAGCAGCCATGCATTGTGCATGTGCCATGACTGCTTATGTCACAGTCTTGAAGTGCATTGTGTGTGAGTGTGTGTCTCTGTGCTGTACATAGGCACGGTTACACTGTCTCACCATTCTAGCTTTCTCTATTCACTAATCGCTAATGCTCTGTCCTGATCACTATGAGTTGGCCATCCATCCCCAAGACAACATGCTTCCATCTGTGTCACTCCTGCAGTATGTTTCCTTCTGCTCATCAGCAGCTCTGGGTTGAGACTGATTTACATCACTTCCAAACAACATAAAGTTGTATCATCACACAGTCCCCCTTCTCCACAGGCCTTTTATAACAGTTATCCATTAACATTGTCTTAATCCACAATTGCTTTTCCTCTAGTTGGTTCCTTGGTTGATCTGGAAAACCATCTTGAATACTTTTTATGAATAATCCTCAACCTTATTACTGTTAATTTGATTGTCCATGCAATTATGTAAATTCCCTCATGATTAAAACTCTGACTTCCTGATTAATTCTCTGCTGATGATGAGGTGGCACAGCAGTGCGGAATGTAATTATTGGATCCATTGCTGGTGAAGAAAAGATAAGCTTTATCTATCACATGTACATCAAATCATACAGTGAAGTCCATCATTCACGTCAACAACTAACACAGTCTAAATATGTGCAGGGGAAGCCCGCAAATATTGCCATGCCTCTGGTGCCAACGTAGCGTGACCACAACTTACTAACCTTAACCCGTATGTTTTTGGAATTTGGGAGGAAATCCAGAAGAAGATGGTGCCAATAAACAATGCTACCAAAGGCAACATCCTCAAGACAGGTCATGAAGCAATTCTTTTCACTTCTTCCACATTTTCTTTTTATTTTGGATATGGTTCTACTATTATTAGAACCTCTAATCTACATTCTGGAGGTTTAATTTCAGGCCGATAGGGCAATCTGGTACCTTGCTGTCTCTGAGAGTGTTGCAAACGTGCAGCATGGAGGCCATGAAGCCAGGAGTTGAGGCCCAAGACCATTATTGACTCCATCTCTCACCGATTAAAGCGCCAAGGAAGATTGAAATCATTGAGGCAGGTGTGGAAGGTGAGCGAGTGTTCAGCGCCATTTACCAGGCTCTTGGGGGAGAAGGTGTCTGCATATGGAGGCCTCTCACTTTCCCAGGGAAGGTTCTTGAGTTCGAATGATCTCTTTCTCCCTTGGTACTGTGGCAGACGGTGCCGGAGCTAGGTTTAACCGATGCAGATTGTAGATTTGGGTTCTTACTCAGGTTTATGATGTGTTCTAGTTCTGCTTGCTCTTTTTTGTTACTACTTGAATCGAATTGACTTTATTTCTTACATCGTTCACTTACACGAGGAGTAAAAAATCCTCCTCTTGCCTCCATCTAAATGTGCAATGTGCAATCATAGTAATTTATTTTAATTTATAATAAATAGAACAGTCAATGTAACATAGAGAACACTCAAGTCAGCATCAGTTCATCAGTCTGATGGCCTGGTGGAAGAAGCTGTCCTGGAGCCTGTTGGTCCTGGCTTTTATGCTGCGGTACCGTTTTCCCAGATGATAGCAGCAGGCAGAGATTGTGGTTGGGATGGCTTGGATCCCCAATGATCCTTCGGGCCCTTTTTTACACACCTGTCCTTGTAAATACCCTGAATCATGGGAAGTTCACAACTACAGATGTGCCAGACTGTCCACCCCACTCTCCGCAGAGTCCTGCGATTAAGGGAGATACAGCTTCCGTACCAGGCAGTGATGCAGCCAGTCAGGATGCTCTCAATTGTGCCCATGTAGAAAGTTCTTGGGATTTGGGGGCCCATACCAAACTTCCTCAACCGTCTGAGGTGAAAGAGGCGCTGTTGTGCCTTTTTCACCACACAGCTGGTGTGTACAGACCACGTGAGGTCCTTGGAGATGTGAATGCCGAGGAACTTGAAGCTGTTCACCCTCTCAACCCCAGATCCATTGATGTCAATAGGAGTTATCCCATCTCCATTCCTCTTCTAATTCACAACCAGCTCCTTTGTTTTTGCAACATTAAGGGAGAGGTTGTTTTTTTGAAACTACTGTGTCAGGAGATGACTTCTTCCCTGTAGGCCACCTCGTTATTGTTTGAGATTGGGCCAATCAATGTAGTGTCATTGGCAAATTTAATTAGCAGATTGGAGCTGTGGGTGGCGATACAGTCATGAGTATACAGCGAGTAAAGGAGGAATCACAGGGTCTCCTGTATTGAGACTTAGAGGGTTGGGAGTGAGGGAGCCCACTCTTACAACCTGCTGGCGATCTGACAGAAGACCAGGATCCAGCTGCAGAAGGCAGGGTCAAGGCTGAGGTCTCTGAGCTTCTTGTCAAGTCTGGGTAGAACTATGGTGTTGAATGCTGAACTGTCATCCAAGAACAGCATTCTCACATAAGCATCCTTCTTCTTCAGATGTGTAAGGATGGTATGCAGAGCAGAGGCTATAGCATTGTCTGTTGATCGGTTGTGTCGGTAGGCGAATTGTAGGGGGTCCAGTTTGGGTGGTAGCATGCTGCAGATGTAATCCTTGACCAGCCTCTCAAAGCATTTGCTTATTATTGAGGTGAGTGTGACAGGACGCCACTCATTCAGGCATGTTACCTTGGTCTTTTTTGGTACAGGGACAATGTTGGATAATTTGAAGCAGGAGGGCACTTTACACTGGGGGAGAGATGAAAAATGTCTGTAAACACACCTGCCAGTTGTGCTGCGCACATCCTGAGTACTCACCCTGGGATGCCGTCCAGTCCCGCAGCCTTGCGACAGTCCACTCGTTGGAAACATTTGCGTACCTCAGAGATGATGTGTGATGTGTGAATCTGGGCGGCCAGCAGATAATGAACACTGACCTGAACTGTACTATTTTCACTCTTTTCCTTGTTGCAGTTTGCGCATTTTTGGAGGGGGGGATGTTGGTTGATGTTTTCCTTTGAATGGGTTGGTTCCATGGTTCTTCTTTGTTTTGTGACTGTCTGTGGGGAAGATAAATTTCAGGGGTACTTTGAATCTTTGAAACCCATGTAGTCATGGAGGGGGAAACATACAATCTCCTTACAGGCAGCGGCAGGAATTGAGCCCCAATCTTCAGCTAGCGTGTAAAGTGTTACACTGGCTGCTTTGCTACTGTGCCACCCCAGTGACTCCTGAACTCAGTGATCCCTGAACAGGTCAGGCAGGACTGTTTATTATGAGTGTCACTCAGCTCATGAGAAGAGAGGAGAGGGCTTTGGATGGAAGTCAAAGAAGGTCACAGTAACCATTTGGGAAAACCACAGCTTGTCCAGATATCCCCGTATCTCTCATTTTCCAGACATATTTAAGGTGGCACAGTGGCACAAATAGTAGAGCTGATGTCTTGCAGTGTCAATCCTAACCTTCAGAGCTATCTGCATGGATTTGCTCACAACCCTGGGTGCTTTGATTTCCCATCACATTTTAAAGACACGCAAGATGGTGGGTTAATTAAATTACTGCCCATTATACCACTGGTGTTTAGTGCAACAATGTATTTCCTCCATCTCTGTCTGTCCATACCATTGCACACAGATGTAGAGGATTCTTCATTGCCGTTTCCATAACAATTTTCTGACCAGTCAGGGTTGTTAGCCCTGAGCTGAACCCCTGAACCTGGAGGACTGCTGAACCAGTCTTAGTCTAGCCTCCACCCTTTTACCTGTTTGGCATGGGTGACCCTACCAAGAGCCAAAGTTCAAAGCCCTGACCAGTCAACATATCTCTCCGGGTCATTGAGGCACACAAGCCTTCAAACCTTACAACAAGTTGTGCTCCTCTTGTGGGTTAATTGCTTGCAGTAAATCAACCCTGGTGTGTGAATGAGGAGTAGAATATTGGGAGAAGTTGGTGGGACTGTTGGAAAAATAACATGACTTAGGATAGAATTAATGTAAAATGGGTGTCAGTCAGCATCATGTGTGAAGGCCTGTTCTGGTGCTTTATGACTCTAGTTCAACTACTATTTGGAGCCCAGTAACAACTCCTGCCAGTGCTTTCTGCACTTTGCCAATTCTCAGCTCAATCAAAATGATTCTTATTCTACATCATAATCTACCAAGTCAAGATTGCTTCCCCCCACACTGCTGATCTCCTCTCATATAATACCAGTAGACCTTCTTCTTTTGCTCTGTTTTCCTGAAGATTAAATATCCTTGAACAACCAACTCCAGCTCTGGCCATTCTGCAGCCACGTTTCCACAATGATAATGAGCTCATATTGATTACATTTCTATTTGTGCCATGAAATTGTTTACCTTGGGACACACAAAAGACCAAATCATTAATCTTGTTGTGAATGTTGTTACCATTTAATATACATGTTCAGCTTTGCAATTTTAACTTTGATCCCATTCACTATTTGGCTTTGTTTCTGTTGCCTCTTCATTTCATCTACTAACTTCTAAACTTCTTCTGCCCACATCATTTCGCTCCTTCCTTATAGTGCTTCAAACTTCCCCTTCAAAGATATTGGTTCTGGTCTTGCAGAATTGTCCCACCTCTCCCAGAAACAGCCCCAATACCTCAGAAATTTAAAGACCCCACCCTCTTGCTTCATCTCTCCTGCAACAAATACATCTGCTCTGTCTTCCTCTTGCAAGACCCTGCAGCCGATTGACTACTAAGAGAATCATTGGGACCTCTCTTTACTCCACCCTATCCAAGGCATAAGACCATAAGATATAGGAGCAGAATTAGACCATTTGGCCAATCAAGTCTGCTCTTCCATTTTATCATGACTGATCATTTTCCCTCTTAGCCCCAGTGTCCTGCCTTCTCCCCATATCCCTTCATGTCCTGACTAATCAAGAATCTATCAACCTCTGCCTTAAATATACCCAAAGACTTGGACTCCACAGCTGTCTGTGACAATGAATTCCACAGATTCATCACTGTATGGCTAAAGAAACTGCTCCTCATCTCCATCTATTCTGAGGTTATGTCCTCCAGTCTTAGATTCCCACACCATAGGAAACATCCTTTCCCATCCACTCTATCGAGGCCTTTCAACATTCGACAGGTTTCAATGAGGTCACCCTTCATTCTTCTGAATTCCGGTGAGTACAGGCTCAGACCCATCAAATGCTAATCATATGACAAGCCTTTTAATCCCAGACTCATACACCAAGACAGCTGAGTTTGCAGAGCCCTCAGCATTGCCAAGGTCCTCTCCCATAATCTCCTACCATCAGGAAGAAGGCACCACAGTATAAGAACAAGGACTGTTAGGCTGGGTAACAGCCTCTTCCCCCAGGCTGTAAGGCTTCTGAGCACTCTGCTATGACCCTGTACACATTATTCATGACAGTGTTAGTGGCATTGTGCTGCTGTACATTTAACTATATGCTATGGGGAGAAGACAGGGCAGTGGGGATGACTGGAAGAATTGGATCAGCCATGATTGAATGGTGGAGAAGATTTGATGGGCTGAATGGCCTACTTCTGCTCCTATATCTTATATATGCACTTTATGTCAATTTGTACATCTGTAAAATACTTTTCATTCTGTTAATATTATGCTCAGTAGATTAAAATGTATTATTATGTTCAAAGTCAGCTTCGGTAGACTGGGCAGATGAGATCTAAGTGAGATCCAACAGCCAGGAAGGCGGTACTGCAATGCTCCATGGAGGACGAAGGGCATGACAGGCACAGTTGACATCATGGTCATCCACAGCAACCAAGGAAGACTCCAGTTTGTGATGTTTGTTTGTACCACTGGATCCAGACTTCTGAGTTCGAGAGAGTGGAACTGCCCCAGTACAATGGCTTTTCCACTTTAAAAACTCTCTGGCACAAGGTACAATGGGCAAACACCACCACCATTATTATGTTCATGTCATTTTATGTACTGTATGAACTATATTTTGCACCGTGATCTCTGAGGAACGTTTCTTCATTTAGCTGTATACATGTGTACGATTGAGTGACAATAAACTTGAGGTCCTCTGATATTTATTAAGATATAGCATTGGAATCATAATGCATGAACAAAAACAGAATCCTGTATCCATTTCCTGAAATGCCTTGCTCCAATTTGTTTTTGTAGTTGACTACCCTGCAAGGATGCTGAGCTTACATCTGCTGGAACAAGTGGGACCTCTCACCCCTGGAGTCACTTTCTGTCTAGCTCTTCCTGTGATGGAGACATAAGAGATAACAGATGCTGGAATTTGGAGGAACATGCAAAATTCTGGAGAAGCTCAGCTTGTCAGGCAGCATCTGTTGGAGAGAAGTAGGTAGCTGATAATTTCAGGTGAGACTTCAGCACTTTGTATGGTCTTCCATTGGTGGCCCCAGTGAATTTCCTCCCTCTCCCTTACCCTCAGGGTATTTATCCCACTGATAAGAATACTAGACCCCTTTCACTAGGGGAGAAAGGGGCTGTTGGGAGCTTGATCCCTCTTCCCTACAGTTCCTTGCTCCTTCACAGTGACCATTTTTAAGCTGCATTCAGAAACAGCATTCAGTGGAGTCTGCTCCTATTAGAAACTTCGCAAGCCCACTTTACAGCACATTTGAGGGTATGAATTACCAAGGTGCTGTTTTTGACATATTTTGGCCAACTTTATGAATTTATTTTAACATCATACACAGACATGTTTAAAGTGTAATTCAATGCCTGGATTCAGATTTATTTATCAGATGTATGTCAAAACATACAGTGAAATTCGTCATTTGCATTAACAACCAAACACCCAAAGAGGTACTTGGGGCACCTTGCAAGTGTCGCCATAAATTTCAATGCCATCATAACATGCCCACAATATTTTGCAAAAGAATAACAACAAAACAAGTCACTTTCCCATCCATCTTCCCACCCACCCTCTCACACCCAGACAGGTCTCCAAACCCAGGATAGGCCACCGATTCCTGTCCCCTTATTCTCAGACTCACAGACATTAGACCTCCAACTTTGGACTTCTCCCCAGGATGCTGATCACAATTTGACCTTTGGGCCTTGAGTTCTGGGCCTGCACGGACCTCTAATCCTGATGACCTGTGAGTCACTTGCCTTGATGTCTCCCGCCTGTGTGGCCAGGTCTCCGACCTTGGGATTACTGGTCTTCTTAGTGCCTGTGACACAACTTCCAAGATCGCTGATATGTGATCACAGAGTCCTTCAACCTGGACTTGAACTTTTGCCTAGGCTCTTCATTTATTACCTCTGAACTCTAACTCCCAGTTCATCTCTGTTCTGAACCATAACCTGACCTCTACCCCACACCCTGCCCCTATACCCATCCCTACACACCTGAAAAAAAAACAGCTAAGTCTGAGCCATCGACAGACTTTGCAACTTGGTGCCATCTTGACTGGGACCCAATCAAAGCTGGCAAAGTGGGCACCAACAATTCAGCATGGTCAAAGTGCAGGCACTCGTGTCCTTATGCAACCCTTCCCCACAGTCTCGTGTCAGGCTGAACCCTCTTGGGTCTGTTTGGCCTTTTCACAAAAATCATGCCTCCTGTGCATACTGCTCATCACCAGCCTATCTAGAGCTCACTATTGCTAGAAGAAACCACATCATTGCAGCAACCATTTATTCCATTGCAACACTCCCCAATGACTGGAAGAGAGTTGCTTGCATTGTGTTTTGTCACTGTTAAAGTTGCAAAGATTGCATCTATAGAGTTTATTGGTGGCACTTGCAGGAGCAAGCCAAGACAGCAATATGTAATGCTCATTAGAGCCGCTAGTTTCAGTCCAACATTACTCAGGAAAACCCAACAACACTGCTCCGTAAACCTTTTTAATGAAGTTATCACTCTTTATGCAACTTACATAAGCAGGAATAGGGTGACATCAAAACAATCTGATGGCTAAAGTCCCAGCACTGATTTCTGTGACATCCCACTAGCTATGGTTTGAGCACCTGAAAATATTAAATATTAGCTTATTTGTCATATGTAGCATTGAAACATGCAGTGAAATGTACTGTTTTACGTCATTGATCAAAACAGTCTGACCAGAAGTGTCGTCATGCTTCCAGTGCCAATATAGCATGCCCACAATTCACTAACTCTGACCTATACAGTTTTGGAATGTTGGAGGAAACCAGGGCAGCTGGAGGTCACAGAGAGAAAGTACAAACTCCTTGCAAACAGTGATGGGAATTGAATCTTGATCGATGGTCGCTGCTGCAAATGCCCAAAAATTAATACTGACTTAGTATTTTTGGTCAGTGAATCAATCTTCCCTCTATCCTAATATATTACTCTCAGAAACACAGCCCTTACATATACAAAGGGCTAATCCTTATGCTTTTTTTGCATCCAATTCAATGCATCCACTGTTTCCCCTTTGTCCAACCTGCTGGTGAAATTCTCAAAGCACTTTACAAAATTTGTCAAATGTAATTTCCTTTTCAAAACAATGTGTTGACTTTGTCTGATCACATTATGCATATCTAACTGTTCTGTTGCCACCTCCTTAATAATGTGTTCCAAAATTTCCCAATAAATCTGAGAAGAATTAACATTGGGCAACATTGGGTAATATTAATACATGGAAGAAAGACAACTTATGTTTTGAAAATTCCAGAAGTTCAGAGTCTGTAGACTGTTGACAGTGAAAAAGATCTTAGGGATGCTCAAGGTATGTCACCAAAGACTCGAGCACATTTCTACAGGTGTACTGTGTACACCTGTGTACATCCATCTGGCATGGATGTGTCATTGGAATAAACTGCAGATGGTTGAAAACTCAGTCATCTCCATCTTGAGCACTGGAGGCATCCATCATTAAGGACCTCCACCACCCAGGAAATGTTCATGTATCATCGCTACAATCAAGAAGGAGGTTCAGGAACCTGAAGACCCACATTCAAGGTTTTAGTAACAGCTTATAACCATATAACAATTACAGCATGGAAACAGGCCATCTCAGCCCTTCTAGTCCGTGCTGAATGCTTACTCTCACGTAGTCCCACCTACCTGCACTCAACCCATAACCCTCCATTCCTTTCCTATCCATATACCTATCCAATTTTTTTTTAAATGACAAAATCGAACCTGCCTCTACCACTTATACTGAAAGCTCGATCCACACAGCTACCATTCTTTGAGTAAAGTTCCTCCTCGTGTTACCCCTAAACTTTTGCCCCTTAACTCTCAACTCATGTCCTCTTGTTTGAATCTCCCCTACTCTCAATGGAAAAAGCCTATCCACGTCAACTCTATCTATCCCCCTCATAGTTTTAAATACCTCTATCAAGTCCCCCCTCAACCTTCTACGCTCCAAAGAATAAAGACCTAACTTGTTCAACCTTTCTCTATAACTTAGGTGCTGAAACCCAGGTAACATTCTAGTAAATCTCCTCTGTATTCTCTCTATTTTGTTGACATCTTTCCTATAATTTGGTGACCAGAACTGTACACAATTCTTCTTCCCTTCCAACATCAGATTTCTGAATGGTCCATGAACCCATGAAAACTACCTCACTACTTAGCTCTCTTTTTGCACTATTTATTTATTTATCTATCTATATTTCTTACCATAACTTATAGTAATTTTTTCATGTATTGCACTGTACTACTGCTGCAAAACAACAAATTTCATGAGACAAGTCAATGATAATAAACCTGATTCTGATTCTGATACTGGTTCTGGAATAGGAGAAATGGAAAGATCTTGGGATATTTTATGCTCAGAAAGGTTGTGGAGATAGGAAAGGCAGGTTCATTGTAAGTATTTGGTAACATAGGTGATTTTTAAAATTTTTTTGAGGTGTTCTCGAATGGAAACAGCAACTGTAGATTAATTGTAGATCAGTGGGAACGACAAGAACTGGGGTGAGTTTGGATAAAGTTAGTAACAAGTTGGATGAAAAAGATTGGGGCGAGCAGGGGGTAAAAATTGCTGCTTCATTATATAAATGGCTTATAATGAAAGAAGAGAGAAACACAGACTGAAACTGTAATAACAATAAAATCTTTAATGGAAATGTAATTTTTGTTCTACCATTTCTTTAGCAGTGTATGTTCATCCTTTTTCATATGTTCCATTCAATTCCCAAATTTAAATACACGGTAATTTACATCACTACTGATGAAAGACAATAGACAATAGGTGCAGGAGTAGGCCATTCGGCCCTTCTAGCCAGCAC
The DNA here is from genome assembly GCF_030144855.1 of Hypanus sabinus. NCBI lineage: Eukaryota > Metazoa > Chordata > Chondrichthyes > Myliobatiformes > Dasyatidae > Hypanus > Hypanus sabinus. Next base: position 11,216,078 of record NC_082706.1, read on the forward strand.
TGCCATTCACTGTGATCATGGCTGATCATACACAGTCAGTACCCCGTTCCTGCCCTCTCCCCATATCCCTTGACCCTGCTATCTATAAGAGCTCTATCTAACTCTCCCTTGAATGCATCCAGAGACTTGGCCTCCACTGCCGTCTGAGGCAGAGCATTCCACATATCCACCACTCTCTGGGTGAAAAAGTTTTTCCGTATCTCTGTTCTAAATGGCCTACCCCTTATTCTTAAGCTGTGGACTCTAGTTCTGGACTCACCCATCAGCAGGAACATGCTTCCTGCCTCCAGTGTGTCCAATCCCTTAAAAATCTTATATGTTTCAATCAGATCCCCTCTCATCCTTCTAAATTCCAGCGTATACAAGCCCAGTGGCTCCAATCTTTCAACATATGACAGTCCCACCATTCCGGGAATTAACCTTGTGAACCTACGCTGCACTCCCTCAATAGCAAGAAAGTCCTTCCTCAAATTTGGAGACCAAAACTGCACACAATACTCCAGGTGGGGTCTCACCAGGGCCCTGCAAAAGGACCTCTTTACTCCTATACTCAATTCCTCTTGTTATAAAAGCCAGCATGCCATTAGCTTTCTTCACTGCCTGCTGTACCTGCATGCTTGCTTTCATTAACTGATGTACAAGAACATCTAGATCTCATTGTGCTTCCCCTTTTCCTAACTTGACTCCATTTAGCTAGTAATCTGCCTTCCTGTTCTTGCCACCAAAGTGGATAACCTCACATTTATCTGTAACTTTAGGTGCTGAAACCCAGGTAACATTCTAATAAATCTCCTCTGTACTCTCTCTATTTTGTTGACATCTTTCCTATAATTCGGTGACCAGAACTGTACACAATTCTTCTTCCCTTCCAACATCAGATTGCATCAATATCAAATGCATCTGCCATACATTTGCCCACTCACCCAACCTGTCCAAGTCACCCTGCATTCTCATAACATCTTCCTGACATCTCACCCTGCCACCCAGCTTTGTGTCATCAGCAAATTTGCTAATGTTACTTTTAATCCCTTCATCTAAATCATTAATGTATATTGTAAACAGCTGCGGTCCCAGCACCGAACCTTGCGGTACCCCACTGGTCACAGCCTGCCATTCCGAAAGGGACCCGTTAATCACTACTCTTTGTTTCCTGTCAGCCAGCCAATTTTCAATGCATGTCAGTACTCTGCCCCCAATACCATGTGCCCTAATTTTGCCCACTAATCTCCTATGTGGGACTTTATCAAAAGCTTTCTGGAAGTCCAGGTATACTACATCCACTGGCTCTCCCTTGTCCATTTTCATAGTTACATCCTCAAAAAACTCCAGAAGATTAGTCAAGCACGATTTTCCCTTCATAAATCCATGCTGACTCGGACTGATCCTTCTATTGTTATCCAAATGTGTCGTAATTTCATCTTTTATAATTGACTCCAGCACCTTTCCCACCACTGACATCAGGCTAACCGGTCTATAATTCCCTGTTTTCTCTCTCCCTCCTTTCTTGAAAAGTGGGACAACATTAGCCACCCTCCAGTCAGCAGGAACTGTTCCTGAATCTATAGAACATTGGAAAATGATTACCAATGTGTCCACGATTTCTAGAGCCACCTCTTTAAGTACCCTGTGAGCTGTGAGCAGCGAATAGCATCACGTTATGGTCTGAGTTTTTCTTTTGATCCTCTTACAATTCATTGTTTGTGTGTTAAGCAACAGTGCCCCTTTGTGTACAGGAAGGTGTATACTTTAAATCAATCCTTTTCTCAAATGAATTAGTGTTTGGCAAACCCGCGGCAGCTCGCACTGAATTCCATCTTCAGTTTCATCTATTTCTCACTGAAATCTTGCTTGGAAGTTTCCCCGCATTGCTGTTCTTAGAGAATGTTAAAGGGTGCAGGTAATCTATTGACTGGGTTCCATCAGCCAGCAATCTTCATTTTCAATTCATGCTACTGTCAGCATGACCTCTGTGAAGCCATTTGCTGTTTGGGTGCTCATTCTGGCATTGATCTGCACCATAATTACAAATGGTTTTTCAAGTGCAGTATATGAGTATCAGAATGGAAGGAGTATGTTGGAAATAGGGGTTTAAAAAACCTAAGATGACTGGAGTAAGCTGGAGATCAGCAGATAAATTGATGGAAGCTGATATTTCTGGGTGTGCCCACTCCTCAAGTCACAAGGAATAGGACCATAGGATCACAGGATAGTGAAGAAGACATCAGGGATTCTGGCCTTCATTGGCCAGAACTTAAGAGCTGAAATGTCCTGGACTCGGTACAAAGATGCAATAACAAAGAAGACACCTCTACTTTCTTAGAAGCTTAAGGAGATTTAGTATGTCACCATCATGATTATGTGCTGTTTCGTATGATGTAACCAGTCATGGTCCCATGACCCTGATTCTTCTTGGCAAATTTTTCTACAGAAGTGGTTTGCCATTGCCTTCTTCTGGACAGTGACCCCAGCCATTATCAAAACTCTTCAGAGATTGTCTGCCTGACGTCAGTGGTCGCATAACCAGCACTTGTGATCTGCACCAGCTGCTCATATGACCATCCACCACCAGCTCCTATGGCTTCACGTGACCCTGATCAGGGGCTAAGCAGGCACCACACCTTGTCAAAGGGTGACGTGCAGGCTAGAAGGGGGAAGGAGCACCTTCTATGCTTGTCTTGACCACCAGGACAGGGAGGAACCATCGCGCACCCCCCTATCTCCTGATAATCCTTTGGTCTCAGTATCTGAAGATGACGTGCGGGCTGCTTTCATGTGGGTGAATCTAAGGAAAGCATCTGGTCTGGACTGAGTACCTGGCCGAGTACTGAAAACCTGTGCCAACCAACTAGCTGGTGTATTCACGGATATCTTCAACCTTTCACTCCAGCAGTGTGTGGTACACACTGCTTCAAGCAGGCTTCAATCATACTAATGCCCAAGAAGAGTTCAGTAACCTATCTAAATGACTATTGCCCAGTGGCACTTACATCCACTATGTACTCTGATAATATGCTTCCTTTGGTGGTGATGTATCTCCAACCCGCCACCCTGGTACATCGCCAAATACTCTAAAAAGCTTCTACAGATACACTGGTGGAAGTATCCTGATAGGTTGCATTATGGCCTTGTATGACAATATGAACATATAGGAACACAGAAAGGTTGTGGTCACAGCCTGGCCCATCACGGGAATAACCCTTCCACTATTGATGATATCTACAAGAGGTGCTACCTCCATTGAGAGTAGGGGAGATTCAAACAAGAGGACATGATTTGAGAATTAGGGGGCAAAAGTTTAAGGGTAACACGAGGGGGAATTTCCTTACTCAGAGAGTGGTAGCTGTATGGAATGAGCTTCCAGTAGAAGTGGTAGAGGCAGGTTCAGTATTGTCATTTAAAGTAAAATTGGATAGGTATATGGACAAGAAAGGAATGGAGGGTTATGGGCTGAGTGCGGGCCAGTGGGACTAGGTGAGTGTAAGCGTTGACACGGACTAGAAGGGCCAAGATGGCCTGTTTCCGTGCTGTAATGGTTATATGGTTAAGAATTTGGTATCTATCACCAAAGATCCCCCACCATTCAGGTGTTGCCCTCTTCTTGCTGCTACTGTCAGGTACAGAGTAACACGCATAAAATGATGGAAGAACTCAGCAGGTCAGGCAGCATCTATGGAAAAGAATAAACAGTTTTGGGGCAAGACTTTTCATCAGGACCCTAAAGTCCTGCACAAGCAGGTTTAGGAACAGCTGCTTTCCCACAAGAATCAGGTTCTGCAGGACCCTAATCCTGCCTCAACAAATGGAATGCCTTGGGCCAGCTCTTGCATTTCCATAGACTTAGCTCTTTTGTTTTGGTAGCTCTGTTAATGATGGCAAATCAACTGCTCTTTTGAAACATATGGTAGATGAGCTCCAGCCTGCACACTCATTGCATGAAAGTTTTATTCCTGCGCTTTCCTGTGATCCTGATCCCTAGTTATTGACCTCTGTGTTAAGAAAAATATACTCTTCCTTCTCACTCGACCTAGGCTTCTCATAATCTTATCCTATTCATTTAAATCCCTCATCAGCCTTTGTCTCAAAGAAAATAATTCCGCCATAGCTGATCTCCCTTCATAATTAAAATTTTGGCAACAACCTTGTCCTAAATCCATTGCAACTTCAGTGCCTTTCCTTGACATAAGCTTTGTCAATTTTCTTGCACAGATATCTATGTACCCTGTTAATGGAGGAGAAAGGACTCTGATGAGACCAGAAATGACTGAGCGAATTCTCTGATAAAGATCAGATAAAACTGTTACATGGGCATCCTGAGGGTGATTGCTGACTACTGATGCTCCCCTGGTTCATAGTAGATTTATTATTAAAGTATGCATATATACCATATCCCATCTTGAAATTCATTTTCTTGCAGGCATTTAGAGGAAAAATAAAACTATGCAATAGAAATGATGAAAATCTAAACATGAACAAAAACTGACAAATAACTAAAAGAAGGCAAACTGTGCAAAAAAAAAACTAATATCGAGTACGTGAATTGTAAAGAGTTATGAAGTTTCTGAAAGTGCACCTGTAAGTTGTAGAATTAGTTCAGTGTTGAAGTGAGTAAAGTTATCTATGCCAATTCAGGATCCTGATGATTGAAGGGTAAAAATTGTTCCAAAACGTGGTGGTGTAGAACCTAAGACTTCCGCACCTCTTGCATGAAGAGAACATGGCCTGGATGATGGGAGTCTTTGATGATGGATTGTGCTTTCTCGTAACAGTGCTCCATGTAAGTGTACTTTAGGCTTTGCCTGTGATTGACTAGCCTGTATCCACCACTCTTGGTAGTCTTTTCTGTTTCTAGGCATTGATTTTTCCATACCATGAACATCTGGCTTATGAACACGTCATACAAATGAATGAGCATTTGGGAAGCCACCAGGATAGATGGAGTGGATTTGCTGGCTACTGTGGGTCTGTAGTCACCTTCTCCTTGATGGGAACAGGCATATAAGAGTACATTCAAAGTTCAAAGTAAATCTTGTTATCAAAGTACATATATGTCACCATACACAACCCTGAGGCTCATTTTCTTTTGGGCATTCTCAATAAATCTATAGAATAAATCCATGACAGAATCAATGAAAGTCTGCCCAACCTGGGCGTTCAACTAGAGTGCAGAAGATAACAAACTGTGCAAATACAAAATAATACTAAATAAATAACATAAATTTTGAGAACATGAAATGAGGAGTCCTTCAAAGAGAGTCTGTTGGTTGTGGGAATATTTCAATGATGGGGTAAATGAAGCTGAGTGAAATTATTCCCTTTGGTTCAAGAGCCTGATGGTTGAGGGGTAGTAACTGTTCCTGAACCTGGTGGTGTGAGTCTTGAAGCTCTCGTACCATCTTCCTGATGGCAGCAGTGAGAAGCGAGCTTGTTCTGGATGGTGGGAGTCTCTGGTCTCCCCTCTCCACTCCACATGCCTGAGCTGCAACAAGCAGGGATTGGTTGGTGCTAATCAGTCCCAGAAGCATTGAGCAAACTCACTCATTCACTCTGGTGGCTGCTCTTCCCGTGTTTGCTCACTTTCCTGCCACTGTGGTCTCTGTGACCCTCTCCCGTGCACTGTCTTCGTTCATGTCGGACTTATGAACAGTTCTTGGGGACAGACCCTGTCATAACCTGGGAACTGCCTGTATTCAAAAATAAAAAAACTGCAGATACAGGAAATCTGAAACAAAATCAAAAGGAAAACAGCTGGAAAACACGAGGAATGGGTAGATCAGAGGGATCTGGAAATATAGGCCCATAGTTCATTGAAAGTGGTGGCACACGTAGATAGGGTCATAAAGAAAGCGCTTGCCTTCATAAATCAAAGTATTGAGTACAAGAGATGGGATGTTATGTTGAAGTTACATAAGATGTCAATGAAGCCTAATTTGAAGTATTGTGTGCAGTTTTGGTTCCCTACCTATAGGAAAGGTGTAAATAAGGTTGAAAGAGTACAGAGAATATTTACAAGGATGTTGCCGGGACCGGAGGACCAGAGTTATATGGAAAGATTGAATAGGTTAGGACTTTACTCCCTGGAATGTAAAAGATTGAGGGGAGTTTTGACAGAGGTATTCAAAATTATAAGGGGTATAGACAAGGTAAATGCAAGCAGGTTTTTTTCACTGAGGTTGGGTGAGACCACAACTAGAGATCATGGCTTAAAGGTGAAAAGCTTAAGGAGAACAAGAGGGGAACCTGCTTCATTCAGAGGGTTGTGATAGTGTGGAACAAGTTGCCAGCACCAGTGGTGCACGCAAGCTTGATTTCAACACTTAAGAGAAGTTTGGATAGGTACATGGATGGTAGGGGTACAGAGCACTATGGTCCCAGTGCAGGTCAATGGGAGATAGCAGTTTAAATGGTTTGGCACAGACTGGATGGACTAAAAAACCTGTTTCTGTGCTGTATTCTTCTATGCATCCACGAAAATGTCATTATGTCAAGCAGAATCTGTTGATTGAAGAAAAAAAATCAATGTTTTGAATTTGCTCCCCTTTGGCAGAACTGGAAATGAAATGAATGAAAGCTAGTTTTGTGTTTGAAGAAAATGGGAAAGGTGTGTGTAGAAAATGAGAGTTTCTGTGATAGGATGAATAAGACCATGAGATATAGGAGCAGAATTAGGATATTCGATAATTGAGTCTGCTCCACCATTTCATCATGGCTGATTTGTTATCCCTCTCAGCCCCATTCTCCCAGTAACTTTTAACACCCTTACAGTGATCACCAGTGATGATCAATGCTCCGACTTTGACACATCCTGCAGAGGTTTTCCAGCAAGTTCTGATCTCTCATTGGTGGTGGGAGTGCGAGCAGTGGGAGTCATTCGTTGTGATTATCGGACACCATTGACTGATAATCTGGCAAAGCCCATTTTCAATCATATTGGTGAGCTGCCAGAATTGAAAGGAAGGCCACTCGTTGTGGGGTGCAGTATCAGGAAGTCAGCTGGTTGGCCAGCAGTGCTGAGCATTAAAGAGGACTGCAGGGGGTGAACAGACCAGCAGAGAGGTCTTCGTGGGGTAAGAGGTTTGCCAGTTCATCAAAGAATTCTGCCTGGTTGGTGAAGTCAGTGACGGCTCAGAACTGCATCAGAGTTTTAAGACAATGTGCGTCTCCAGTTTATATTTTGTAAGATGCTCTTCTTTTTTGGCAGGAATACTGTTTAGCACCTCCTCCAGATGGAAAATTGTGAGAAACCTGTGGTCACTCCTTGCCACATAGAGATAAAAATAGAACAGAACGTAGAACAGTACTGCACAGGAACAGGCTTTGTGGCCCACGATGTGCTGAACTAATTATACTTGTAATTTAATCCCTTCTGCTACACAATGTCCATACCTCTCAACTCTTTACATATTCACATGCTTATCCAAAAGTCATTTAAATATCTCTATCATATAACAGTATGTCTCTACTACCACCACCACTAACAGTGCATTCCAGGTGTCCACCATATTGTGTTAAAAAAAACTTGCCCAGTACATCTCCTTATCCACTCTCACCTTAAGTAGATGCCTTCTAGTATTAGACAGAAGAATGCTTCTAACAAATAGATTACATTTTAGGAATGTTCTGTATGTGTTGGAAGTGGAGCAATGTGTTAAGAGTTGATTGAACTCAGATTAGTAAAAGAACAATTAGGAATAATACATTACCATAACTTCTCTCACCTTGGACAGAGTAGCTTCCCTTCCACTGACTCTTGTTTACACTTCTGTCAGCCTTAGGAAAGCAGTCAACATAATCAAAGACCCCTCCCAACATTGATGCAACCATTAAGAAGGCAAGATGGCGGCTGCATTTCTGTCCACTTCTCATTGCTACCATCAGGAAGGAGGTACAGGAGCCTGAAGGAAGTACAGGAGCACACTCAGTGTACAAGAGCTGCTTCTCCTCTGCCACCTGACTTCTGAATGGACATTAAACCCATGAACACTACCTCACTACTTCTTTCTTTGTTATTTTTTGCACTACTTATTTAACTATTATATATGTGCGTATATATACTTACTGTAATTCAGTTCTTTTTCTCTCTATTATTATGTATTGCATTGTACTAATGCCACAAAGTTAACAAATTTCACGACGTATGCCATTGATATTAAACCTGATTTTGATTAATTATCTCTTCTCCCCTTTCTCCCTCCTTCCATCAGACACAAAATACAAAAACACAAGAGATTCTGCAGATCTGGAAATCCAAGAGTAATGTGCACAAAATGCTGAAGGAACTCAGCAGGTCAGGCAGCATTTATGCTATGGAAAGGAGTAAAGAGTTGACATTTCAGGTTGAGACTGGTAAGTAAGGGTGGGGGGGTTGTGGAAGAAACCAGAATTCGAAGGGGGGGAGAGGAAAAGCAGAGACTCCTTATTCCTCGCCCTAGGTACTGCCTGACCTACTGTGTTCCTCTTGCATTTTATGTGTTACAAGATGCAAAAGCTTGAGAACGTGTATCAACAGGCTCAAAGACAGTTTTTACCCAACTGCTATATGACTTTTGAACAAGCCATATACAATAAAGAGTCTTATGTAATGAAGAAGAACTCTTGATCTCTCAATCTATCTTGTCAAGGCCCTTCTGTAACTGTACACTATCTTCTGTATTCTGTTATTATTTTCCTTTTGGACTACCTTGAGATACGGATCACACACAAAAAGTTTTCACTGCGTCTTGTTTCGTTCATTCGTAATATGCCATGTTGTATGAAGTGGCTAATCGTGGTCTTTCCATGACTGTTCTTGGCAAATTTTTCTACAGAAGTGGTTTGCCATTGCCTTCTTCTGGGCAGTGTCTTTACAAGATGGGTTACTTTACTTTACTTAATTGTCACCAAACAATTGATACTACAACATACAATCATCACAGCGATATTTGATTCTGCGCTTCGTGCTCCCTAATGTACAAATTAAAGTAAATATAATAAAAATTTAAATTATAAATCATAATTAGAAAATAATAAAGGGAAAGTAAGGTAGTACAAGTCAGGTCCGAATATTTGGAAGGTACGGCCCAGATCCCGGTCAGGATCCATTCAGCAGTCTTATCACAGTTGGAAAGAAGCTGTTCCCAAATCTGGCTGAACAAATCTTCAAGCTCCTGAACCTTCTCCCGGAGGGAAGAGGGATAAAAATTGTGCTGGCTGGGTGGGTCGTGTCCTTGATTATCCTGGCAGCACTGTTCCCACAGCATGCGGTGTAAAGTGAGTCCAAGGATGGAAGATTGGTTTGTGTGATGTGCTGGGTTGTGTTCATGATCTTCTGCAGCTTCTTCCTGTCTTGGACAGGACAAACTTCCATACCAGTTTGTGATGCACCCTAGAAGAATGCTTTCTTTGGCACATCTATAAAAATTAGTGAGGGTTTTAGGGGACAGGCCAAATTTCTTCAGCTTTCTCAGGAAGTAAAGGCACTGGTGGGCCTTCTTGGCAGTGGAGGTTACTCCAGCCATTATCAATACTCTTCAGAGAGATTGTCTGCCTGGTGTCAGTGTTCGCATAACCAGGACTAGTGATATTGTATGTACCAGCTGCTCATACGACCATCCACCACCTGCTCCCATGGCTTCACATGACCCTGATCGGGGACTGAGCAGGTGCTACACCTTGCCCAAGGGTGACCTGCAGGCTAGAAGAGGGAAGGAGTGCCTTATACTGCCTTTGGTAGAGATGTATCTTCACCCCACCACCCGTATCTTGGTACTTGTGACATGCCTTAAAAACACCCAGTGACTTTGCCTCCACAGTCCTCTGGAATTCCACAGATTCACCACCCTCTGGCAGAAGAAATTCTTCTTTAGCTCAGTTTTAAAGAGATGTCCCTTCATTCAGAAGCCGTGCCCTTGGATTCTAAACTCTCCTACTAATGGAAACATACTCTCTGCATCTACTCTATCCATGCATTTTGGTATCCAATAGGTTAAGATGGTGTAAACTGTCTAAGAAGAGAGCCTGTTGAGGGACCATATGTTTATTTTGTGCACATGAAGTTAATGCAAAATAGCTGTCACCTTTTCCACCACTCACACCTCAATGAGAACTGGTGTGTCTTCTCCCAATTTTCCCTTTCTGAAGTCCGCAATCAGTTCCTCAGTTTTGCTGACATTGAGTGCAAGGTTGCGAGGTTGTGGCTGTGACACCACTCATCCAGCTGACCTGTCTCTCTCACCTGTAAGCCTCCTCGTAGATATCTGAGAATCTACAAACAACAGTGGTGTAATCGGTGAATTTATAGATAGGATTTGAGCTGTGCTTTGCCACAGTCACGAATGTGGAGTAGAGCAGTTTGCTAAGCACACATCCCCGTGTTGATGGTCAATGATGAGATACTACTACCTATTTTCATTGATTGTAAGGAAGTCAAGGATCTAATTACAGAAGCCCAGATTTTCAAGCTTGGTTATTAGTTCTGAGGGAATGATGGTGTTAAACACTGAGATGTAATCATAAACAGCGGCCTAACATATGTCTTGCAGTTGTCTAATTGCTCCAAAGCCAAGTAGCGAGCTTGTGAGAGTGTGTCTGCAATAAACCCAACTCTTTGACAGTTGCAAGGAACATGAGGTCAGATCTCCAGCCCCTGGACATCCTGTATTGCCCATATCAGATTGTGGAGAGTTTAAACAGGTCAACAATTTGTTAATAGTGGTGTTTGAAACAATGAAATAATTCACTAGGGAAAATATAGAGGAACTACAGTATATTCTGTGGTGACAGAAACCCAAAACAAAATAGGGCATCATTTAAAAATCCAGGCTAACCAGGAGTGTAATCCAAAAATGTTTCTTCACTCTTTAATACTGTCTTCCCAAAAGCTGCTTTAGTTAAAAATTTCTGAACTACAGTTGATTGAAACACAAGTGACAGCAAATGCTGGAATCTAGAGCAACAATCAATCAGCTGGAGAAACATAGTGCGTCAATCCGGATGCCGGGTCTCCAGTCAAAATATCATAAAAAATCCCCCTCCCTGCTTAGATGCTGCTCGACCCGCTAAGTTTCTGACAGATTGTTTGTTGCAATTGATAGATCTTATAGTCGAGAGATAAGGAGCAAACGCAGGCAAATGTCACAGGCGCGTATCTGACTGACTGCTCTGGAGAATCGTGAGGAAAAAGGAAATTAAAATTCGAGTAAAGGTGCAAATGCAAATTTCAAGAAATCAAATTTAAACATGTTAAGAAGTGCATCAATCCTTCCCTTTGGAAAAGGCGTGGTTGTGGCGCATTTTGAAATCCGTAAACCTTCCGCTGCTTATCCTTACTGTACACGCTCCCAACCGGGAGGACCAGATGGCGCAAACTGCCTGAAAGACAACCTGTTGCGGAACCAAATGTTTATTTTGTATACATGAAGTTAATACAAATGTACATTTAAAATCTGGCTAACACTAAATCAAAAAAATTCTTTCAAAGATGGTCAACATAATAAACAGCTAACATTCGTTAAGTTATGAATCGCTATCGTTGCGTGCTTGCAGGAAGAATTCTGAGAGCAAATTGACGAGATGCATGTTTATAATGCTAACGCAAAGATGCAATATGCTGTTGTTTTTCAAAATGAGTTTTCAAATTGCGTTTAAGAATTAATTCTCTTTTGGAATGGCTGGTGCTACTGTCGATCACTGGTTGCTGCCAGATCCCGCGCCCAAAATGACAGGGCCACTGATTGGCTGATGGGGATGCCAATCACATGATCTCTACGGTTCCTTTTCCAAACACTTATTACTAAAGTAACTTCACTCATTCTAACTTCGTAAAAAGAAGCATGAAATAGATTAAGGAGTTCCTGTTAGTGAACACATCGTATTAAGTTATCAATAAATAGTAAACGCCAAATGATGGGCGGGTCAAATGTGGAAGGTCTGATCTAATTGGTCACACTTCACACGTCAAGTCCAGGCTTTTTTTCCTTTATTTTACTGCACCGGAGTTAAAACACTACAGAGCGAAATAAGGACATTTCAGCTTACAAGCGGCAACACGATCGCTTGTGTGGCAAATACCTCTCAAAAGGCCGCGTGCGAAAAACAAATTTTAAAAAACCGTTGGGAGGGAGGAAAGACGTTAAAAGAAGGGAGGCGGTGATTGGGCGGGTGGCGGGTTTGAATGAGTATGCGGGGCGGCGATTGGCCGGGAGCCCCGGACGTCGGCGGGCCGCTGTGAAGTGTCGGTTATTGTTTGAGTGGAGAGTGGGCGCGAGGCGGTGGAGAGTGCTGACAGGAACGGACATGGTGAGTGCGCCCCGACACGGGCTGGATCACTAAACCCGTCGCCGGTTGGCGGCACTCGTATTGCCCCCCCTTACCTCCCCCCCCCCGGGGCGCTTTTTGGAAAAATCTGGCTGGCTCGGGGATTGCTGCCTGCCAGAGCCCCTCCGGACACCGGCAGCCGCCGTGGTTACTTTCGGGTTTGTGGGGAGCGTTTGGATGGGCACCCCCTTCCCCCGTTCCCTCCTCTCCCTGCGCCAGGGTGCCGGCCGCTTATCCCTTCCGAGCGCGGGATTTCTGTTGGCATCACCGCCACCGAGTGAAGAGGAATGGGGGGGGGGGGACCCGGCGGGGCAGAGGGGTATGAGGGGCCCCTCTGGAGGATAGTTGAGGGGAGGGGTGGGTTGGTTTTCTTTCCCCTCCCTGCGTCCGGGCTGACTGACAGCTCACTGGCGGGAAAAGCTGTCCAACCCTCGCATCTCCCGAGGGCTGCAAACTGTTCAAGTTCAGGAACTCTGCCAGTTGTCATCGCAGTCGGCTGCACACGCATCGAACCGGATAACTTTCTTTTTTAAATCCAAACTCCAGTTCGAATGTGCAATCGGCGTGCAAATCTCACTTCTGTAGTTTTGGCAAGTTCCGGAAGCGTTTGCATTTTCCTGTCGCAGTTGCAAGTGTGTAATGTGCAACCTTAAATGTTTAGGTATGTTTATACAGACTGGATTTAGATGTTACTTCGGTTTCATCTGAGAGTGAAGTGCATCGGTGCTTGTACTTTCCGATTACACTTGTAACGATATACGTTAACGTGTACCTTATAGAATATTTGGCGGATTAGATCGGTTATGGTCATACAGATTTGATTGAGATGTTCTTTTGATCTAATCTGAGATTGAAGTGTATGTTCCTGTTACACTTATAACAATGTACGTTAATGTGCAATTTCTAGAAGATTGGCAGACTAAACAGGTTATATTCCTGAAGATTTGATTGAGATATCTTTTTGCTTTCGTGTGAGATTGAAGTGCGTAGGTGCTTGGCATTTTCATGTTACGCTTCTAATTTCTAGAATATTGGTTAGACAGATTATAAACATTTATAATTTGACCATGTAAATCGTAGTTGTCAGTATGTTTCATGTTTTGAGATTAATCTAGGAAACATTCATAAATTGGCCCTTCAATATTTGTGGTGACTCGTAGTACTGGGGTGGAAATCTGTAACTTTGGTTATGTCATCTGAGAGGGTTACCGTGCCAGCATAAATTGCTTATCGATATTTCTGTGAATTATTCGAATCTCCATTGATTTAAAGGAGTGATGCTCTTTTGTGAAATCATTAATGGTTGTTATGTGTCGGAGCAGCTGAATTAAATACTTGTCCCATTTCCAGACTTACTGCTGTGCACTTGGATGGAGGAGGTTGGCATCGGCTGATGGGGTGTGGGTCTACATTCATGCTAAGTGATTTGCTGAGAGCATGAACAGCAATATTTTTAATTGGCTTTATTTAACTGATTTATTGCCATTATATTCAGCAAAAATTCTGTGTTAAACGTAACTCCAGCCAAAGAGCAAATTTTAGCCAGTAAAAAAAATGTTGCTGCATCTTTGATCAGCTGTCAACTCAGAACTCATGGGTGATTAGATTGTAACCTTGTTTTTCATTATTGAACATCCGACATCTTAATTATTTACATCCTATTCATGTTGAGATCATTAAATAACTTTGTGACAGACACTTGCTTAAATAGATAAGAGTTGCACTAAATGCTTTTTATCAATCTCATGCCTCAAAAACCATGTACAGTATCCCATTTTGTATATGAAAGTAGAAGCATTGTTCAGATGGTGAACATACTTAAAAAAACTAACAAATTCACAATAGTGGTTTTGATAAGGAGAAAACTTGGGCCAAGCCTTTCGTTTTCAATCTTATGAATGGCCTAGATAGAGTGAATGTGGAGAGGATGCTTCCAATAGTGGGACAGTCTAGGACCAGAGGGTGCAGCCTCAGAGCAGAGGAAGAGGAATTTATTTAGCCAGAGGGTGGTGAATCATTGCGCAGATGAATCATTTGGGTATATTTAAACTGGAAGTTAATATGTTCTTTATTAGTAAAGGTAATGGGGAGAAAGTGGGTAAACAGGGTTGAAAGGGATAATAAATCAGCCATGATCAAATGGCGGTGCGGAATTGATGGGCCAAATGGCCTAATTCCACTCCACTGATTTATGGAAACTATTATTACAGCGAGCATTAAAGTAGAATTTGCCAATATCAATTTGTGTATGAATTAAATATTGAATTTTAAAAAGCTTTATTTATTTTCTGAGTGCTTTAAATTTGGAAGACTGGACACAGGTGTTAATATCTAATTGTAAAGTAACAGTGCCTGCATGTCCTGAGCTGGGTTTTTAAATGATTTTTTTCTACTTCCTCAATTAAATTCTTATTCCACCCAATGAAGGTGGAGTAGGGATTGCATAAAATAATTGCTTACCGGTTTGTGATGTGCTGCTACCACAATTAAAACATATAGTTTCCATTTGATTTCACAAGCAAGAATATAAATACTTTTTTAAAAGTATTCACAAGTAAATGTGTTAATTGTTGAATATTTTATTGTTTTTAACAATAACATAAATATTATAGTTGGGTTTAAGTCTGTCATTATGGCATATTGTTTTGGCCCGTAGAAAACCTTTTGGATGTTATTCTCACCTTTTTACTCTGTTTGACAGGCTGGCGGGAAAGCTGGGAAGGATTCAGGAAAAGCTAAAGCTAAAGCAGTTTCCCGGTCTCAGAGAGCAGGATTACAGGTAGGCCTTCTGTTCAGATTGGACATAAGAAAATAGATTTCAGAATCAGGTCTTTATCTCTAAATAATTGAAATGCTACTTAAATATTATGAGGAAAATGTTATGTCCTAAGAGGTTGCATTTGGAATCATCAGTGAACAGCTCTACTTGGAGCAGCTGAAGATTATTTGGGCTGAGGGCTATTTCCTGAAGAACTTGCAACAGTGCCCTGGACTGCAATGATTGGCCTCCAACAAATAACTTCTCAGTGTGTCAGGTACTACCAACAGTCACTCAGTTTTCCTAATATCTATTGTTCAAAGCCTCTTTGATGCCATGTTATTCAGGATGAAGGGCTGCTTTTGCATCCTCGGGTTCAACTTCTGTATCCCAGTCCGTAATCAAGATTGGATGTTGTAATAGGATGTTTAGAACTTGATGGCATAAAGTTAACATAAACTTTGAGGTTTTAATCAGGTGAATTGATACTGAGGTGATGTAAGACTTTTCTAAAGGTCTAAGTGTCATGCACAAATTTCATGATTATTTTCATTCTGGAAAAATGACTAGGCTTGCTTCAGTATTAACTTTTGGAGTCTGGACATTGCATTAGGGGCTTTAAACTAATTGTCATGATTGACCACATCAGGGGGCATTTAAGAACTGCATATAAATCAGACCTGGTGAAGTTGGGGTTTTTCTACCACGAAAGGTATTGGTACTCCTGTTGGAATTTTAGTTGAATTGTTAGTTTTGTGGTCATTGCATTCCAAATTATTAACTTAATGTAGATTTCATAGCTACCATGGTGTGATTTGAAAATTGGTCCCTGGTGTTGTCTTGTAACTTCATGCTTACTTTAAGCAAGGCACGCATGTATCACATGGGAGAGTGATGCCATGTGCAGTTCACTTACCTGTACGAACAACCTGTTATGAGTTATTGAAACAAACAAGAATGCTTACTCAAACAATATTTACAAGTGTATATATTTATATTACTGAACATTAAGCAACAATTAGTCTGATAATTTTAATCACCAAGCCACTATTGCACCATAGTGTCTCAATTTTTGCTCTATTTAAAAAGTTCCAGCCCATATCCTTCATTGTATCTACTACACTTAACAGTTCAATGTCAGTCAAATTTCTTTGGTACAATAAATTGAAACATGGTGCAAGGAGATCAAATTGTTTTGGCTATAGATGTTTCCATGTAGTGCATTTACTGATACAAGTAATCCTATAAACTAACTGCTAAGTTTGTTTTGATGTACCCTCCTTTGCTCACCATGGGTTAGGGAGGAATCCAGTAACTAAATTGTGGTCTTCTCCATCAGTTTAATATTTGTTATGTTTATCGCTTAGTAAAACCTTGCTATGTAGAACACTTCTATTGTATGACAAGCCCATTATCACATATTATTATTTTAGGCTGTCTCTTGGGATTGAGAATGACTAACTTCAACTCTATAGGCCACCTCAAACTTACAAAACCAATGTGGGAACTGCAGGGGGGGGGGGGAGAAGTTGGTTGAGAGAGCAGGTGGTGGGTAGGCTGTGAAGAGTAGTTCGCACTCCTGTCTATCTACAGCTGGCGCCTGATTTGAGGTTGTCTGTTCTGTCCTGGGTATTTCTTTAGAGATAATAGCCCAAAGTTTCCAAAGATTTGATAAGGATTTTGAGCTATTCAGAAAGCTTTGTGCACATCCTTGATTTTTCTTTCTCTATCTCCCTGGCAATTTCTTGCGAGGGCTTGGTTTAGAAATCTATTAGTAGACATGCAAAAAATGTGGTCTGCAAAGTGTAGCTAATTATGCGAGAAGCTGGGATGTTGGCCTGTTTGCCCTTCTGGTGAACTTAAAGGTGTTGTGAAGGCAATGTAGATTTTTGCAGAATGTAGATTTAGAATATTGTGTGCAGTTCTGGTCACCGAATTATAGGAAAGATATCAATAAATTAGAGAGAGTGCCGAGACGATTTACTAGGATGTTACCTGGGTTTCAGCGCTTAAGTTACAGGGAAAGGTTGAACAAGTTAGATCTCTATTCATTGGAGCGTAGAAGGTTGAGGGGGAATTTGATTGAGGTATTTAAAATTTTGAGAGGGATAGATAGAGTTGACGTGAATAGGCTGTTTCCATTGAGGGTAGGGGAGATTCAAACGAGAGGACATGATTTGAGGGTTAGGGGGCAGAAGTTTAAGGGAAACATGAGGGGGTCTTTCTTTACTCAGAGAGTGATAGCTGTGTGGAATGAGCTTCCTGTAGAAGTAGTAGAGGCCAGTTCAGTTGTGTCATTTAAGGTAAAAGTGGATAGGTATATGGACAGGAGAGGAGTGGAGGGTTATGGGCTGAGTGCGGGTAGGTGGGACTAGGTGAGGTTAAGAGTTCAGCATGGACTAGGAAGGCTGAGATGGCCTGTTTCCGTGCTGTGATTGTTATATGTGGTTGTTATAGATGCTTGAGCATATGCAAGAGGAGGGATCACTGCTCTCCACTAGTAAATTTTGTGCCAGGTTGTATACCTTGACCTCTTAAATACCCTTGACTCAACTGACCAAAGACATTGATGTCTAACTTTGTTGAGAAGTGGTTTTCAAGATGTTGTGAGTTAATCTATGTTTTACAAGATCTCAAAGTGAGCCTTTATTGTTAGTTGGTAGAAGCCTTTGAGTTGTTAGATGTAAGGCCTATCCTCTTGTATGCTATCTTGGAGCTCTGCTTCTAAGCATGCAGAAACATAAACATCAACTGCTTTTTGACCAGAGGTTTTGGCGATCTTTGTTCTAGAACATAGTTAACATAGCATGAAGAGATTTTTGTTGGTTCTGAAGATCAATACTGCTCCTACAGTATGTTGTTGAAGATGAAGCACCTCATTGTGGTGAGGAAGATGGGAATGTGTTGGAGCAATGACGTAACCTTGTTTGACACTGATCTTCATTGAAATTGTTCTTGACGTCTTAACTAGTAATTACAGAAGGGTCTTCCTGTTGTTGGTCACATGTAAAGTTAGTGCCAGGAACCTTGAGTCTGTCCACTTGATCTTCAAATTTTGGTTTTTCTCCATCTAGAGACAAAAGGTCTTAATCTTCATCATACCAACTGGAGGGAAAATTTGTGGAGCAGCACCACCTTCTAACGTAGCTGCCTTAATCGCCATCAGTTAGTGGGAGAGGTGTGTAAAGAGTACGGCAATTTTCAGATCTAGTTGTACACAAAAAAGTTATCTCCATTTTGCTATACTGTGGCATTTCAACAAGTATCAACCTCCTGTCCTAATCATATGAAAATCTCAGTCTGTCGGTTTTGCTTTGGAATGAATCAGCCCTGTCAATATTATAAATCATTTTGGGTAACGCACAATGCTAGAGGAGCTCAGCAGCATCAATGGAAAGGAACAAACCGTTGAGATTTTGAGCCGAGATTCATCTTCAGGACTGGAAAGGAAGGCTAAAGACATTGGAATTATGAATGGTGGGGGGGGGAAGGAAGACAAGCTAGAAAATGGTAGGTGAAGCCAGGTGGGTGGGAAAGATGAATGGCTGGAGAAGAAGGAATCTAATAGGAGAGGAGAGCTTGGGAAGGAGGGACACCGGGGGGGGGGGGGGGGGGATGGTAGACAGGTAAGGTGAATAGGTAAGAGGCCAGAGTGGGGAATAGAAGAAGGGGGGGGGGGGGGGAGAATTTTTTTTAAATGAGGAGAAATCGATATTCATGTTATCAGGTTGGAGGCTACCTTGATGGAATATGAGGTGTTGCTCCACCACTTCTGAGTGTGGCCTGTTTGTGGCAAACAGGGCAATAGACTGACATGTCAGAATGGGGATGGGGATTAAAAAAGTTGGTCACCAGGAAATTCTGCTTTGGAATGTAGTGGAGGTGCTTGCCAAAGTGGTCCTCCAATTTTAATTGGGTCTCATGTAGAGGAGGCTGCATCAGGAGCACTGGATACAATAGACGACCCCAACAGATTTGGGAGTGAAGTGTTGCCTTGTCTGGAAGGACTGTTTGAGGCCCTGAATGGAGGTGAGGGAGAAGTTGAATGGGCAACTATAGCATTTCTGTTATTTGGAGGGATATATGCCAGGAGGGAAATTAGTGGGTAAGGATGAATGAATAAGGGAATCACAGAGAGTGACCCCTATGAAAAGCAGGTAGATGGGAGGGGGAAAGTAAAGATGTGTTTGGTAGTAGGATCCCATTGAAGATGGTAGAAGTTGCAGAGAATGTTCTTGCTGCTATTTTTTAGCTTGGAAATGTGGTGAAGTGATAACAAATTTGGCTGTATTTTCATTAACTTCTCAAAACAATAGAAGAAACTATTTCATTAGCTGAAATTAATGTGCTAGGTAACCTTTGAGTGTAGAAGTTGAAACTTGTGTGTGCCAGCTGTACTCTTCAGCACATGGTAACTAAAATATATTTTAAAAAAGTTGGACTCAGGTGCATTTATTCTTCATGTATTTATAATTTCTTTTACCTTTGTGTAAGGCTCTGAATGTTACATTCCTGAAATTTGATTAAGTTTTAGTTAAGGGCAAAAGTAAGCAAAACTCTTTGATTGCTCTTTCCTGAAGCCTGAAAATTCTCCAGGATACACCTGATTAAATTAAGTCATATATATTGCACACAACATCAGAGAAGACATTGTAGAGTGCAAGTTTGAAATCTAGCATCATTCCATGGGCAGAGCTATTTTTGCATTTTCAAATTATTTGCCAGCCTTCAGTTCAGTAATGAGCAATAAGGGATCTAATATTCTGTCATGGGATGAAATTAATGTATAAATAAGCAATTGTTCTTCGAACTAGCTTCTCAAAACTGTGTATGGGTTCTTCAAACATTCAGTTTCAACATATTTATCCTTGCCTGGATTGCTTGGTCTATCTAGCATTATTCTTTGCTCACTGTCTCATAGATGGCCACAAGATTATTGTAATTCCTTAGTATGTGTTTATAAAAAAATGTGTTTTTATATAAAGACTTTTTTTAAAATGTAAATTTCTACTAGGATGTGGGGTGCTTCAATACCTTTTCAGTGTGTAGGAAGGGATATTTATTTATTTAGAGATGCAGCACAGAATAGATGTTCTGGCCCTTCAAATGTGCTACCCAGCGACCCTTGATTTAATCCTTACCCAATCATAGGACTTTTTACAGTGACAAGTGAACCTATCCAGTCTTTGGACTGTGGGAGGAAACCCACACATTCCACAGGGAGGACGTACAATGACTCCATACAGAGGACACTGGTATTGAACTCTAACACAAGTTATATGGTACTTTTGACTTACTTTGCAATTAATGACACTGGATTTGCTGCCTCTAACTGGTTCTAGCTGGTTTGCTAGCTCTTTTTGCCCTGATACCCTCTCAAGAGTATAACACAATTTTAAACATGGATTTGGGAACACATCATAAAGCCATTAATTGTTGGGCAACATGAGTAAGTCATTTTTTCTCTTGACTCAATTTGCTTTCACTTCAATCATGGCTGACCTGTAATGCCTTTCAAATTATCTCCCTTTGGGAATAACAGAAATGACTTGTTAAACTTCAGAAGGACAAAAATTATTAATTTAGAATTGTTGAAGCATTCAGTATAGGAGGAGCATGTGCCTCATGTTAATTGCTTGAAGTAATTCAACCTGCTCTTGCAAAACTTCATTTTCCCAATTCCATTTCAGAATTTGTAATTAAATCTGTTCCTTTCAGTAGTATGTTCTAGATTGTGATTGGTTTAAAATGTACCTTCCTGACCATTATAGATGTGAATACTTTCTCCCTCTGTGCCTTATCAAAGTTCCTTAATGTCCTTTGAGGCGAATTCCAGCTTTATTACTGGTTCTTCATGAAGGCATTGTCATTCTCTTCAGGGTCTTGGCATTCTTTCCAAGAGTTGTCTAGAATTAGGGACAGTCCTTAAGTTGAGGGCAACCAGTAATTTTTGTGTATAATGAAATATAGTTCAGTAGATTTGCAGGGAAGAAATTTCTTTTATTGGTAGATTTAAACTGTAAATACTTCAAATATACCAGACTTTTTCATCCTTTTTGGACTCTGCAAAGCTGTAACTGGGATATTCCTTCGAAATCAACTTGTGTTTAAATTTAGTTTTCATTTTTAAGCTTGATTGGAGTAATTGTTTTTTTCATGGGTTTGCTGTGGGTGGATGTTGGCAATCAACCAGGATTTCAGTTAATAGGTATTTGGTGAAATCTGCAGAACAATTTCTGTAGTAGGATTTGTGATCTCCAAGAGAGAAGCTTGAGCTTTAAGTGAGGCAGTTGGAGATTATAGAAGTTAAATTTAGAAGCCTTTTTATTCCAAGAAATGTTTTTGTATATTTTAATGGACTGACAGAACTTGAATGTGGAAGCTAACAATTATTCATTCTGTAATAGAATTCTAGTTTTTATTTTGGATCAGGTTGACAGTTATCACTTGGTATTCTTTCTTCTAGTTTCCTGTAGGTCGTATTCATAGGCATTTGAAGACTCGTACTACCAGCCATGGACGGGTGGGTGCTACAGCTGCAGTGTATAGTGCAGCTATCCTTGAGTATCTCACTGCTGAGGTAGGTGATGGGGTTGACAAGTACTTCAAACATCACATGTAGTGCTTTTTTTGTATTAGGGTGAGAAGAGTGAATAAAACTCTAGGCCTTGATATCTATCCGTGCTGCTAATTTTTGTCTTGATGTTTCTGTCCACTTTGATCTAAACTGCTGGTAGTTTTTGTTTTCTCTCTCCATATCTATTTCTATGGTGTAATGTTAAAAGACTTAAAACAGTTGTTCAATGAGGATGGCAGAGAGCCAAGAGAAATAGATGAGCAGATGCTGGAAATTTGAAATGAACAGGAAGTACTTAAAATACTCAACTGGTCAGGCCACATCTGGGAAGGAATAAACATTTTCAATATTTTAACGTGACCATTCATCAGGATCTAAAATTGTGGTGGGAAAATCAAAGGTTTGGTAGGAATGATTTTTAAGAACCTGAATGCTGCAAGTTAAATAATTTAACAGACAATTCTGAACAGGAGTGTTGTATGTGACTGCCAAAATAGCTGCGCAGTGTTATACTCGAGACCAACCAGTGGTTCAGCAGAAATAATGCTTGGAACTTGCGAGGTTTTCAACACTATCACTTTAATACTGTGTAAGAAAAATTATTTAGCTTATCTAATTAAAAGAGGAAACATAAATATTGTAAAGAAATGTCAGGGCGGGGCCTGTATGGAGATGTCCAGAGTAGGATTCTAATAGCTCATAAATGAGTAAATTTACTACGGTAATGAGAAAGTGGAATTTTAAAGAATTGTGTGCTTAATTTTGGATTTCTTGTCATTGCAGCCTGTTCAAAATAGAAATCCAGGGATATTGGGCTAAACATATTCACAATGTTCTGCTGGTGTTCTCTAGGTGTTGGAGTTGGCAGGAAATGCATCCAAGGATCTGAAAGTAAAGCGTATCACACCACGTCATTTGCAGTTGGCCATCCGAGGTGATGAGGAGTTGGATTCGCTGATCAAGGCAACCATTGCTGGTGGTGGTATGTATTGAAATAATAAAAGTAATAGTTTTTCAAGGCAGTAGAGTATTTCTCAGTGGGATTGAGAAGACCATTTGATTGATATAAGCCATCGCATCCAAAATTATTTTTTATAATGTATTAATATTTGTATTGTAGTACAGGTTGAGTACCCACTAATCCGACATTCCAGAATCCAAAAATGTTTTTTTGAGCACTGATATGTCAAATGGAAAATTCCACAAGGTGCTGCGAAGATTCCCAGGTGATGTGCAAATCTCTGCTCACCATAGACAGTTCTGAGAAGTGACCTCACCTATGTAATGAACAGAAATTAATGAAAAGTAGAAAAGCTGCATAGCGAAAATTGAATGTCTCGATTGTGTATTGAAAGAGTGGCTTTGTCAGCATCATTTAACAATTACAGCACGGAAACAGGCCATTTCGGCCCTTCTAGTCCGTGCCGAATGCTTACTCTCACCTAGTCCCACTGGCCCACACTCAGCCTGAACATATTCTGCTTAACAGTATGCTACTTGAAATAAGCAAAGTTCTATCACAATTAACTGAAAATTGAACTTAATTGTGAATATTCTGCAGGTTGGTTGCAAAAATTTAAGTAAATGCACAGTATTAATTTTTTTTATATATCTGCTGATCATGAAGCAACAGTGAAATTTTTGTATTAGCCAAGATCGTTGTTGATGAAGATCTAACAGTAGAACAAGTCTACAATGCTGATTTTGTTTTTTCATCTTGCATAAACCTTAAAAAAAAAAGTAAAATATAAATACGGTGTATCATAGCCTTTTAATCAAAACAGCATCGTAGGTGGAGACTGAGAAACTGCCATTGTTTGTTGTTGTTCGACAGCTGATTCAGGTATTCTCTCTATGCTGTTGTTACTTTTGTTAGCCTGCACATGTTATTTTTCCATTATATTATGGTATGTAAATTATTAAATACTGTATATGTGTGATCTACAAGTGTGAGACTGCTTACATGTAGCACATAAATTCAGAGTCTGAAATGATGGCGGTCCCAAGCTATTCATTATATATTCCAAAATCTGAGTCACTTCTGGACCAAAGCACTTCAGATAAGGGGTGCGCCAACCTGTAATTATGTATTAAGTGGTAATGTATTTGAAGCTGCCAGAGCAACATAAAGGTAGATGCTCTGTAAGGTTGTTAGAGGAATGAACAAGGTGATGCAGACTATATTTACTTGAAAACCATTTATCTGATGCTTATAACTCTCCTGTACTGGAGTTGTATGATATTCTAACTGTAACATTGAAATATTATGCAGGCTGTTCACCACTGCTTCTGGGTACATGTTTTTTAAAAGGGATTCATCCATAAAATATGCAAAAATGCTATTCATTGTTTCAGTCTATAGTACAAGGTTTATATTTGTACTGAAGCAAGAAAGTTATTACATCAGATTGTCTTTTCACTGGCTGAGTGATAGTTTGATGTATTGTCATTAGTATTTCATCTCCTACCTCTTCAAGTTGACTGGTTAAGACTTTAATGCTCATTAGCCCTTGATAACTTATTGATATACAACTCGTGTGTGTCACTTGAAGCAAGTGCATAATGTATTTGGCCTGCATTTGGCAGATTACTCTTTTATCCAAAAGGAAAGGTCTCCCTGACTATTTTAATTTACAGGATATCAACATTGTTGACTAAGCCTAGTTAACTCTTTGTTCCTTTGGAAATGAAGTACTTAAGAGTCAAAGACATTAGTGGATTGAGTCTCATAGTGGCTGTTCTGAGTATGGTGTAGATTCATATGACTAGGTGATTTTATGATCAGCATTATAGCTTTTATTACAAATTCAATGACTGAATTGAAACTCAGTAGTTACTATAACTAGAGAGAAAGTTCTTGGGGAAACTGAAAGATCTAATGGTGGATAAGTCACCTGGACCAGATGGTGTACACCCAGTGTTCTGAAAGAGGTGGCTGAAGTGATTGTGGAGGCATTAGTGATGATCTTTCAAGAATTGCTAGATTCTGGAATGGTCCTGGAAGACTGGAAAATTGCAAATGTCACCCCACTCTTCAAGAAGTGAGAGGCAGAAGAAAGGAAGTTAGTTAATCTGACCTCGGTGGTTGGGGGAGATGTTGGAGTTGATTATTAAGGATGAGGTCGCAGGGTATGTGGGAGCACATGATAAAAATAGTAGTCAGCATGGTTTCCTCGAGGGAAATTCTTGCCTGACAAATCTGTTGGAATTCTTTGAAGAAATAACAAACAAGATAAACAAAAGAGAATCGGTTGATATTGTATACTTGGTTTTTCAGAAGGCTGTTGACAAGGTACCACACATAAGGCTTCTTAACAAGCTACAAGATCATGGTATTACAGGAAAGATTCTAGCATAGACAAAGCTGTGGCTGATTGACATGAGGCAAGGAGTGGTAATTAAGGGAGCCTTTTCTGGCTGGCTGCCAGTGATTAGTAATGTTCCACAGATGTCTGTTGGGACTGATTCTTTTTGCTTTGTATGTCAATGAGTTGGATGATGGAATTGATGGCTTTGTTGCAAAGTTTGCAGGCTATATGAAGATAGGTGGAGGGGTGGGTAGTTTTGAGGAAGTAGAGCAGCTACAGAAGGACTTGGACAGATTAGGAGATTGGGCAAAGAAATGGCAGATGGAATACTGTGTCAGGAAGTGTACAGTCATACACTTTGGTAGAAGAAATGAAAGGTTGACTGTTTTCTAAATGGATAGAAAATACAAAAAACGGAGATGCAAAGTGACTTGAGAGTCCTTGTTCAGGATTCCCTAAAGGTCATCTTGCAGGTTGAGTCTGTGGTGAAGAAGGCGAACATAATGTTAACATTCATTTCAAGAGGACTAGAATATAAAAGCGAGGATGTAACGCTGGGTCTTTATAAAGCACTGGAGAGGCCTCACTTGGGAGTATTGTGAGCAGTTTTGGGCCCCTTTGAAAGGATGTGCTCAAAGTGGAGAGGGTTCAAAGAAGGTAAACAAAAATGATTTCAGGATTGAATGGTTCATCATATAAAGAGCACTTGGTGGCTCTGGGCCTGTATTCACTAGAATTCAGAAGAATGAGGGTGACCTCATTGAAACCTGTGGAATGGTAAAAGACCTTAATAGTGGTGAAGAGAGGATGTTTCCCATGGACTATAGGGCACAGCTTCAAAATACAGGGGTATCCTTTAAGAACAGAGGTGAGAAGGAATTTCTTTAGTGGTGAATCTGGAATTTGTTGCCACAAGTAGCTGTGGAGGCCAAGTCATTAGTATATTAAAGGCAGAGGTTGATAGATTCTTTGTTGGTCAGGGCATAAAGGGATACAAGGGAAGTACAGGACATTGGGGCTGAGAGGAAAAATGGATCAACTGTGATGACATGGTGGAGCAGGCTCAATGGGCCAGATAGCCTAATTCTGCTCCTGTATCGTGTGGTCAATGACTGTGATGGTGAATATCGAATTTGTTTAAAGATCAATGTTCTAGGCTCTGCTTATTAATCCAATGATTTTACAATTATACTACAATGTTAAGATGTATAAATTTGGACTTTTGCTTCAGTGCAGTATGACTTCCACTTCTACATGGAAAGTGGAAAATAAACATGTAGAAATCAATGTCCACATTTTCTGCTTGGAGTACCATATTCAGGCTCCAGCTGAAACTCCAGGCATTGATACATTCCTGATTGTGTTGTCAAGTTCAGAACTTCATTGTTTCCCAAAATTTGGTTCCCTTTCCTTCCCTTGTACCAAAAAAATGTGTTAATCTCTAGTTTCTCCCCCAGCACTGTCCTAGTCCATACTTCACCACCTCTAGTGATTATGGACAGTAATGAAGGAAATAACACTGCACAATGTCTCAAACCTCATTCACACTAAAATGAGCTTCGAAATTATTCAATCTACATTAAAAAGGGGTAATTAAAAATGTATTTTAAATAACAGTCATGGCATGATAATACTTTGAACTTTTTGCATTTCCTTCTGCAACCTGTTGTGAAAATTAGTAGAGTACTTAAATTTAAGTTATCCATGGCTTGTAGTTTTGTCATTCCTGTACCTTGATTACCATTAAGAACGTTAAATGTAGTACTGAGAACTCCTTCACTAGAAGGAAGCTGTAGAGTATCTTTAGTGTGGGATTGCCAAGAGTTTGACTGGCATTCTGTAAGCTTTGTTATTGCTCTGGTTACTGTTGGGGAAATTCATTGTGTAATTGGAAGAGATCATCCCTACAGGAATCTTTCTAATGCTTCATTTTCTTTGAACACACCAGTCAAGCCCATGTCTATAGTGATAGGAAAGTTTTGAAAATTAGTCCTGTTATCTATTAACATGTGCCCATCAACACTACTCTTGCTTCTCCCCCAGTCTCTAGATCGAGTTATACTAGGGGCAGTTTACAGAAGCAAACTAACTTGCAATATGCGTGCCCTTGAAAAACTGGAACAGTCTTGCAGATGTACAACATACAGCAAACTAGCTCAGGATTAAAAACAAGTAGCTGGTGTTATGTGCAGCAAATGGACTTGTCAGTGTGAAGCATGATGCTTGATTAGTTTAGAATCCAGAGCTAGCATTTAGCTGTTGAATTAACTTTTTAAGAAAGTGTCATTTTGAGGTTTTAAACCTGGAAGAAAAATGTGCATGGAATAAGGGTTCTTGGTCATTTTCCCCTGACCAAGCACAGATTATGAGCAAGCTATTCCTGTGATAAAGCAGCTCTAATGATATCACAGTCTAGTCTACGTTGGTGTTCATCAGGAATGCTAGTGGTCCTATTGTAAAATAAATTGTGAAGGTGTGTAGGATCAGGAGTTTAAACGTGTTCAAAATAAGATAGCATTTCAGTGATAGAAATACAGTAAATAATCCATTCATAAACATAATATATACACCAGGCAGTTATAACCATTCCCATATATGCAGTGGGAGACAGTGCAGCATTAGATGCTGAGCATGTGTAATAATTTTACCTGATCTTTTTCTTCACAGTACAGCTAATCACTCAGTAGTTCAATTTTAGCTACTATGTAGTGGACTGTTCTTAAGCTGTGAAAACATTCCCATCTCAAAGTTGGCCAGACCATTTTAATAGAAATGCAGCACATAATTGTGTTAAGCCTATGCTTTAAACTTGCATTTTGTACATTTTTATTGCTTTCTGTTACAGGTGTGATCCCTCACATTCACAAGTCTCTGATTGGAAAGAAGGGGCAGCAGAAAACTGCATAAAGCCCAGTTTTGAACCTACCCTCTTCCTCCCTACTGTCGTACTGTAATTTGGACAGAAGAAACCTGGGGATACTTGGCATATTTTTTTTAAAAGAGTAGTTAAAATAAAATGGGAGAGTTTTAGGAGATGAATTTAGTGTTCAGTATAAACTGAAAGATCTGTTTGTATGTCCTACAGTTTAGATTTGAAGCTGTATGAATATATAACTAGAAAATGCAGCTGTTTGTCAACAACTAGGTTACATGTGTTTTATACAATAAAACAGTTCATAAAACAATTTTTTAAAAAAATTGTGTTGGCAGTGTTTCTTTTCAATAGATTAAGTTGTAAAGATTAGACCAATTTGTACTGTCTAATCACTGCTCAGTTGTTGCTAATTTCTATTTAGTTGGATGTCGTACACAATGGGCTTTTTTCCTTTCCGTATTCACGTCTATCACATCGGGTTTGGTGACACATGCCCCTGCTGGGCAACTAACATAAAGCTGAATATATCAAACGAGAAAATCTGAAGATGCTGGATCTTTTTCAAAGAAAGGGGCTTCCTTTCCTCCATCAATGTTGCCCTCAACTGCATCTCTTCCACTTAATGCACATCTGCTCTTACCCCATCCTCCTGCCACCCTAACAGGGATAGGGTTCCTCTTGTCTTTGCCTACCGTCCCACCCGCCTCTGTGTCCAGCACATAATTCTCTGACACTTTCACCACCTCCAATGGGATCCCACCACCAAGCACTTAACCCCCTGCTTTCTGCGGGGATCGCCCGCTCCCTATGTGACCCCCTTACCCATTTTATCCCTCCCACTAATCTCCCTCCTGGCACCTATCCTAGCAAGTTGAACAAGTGCTACATCTCCTCCCTCACTACCTTTCAGGGCCCTAAACAGTCCTTCCAGGTGAGGTGATACTTCACCTGTGAGTCTGTTGGGGTTATAAACTGTGTTCAGTGCTCCCTGTGTGGCCTCCAGTGAGACCCGATGTGGATTGGGAGACTGCTTTGCTGAGCAATTACACTCTGCCAAAACAAGAGGGTCCTTCCAGAGGCCATCCGTTTTAATTCCATTTCCCATTCCCATTCCGGTATGTCCATCCATTGCCTCCTTGTATTCGGTTTTGGTAGCCTCCAAGCTGATGTCATGAACATAGATTTCTCAAACTTAACGGTAATGTGCCCCCCTTCACCATTTCCCATCCCCTCTCCCTCTCTCACCTTCTTGCCCACCCATTGCCTCCCTCTGCTGTCCAACCCCCCTTTCTCTTTCTTCCATGTCCTGTTACACCAATCAACTTCACAGCTCTTTACTTCATCTGCCCCCCCTCCCCCCCAGGTTTCACCTATCACCTTGTGTTTCTCCCTCCCTCACCTTTTAAATCTACTTAGCAATTTTTCTCCAGTCCTATCGAAGGGTTTTGGCCCGAAACATCAACCATACTTTTCCTAGATGCTGACTGGCCGGCTGAGTTCCTCCAACATTTTGTGTGTGTTGCTGAACATACCATATTGGATTGCAGCAATCAATGTACATTACAATTGCACTCAATCAGCATTTCAAATCTATCCAAGGGCTAAAATCTTTCCTTTTGAGCTGCATGCTTGGCTTGGTTTCTGGATATCTCTGAAGCCCGCAGCAAACTTCTAAAAGGGATTACTTTCTCCTTGCCTTTCTGTAATGCATGCTGAATTTCCATAAATTAATGCAACAGCCAGTTAATTTTGGCTTTAGGAGCCTGGATCCTGCTGCTGAATGATGTGCAAGTACAGGTTATACCCCCTAATCAAAAAAAACCTCTGAAATACAATTTTTATTTTTGAGTGCTAATGTAGAACCACAGAAAACAGGCCATTTGGCCATTCTAGTCTGTGCCGAAATTTTATTCTGCTAATCTTATTGACGTACACCCAGTCCATAACCCTCCAGACCTCTCCTATCCATGTATCTATCCAATTTACTCTTAAAACTTAAGAGTGAACCCGCATTTACCACGTCTGATTGCAGCTCGTTCCGCACTCCCACCACTCTCTGAGTGAAGAAGTTCCCCCTAATCCTTTCCCCTTTCAACCTAAAGCCATGTCCTTTCGTATTTATCTCTCCTAACCTAAGTGGAACAAGCCTACTTGCATTTGCGCTGTCTATACCACACAGAATTTTGTAATCCTTTGTATCAAATCTCCCCTCGTTCTTCTATGCTCCAAGGAATAAAGTCCTAACCTTTTCAATCTTTCCCTGTAACTCAACTCCTGAACACCCGGCAACATCCTAGTAAATCTCTTTTGCACTCTTTCAATCTTACTGATATCCTTCCTATAGTTAGGTGACCAGAACTGTGCGCAATATATGATGTCACAAGTGGAAAATTACTCAAAGTGCTGAGAAGGATTCCCCTGTGATGAGCAGATCTCTGCACACCACACAGTTCTGTGAAGTAACCTCTTGTATATAATGAACAGGAGTTAATGAAAATTCAAAAAAAAGCAAAAAGTGAAAAATGAAGATCTGAATTGTGTACCGTCAGCATCGGAGTGAACGTGAGCCACTTAACGGTATGTTGATCTGGAAATAAGCAAAGTTCTGTCACAATGAAAGAAAATTGAAGGTAATTGTGAGCTTTCAGCAGGCAGGTTGTAGAAATTTAAAAAAAAGCAACAATATTAGATATTTAAAGCTTCTGATCATCAAACAGTAGAAAAATTTGTTGTTTGCCAAGATCATTGCTGATGAAAATCTACACCAGAATAAGTCTACCATGCTAATTGTTTTTATACCTTAAATAAAACCTTTTTAAATAAGTAAAATACAAATACAATGTACTGTAATCTTATCAAAACTCTCCATTGTAAGTGGAGACTGAAAGCTGGCTGTTTGTTGTTTAACAGGTGTTTCAGGTATTCACCCAAGCTGCTGTGCTGCTTTTGTTACCCTGCATTCATTATTTTATTGGTATATAATAATTTTTACACTTGTTCATCATACGTACTTAACAGTAAGACAAAGACTGCTTACCAATAGCACATAAATTCAGAGTTGGAATTGGTGATCCCACACTATCTCATGAATACTGAAATCAAACACTTCTGGCCCCAAACATTTTGGATAGAGGTACTCAACCTGTGTACATGTGTCTGGTTGGATTGTATGAGTAAGCAATTGGAACATTAAGCGAATGAACACTAGTTTCTTCTTCCTGCTACATTCCTAGAATGATGGCAGTGTTACTTGATTATCCCCGATGGACAATCACATCCTTTGCATACTGGACATCAAAATCCTGAAGTGCACAACTTGCTGAGCTCTTTGGGAGGGTGGAACTAGCTCAAAGCTTGGTTGAAGTGTAACATCCCACAACACCTGGGACCCTCTGCCTAAGAATGCGCAGACTATTCAAATAGGTCCTGTGCGTTGGGAGCAGAGGCATACTGCTCACCACAAAACATTATTATACTATCCTGTTCTGTCAGCTAGCACATGCCCCATCTGTGAAAGGCTGCCATATTGATCTCATTAGCCATCTCACTGCTCTCAAACCCTGTGTGGAAGCAATCCTCTGTTTTGTAAACTGACTGAATTTGCCACAGATTCAAACAACCAAATGTGAACAAATGAGATAAGGGCCCTTCATCTTTAGTTTGTTAGGCAATAACCTTTTATCCAAAGGTATATCTTAACAAATTGAGTTATGTGTCAATGTAAGATGTTGGATGAAGACAAGTTAATGTTTTTTTACTGTAACCTGCAATTACTGAAGTACCTTACTCAAATTATTGAAGTGTCTTGAAGCTTTAAGAATGTTGTGTATTAGTTTGGAAGTGCTTTAATTTTGATTACCTCATTGAATTGATTTCCAGTCTTGCTTTTCTTCTAAGTTATCAACTCATTTTGACCATTCTAATCTGGCTGTTTCAATGGCCTTGACAATTTGCTGTTACATAGATCTACTCAAGCTGTCAATTTAAAACAAGTTTAAAAATAGATGGCTTTCATAATAAATATAGGCAAATAATTTGATAAGTGAAGTATTAAACTTTTCTCAGACTTCCATCTGTGTATTCCATTGAGAGTAAGGGAGATTCAAATGAGAGGACATGATTTGAGAGTTAGGGGGCAGAAGTTTAAGGGAAACACGAGGAGGTATTTCTTTACTCAGAGAATGATAGCTGTGTGGAATGAGCTTCCCGTAGAAGTAGTAGAGGCCAGTTCAGTTGTGTCATTTAAGGTAAAATTGGATAGGTATATGGATAGGAAAGGAGTGGAGGGTTATGGGCTGAGTGCGGGTAGGTGGGACTAGGTGAGATTAAGAGTTCAGCACGGACTAGGAAGGCTGAGATGGCCTGTTTCCGTGCTGTGATTGTTATATAGTTATATGGTTATGGTACAGGTATTGATTATAACTGGCATTTTCAAGATGGTGGAGTTTGTCATCAAAACATTGGTTATAATCAATACTTGGACCCTGCTGGAAGTCATATATGCCAGGAAAGCACTAGCTCCTTTTTCAAATGTAGTATTGTAGTATGAATTTGAAAATTAAATGAATGCTTAATGTTAAATGAAAATGTTTGATAGTCTGAAGTACTTTAAGGAAGAATTCCTGAGAGTAAAAGTGTAATATTGTGCTTGAAAGTGGTGGGGGGTGGGGGGGTGCCTGTGATGCACATCATGAGAGAATGGAGATGGTGGAACTTGTTCCAAGGCAAAGTAGTTTTGCTGGGTTTGCAGATGAAAATAAGTATCCTGATAAATCCCCTTAGAATTTAGTGAACATACAAGGGCAGAATACAGCAGTCCATAAGATCTGCACTTTGAACTTGGGTAAGGGAATGGCAGAATTTACCTTGAACAAGTACAAGTGATGCATTTTAGGAAATTAAAGTGGGGCAGGACTTACTGGGAATCTGAATGTTTTGAAGAATAGGAGTTGCGGAGGTATAATACATAGTTCTGAAAGTGGTGGAAAAAGCCATATGATATGCTTGTCTTCCATCAGTCTAGGCATTGAGTACAGGAGTTGGGATGCCATGACATAACTGAATGAAGCATTACTGAGAATGGAGCTGGAATTTTGTACGGTTCTCATCACCATACTACAGGAAGGATGTGATTAAGCTAAGGAGGTAGGATAAAAGGATGAAAAACTGAAGTGCTCAGGTTTCATGGATAATCTGGGACTGTTTCCCTGATGTAAAGGGGGCTGAAGAAGAAAGCCCTTAACTCTGAGTGTAGAGTCATCGGGACACCATTGTGATGGCTTCTTTTTTAGCAGGCTTTTTTATTTTTACGAGTCCAAGTTGCTAGCTCGACGCTCCACCCAGCATGGATGGAAAGCGTGCAAGAGGGCCAGCTGGATTCAAACTCGGGAGCCTTCGCTCCAAAGTCCAGTGCTGATGCCACTACACCACCAGCCAGCTGAAGGAGACTGAGGAATGACCTTTAAATGTCTATAAAACCATGAGGGTCATAGACAATGTGTATGATCAGAAGCTCTTTCCCATGGCAGGGGAGTCTAAAACTAGAGGGCATAGGTTTAAGGTGAGAGGGGGAAAGATTTATAGGGATCTACACAGGAGATGATAGATACATGGAATGAAATGCCGGAAGTGGTAAAGATAGATAAAATTACAATGCTTAAGAATTGTGCAGGTTCATGAAAAGGAAGAGCTTAGTGGGATGTGGGCCAAAGGCAGGCAAATAGGACTAGTTCAGGAAGCATTTGTTCAATTTTATTTATTGATTGAGATACAGCAGGGAATTGGCCCTCTGGCCCTTTGAGCCTCACTGCCCGTCAATCCCCTGAGCCTAATCACGGGACAATTTCCAGTGACCAATTAACCTACCAATTGGTACACCTTTGGACTTTGGGAGGAAGCCAGAGCACCCAGAGGAAATTCACAAGGTCACTGGGAGAATGTATAAAACTCCTTACAGGTGGTAGCAGGAATAGAACATGTGTCATCTATACTGTAAAGTGTCGTAGTAATTGCTACGCTACCATACTATGTGGATGAGTTAGGCTGAAGGAACTTTTTCCGTTTATTGTATAACTGATTCTTCATTCAACCAAATAATTGAACCAAACATTAAGTGTTCAAACAGGCTGGCAATCAAAACATTAAACAATTATAATTGAAGGTCAATGTACTTGTCTGATTTCACCTCTATTAAACATGTTCAGTATCTACTAAATATGTCATAGGACACTGAGATTCTCATATCAAATATTTTAAGTGAAGGAATGGTAACACTGGTGCAAAGAAATTTCTGTTTAAAAATATCTCTACTTTAGAAGTCAGATATTTGAATCTGGTCTCAGAATAAAAATAATCTTACATTAATTAGCTGGGTAAGATTATGACTATCTTTCATCTTACATTTGTAATGAACATGAGGATATTGTTCTCTAGTTGTCTTATGCATTCAGTTTTATTGTCAGGGCCCTCAAGGCCACTGAAGTTGGTCAGACATCCTCAGACAGGATTACTGATGCTGGTAAGGACTGTTTGAGGAGAAGAATGGGAATCTGAGTAAAGATTTGAAAGGGAGGGAAGCAGTTCTGAAAATAAGTTATAACATTAGTCTGGAAAGCAAAGAAAATGAAGCTTGGAAAAATGGATTGTGAAAAATTTAATCTACCTCTGATGTATACTTAAATGAAAGAAGTTTAGTGCAGAAGTGCTGAAGGGGCTGATGCATGAAGGGGTTTTCAAAGGAGAAAGAATGACTGTAACTACATGGAAACATTGCACAAAACAGCACGAGGTAGAAGATGGGCCATGATTTTGTTAAACAGGGAAGCAGCCTTAAAAACCAGAGAGTTGCTCACTATTCCTAATTAGGCGCTTGTTAAAAAGAAGATAGCTGCTAGCAATATTCAGGAAAGAATCAAACATTAGACTATATTTGATGAAGCTAAACTATCAAATGAGGCCATATGAATTAGAATAAAGAACAGAAAGGGGGATATTGTTGGGAAAACATGACAGACCAAGGGAGAGTTAAGTAAATTTGCAGTCTGGTCTCTGACAACTGCTACTAATGTGGATTTTAGTCACCTAATTATTAATTGGGATACAGTTATATGAATTAAAAACTGAAGTAAAACATTCACTAACTGTGCCACTGCCCACCCAACAATAAGCCTGCTCTGCATTCGATAAGATCCTGGGTGATCTGATGGGAGCCTTAGCTCCACATTCAAGTCAATTTTATTGTCATTTAGCTATACACATATAGGTGAATCTACATGTATACCATCAAATGAGACAATGGCTCTCCAAACCAAGGTGTAAAGCACAGTAGCTTATGAAAGTTAGGATCGTGTCTATAGATGAGTTATGCATAAAAAAAAGAGTAAAGTACATAAATTAAATTTTGTAAAGGTAAAGAACAGATTAACCGGTAACAGTTTGAATGCGATATGGCAGGGAGTTCAGAAGCCTATTGGCCTGAAGGAAGAAACTGTTTCCCATCCTGACCGTTCTTGGTTTTATGCATGGGAGTCTCCTGCCTGATGGTAGAAAGTCAAAGAGAATGCTAGTGGATGGGTGGGATGCTTGAAATACAATGGGTTCTGCCTACACAGCACTCCTGATAAATGTCCCCAATGGTTGGGAGGGAAACCCCTGTGTTTTCATTCCTTATCAACTTGAGTGTAAAATATGTATAAAGCACATAATTTTTAAGTTATACTCTGTATAAACTTTTTTGGCCAGTATAAGCCCAACAAGAGTTTGGATAGTGTGAAATTTTGGATATAGTTCCAGCCGGACATATGGAAGAAGCATTAATAATAATAATTTAGTTAAATTCAACATGGTTATTGAAAGATTAATTAGCTTTATTTGTCACGAACATTGAAACAAAGTAAAATGCATTATTTGTGTCACCGACTTACTAATGGCACTACTTACTAACCCTAACCTAACTGTCCATATTGTAAATATGGGAGGAAACTAGAGCAACAATAGAAATATGAGCAAGTAACTTTACATAAAATGCAACAATGTGTTATATGCACAGAAAGAATAGGGATAAATGTGGAAAGAGCAGGGGCTGATATGAACCAAAACATGGATGTAGAGGATGTGGTCAGGGCTCTAAATAAATATTTCTGCAGTAATCATACCAATGCTGTCATTAATGAGGAAATGTGCAAAATACTGGCTGAGATAAACATTGTGAAAAAAGAGAGCTTTACCATGGTTTAAAGTGGATGAATCATCACACCTTAGTGGTATCTCCCAAACATAAAATGGATAATGGTGTGGAATATACATACTAGATGTGGAATTAATTGGCAAATGAGTTTTAACATGGGAAGCAATATTCAAGGCAGGTGGTGATCACCTACAGCTTGAACTAAGAATTGGAATGTAGTACACCTAGGGACAAAACCGTACACTATCACTTCATCCAAAACACCTTAAGCCAGGGATTCTCAGACTGGGGTTCACGGACCTCTTGATTAATGGCATTACGATTACACCACTGGCGCTAAAGGCAGCATTGAAGGTCCTTCATCTCTGTCCTTTGTCGTCTTCTCTATTGTGCCTCAGGTGTGGTTCTCATTTCATGCCTATGGTGTATGTTGGCACCATACACCATATGGTCACCCACTTTTCGTCTGCCCTTCAGGGGTCTAATGAAGTGCTGCCTTGATGATGGAGTTGACCTGTCTCTCATCACTTGCCCAATCAACCTCCAACATTTCCTCTTGATGATTGTGATCATGTCCTCTAGATGACACTGAAAAGGTTGGAGATTTTACTTGGCCAGAAAATACAAAGGATCTTCCGGAGGCTCATGCTGTGGAACGACAACACAGTTTAAGCTCTGCAGCCAGTATTCTCACACACTCCCAGCACGACAGCTTGGCAATTCCATGGCATAAAAATGTTGGGACCCCTGTCTTAAGCTAACTAAGCACTTTAAAATGTAGTATTTGCTGTAAGAGAGTCACAGGCCCTTCAGTCCATCGAGTCCCATGTCAACTATCAAGCACCAATCCTCTTAGTATCTTTCCTTTCAGTTAGTCCTGACGAAGGGTCTCGGCTCGAAACATCAGCAGTGCTTCTCCCTATAGATGCTGCCTGGCCTGCTGTGTTCCACCAGCATTTTGTGTGTGTTGTTTGAATTTCCAGCATCTGCAGATTTCCTCGTGTTAGCACCAATCCTACCCTAAACCAGTTTATTCTCTCCACATTCCCATCAACTGCCACCAGATTCTTCCACCTGCCTACACAAAAGGGTCAATTTATGGTGACCAATTAACCTACCAACCTGCTCTTTGGAAAGCGGGAGGGTGCTAGAGAAGCTGAACATGTAGTCACAGGCAGAATGTGTACACGCTACAAGGGCAGTGGGGTGGAACCCAGCTTGCTGGAACTGTGGGGCAGTAGTTTTACTCGCCGTGTTACTGAAGCCTCCACGGTATGCAGAGCAAGCTCCCACAAACAGCAATGTGAGTTTGAACAGATAATACTTTAAAATACCAGGTATAACTCTTGAAAATTGCACGAAGCCATACCGGACAGAGCAGGTGTTCAGTGTTTCAACTGAACTGCTCTATGAGATTTCTGCTCTCCTATTTCAAGAGTGGGACTTGAACTCATTATTCAGTTGGGTAAAGGTACTACCATTTAAATTACGGTTGACAGCCATAGAAGAAGGAATATTGCAACTCACCAGAGCAATTGGTAATGTTAAACCAGATCCGGGGAGTAATTTCTAGTGATAAAGTTCTTCGGCGGTTCAGAACGTAGAATACCATGCATTGTTTAATATCACCCGACAGTTCGACATGCCACAAGCTCTCTTGCTCACTAACAAGGGAGGGAGGGGTGTCACTCCCGAAACAGCGAAAGGGAACACCAGCAGCTTGCTGTTTCCATGTTACAGTCCGCAGCGTCACTTTTTACTTTGTCCCTCGACCTCGAAAATCAGCAGTAAATTCTCCCTTATCATTGAGAGAGGGGGAGCGATACTCGTGTGCAGGTGCCGCCGACAGCCGCACCCGCTGGCTCAATGTTCCAGTCGCCGGCGAGGAATCGGTCGTCCACAGTGTTGTCACATTCTGA
Organism: Hypanus sabinus; assembly: GCF_030144855.1. Taxonomy (NCBI): domain Eukaryota; kingdom Metazoa; phylum Chordata; class Chondrichthyes; order Myliobatiformes; family Dasyatidae; genus Hypanus; species Hypanus sabinus. Next base: position 11,253,991 of record NC_082706.1, read on the forward strand.
AGTGAAGAAAAATGCAGAATAAGCTTAGAAATACTGTAACCAGACGTCCCAGGTTAAATTGAGTAAGTAGAGCCTTTTTCCTTTCAGAAAATCATTGAGGAGATCTGATTCGTCAGTAATCTAAGGTTTGGATAGGGCAGATGTTGAGTTGACATTTCCAATTTTGAGACACAATCTCACCAGTCTGATGAATCATTGCTGCTCTCCCCTATAGAAAGTAAATCCTGATATACTGTATGTTATACTGTACCAGCAAAGTTGTACACAGTGCTCCAGATTTGGTTTCAACATGTGGTTGAATCAGGGTTTGGTATGGAAATGCTAATGGCCTTGAACAGAAAATCCTACAAAAAGAAATAGACGGCCCAGTCCTTCACGGATAAAGCCCTCCGCACTACTGAGCACATCTGCACCGGACACTCTTCCAGGAAAGCTGCATCCATCATCAAGGACCCCACCACCTAGGCCATGCTCTCTTCTAGTTGCTGCCATCAGAAAGAAGATACAGGAGCCTTACGACCCACACCACCAGGTTGAGGAACAGTTATTGCCCCTCAAGCATCAGGCTCTTGAACCAGAGGGGATAACTTCACTCAACGTTACTCTCCCCAAAACTGAACTGTTCCCACAGCCCATTAACTCACTTTCAATTACTCTTCATCTCATGTTCTTGTTTATTTATTGTTATTTTTTTAATTTTGTATTTGCACAGATTGTTGCCTTTTCACATTGGTTGTCCGCCCTGTTGGGAACGTGCTGGCATCGGAGAGGGTCCAGAAGAGGAGATTTACGAGAATGATCCCGGGAATGAAAGGCTTAATGTATGAGGAGCATTTGATGGCTTTGGCCCTGTACTCACTGGAGTTTGAAAGAATGAGGGTGGATCTTGTTGAAACTATTGAATACTGAAAGGTTTAGATAGAGTGGACTTGGAAAGGTTATTTCCAATAATAGTAGAGTCTACAACCAGAGGGTACAGGCTCAGAATAAAAGGACATCCCTTTGGAAAAGAAATGAGGAGGTGTTTCATTAGCTAAAGGGTGGTGAACCTGCAATACTAATTGCCATAGCTGGCTGTGGAGGCCAAGTCATTGGGCATATTTAAAACAGGTTCTTGATTAGTAAAGCCATTAAAGATTACAGGGAGAAGGCAGGAGAATGGGTTGAGAAGATAATAAATCAGCCATGATAGGATGGCGGAGCAGACTCAAAGGGGTGACTTCTATGTCTCATGGTCTGGGCTGATAAGAGTTCAGAGGATATTTAGGAGGATGTTGCAGGGCTCAAGGGATTGAGTTTTGGAGAGACGTTGAGCAGAATGAGACTTTTTACATTGGAGTATAGGAAAATGAAGGGTTTAAGGTGAGAGGAGAAAGATTTAATGGGAACCTGAGGGACAACTTATTCCACCTGGATGGTGGTCATTGTGTGGAATAAGCAGCCAGGGGTAGTTGGTGAGGCAGGTACATTAATAACATTTAAAAGGTACATCGGTAGGTAAGTATAGGCCAAACAAAAGCAAATGGGTCTAGCTTAGATAAGAATCTTGTTCAGTAAGGACCAGTTGGACCAAGGGGTTGTTTCTGTGCTGTCTAACTTTGACCCTACTGATCTAGAAATCAATTGTGTCTATAGTCCATTGTCAATACTACCTTGACTTGTCCAAACTAAGAAGTTTTCTTAAAAGGCTGTTAATAATAAGATAGGTAAATATGGGTAAGAAGCAGGGAGATTACAAAGCTATTCTCCAAGGATCATCACCTTATCATGGTGAAGAAGCTTATGAGTTCCTGAGATCCCGAAAACAATGCCATCTGGAGTTGACAGGATGTAAAAGTAGATAGGGCATCTACCAATAGGATACATGGAATTGGAATTGGTTTATTGTTGTCACGTGTAAAGATCAAGATTAGCTTCATTTGTCATGTGTACATTGATACATGTGTTGTTTGTGGCAGTTTCCAGCACATTCTGAGCATTGCATTGGAAGCAGCCTGCTAGATTCACCAAGCCTCTGGCACCAACAATACATGCCCACAGATGTACATCAGGTCAAGTCACTTTTTATTGTCATTTTGACCATAACTGCTGGTATCGTACACAGTAAAAACGAGACAACGTTTTTCAGGACCAGGGTGTTACATGAAACAGTACAAAAACTACACTGAACTATGTAAAAACAACACAGAAAAAACTACACTAGACTACAGACCTACCCAGGACTGCATAAAGTGCATGAAACAGTGCAGGCATTACAATAAATAACAAACAAGATAATAGGCACAGTAGAGGGCAGTAACCTGGTGTCAGTCCAGACTCTGGGTATTGAGGAGTCTGATGGCTTGGGGGACGAACCTGTTACATAGTCTGGTCGTGAGAGCCCGAATGCTTCGGAGCCTTTTCCCAGACGGCAGGAGGGAGAAGAGTTTGTGTGAGGGGTGCGTGGGGTCCTTCACAATGCTGTTTGCTTTGCGGATGCAGCGTGTGGTGTAAATGTCTGTAATGGCGGGAAAAGAGACCCCGATGTATCGAGATACAGTGAAATGCTCATATTGCATACTGTTCATACAGATCAGACCAGATCACAGTGCACTGAGGTGGAACAATGTAGAATTCTGGATTGTGTGTTGTGTAATGAACTAGATTTGATTAGGGATCATAAGCTAAAGGAAACCTTGAGAAGCAGTGATCATACTATTATAGAAATCACCCCACAGTTTGAGAGGGAGAAGACAAAGTCAGATGTAACAGTATTACAGTGGAGTGAAGCAAATTACAGAGGCATGAGAGAGAAGCTGGCCAAAGTTTATTGGAAGGGGACACAATAGGGATGATGGCAGAACAACAATAGCTGGAGTTTCTGGGGACAATTCGGAAGGTGCAGGATAGATCCATCCGGAAGATGAAGAAGTATTCTGAAGTTAGGATGAGCCAAACTTGCTGACAAGGAAAGTCAAAGACAGCATAAAAGCCCCTTCTCATACTACGGAACTGTTAAATAGTCTGATATATATCCTGGGACTTTGAGGACTCACAGAAGGAAATGTGGGGCACTAATCATAATCTTTCACTGCTCTCTGGATATGTGGTGGTACCAGATAATTGAGGTCGGTGAATATTACTACCTTTTTCAAAAACCTGGAGATGAAATAAACCCAGCGATTACAGATCAATCAGCTTAATCTCAGTGTGCGAGGGTTTCATTGATCTGGTACAAGGTTAGTACACCAGGACTACACCGACAACGCCAGCACAGAGTTGCAAAGGGGAAAATTGTGTTTGACCGATTAGATGGGATACTTCAAAGAGGTAATGGACAATTGATCAAGTTAATGCAGTCAGTGTGGTGGGCATCTATTTCTGGAAGACTTTTGATAAAATGCCAAAAATATCAGCCAAGTTGAAAAATGTTTGCATAAAGCATAGATTAGTGGTGTGGATATGAAGATGACTATATAGCAGGCTACAGAGGGTCATGTTGAAAAATTTATTGGACTGGTAAATTAGTAAATTAGTTTATTATTGTCACATAAGACATAGGAACAGAATTAGGCCATTCAGTTCATTGACTTGGCTCCACCATTCCATCACTGCTGATTTATTTTCCCTCTCAACTTCATTCTCCTGCCTTCTGCTGATAATCTTTAACACTCTCTTCTATCAACTCTGCTTTAAATATACTCAATCAATTGCCCTCCTCGACCGTCTGTGGCAATGAATTCCACAGAATCACTACCTTCCAGCTAAAGAAATTCTTCCTCATCTCTGTTCTAAAGGGATGTCGTTCTATTCTGACACTTAGCCTCCATTCTCTGATCCTCTCATTTCTAAAAATCTGTGGTGTAAATTGGACTGAAACAGAAGGGGGTGAAATGAACTCAATGTGTCCTGTCCTGTAAGAGCTGGGTCGTCAGCAACCAAACGTAGAGCCACGGGAAAACTATTCCCCCCTACGCCGCAGCGCAATAACTGAAATCCTCCGGCGCACATAGCCTTTGTTGCCGGACATCTGGGATTTTTAATTTAATATAGATGAAGCACTGCAGTATGTAAAAGAAAAAAAATAATAACAAGTTAGAGTCACAGTATCTTGGCAGTACCGTTTATTGGAGTGACAAAGTGAAAGATCTGCGAGTACAGTATCTGTTAGTTCTGATGTCAATACTGCGCTTATCATTCGGTGCATTCAAAGTGTGTGTAATCATTTGGATAATAGATTCCTCGATGATGAATTAACAGAATGGCAAGATTTTGACTCTGTTACTATTGCACACGTAACCAATTTTGAAATAGAAAAGAGAATGTTATACAATTGACAAAAAAAATACTTAGCTACTATCACGAACTACGACGAAAGCGTTCCCGCAAAAATATTGTAGCAATAATGTGATTTCAAGTTTGTTGATTCTGAGAAAATTAAGAATAGTTTACTTAATATGTTCACTGATATGTTGAATGCTTTGAAACGAAGAATTTAGGGAACTATTAATTCTTGTTGACATCATTGGAACATTTCAAGCTTCAGTTTTATAAATTAAATCTAATGTAAATTCAGAAACAGACCTGAAGTCCTGGATGATCTCATGAGGATCCTTTCATCCGGATGCGAAATTAATTTGGATAGGGTTTACAGAAAATTGATTTGTAATTAAGACAGACGAGAAAATGTTTACGAAAAGTTAAAGATTTTCTTTGGTCTACTGTATTTCATTGTGCCCCTTCGATTAATAAATTAAATGGATGTGATTTTTCTATTTCATTCTAGATACTCACGGCATGCATATTACAAAAAAAATAAGTGCTGCGCAGTTTTCAGGCTGTGTAAAAAAATTTCCTGCTCAGAGGAAAGGTGGGTCAGAGGAGCTGTAAAAAAATAGGAATAGAGATTTGGGACATTATCTAGAGCAACCACTAGGTGTCACCTTTTACCATGATATACACACACTCCACGGTCAAGTCCGTTACTTGCCTGTTGAAAGACGTCACTGGGATAGCAACAGGAGCCTGGACATTACATGACATCCACACACAAAGGAATAATGTTAGAGATGGGATGCAAAATTACAGCTAAACAAAAACTTGCTACTTAATGTGAAATGAGGAAAAATTGCAAATATCTAATGCTTGAAAAATATTTGAATTCATTTATTATTGTCACACGTACAGAGGCACAGTGAAAAGTTTAGCTTGCATACTGTTCATACAGATTGTACTTTGCTGTTGTTAGCTAAATATTTCTAGCAGCGTGTTTTTGTTCCTTTTTTTAATAGTAAAGGGAAGAGATTAAAAGGAAAAGATTTCATGGACTCAAAGTTGAAAGTTCAAAGTAAATGCCCTCGAACAGAAAGTCCTACAAAAAGTAGTGGGTACAGCCAAGCCCATCATGGGTAAAGTTCTCCCTTCCATTGAGCACATCATCAGGGACCCCGCCCTCTACCACCCAAGTCACAGTCTCTTCTCACTGCTGCCACCAGGAAGAAGGGACAGGAGCCTCAGGACTCACACCACCAGGTTGAGGAACAGTTATTACCCTTCATCCATCAGGCTCTTGAACCAAAGGGTTCACTCAAGTTCACTTGCCCCATCATTGAAAGTGAACTAATAGGTTGTGGAATCAGTTCAGTCTTGAGGTGAGTAAAGCTATCTGTGCTGGTTCAGGGCCTTAGTGTTTGTAGGGTAATAATTGTTCCTGAACCTGGTGGTGTGGGAACTAAGGCTCCTGTAACTCCTGCCTGTGGCACAGAATGTCCTTGACCATGGATGCTGCTTTCTCGCGGCTGCGCTCCTTGTCAATGTACTTGATGGTGGGGAATGCTTTGCCTGTGATGGAGTGGGTAGTCTCCACCAATTCTGTAAACTTCCATTGCTGGGTATTGGTGTTTCCATACCAGGCTGTAACACAACCAGTTTGAATACTCTCCACTGTGCTTCTATAAAAGTTCATCAAAGTTTTAAATGACATGCCATCAAAAGCTGAGTGGAGTTATCCACACTGGTTCAGGAGCCTGATGGTTGAGGGGTAATAACTGTTCCTGAACCTGGTGGTGTGGGACCTGATGGTTGAGGGGTAATAACTGTTCCTGAACCTGGTGGTGTGGGACCTGATGGTTGAGGGGTAATAACTGTTCCTGAACCTGGTGGTGTGGGACCTGATGGTTGAGGGGTAATAACTGTTCCTGAACCTGGTGGTGTGGGAACTGATGGTTGAGGGGTAATAACTGTTCCTGAACCTGGTGGTGTGGGACCTGATGGTTGAGGGGTAATAACTGTTCCTGAACCTGGTGGTGTGGGACCTGATGGTTGAGGGGTAATAACTGTTCCTGAACCTGGTGGTGTGGGAACTGATGGTTGAGGGGTAATAACTGTTCCTGAACCTGGTGGTGTGGGACCTGATGGTTGAGGGGTAATAACTGTTCCTGAACCTGGTGGTGTGGGACCTGATGGTTGAGGGGTAATAACTGTTCCTGAACCTGGTGGTGTGGGAACTGATGGTTGAGGGGTAATAACTGTTCCTGAACCTGGTGGTGTGGGACCTGATGGTTGAGGGGTAATAACTGTTCCTGAACCTGGTGGTGTGGGACCTGATGGTTGAGGGGTAATAACTGTTCCTGAACCTGGTGGTGTGGGAACTGATGGTTGAGGGGTAATAACTGTTCCTGAACCTGGTGGTGTGGGACCTGATGGTTGAGGGGTAATAACTGTTCCTGAACCTGGTGGTGTGGGACCTGATGGTTGAGGGGTAATAACTGTTCCTGAACCTGGTGGTGTGAGTCCTGTACCTCCTTCCCAATGGCAGCAGCGAGAAGTGGGCGAGGTCATATTTCCAATCACGTTTTTTTTTAATAATGCCTGCATGTGGAATAACATTCCAGTGTATTGTGACAGGATATTCCCTTCACACAAAAAAATCTGGAGAAACTCAGCAGTTCAGGCAGCATCTGTAGAAGGAAATGGACAGTCAATGTATCAGTTCGAATCCCTTCATCCGGATTGAAAGGTTAACCTTATTTATCACACAAACATTGAAACGTTTTGTCTGTATCAATGACCAGCACAGTCCGAGGATGTGCTGGGGGTACAGGCCGCAAATGTTGCCATGCTTCTAATGCCGACATAGCATGCCCAACAATTTACTAATCCTAACCCATACATAAGGCTGTAAGACCCAAGGGCAGAATTAGGCCATTTAACCAATTGACTCTGCTCTACCATTCCATCGTGGCTAATTTATAATCCCTTTCAATTTCATTCTTCTTCCTTCTCCCCGTAACCTGTGACACCCTGATTAATCAAGAAAATTTCAACCTCTAGATTTAATATACACAATGACTTGGCTTCCACAGCTGCCTATGGCAAAGAATACAACAGACTCCCCTCCCATTGGCTGAAGAAATCTTTCCTCATCTCTGTTTTAAATGGACACCCCTCAATTTGAGGCTGTGCCCTGTGATCCTAAACTCCCCCACTTCAGGCAATATCCTCTTCACATCCACTCTATCCAGACCTTTCAATATTCAATAGGTTTCAATGAGCCCCCCTCATTCTTTGAAACACCAGTGAGTACAGGACTCAAAAGCTCCTCATACGTTAACTCTTTCATTCCTGGAATCATTCTTGAGAACCTCTTCTGGACTCTCTCCAATGCCAGCCCATCCTTTCTTTAATAAGTTGTCCATAACTGCTCACAATTTTCCAATTACAGTCTGTCCAATACCTCAGCATTTTATCCTTGCTTTTGTATTCTAGTCCTCTCGAAATGAACGCTAACATTGCAGTTGGCTTCATTACCACCTGTAAGTTAATCTTTAGAGAATCCTGCACGAAGACTCCCAAGTCTGTCTGCACCTCTGGTTTTTGAATTTTCTCCCCATTTACAAAATAGTCCACACACTTATACCTTCTGCCAAAGTGCATTACCATGCACTTCCTCACATTACTTTCCACCTGTCATCTCTTTGCCCATTTCCCCCAATCTGTCGAAGTCCTTCTACAGGCACCTTGCTTCCTCAACACTACCTGCCCCTCCACCTATCTACATTTCATCTGCAAACTTGGCCACAAAGCCATCAGTTCCACCATCCAAATCACTGACATACAACACTTACCCCTGTGGCACGCCATTAGTCACCGGCCCCATTCATTCCCACTCTTTGCCTTCCACCAGTCAGACAATCTTCTATCCATGCTAGTACCTTCCCCGCAATACCACAGTCGTTAACCAGCCTCATGTGGGGCACCTGTCAAAGGCCTTCTGAAAATACAAATAAAGAACATCCCTAAAGGCAAGAAGTATTAAGAGTAACCTCCCTGTTTGCTGGAGAAATTTTGGAAATCAAAGTGCAAACCATTACCATATTTTCGGGAATGTCCTGTTATCAAAGACTGTGGGAGTGAGATACACAATGCCCTACAAGACATCTTTAAATGTGAAATACTCTTAGAAAATAAGACCATATATTTTGGGTATATACTTCAAGAATGGTTGTAAAGAGATAAATATTTAATGAATATACTGCTGGTGGCTGGTAAAAAGACTCTTACCAGGAAATGGTTATCACAGGAGAGCCCAACTTTAAATACATGGATGGAAATTACAATGGACATTTACAAAATGGAGAAGATAACAGCATCTGTTAATCATAAGTTGGAACAATTTGATTCATACCGGGAAAAATGGTTTAACTACATAACACTTCATAAGCCTGATTTTATTCTCACAAATCAATGGATATGTTGTAAAAAAAAAGATCACTCCCTACTTGTACATAGTTTTCTCCTTTCACTTGTTCTTTCTTTCCTCTCTTTTCTATAAGTGTATACCTCAGATAAATATTATGTGGAGATTTATGGCATATATCACTATATGATATATGTGTACATTATCCAAAATACATCTTATGGAAATGTTCTGAAGAATACTGAAAAATATTGTAATGATGTTAACTCAAAGATATATGAAAATACAAGAGCTATAGTTAAGAGGGGAACTCGGATTGCCAAAAGGTAGGTTGAGAAGGATTTTGTTGATAATGCTAAGATTGACCCTAAGAGATTTTTTCAATACTTTATTATTAAAAAAAAGTCAAGGAGGAAGTGAAGTGTATTAGGAATAATAGGTGTCACATCATGCAGAGAAGAACATAGCAGATAGTTTTAACTCATATTTTACTGAAGTACTCAACTGTGAAGATGACAGTAAGTGCAGAGAAAAATAAGGTTGTTTAAACAACACACACAAAATGCTGGTGGAACACAGCAGGCCAGGCAGCATCTATAGGAGAAGCACTGTCGACGTTTCGGGCCGAGACCCTTCGTCAGGACTAACTGAAAGGAAAGATAGTAAGAGATTTGAAAGTAGTGGGGGGGAGGGGGAAATGCGAAATGATAGAAGAAGACTGGAGGGGGTGGGATGAAGCTAAGAGCTGGAAAGGTGATTGGCGAAAGTGATACAGAGCTGGAGAAGGGAAAGGATCATGGGATGGGATGCCTCAGGAGAAAGAAAGTGGGGGGGGGGGCACCAGAGGGAGTTGGACAACAGGCAAACAACTAAATTTGTCAGGGATGGGGTAAGAAGGGGAGGAGGGGCACTAACGGAAGTTAGCGAAGTCAATGTTCATGCCAACAGGTTGGAGGCTACCCAGCCGGTATATAAGGTTTTGTTTAAAGTGAATTAGAGATCTTAGAAAGTGAGGTCCTGCATCAGCAGAAAAGGCTGAAAGTTAATAAATCCTCAGGGCCAGACAGCATGTATATATACACAAACACAAACCACTAACATATATTTTTCAAAAGTAATTGAAGACTGGTGACATTCCTAAGGACTGGAAATGGGCTAACGCTATCCCAGTATATAAGGAGACCTCACTGACTCTGTTAACTATAGACTAGTAAGCTTAACGTGTATCAGAGGTAAGATAATGGAAACATTAATAAAGAATGAGCTTGGAAAACAGCTGATAAGAACAGGCATGTTAGCAGAAAGTCTGCATTGGTTTAGAAAGGGGGAATCATGTTTTACTAATATGCTGGAGTTTTATGAAGAGGCAACTAAAATTTATGATAATGATAGAGTGATTGATATCATTTATATAGACTTTCAGAAGGCTGTTGTCAAGGTACCCCACAAGAAGTTAATTATCAAAGTACAGGAGGCGGGGATTCAGGGAAGGTGTGTGAATGGGTGCAGAATTGGCTCAAAAACAGAGAACAACAAGTTAGCGTGAGAGGATCATTTTCACACCTAGAAGATATTAAAAGTGGGGTTTTGGGATCAGTTTTGGGGCCACTGGGGACAAACTACCTAGTTGGGTAATTGAGAGTACTACCTTAGAGACTTACAAATTTAAACTCAATAGTTATTTCAACATACCATGTGACCAGGAATTTGGCAAGCTTTGTTGGGCTGTATGGCCTGTTCTGGTCAAAAACTTTCTAATGTTCTAATATGGACTCATCAGAGATGCCTATTTTCTTCGAAGAATGGGGTTTCCCTTCCTACACCATTAATGCTCTTCTCACCTGCATCTCCTCCATTTCCCAAATTTCTGCACTCACCCAACCTTAACAGTGATAGTTACTCTTGTCCTCACCTACCACCCCCTGAGCCTCCACATCCAATGCACCATCCTCTGCGACTTCCTCCATCTCCAAAGGGATCTCACCACCAAAACCCCCTCCCCCCCATGCTCTCTGCAAGGATAACTCCCACCGCGATTCCCTTTTCCATTCATCCCTCCCCACTAACCTCCCTCCCACCACTTACACCAACAACCTGCCCATTCACCTCCATTCAGAGCCCCAAACAGTCCTTCCAGGTGAGGCAACCTGTGAATCTGCTGGGGTCGTCCATTGTGTCCGGTGCTCCCGATGCTGCCTCCTCTACACTGGTGAGACTTGTTGTAAATTGGGGGACAGCTTCGTCAAGAACCTCTGCTCCATCTGCCTAATGAGGAACTTTCCGGTGGCCAAATGTTTTAATTCTGATTTCTGTTTGCGTTTTGACATGTCGGTCCATGGCCTCTTGTGCCACAATGAGGCCAGCCTCAGGGTGGAAGAACAATACCTTATATTCCATCTAGGTAGCCTCCAATCTGATGGCATGAATATTGATATCTTCTTACAGTAAAAAAATTCCCCTCCCCTCCCCTCTTCTTCTATTCCCCACTTTGGCCTCTTTTCTCAGCTGCATATCACCTCCCTCTGGTGCCTCTCCTCCTTCCCTTTCTTCTATGCTCCACTCTCCTCTCCTATAAGATTCCTTCCTCTCCAGCCCTTTACCTTTCCCACCCACCTGGCTTCACCTATCACCTCCTAGCTATCCCTCCTTCCCCTCCCCCCCACCCCCACATTCAGGCCGAACATTGACTGTTTATTCATTTCCATGGATGCTGCCTGACCTGCTGAGTTCCTCCAGCATTTTGTGAGTGTTGCCCTGGATTTCCAGCATCCACAGAACTCCTCATGTTTATCATCCACTAACTCCCCTTTGTCTATCCAGCGTGGTATTTCCTCGATGGATTCCAACAGATTTGTCAGGCAAGATTTCCCCTTTAGAAAACCCTGCTAACTTTGACCGATTTTATCATGTGCCTCCAAGTACCCTGAAACCTCGTCCTTAATAATGAACTGTGGTGAACTACATATACCTGTCTGGACACGCCCTCTGCTGACTGCGCCTGTGGCTCCTCCCATGGACCCCGGTATAAAGACGATCAAGGCCTGAGCCCGGCCTCTCAGTCTCCAGGATGTAGTATAGTGGTCACTCACTGCTTGTTCCTTCTTCCAGTCAATAAAAGCCGATATCTCGCCTTACGTCTCAGAGAGAGTTATTGATGGTGCATCATGAACTCCAACATCTTCCCACACACAGTTGTCAGGTTAACAAGCCTATAATTTTCTTTCCTCTGCCTCACCCCCTTCTTAAAGAGTGGAGTGACATTCACAATTTTCCAGTCCTCTGGAACCATTCCTAACGCCTCCACGATCTCTCCACCCTCATTTTTCACAACCCTGTGTTATTTTCTGCCTTCTTTATAATCCTCTTAAGAGCTTATTTGATTTTAGTTTTCTAAGCCTCACAGGTGATTCCTTTTCATTCTTTACCAACTTCACCACCTCTCTTAACAAGCAGGATTCCCTTACCCTGCCACCCTTGGGGTGTATCAGTCCTATACCCTGTAGGGTCAGAATTTAAACACCCTCCACATGTCAGATGTAGACTTCCCAACGACAGTTAACGCTCCCTAGTTCCTGCCTAACGCCCTGCTGAGACGTATGGGGACTGGAAGATGACACTATAGTAAATGGTGACCACATCTACAGCAACTGTTGGCTTCTTGCCGAACTTCGGCCTAGGGTTCATAAGCCGGAGTCCGATACACAGTGACACTTTGGGGAGGGAGGGAATCACCTGGACTCGATATTCCAGGAGGCAGTTAGATTAACTGCCTCTTGGAAGCGACCAACAACTCTGATAGAGGCAGATGCCAAGTTGTTAAACTCATCAGTGGGAGGTGGTGCTTTAGCACTGCTGGCCCACCACCTCGAGGGAGTCTTGATCATAAACAGGCCGAAACTCCTGAAGACAGGTGGTAGATCAACTGATGATCCCACTGACGATAGCACAGAGCAGTTAACATCTTAGTCTACGTGTATTTTCAATTCTATTCTCTAATGGTGGCCGATTAAGTATGCAGAATTAAGATCCGAGTGCAGAGACAGAGGGTGGAAGGTCTCATGCTATCCATTCGAAGTCGGGTGCCGTGGCTTTATTGCGTTCACTTTCCAGAAGTGGCTGTGTGACCTTGGCTCCACTAGAAGAGAGATCAAGTCAACCAGCAGGGCTGTAGCTGAGGCAGCAGAGAGGATCATCATGGGCGTGGACCAATACGTCCAGAGGGGCAAAGAGTCGGACAGTGTATCCATCTTTTGTAAACCCTTCAGTAGTTGCATAGACACCTGAGGAGTAGACTATCTGTTGGATGGAAGCGACCAACAACTCTGATAGAGGCAGATGCCAAGTTGTTAAACTCATCAGTGGGAGGTGGTGCTTTAGCACTGCTGGCCCACCACCTCGAGGGAGTCTTGATCATAAACGGACCGAAACTCCTGAAGACAGGTGGTAGATCAACTGATGGTCCCACTGGTGATAGCACAGAGCAGTTAACATCTTAGTCCAAGTGTATTTTCAATTCTATTCTCTAAATTAGTGTTGGATTAAGGTCTGAAATGATAATTATTTATTGAGATACAATGAGAAATAGGCTCTTCCAGCCCTTCAATCCACTCTGCCTTGCAACCCCCTGATTTAACCCTAGCCTAATCACGGGACAATTTACAATGACCAATTGACCTTTGCACTGTGGGAGGAAACCAGAGCACCCGGAGGAAAGCCACATTGTCACGGGGAGAATGTACAAACTCCTTACAGGCAGCAGCTGGAATTGAACCTGGGTCGCCTGTTGTGCTATCCACTTGTGGCGGAACTTTATGCTTGCATAAATCTTCTTGTATAATCGCCTGTTTGTCAGTTAGCCGGGGAATTTGTGGAATTTTCCATTGAGGTTGGTTGAAGCTAGAACTAGGAGTCATAGGTTAAGGGTGGAAGGTGTAATATTTAAGGGGAACCTGAGGAGGAACTTCTTCACTCAGAGGATGTAGTGGCAAAAACAATCCAAATTCAAAATAAAACAATTTCTGCTATACTGAGACCCTGAAGAGTTGTTATGCTTGCATGACACGCCCTCAGCTCCAATGGAATGATTGTTCCAAAGAGTTGAAACCTTTACTTGATCCTTTACTAGCAATTTTTGTTGTTCCTCTTCGCACCTTGTAGCACTTTTGCCGTTTGCCCAGCATTTGACTTTTTTTTTACGAGGGTGAGTCGCTAGCTTGATGCTCAACCCGGCACAGATGGAAAACGTGCAAGAAGACGGCCGGATTCGAACTCTGGACCACTCGCCTCAAAGTCCATTGCGGATGCCACTATACCACCGGCCAGCACTTATTAACAATTAGCAAACATACAATTAAGCATTCTTGAGCATTATCTCAGCGGTCAGCGAAAGATATGACGTCTGCCGGTCCCAAGCTACAAAATACAACAAAATAAGCAAGAAAACGGAACTTATTCCCCTTTGCCTTTACCACGGCCCCACTCGTGTGACTAGATACCATCATAAAAATAATAAACCCCACAACACAGAACACAAAGCAGATAGAGAGCAGATACATGGCTCTGAGAGCAGAGGCATCATGAACAAGAGGGGGTGGATTTAAGGTGGGAAGAAGTAATTTGAAGGGGTTTTTATGTGGAATTTTCTTTTACACGGAGAGAGGTTGATATTTGAAACAGTGCCAGAGGAGGTGGCAGAATCAGGTACAGTGGCTACATTTCGACTGGAATTTAAATAGGCAAAGCATAGGAAGACACTGACCTTTGGATTAGTGTAGATGGGGGAAAAGGGACAGCATGGTGGTCACAGGCCGTACCACTCAGTGACTCTAACCGCCACACTTTGCAGTTTCCCTGGGTCGTCGTGGACTCAGAGAAAACGTGTGACATGTGAAAATAAAAGTGCAGGAATAGGCCGCTCAGCCCTCGGGCCTGCTCCCCTCGCCTCGAGTATGACGTTCTCCCAAGGGGTTAATCTGGGGGGGGCGGGGTTAGGGTGATTCTCTCGATGGAGAATGCTTGTGTGTGACTTCGTCTAACGTGATGCAAGGGCAGCCACCACACAATTCAGTGCCATAGGGCGACTGGGGATCCTTCACTGCCACACCCTTCCTCCACACACTTTCAATGCTGTTGTAATGTGTCACCATCTTCCACCGGCTCCACCATTTGATCACTGCTTGTCCAGAACCTCCCCCTTGACCTTACCAGGACCTAGGTGCCAGATGGCTGAACTCCAGACAGCATCGCCCTCAGGAACTCCCTATCCTCTCCACCGTGACGAGGTGGTGATGGTGGGGCGGGTTTCTGACTCATCACCGTGCAGTGTGAACACAGCCAATCTGTTTGTCAAGTCCTCCCTCATTCTCATGTGCCACCTCTCTCCCATTTCCTCTTATTGTTAAGCATTCTGTTCGCGGGGCCCTCTGTGGTGTCCTGTCTGGACACGCCCCTCTGCTGACTGCTCCTGTGGCTCCTCCCACGGACCCCTGTATAAAGGCGATTGGAGGCACAGCCCCTTCCTCCGTCTCCAGGATGTAGTGTGGTGGTCACTTGCTGCTTGTTCTTTCTTTCAGCCAATTAAAGCCTATATCTCGCCTCACGTCTCGGAGAGTTATTGATGGCGCATCACCCTCCTCATTTTAAAGCTATTTACAATTATATACATAGACAATATATAACCATATACAATTATATAACCAATTACAGCACGGAAACAGGCCATCTCTACCCTTCTAGTCTGTGCCGAACGCTTACTCTCACCTAGTCCCACTGGCCCGCACTCAGCCCATAACCCTCCATTCCTTTCCTGTCCATATCCCTATCCAATTCTGCTCATCCCATCCCAACAGAGGAGCTCTCTTCCACAGTACTGAAGCCAGTGTCTGATAAATCAGAAACCTGCCTTACCGCACCACTCTTTGAATCGACGATTTACCTCTCTAATCCTATCAATTTTGCCTTTAATAATTGGGAGATGACCCCTTAATTATTATTTTTAATTATCCACTTCTGACATATACTGCATTCTGCATGGCTATAAATGTGGCCAGGGAGAAGGCGGGAGAGCGGGGTTGAGAGGAAAAATTAGTCAGCTGTGATAGATTGATGGAGCAGTCTTGATGGGCCGAAGGGTCTGATTCTGCTCCTACGTTCACTTCACCTGTGCCTCTGCTGGTGTTATCTATTGCGTCCTGTGCTCCCAATGCTGCCTCCCCCACATCGGTGAGGCCCATCGTAAATTGGACGACTGCTTCGCTGAACACCTCTGCCCCGTCTGCCAGAAGTGGAACTTCCCGGTGGCCAATCATTTGAGTTCCCATTCCCGTTCCCGTTCTGACATGCCAGTCCATGGCTTCCTACTGTGCCAAGATGAGGCATGAATATCGATTTTGCCTTACCTTTCCTCTTCTAATCCCCACTTTTACCTCTTTATCTCTTCCCACCTGCCTATCACCTCCCCCTGGTGCCCCTCCTGCTTCCCTTTCTCCTATGGTCCACTCTCCTCGCCTATCAGATTCCTTCTTTTCCTACCCACCTGGCTTCACCTATCACCTTCTAGCTGGCCTCCTTTCCCTCCCCCCATCTTTTTATTCTGATGTCTGTTCCCTTCCTTCCCAGTCCTGAAGAAATGTCTTGGCTTGAAACGCAGTCTCTATTCATTTCCACTGACCTGCTGAGCTCCTCTAGCATTTTGTGTGTGTTACTTTGGATTTCCTGCATCTGCAGAATCTCTTGTGCCTACGTCCTGTAGCCTTATGGTCTTACTAGGGTAAATAACGTTACACCTGTGTGAATCTCCCACCGCATCCCGTGACCCTGTGATCATTGTCCTGGAGGCCGATGCCCGAATGTCTTTCAAGAAGGTGACCCCTCACAAGGCATCACGCCCTACTTTGGACCTGGCCAGGTACTGAAGACCGGTGCCGACCAACTGGCTGGAGTGTTCAAGGACATCTTCAACCTCTTACTCCGACAGTCAGAGGTTCCCGCCTGCTTCGGAAGGACGACAATCATTCTGGTGCCCAGGCAGAGCAAGGTGAGCTGTCTCAGTGACTATTGCCTGCTAGCTCCCACGTTTACCATCGCAAAATGCTTCGGGAGGTTGAATAGCTGGAGTGGACTCCTACTTAAGCAAAGACCTGGGCCCACTGGAACTCAGCTGCCGTAGGTCACACTAGGTCTCACTGCAACCTCAATGGCTTCCAGCTCTGCTTGGGAGCACCTAGACAACTGCAAGGTACACATCAAGACATTCTTGCTATTGAGGGAGTGCAGCGTAACAAGGTTAATTCCCAGGATGGCGGGTCTGTCATATGTTGAAAGATTGGAGCGACTGGGCTTGTATACTCTGGAATTTAGAAGGATAAAAGCGGATCTGATTGAAACATATAAGATTATTAAGGGATTGGACACGCTAGAGGCAGGAAATATGTTCCCGGTGTTGGGGGAGTCCAGAAGCAGAGGCCACAGTTTAAGAATAACAGGTAGGCCATTTAGAATGGAGTTCAGGAAAAATGTTTTCACCCAGGGAGTTGTGGATTTATGGAATGCTCTGCCCCAGAAGGCAGTGGAGGCCAATTCTCTGGATGCTTTCAAGGGAGAGTTAGATAGAGCTCTTAAAGATAGCGGAGTCAAGGGATATGGGGAGAAGGCAGGAATGGGGTACTGATTGTGGATGATCAGCCATGACCAGATTGAATGGCGGTGCTGGTTTAAAGGGCCGAATGGCCTACTCCTGCACTGATGGTCTATTGTCAGGCTACAGTTTATTGATGCAGCTCAGTGTTCAATAATATCATTGCTTTAATATTAATGACCAAATTTCAAAAGATGGCCTTCTATGCCTTCCTCTGCACTGGATCCTTGCCCTCCCATCAGGAGACCACAGTTAGTGTGAATTGGTAATAACGCCTTTTCCTCACTGATACTCAGAGATATGTACTCCACTCTCCTGAGCATGCGGTTAAGCACAGCTTGAACAGCATCTATAAATTTGCTGATGACACCACTCTTGCTGGTAGAATTTTGGGTGGCATTGAGGAAGCATACAGGAGCAAGATCGATCATAAGATCATAAGATATAGGAGCAGAATTAGGCCATTTGGCCCATTGAGTCTGCTCTGTCATTGGATCATGGCTGATCCAATTTTCCTCACAGCTCCAATCTCCTGCCTTCTCCCCGTATCCCTTTATGCACTGACCAATCAAGAATCTATCAACCTTTGCCTTCAATATACATAAAGACTCAGCCTCCACAGCTGTGAATTCCACAGATTCGCCACTCTCTGGGTGAAAAAATTCCTCCTCATCTCCATTCTAAAAGGATGCCCCTCAATTCTGAGACTTTGTCCTTTGGTCTTAGACTTTCCCACTATTGGAAACATCCTCTCCACATCCACTCTATCAAAGCCTTTCACCATTCAATAGGTTTCAATTAGGTTACCCCTCATTCTTTCGAATTCTAGCGAATACAGGCCCAGAGCCATCAAACACTCTTCATACGACAAGCCATTCAATCCTGGAATCGTTTTTGTGAACCTCCTTTGAACCCTCTCCAGATTCAGCACACCCTTTCTCAGAAAAGGCCCCGGAACTACTCACAATACTCCAGGTGAGGCCTCACCAGTGCTTTATAAAGTCTTAAAATTACATCCTTGCTTTTATATTCTAGCCCTCTTGAAATGAATGCTAACATTGCATTTGTCTACCCCAGCACTGACTCAACCTGCAAGTTTATCTTTAGGGAATCCTGTACAAGAACACTAAGTTCCTTTGCACCTCAGTTTCTTATATTTTCTCTCCGTTTAGAAAACAGTCAACCCTTTCATTTCTTCTTGGTTGATAGCCTGGTTGAGTGGTGTGTTAACAACAACCTTGCACTCAGTGTCAGCAGGACTAAAGAATTCAAAGTACATTTATGGTCAAAGTGGGCATGGTCAAGAAGTACATCTCTGAGATTCGTCGTCCCACAGGCAGCCACAAAAGAAACACCGTGGAACCTGTTCAAGAAAACATCAAACACCCAACGTGTGAATGGAGAACAAATAATGCAAACAACAGATAGAATGTCAAACATCAAACCAGGAGTCCAGCAGTGTTCAGTTTTGTTCAGTACAGTGTCCCACCACAGGCAACAGGGCAAAGTATTCTCCATTGAAGCACACCGATCAAACCGCTCAATAAAAAGATTGGGCTGAATCCAGGAACACAGGCAACATAAACCCTAAAGTCCCCCAAAATATTGTTGCGGGCTTAAGGGGATGGAAGTGAAAACACAGAGCTGTCCTCATTGAGGTGGAAAGGGTGAGCAGCTTCAAGCTTTGGGCCATTAACACCTCAGAGGATCTGGGTCCAACACGTTGATGCAATCACCAGTGATGTACAGTATACCAGCAGCTTTATTTATTGGGAGTTTGTGGAGAACTCAGTGTGTCACCAAATGAGTTTTATAAGTATCTATAGATGGACAGTGGGGAGCATTATGACCGGTTGCATCACCTCCTGGTATTGGAGGCTCCGATTCACAGGATCCTGAGAAGCGGCAAAGCATCGTAGACTCTGCCAGATCCATCAAGGTCATCCTCCAGAAACAGTGCCTCAAGAAGGGGAAACAAATGAATAGAATTGCTCTCGTAACTCGGGGGGCTCACTTCATTCTGTGATTGCATCAACTTGGAAATGAGATGCAGAAGAAATTTTGCCACCCTCTCCAACTAAAACACCCAGACCATTGATCAAAATAAGCTAAATGTTTTCTTTCTTTTTCAATATTTTTATTGATTTCTTACAAAAAAGAATATAGAGTACAGGAGGATATATATCATATATCAATTACAATATATTTGTATCACACTTATAGTTTCATTACCCCATATTCATGTAAATTAAATTGAATCCTAATATTGAAAAGTAATAATTTTATTATACAAAAAACATTGTTAATGGCCAGCATTTTAATATCACAATAGTTCAAAAGTGTTTACTTAAGAAGTTATTTAACTACTAACCAAGATGAAACATACACTCAGTGGGCAATGTTAAAGAGGACGCAGGATGCAGATGGATTGGAGGGATCATTGATAATACTAAGGGCTCTGCGTATGCAGCACTCCTGATAAAGGTCCCCAATGGATGGTAAGGAGATCCTACTCTCGGTCATTCTCACAGTCCTTTATAGGGACTTCCTGTCTGATGCTCTTCTGGTCCCGTTCGAGATGGAGATGCAGCTTGTCAGGACGCCCTCAATAGTGTATCTGTAAAATTCAGTTAAGATGGCGGGGTGGGGGGTTGGAGCCTTGCTTGCTTCAATCTCCTCAGGAAGTGGAGGTGCTGCTGTGCCTTCTTATTCAGGGAGGTGATATTGAGGGAGGTCCATGAAGAGGCTGAGTTCCTCCTACAGCAGGGGGTCTACAGACCTGTTGCTCCGTGGCATAATAAAAGGCTGGGAACCTGTGTCCGAGAAGAAACAGTTCAGCTCCATAGAAACCATCCTATCCGGATGCACAATGGCTTGGGTTGCACATTGTGCGTGACCCCAAGAAACTGCAGAAAGTTGTGGAGTTGATATTTCTTGCTACCTTGGTAGAGCAGCCAGCATAATCAAATGTCCCACCTAGTCTGGACATTTCCTCTTCTCCCCCCCTCCACCCCCCATCATACAAAAGCCTGAATGGACATACCACCGAGCTTGAGGACGGCTTCTGCCCGGCTGTGAAAAGAATGTTGAGCGGTGATATGATCGGATAAGTACATTTATGGTCAAAGTACGTGTGCATTATACAACCTTGAAAATCGTCTCCTCACAAACAAGAAACCCAAAAGAACCCATTAACAAAAGGACCAACTAACCTTTTATTTTAACACCAATACATCACCTGAAGTGTCATCCCAGATTGTCTGGGATGCCATAGGGGTCAAATAATCTCCTATACAGCAAATCTTAATAGAAAGTCCTGTGTAGATCGATTAGACCTCATTAATCAGATTAAAGAATTGGATCAACTGTATGCTCAAACTAAGAATCCTGAACTATACAAGAAGTGTGTAGAACTTCAAACTAAATTTAATCTTCTGTCTACTCAACCTGTCGAACGCCAACTTCTTGAAAGTAAGAGTCGCTTTTACATTCATGGTGACAAATCTGGTAAATTTCTAGCCAATCAGCTGAGGCGTTCCAAAGCCAAACAACATATTACAAAGATCTGGAAGGAGAATGGAGAATTTACATCGGATCACTTAGAAATCAATGACGCGTTTATAAATTTCTATTCTCGACTTTATTCCTCTGAATGAGAATATCTCTGTTGTTCATTTTTTAAATAATCTGAATATTCCTTCACTTTCATCTGATTTTAAAGCCAAACTTAATGCGCCTATATCATCAGAAGAAATATCTTTTGCAATTTCTGCATTGTCCTCAGGGAAATCTCCTGGACCTGATGGGTTCCCCGTAGAATTCTATAAATCATTCTCTCCACTTCTTTCTCCTCAGTTATTCTCAGTATTATCTGATTCGTTTAATTACGGTAAATTGCCACCCTCTTTTAATGAGACATCTATTATTCTTTTATTAAAAAAGGGTAAAGACCCAACAGAGTGTTCCTCGTATAGGCCGATTTCTTTGCTTAATGTTGATGTTAAAATCTTGGCCAAAGTTTTGGCTTATAGATTAGAAACTGTTATTCCCTCTATTATTTCTGATGACCAAACTGGTTTTATTAAAAACCGTCTTCCTTTTTTTAACATTCGGCGTTTATTTAACATTTTATATTCACCTCCAACTGGGATTCCTGAATGTGTTATTTCCCTCGATGCGGAGAAAGCATTCGATCGTATAGAGTGGAACTACCTTTTTGCAGTTTTAGAAAAATTTGACCTCAGTCAAAGTTTTATCTCTTGGATCAAATTGCTGTATCTGTGTCCTACTGCCTCTGTTTTGACTAATTTTCAGAAATCCCAGTTATTTAACCTCAAACGTGGCACCCGTCAGGGATGCCCTTTAAGTCCCTTTTTCTTTGATTTGGCTATAGAACCTTTGGCGATAGCATTTCGAAATTGTCTTGAATTGACCGGGATTTGGAGAGGGGGTGTTGAGCATAAAGTTTCTCTTTATGCTGATGATCTATTACTTTTCCTTTCAAATTCGTCTACATCCTTACCTCCAATGTTTTCACTTCTTGACCAGTTTAGCCAGATCTCTGGCTAAAAACTTAATTTACATAAGAGTGAACTTTTCCCAATTAATAAAGAAGCACAAGAATTAACATTCCGTGATCTCCCTTTTAAAGTAGTTCATAATCAATTTACTTATCTTGGGATTACAGTCACAAGGAAGTTTAAAGATCTTTTTCCTGAAAACTTTGCCAATCTTTCATATACTATAAAACAGAGTCTGTTACAATGGTCGCCTCTATCTATGTCTTTGGTAGGTCGTATTAATGTTGTTAAAATGTATGTTCTCCCTAAACTTTTATATTTATTTCAATCAATCCCAATTTTTATTCCTAAATCTTTTTTGATTCCTTAGACTCTATTATTTTGTCATATCTGTGGAAGAATAAGCGCTCTAGAATTAATAAAGTTTATCTCCAAAAATCTAAAAAAGAGGGTGGCATGGCTTTACCTAACTTTCGTTTATATTACTGGGCAGCCAATATACGTTGTGCTACCTTTTGGTCTTTTTTCCATGGCCAACCCGAGTGCCCTAATTGGGTGGCAATGGAGTTGAGCTCCACTAAAGAATTATCTATCTCTGCACTTCTTGGCTCTGTACTCCCTAGTAGTTTGTCCAAATTAATAGTTAATCCTCTTGTTAGACACATTTTGCGTATATGGGCTCAGTTTAGGACATTTTATGGTTTCCATGGTTTTTCCTTTTCTAGCTCTATCTTACATAATATTCATTATTCAGTTCTTAATTCAGATTTAAAGTTCCATAAGGTCTGGGGACCTTTTATCGAATACTTTCATAACCTTCCGCTTGACTAAGGTTTTTTTTTCGGTCCCTTGCTTTCAGCTCCTTTTTTTTTGGTAGTAGGCATTAATACCTTCTGTTGCTAAGTGTATTTACAGTTTTGGGGGTTTGATTGTCCTGATTTATATTCTCTATATTGTGTTGTGGTTGGTCTGGAGTTCTTTTTTTTTTGTTGCGGGGCTTGGGGAGGATACTAATTTTACATGTCTTCAATTTGGGTGCTTTCTCAATTATCTTTTTTTGTACCATATTATTATTGTATGTTTATTTTTGCACAGTATCAATGTTCTTCATTTTGATTTGGGTTTTTTTCATCTGTAGCAATGTAGAAAATATATTAAAAAAACTAATAAAGAAAAAGACCAACAAACATGTGATGTACAGAGAGAAAAAAACTACAAATTGTGAGCTGAGGCCCAGAGCTGGCCCACAGCCTCAGTGCAACGCAGACTGGAGTTAAGATCGCAGAGCTGAACCAGCCCAACCCTCCCTCTGGTCCCAACACTCTACCTTTTCAATCCATCTGGCCTGGCATTTAAATCAACTCTTAACCTCACAATCTACCTCGATATGATCTTGCATCTTATTGTCTACCTGCACTGCACTTCCTTTGTAGCTGTTACCCTGTATTTTGTACTCTGGTTTTGCTTTCCCTTCTATTACCTGAATGCACTGTGTAATGAATTGATTTATTCTATATAAACAGTCTGCAAGTCAAGTTTTTCACTGTACCTTGGTACATATAACAATAATAAACAAGTTCCAATCTCCTATACTGTGTGGAATGGAAAGGGTACTGAAAGGCTGAAATGCGACAGATGGAATGGGAAGAGACACATTACCAATGCTCCGGGTTCAATCCCACCGCTGCCTGTAAGGAGTTTGCATGTTCTCCCTGTGACAGCTTGTGTTTCCTCCCACAGTTCAAAGATGTACCGGTTGGTAGGTTAACTCGTCACTGTAAATTGTCCCCTGATTAGACTAGGATTGAATCAGGGGTTCCTGTAAGGGCTTATTCCATGCTGTATCTCAATAAAATAAAATGCTAGCTAAGATATTGGACTGAATTCCTCATTCCCAGAAGAGGTCCTCTGTTAGTTGAGATCCACCATAGATGTTGCATCCTAGCTGTCTACGTGATATGCAAACCAGGGCAGTACGATATGGAGAGCAAGCTATTACCCATGTATCAGGCTCCCCCTTCCCACGCAGCTGATGAATCCAAAGGAATGGCAGGGACTGATCCAGTTTGGCACCAGAGGTGTTGTAGAAGTTGCTAGTCGGTGTTGACCTCAATGTAGGACTGCCTTAGGGACCCCAGCTCCAGATTTTTCCCCCTCGGGCTCTACTCCAAAAGCCTTCCCCATGAGAGGGTACAGCCACAAGGCAGCAGAAGTTTGAGATCAGAGCTTTCCTTCTCTTAGATAATCTGCCAATCACAGCTATCGAGCCCTAACCCCAGCTAGTTTTAAGGTGCCAGTGACCTGTCTTCTCATGTTAGTAGAAACTGCTCCTTTTTTGTTAATCTTCAAAAATAATCAATAAAAAAGATTTTAAAATGAGAATGAAACTGCTCTACTGAGCTTAGTAGCTGGACATAGTTGTCAGAGGCTATTTGAGTCGCATGCCAGTGGGAACATTTAAAGGTATTAGGAGCTTGTCCCCAATACCACCCTTAACAACTTTAAATCACCCTTTTGTCATGGTACTCATCCAGAATAACACTGGAAGAACGCTGGAAGAACTCAGCAGGTCAGGCAGCATCCATGAAAATGAATAAACAGTCGATGTTTTGGGCTGAGACTATTCTTCAGGACTGAGGAGGAAGGGGGAAGATGCCAGAACAGGGCGAGAGGAGGAGGCCAGCTGGAAGATGATAAGTGAAGCCAAGTGGGTGGGAAAGATAAAGGGCTGGAGAGGAAGGAATCTGATTGAAGAGGAGCATGGACCATAGGAGAAAGGGAAGGCGGAGGGTCTCAGGGTTTGGTGATAGGGAGGTAAAAGGCCAGAGTGGGGAATAGAAGAAGAGGGGAGGGGGAGAGATTTTTTTTTACCTGAAGGAGAATTGATATTCGCGCCATCAGGTTGGAGGCTACCCAAACAGAATATAAGGTGTTGCCCCCTCCCACCCTGAGGCTGGCCTCAGCTTGGCACAAGAGGAGGCCATGGACTGGCATGTGGGAACGGAAAATAAATTGCTTGACCACACAGGGAAGTCCCACCTTTGGTGGATGAAGCAGAAGTGCTGGACGAAGTGGTCCTGCAATTTAAAGCGTCTCTCACCAGTGAAGAGGAGGCTTCATCGGGAGCACTTATCCTATATAACGTTCTCACTGGTTACTGGCTTGAGCTTACATTGCGTGTCACCCTCTATAATGGAACCCTGTTTGTTATCAGCCACAGAAATCCATGTACTGAATTTGATTACTGATGCACCATCAATAACTCACTCTGAGACGTAAAGGCGAGATATCGGCTTTTATTGACTGGAAGAAGGAACCAGCAGTGAGTGACCACCGTACTACATCCTGGAGACTGAGAGGCCGGGCTCAGGCCTTGATCGCCTTTATACAGGGGTCTGTGGGAGGAGCCACAGGAGCAGTCAGCAGGGGGCGTGTCCAATTGTAGTTCACCACAATTACATTTTGCCCAATATGTACACAATTCCAAATGAACGCCTTCTCATCTGCCCATTTCTCTCCACAGACACTGCCTGACCACTCAAGGTTTCTCCAGGTTGCAGCATTTAGTTTCTTGAGTCTGCAGTTATTGTGCTGCCTTTTTTTTTAGAGCCGCGGTAACCAAGGGGGAGGAGGATGATTCAGAAACCAGCCTGTTTCAGTCCTTTGCCCTGCTGATCATTGACCTCTTTCCTTACGCAGCGTATAAGGTTTATTTCCACTGGCTCTCACCAAATGGCCAAATTGTAGCCATTTCGCGTGGCTCTGCTCGATCCTACCCCGGGATTTGGAGACGGCCCTTAATTATGCTCCGTCCTTAAAATTTGGGAACTGCTTTTGATTCAATATGTCTGTCCTCGGGAGTGGTTCCAGATTTAATCGCCTTCTCTGCTTTTGGGAAAGAAGCCGGGGTCGTCAAGCCATGATTTGAAGTATTAACCCTTGACAAGGGCCAGTTCTGTCTGAGTGTCAGGGCCACGGGAATCCCCAGACACATGCGGCTCGGACCTTGAATAGCCTGTCCATTTTGGGTCCGTGTCTCAGAATACGACGGTGCAGCCTGCATTCAGTTTCCTGGAATAAAAAGGTACAATTTAGACCCCGTTTCTGGAGTAAGGTGGTGTCCCGGTACCAGGATAAAACTGTTGTGTGGATTGTCTCTGCCAAGGCAAAACGTGGAATCCCGGTTCCTGCACAGGATAGGTGTGCTGTTGACTCACGGTGTTCTAGTAGGATGCGAGTGCGAATCGGACCCTGTAAACCACAATAAACTGGTGCAGCGGGGCGCCGTGTCCCGGGACCCCGTACGGAGCGGAAAGGGAGGATTCTGGACTCCGTGTCCCTGGACAGTGTACGGAGCAAAGCAACAGGATTCTAGACTCCATGTCCCTCAAGAGAGCAGATTTGCCTGAAGATGGAAGAGTCTAGAGCAACAATCCGCTGGAGAAGCTCAGAGGGTCGAGCAGCATCTATGGGGGTTGTGGGGAGGGGGGGGGGGAAGGAATTGTCGACGTTTTGGGTCACAACCTTACACCCAAACCGTGCAGAATCTGCCTCTAGTAGCTGTCTCCATGACCACCTGCCTTTTTACTTCCTCCTTTGCCTGTACCTATCATCCACCTGTCTCTTCTAACCACCTCTCCCTTTCCAAGATTTATCCATCCCTCACTCCACCAATCCCTCCTCTTTACACCAGCCGTCCCCCATCCTGATGTGGGATGTCAACAATTCCTCACCTCCACCCCCTCCCCCCATAGATGCTGAGTTCTTCCAGCAGGATTCTGGCATCTTCTGTTTCCAGCCAGTCCTGCTTTCTTGTGGGATGAACATTTTACACCATCATCGGTCACCGATTGGGGTTCAGTTCCCACCACTGGCTGTAAGGAGTTTGAACGTTTTCCCTGTGACTCTGTGGGTTTCCTCCCACAATTCAAAGACGTGGGTTGGGGTTGGTAAGTTCTTGGCATGTTATGTTGGCACTGGAAGTGTAGTAACACTTGTGGGCTGCCCCCCAGCACAATCTTTGGGCTGTGTTGGGTCATTCATGCAAAACACCACATTTCACTGAATGTTCCAAAGTTTTGATTCGCATGTGATAAGTAAAACTAATCGAGAGCAGTGGGGAATATTGGTAGCTTGACTGAAGAAACGAGGTACCAGTAAAGACAGCCGACAAAAGCAATGCGGTGCAGAGGATCACCTGTGGACATGGTAAACAAGAACTAAGTCAGCCAGACAGAACGTAAATTCTCAGCTCATTTACGGGAACACAGACTAACAGTACAGAGACCTGATCCCACTGTCGCTGATCTTCGTACACGAAGACCCAGAAGGACGCCACTTTGACTGGAATACCACTGCGGTTCTGCGCAGGGAAACCACGAAGCAAAGCATGAGAATTTTTAGAAGCATGGTTCTCTTCTGATAAATCTTTAAACAAACATATCAACATAAACATCATCTACGGACCACTAAGTGCTAAGGAAACGCAAGCCAATTTAGATCAACTGAAGGGGTAGCTAATCAGGAAGCAAACAGGAGTCTATGTAAATACAATAATTCCAAGTGAGAAACATCAACTGCTCACTGAGAATATCAACTTGATTGATGATGCAATGTCTGCAAGCTAATTGCCAAACTTGGTGAACACTGCAACGTCAAAGGCTAACCTTTCTTTCCAATAACTCAAAGACTGGGATCCCCTTTTGCTTTGGGTACAAAATGACAACACAGGTCATGGGGGCATCCTGCCGTAATTGTTTTCCACCAGAGAGATTAGCTTTTAAAGTTTTAACATATCACACTGTGATAAACAGCCCAGTCCATCACAAAGCCCTCCCCATCATTGAGCACATCTGCAAGGAGTTCTACCACAAGAAAGCAGCATCCATTATCTAGGGGACGCACCATCCAGACCATGCTGTCTTCTTACTACTACCATCAGGCAGGAGGTTTAGGAATAGTTATTACCCTCCAACCATCAGGTTCCTAAACCAGTATGGATAACTTCACTCATCTCAACACTGAACAGATTCCACAGTCTATGGACTCACTTTCAAGGACTTGACAAATCATGTTCTCGATATTATTTATTTTTATTATTAGTGTGATTTGTGTTTTGCATGTTGGCTGTTTGTCAGTTTTTGTTAAATATAGTTTTTCCATACATTCCAAAGTCCAGCTGTATGCCCTTGTCATAAGAGGTGGAAATAGGTAAGACTGACAACAGGGCTCTGGTGAAGCTGCACGGAACAATCCCCTGTACAGTGGGTACAATGGATCACAGAAACATTGAGGAACCCCAACCCTGCCATCGACTTTGGACGATAGAGATGGGAGGTCACCAGTGCCCTATGCTCCACCGGGAGCCAACATCCAAGAAGAAGAATCAGTACTTTGATAATAAATTTACTCTGAAATTTTTTAATGAGTTCACAGTCTTCATGATAACACAGGTACAGCTTTTATTGAGCTGTAAGTACAGTAGATGGAGTAACTCAAGTGATGTCCCAACATAATTACAATAACAGCCACACCACCACAATCAAATTAACAAACAAAATATTCAAGATGATTAGATTATTACATTTTACTAAGTAGTTTTCTTTAAGTCAATGGAACTGTTTCCCTCCCCCCCTTTATAAGAAATGTTTTGTTACTTATAATCTATAAAATTTGCTAGTTTTCATAGAAAGTGTGTAAAGATCAGACGCAGGGTATCACTGATAGAAGTCTGTAATCAATAGTGCACAATATCTAGGCTCTGATGTAAGACCATAAGTCCATAAAACATAGGAGAAGAATTAGGCCATTTGGCCCATCAAGTCTGCTCTGCCATCCCACCATGGCTGATTTCTCCCTCTCAACCCCATCATCCTCCTCCAAGAGTACCACAACCTTGCCTTAGGCTTTGGAGGCTTGTCTGCCTCAATGACCTACAGAGCAATGTTGGCTAGAATCAGGGCCTTGTGGTGGGGGGGGGGGGGTTCATCTTAGGGCTAACAACCTTGACTGGTCAAAAAACAATTGTTACAGAAACAGCAATGAAGAATCCTTCTAAATAGAGATGGAGGACCAGCGGTGTAATGGGCAGTAAGAAAAAATCCTGTTCTCCTGACTTCTTCCTGTAACCTATGACACCCTTACTAATCAAGAAATTATCAACCACTGCTTTAAATACGCCCAGTGACTTGGCCTCCACAGCCATCTATGGCGATCAAAGCCAGAGTCACTAACCTCCAGCTAAAGAAATTCCTCATCATCTCTGTTCTAAAGGGACATCCTTCTATTCTGAGACTGTGCCCTCTGGTCCTAGACCCACCTATTATAGGAAACATCCTCTCCATGTCCACTCTATCTAGCTCTTATTTTAATGAGATTCCTGCCACACTCCTCCTCACCCCTCCCCCCCCCCCCCCCCCCACCTTCCCAGCATCCCCATTCTTTCTAGTACAGGCCCAGAGACACCAAACGTTGCTCATATGTTAACCCTTTCATTCCCGGAGTCATTCCTGTGAACCTCCTCTGGACCGTCCCCAATGCCTGCACATTTTTTCTTAGACAAGGAATCCAAAACTGTTGAAGGAAGATGCTTTGTGATGCAATGTCATGGTCTTCTGGGGTCTCTGTGTTGCGTCCCATTTCTCAGGCATAGCTAGTAAGTGCAAAAACTGACTGCAGTGGTACTATCACTGGATTAGAAGTGAGTTCCTTTGGGATTCTTCAGCACCAGTTAAATGTCCTCCCCACCATTCTGAAGAAATTCTCATTGTGTTCCTTGAAATAATCGCAGAGTTGCAGCAGGACTGTTCGATTCACTGGAGGATGGGGCCGCCCTTTGGACTGGTCCAGGCACCTCTCGCGTCCTGCAGCACGCATGCAGTAGAAACCTTTTGTCTGGTTGAAATAGAAGTTGGAGGCTTTGATTCGGGGAGGAAGCTGGAGGAACCTCTCCACTTCCTGCAGCTGGGACAGTGGATTCTTGATCAAAGCGTCTCCATCCACCAGGTGGATCTGGTGCCGTGAGAACAGTCTCAGCCAGATTGCCATGTGGACGTCATACACACTGCGCTGGATGGCCTTGTACTTGGCATTTAACTTCCCATTCTGCACCAGAAGTTCTTCGACAGGCTGGCATCTCTTCTGACGCTCCCTCCTGTTGTACAACACCTGCGTGTAGTCGGAGATGACGCGCTCTGCCGGGTCTCGAATGATGAGCAGCAGCCTGGTGGAGTTGCTCATGTTGTAGATTCTCTCGGCGGCCTTCCACGCGGTGAAGTAACCGGGGGTCTTCTCCAGGGTAAGCTGGTGGGGCAGAGACACCGGCATCTGCTCACGGTACCACTCAAGGCCCTTCTGGTAGTTTTCATCCCAGTCAAAGAAGTGGACCTCTACCTTGGCCACCACAACATCAGGATGAAGGTTTATCATTTCCAAGAGAGCTCTTGTTCCCCCTTTCCGAACGCCGATGATAATTGCCTGTGGAACCTGGAACAGCAAGTAGTTGGCAAAATCAGAGCTTCAACATCTTGCAATGCACACCAGAATATCAACCATTAATAGACACTAGAGATTCTGCAGGTGTTGGAAATCTTGAGCAACACACACAAACTGCCAGAAGAACTCAGCAAGTCAGGCAGCTTCTATGGAGGGAAATAAATGGTCAACATTTCAAGCAGAGACTCTTCATCAGTTGGCCTGAAATGTTGACTATATTTCCCAGACCATCAGGAGGTCAAAAGTATGGACATTTTACGGAGAACCCTGCAAGGCTGTGACATACCTTACGAGTGGCGTTGGTACCCAAGAGGGTTAAAAGGTTCTTTCTCTGAGCTGCAGTCTCCAGATGCCGCAGCCGATGTTGGAGAGCCACATCCTCCGAGTGGGTGTTGGAAAGGAACGTGGGGACCTTCAGTAGAAGTGTCAGGAGTCCTATCATTAACCACGACATCAGGAAAAGCCTTTGGCTTACAGCACTTCACCAGGTACAACACTGCATAACACCATGATGTTACTGCACAGGAGCATCAGGATCTTCTGGTGATAGAACAGATTTGAGTGCCATCTGTTAAGGTAAAAATCAAAGTATCTATTTAATAGTATCTACCTCACATTCCAATGCAATATTTGAACTGCACTCTCGCATGTAATCCAAATTCTAGAGCTGCTGTAAGTCAGATTTTCTCAATGACTGCATATTTGTGGATCTGACAGTCACTACTTTCAACCAACAATAATTAGGTTTCCGCATCTCAGCAGCAACAGCCAAAGGTAGCCCACTTGGGGAATTAACTCTGCAAATACTTACAAACTCCCCTTTTACAATTACTAGGCTTAAAGGACTTGTATAGCAACTGGCACAAAATGCTGGAGGAACTCAGCAAATCAGGAGGGGAAAGAAGAGATCAACATTTTGGGCAGAGACCCTTCATCAGAGCTGCAGCAACACCACAGGCACAGAGCATTAGAACAGGGGTTCCCAACCTGAGGTCCAAGGACGCCCCGGTTAATGGTAAGGCTTCATGGCATTAAAAAAAAAGGTTGGGAACCTTAGACACATCACAATCACAAGAAAAACATAAATCCATAAATCATACAAGAAAGAACACAATGAGCATTGTGTGGCAAAATGTTCATAAGTGTTGAAAGGCCTAGATAGAGTGGATGTGGAGAAGATGTTTCCTACAGTGCGGGAATTCTAGGACCAGAGGGCACAGCCTCAGAATAGAATGGTGTCCATTTAGAACAGATGTGATGAGGAATTTATTTAGCTAGAGGGCGGTGAATTTGTGGAATTCATTGCCACAGATGGCTGTGGAGGCCAAGTCATTGGGTTTATTTAAAGCAGAGGTCGATAGATTCTTGATTTGTAAGGGTGTCAATGGTTACAGGGAGAAGGCAGGAAAATGGGTTGAAGGGGATAATCAATCACGATGGAATGACAAAACAGATTCGATGGGCCAATTGGCCTAATTCTACTCCTACGTCTTATTGTCTTACTGAGGTAGAGATTAGGGTTTGCAGGTTGGTTCAAGAACTGAATTGTTGAAAAGAAGTAGCTGTTTCTGAAACTAGTGACGTGGGACTTAAGGCTTCTGTACTCCAAGGCCAGAACACTTTGTAAATAACATTAAAAGGGTCATCAGTGCTTCAGCTCAGTTGTTGAACTTATACCTTTGGCATGGGTTTCCTGGTCTTTTCCCATCCAACCAGCCCTCAAATACGCCCATTCAAGAGTGTGAAGTACTCCAAACTGAGTAATGAGGTTCATCCTAATGGATAATAATATAATATTTTTGTGATGTTGTCCACTGTGGCAGATGGGAGGGATCTACAGCGGGTAGTTCAAACTGCTCTATTGCATCACCGGCACCAGCCTACCTGCCATCAAGGACATATAATACAGAATGTTATCAGGAAAAGGCTAGCGGTATCATGAAGGATTCATCCACTCTACTCATTGATTGTTGGTCCTACTCTGATCAAGGACAAGGCTACGGGGTATCCATGCCAGGACCACCAAACTCGAAAACAGTGACTTCCCCAAACTGTTAGACTGATCGACACCTCCACCCACCCCTACTTTATCAGAGTCACCTTATGTACAGATACTCCTGTACCTAGCATCACTTTATGTTTATGTACAGTATATAGGCTAATCTTATGTATTTACACAGTGGCCACTTCTGCGTCAGGACTGAGTGGGCACCTCCTGTACCTAATCGAGTGGTCACTGGATGTATATTAATGGCTGTAACCCATTCACTTCTAGGTTTGATATGCTGTGCATTTAGAGATGTTCTTCTGCACACCACTATTGTAACACGTGGTTATTTGAGTTACTGTCGCCTTCCTGTCAGCTCGAATCAGTTTGGCCAATCTCCTCTGACCTCTCACATTAACAAGGCACTCTCACCCACAGAGCTACTGCTCACTGGATGTTTCTAGTTTTTCCACAATATTCTCTGTAAATTCAAAAGACTGTTGTGCATTAAAAGCCCAGGAGGTCAGCAGTTTCTGAAAAATTCAAACCACCCCATCTGGCACCAACAATCACTCCACTGTCATTGTCACTAAGATCACATTTTTCCTCCTTTCTGATATTTGGTCTGAACAACAATTGAACCTCTTGACCAGGTCCGGATACTTTGCTGCATTGAGTAGCTGCCACATGATCGTTGACTAGATATTTGCATTAATGAGCAGGTGTACCTAATAAAGTGGCCACTAAATATAGGTTCACAAACACACAAAAAAAAATCAGCAGATGCTGGAAATCCAAGGCAACACACACGCAAAATGCATGAGGTACTCAGCAGGTCAGGCAGCATTGATAGAAAGAAATAAACAGTTGACTTTTGGAGCCAAGACCCGTCATCAGTCCTGATGAATGAGCTCGGCCCAAAACGTTGCCCGTTTACTCTATTTCATAGATGCTGCCTGGCCTGCTGAGTTCCTCTAGTATTTCGTGGTTGGTACCACCGAATATCATTTCCTTTTCTGGGAGCAGACATGGGGGAAGGGCTGTATGTGTCATCACTTGTGACATCCAGCCATAAAACCTGCCGAATCTTATTTGTTTCTACACCAGATCTGGCACTGGGCTCTACCTGCCCAAACACAGCTGGGGGAATGAGTGCGGAGAGGTGAGAGGGGAGGGGAGAGACAGGAGATAGCTGCTAATAGGTAGATCCAGGTGAAGAGGGGCTACTGCTTGCTAGCTCCTGTCTCGCTTCTTTATACTAGTTATTTCCCCTCTACCCTTTTAGTTCTGATGCAGGAATGTTGACTGTAAGACAATGAAGTAGAGGTCAGCCATTTGGCCCATCAAGTCTGCACTGTCATTCCATCATGGTTGACTTATTTTCCTTCTCAACCCCATTCTCCTGCCTTCTCCCTTGTAACATTTGACACCCTGACTAATCAAGAACCTAATCTCCACTTTAAATATACCGAATGGCTTGGCCTCCACAGCCATCTTTGGAAATGAATTCCACAGATTCACCACACTCTAGTCAGAGTAGTCAAAATTTAGTCAAAATTCCTCTCATCTCTGTTCTGAAGGAACATCCTTCTGTTGTGAGACTGTGCCCTCTGGTCCTAGACTCCCCCACTACTAGAAACATTTTCTCAATGTCCATTGTATCTAGTCTTTCAATTTTTGATAGATTCCGATGAGATTCCCCTTTCATTTCTTTTAACCTCCAACCAGTACAGGCCCAGAGCCATCAAACACTCCTCCTAGGTTAACCTTTTAATTTCAGGGATCATTTTTGTAAACCTCTTCTTGTCCCTCTCCAATGCCAACACATCCTTTCCTAGATATAGGGCTCCAAACTGTTCACAGTACTCCAAACCTGCCTTGCCCAGAGCCAGCAAATGCTCCTCCTACATTAACTCTTTCATTGCTGGGATCATCGACCATCCTCTGCCTCCATAGATGCTGCCTGACTCACTAAGTTCAACCAGCAGCTAGTTTCTTTTTGGATAATTTTACGGCTTTCCTTAGGGAAAAGGCTCCCCATTACAGACAGGAGGTGGGAGGGAAGGAGAAGTCTCGGAGGCCTTTTGCAGCTCAGCATCACACTCAATAAATCATTCCAAGCACAGACTAAAAGGGCTGGTAATTTGATACTCCTCTCATTAAGCTGAAAACTCCAGATGTGGAAGAAATCTTTTGCCCTCAGAGGGATTCTGAGGTGAAGCTCAAATTGGTCTCAGTGAGAGTCCACAAAGCTAATTTATTTGGTATTAAGAGAATAAATCTGTCACCAAGTGTTGAATGTCACTTCTAATATACTTCCCTAGCCCACAGGTCTCACACTGAAAACCACACACACACACACACTGACCTCTTCACTAAAAATTCACCCTCAAATTCAACAGTAATCTATTTCAAGCAAGTTTTTTGTAAACACATGGGGACAAGGTACTGGCAAAGACAGCCGACCAAAGCAATGTGGTGTGCAGGATCACCTGTTGTCACGGCAACTGGAACTACATCAGCCAGACAGGACATAAACTCTCAACTCGTTTACGGGAACACAGACCGTCGGTATGGAGACGTGATCTACTGTTGCTGATCTTGGTAAATGAAGAGCGAGAGACTGGGACACATCGAAATAGATGCCAACTATGAACCCCCTAAGAGCTAAAGAAACACGAGCCAATAGAATTCAAAGGGCAACTGAAGAGGAAGCCAATCAGGACCGAGGCAAGCAAATGGGGACCTATAAAATGTGAGCACTCCCAGAGAGCAACACCAACAACTGCGCACTGAGGATGTCACCTCCACTGGTGACGAAACGTCTGCAAGCTAATTGCCAAGCTCGGCAAACACAACATCAAACAAATACAATCATTCAATAACTAGACCAGATATCGTCCATCAGGCAGTTACCTGTGTATCACAGGCCAATGAGAAGTAATAGCAAGCAGAGTTACTGAGAACAGAGACTAGAATTGTGCTGGTTGGTTCAAGAACCCAATGACTGAAGGGAAGTAGCTGTTTTTAAACTGATGGCACGGGACATCAGGTTTCCGTATCTACTGCTGCTGTGAGAAGGGACTAGATATGAAAGAATATGGTGTTCCTAGTGACCCTCACTCACTGGGTGGATAACTTCACTCACCTCAACACTGGCTTGATTCCACAACTCTTGGATTTACCTTCAAGCACTCTACAACTCAAGTTCTTAGCATCACCTTGTTCTACCTCAGTGCACTCTCTGTTCTGTGTCTGTCCTGAGGCTTTTATATCTTCTCCCTGATGAAGGATGCTGCTTTCCTGTGACCGCGTTCCATGCGGATGTGCTCAATGCAGGGGAGAGCTTTACCCGTGATGGACTCAGCTGTATCCACTACCTTCTGTCGGATTTTCTGTTCAAGGGCATCAGTGTATCCATACCAGGCTGTGATGCAGCCAGTCAATACACTCTCCACTACACATCTATAGAAGTCTGGCAATGTTTTAGCCATCATAGCAAATCTCCGCAAACTCCTAAGGAAGTATCTTTGTGCTGACGAAGTATAAAAGATCATGTCAGGAGATTCTCTTAGGCTCCCTCTCCTGAAGGTTTGTTATGACAGATTCACAAGTTCCGCAAATTCTGGAAATCTTGTGCCACACACAATCGATGTGATTTACATCTTGATGGTGTGTTTTTGGGCCGATCGAGCAATTTGGTGCTTTGCTGCCTCTGAGGACGTTTGGTGAGGTTTGGAGCAGAGTCTGCGGCCTGGAGACCATGATCGACTCCATTTCTCGCCAAATCTCACCAGTTAAAGCATCAAGCAAGACTGGAATCAAAGAGGACAAGAGTGGAAGGCGGGCGGGCGGGCACTCAGCACCATCTGTCTGTGTTTGGATGGTCTTCCTCTCCCTCTCGCTTGCTGCTGCTGGAGGAAGATGCAGGAGTCTTGGGCAAGGTTTGGTCAGCACTTTCCCAGAGTTCTGGCCAACAAGCCTCAACTTCTGGACAGGTACAGTCCGGTGAGAGAAAGTTCTGCAGCCAAAAGGGACTAGCTCAGATGGGCTGAAGGGCCTGTTTTCATCAATGTCCCCTCTAATTTTTTTTAATCACCTGCATGAACTAACCATTGCTCTGAGCAGGAATATTTCTACACGGGCCTGAAAACTGTGCGTCAATCTAATGTTTATTTTTTGTAATATGCATACTATGAATATTTAGAATGAAAATTGAAAAATCACATACTTTTGATTTGGGTTAATAATTGAAGGGTAGAATGAAATACAGTACAAAGAAAATCTTTCATGCTTCATAATCTTTGTTTTTGGTCTGTCTTTATTCCAGCCCCGGTAACAAAGGCCATGTGCGCGGGAGCATTTCAGTTACTGCACGGCTGCGCACCCTAGAGAGAACAGTGACTATTTTCACTACATCGATGCACTCATGTATGGCATTACTGTCTGGATGGCAGGGAGACAAGGCAAGCAAAAGCTTTTCACTGTACCTCAGCACACATGACAATAATAAACCAATTACTAAAGCAATTGCATAACGACCGAGGGTTGACTTCCCCAAGCAGACCGTTTTGGCGCGGAAATCCATAACGCGGACTGGCACTAAGCAAGATATTGGGAATCGTTTACGTAAAAACAGCACTGGGATAAATCCATAACGCGGACTGGCACTAAGCAAGATATTGGGAATCGTTTACGTAAAAAACAGCACTGGGATAAATAGCGGAACCACCACCCACACGGTGGATTCCAAGTAAAACCAGTAACAAAACAATTTTCCACTTTCGTTTTACATTTTAGATGTGCAGAATTTGGTTTTTAATTTAATGGATGCTGGAAAGGGTCAGCGGGTCTGACAGCATCTGTGGAGAAGGGAATGACGAACTCCGCAGGTCTTTCTATTCCTTTTTTCACTCCCTAATCCACAGGAGAATCAACAACTTTTCCTACCCGTGTACCTGTTCCTATTCGCTCTCCACTCACTAGACCTACCTCCTTTTAGTTTTGGATTTCCTCAGATCAAGGTGGGGAGACATGAGTGACTGTGGATACTGTAACCCGGAGCAACGCACAACTCAGTGGGTGGGGTGGTGTTGGACAGTCGCTATTTCGGGTCGAGACCCGTCTTTTGGGCTGGAAGTCCTCGCAACACAGAACGGTACCGTATGGGAGAGCCCGCTGTGTCAAAATCACCACACATTCGACCCGCAGAAGCGTTCAACCAGCCGCCTGGTTTTGTGCGACCTCCCCCTGGGGGCACGGAGCCTGAAGGCGATTTACCCCTCCGCTGCCTGCTGTCCTGCAACTCAGGGCCTGTGGCCACCTGGGGCGGGCCGATCGGGTACAGCCGAACCGAGACCTTGCCCCGAAGACGGCGCCGCCGCCGCCGCCGCGCACCCCGTCTCTTGAAAGAGTCACGAATTCAAGCGCACCGGGGTAGGAGGAATGAAGGGAGAAGAGAGGGAGGGGGGAGCGGGGTGGGGCAGCAGAAAAGTGGCAAATAGAGGGGAGAGAAGGGTGGGGGTTAGGGTGCAGAGCTAAGGAAGGCAGGGGTGGAAGATATGGAACTGGGCGGCGGGCTATGGGGAATATTGGACAGGGAGCAGGTACCTGTGCAGCGGTCGGGACGCCGTTCGAGGAAGCTTCCACCGACAGAGTTTGCATGAACGCCCCTGGTCCCGCAGACAAACAGCCTCGTGAGGCCGTTAACAAACAGATACACCCCCTCTCCGCCCCCGTCCCGCCCACCGGACCCCCTCCCTCCACCGCTCTCTGCAACTTCAGCGGCAGACGCCACTGGCACACTGACGTTTGTAAAGGTTAACCATGGTGGAGCACAGACAAACACTCAGGCGTGAAGGTGCACGCTCTCTCACAACCACGCACAAAGGGGTGTACTTTGGCATTCAAAGTTCAAAGTAAATTTGTTATTAATATGACACCCGATACCACCTTGAGCTTCATTTTCTCGTAGGCATGAACAAAGAAACACCATAAAATCAATGAATAACTATGTACAAAGACAAAATAGTGTAAAAGATGACAAACTGTGCGAATACAAAAAAAAGCTGTAATAATAAATAAATAAACAAACAAACAAAGAGAAAAAATTACGCGAAGAACCCGAGTCTTTGAAAGTGGGAACATAGGTTGCGAATCAGTTCAGAGTTGAGGCGAGTGAAATAATCCATGTTGGTTCAGGAGCCTGATGGTTGAAGGGTAATAACTGAGGGATCTAAGATTCCTGAACTTCCTTCCTGATGACCGCGGCGAGAAGAGGGGACAACCTACGTGGTGAGGTTCCTTCATGATGCTTCCCTGTGGCAGTGCTCCTTGTAAACGTGCTCAATGTTTTAGCCTCCACCACCATCCCTGGCAAGTCATTCCAGGCACTCACAACCCTCTGTGTAAAAAACTTACCCCCCTCCCATGTCTCCCCTAAACTTCCCTCCCTTAATTTTGTACATCTGCCCTCTGGTGTTTGCTGTTGGTGCCCTGGGAAACAGGTACTGACTATCTACCCTGTCTATGCCTCTCGTAATTTTGTAGAGCTCTATCAAGTCCCCTCTCATTCTTCTACGCTCCAAAGAGAAAAATCCCAGCTCTGCTAACCTTGCTTCATGTGACTTGTTCTCCAACCTAGGCAACATCCTGGTAAATCTCCTCTGCACCCTCTCCATAGCTTCCACATTCTTCCTATAATGAGGTGACCAGAATTGAATTAACTGTGATACATGCAAAGAACACAGGTGCTCCCTCTTTCTCTTCCCCTCCTCTCACAGAGACAGTGAAAAGCTCTTATTTGCGATGTATTGTGACAGGTCACTCCATACATAATACAATGAAGTTGTATGAAAAGCATCAGAATGCAGAATATACTCCCAGTTGTTACTTTATTAAAGTGGCTACTCGGTGTACGTTCATAGTCTTCTGCTGCTGTACCCATTCACTTCAAGATTTGACGTGCTGAGCATTCAGACATGCCCTTCTATATATGTCAGCTTCAACTAGCCTGGCCATTGTTCAGAGACCTCTCTCATTAAACAAGACCATTTTGCCCACAGAACTACCATTCATTGGATTTTTTTTTTGTTTTTCACACCATTCTCTGTAAACTCTAGAGACAGCTTTGCATGAAAATCTCAGTAGATCAGCAGTTTCTGCGATACTCAAACCACCCCATCTGGCGCCGACAATCATTCCTCAGTCAAAGTCACTCAGATCACATTTCCTCCACATTCTGAGGTTTGGTCTGAACAACAACTGAATCTTTTGACCATGTTTGCATGCTTTACTGTCACATGATTGGCTGATTAGATATTTTCATTAATGAGCAGATGTACAGTGTACCTAATAAAGTGGCCACTGAGTGTAGTGTTATAGTTCCAGAGAAACTGCAGTAAAGGTAGACAAATATTTGATTTGCTGTATAAGGTTACTTAAGTAACACAAGGGATGATGCAGCCTCACAGTGAAAGAGATCTGGTTTCAATCCTGACTCCTGGTGCTGTCTGTGGGGATTCTGCATGCTCTCCCTGTGACCATATGGGTTTTATAACTGTAAGGATTATAAATCATGGGGGGGGGGGGTTAATGAGAAGGTGGTGGGAATAAAATGTGATTAATGTAGGATTTAGGCATGTTAGAGAGCATTCAGGAATTAGGTTATATAGCAAAATATAAACTTCAACAACTCACTTCAGCAGCCAATCTTTAGACCTGAACATGGACTGTAGATTAAATTTAAAATGCAGTTCTGGACAATAGGTTCCTAGAGCTATGAACTGCAGTTAATTGAAAAACCATACAATGTTAACATTCATTTTGGGTGTCTGAAGTGTAGGTGGAAAGAAGGAGGTGTGAAAGTTACATGTAATTCAAAGGAAGCATTGTAGCTATAGAATTGTAACTATAGACTTACCCTTTGATCTTTAGCATATAAAATATCACGCAATTTTGGAGGAAGAGAACAGACCTCTTCCTCCAAAAGGGTCCCAAAAGGCATGCTACGTCTCATTTTGTTGAGAAAAAGAGTTCTTCATATCTACCAGCTGCATCTCTCTGGTAATGTTGTTCACACTACAACTGAGCATGTGAGGAGAATGAAATGGGATTAACATTGGATTGGGGTTGACAGTGCACTCTTGATGAGCTGAACCCCAATCCATGCTTTGTTTCTCTCTCTACAACTCTGTAACTGGACAGACATTCCCCAGTTACCATGCCTAATCTCAAGTTCCTTGTTAGTGCAAGTCCCTGGATTATATATGGTACAATACAGCCATCAACGCTGGCTCAGAGGAGGGGGCTACAATCAGGGTGGACCCAGAGCTGGAAAAGTGTATTAACCTTAGCATTTCTGTCCCCATCATTCCTCAGTGCCATGGTGAAAACTGGTAAATTCAAATTCAAAGTAAATTTTATTGCATATCAGAGTACATATATATCACCACAAACAACTGAGATTGATTTGCTGAGAGTGGGAAACTGATTTGCTGAGGTTTTTTTTCCTGTGGGCAAACTCCACAAATCCATAGAGTGGTAACTGTAACAGGGTCAATAAAACAACAAACTGTGCAAATACAACTATAAATAAATAGAAATAAATAATGAGAACATGAGATAACAAGATAAAGAGTCCTAAAAGTGAGACCATTGATTGTGGAAACATTTCAACAGGTGAGTGAAATTATCCCCTTTTGTTCAAAAGCCTGATGGGTACAAACTGTTCCTGAACTTGGTAGCACAAGTTCCAGGGCTCTTGTACCTTCTACCTCAGTACTCAGTATTTATACTGAGTTAAATACTGTATGTAATTAGTTTTGCTACAATAAGTGTATGGGACACTGGAAAAATGTTGAATTTCCCCTTGGGGATGAATAAAGTATCTATCTATCTATCTATCTATCTATCTACCTAATAGCAGCAGCGAGAAATGGCCTGGGTGGTGAGGATTTTTGATGATGGACAGCATTTCATTTAGATGTGCTCAGTGGTTGGGAGGGCCTTACCTGTGAGCTGAAGTAAAATTGACATTCACAGGATTGTCACTCAGTGAAATGCTAATGCCTTCAGAGCACCATGCGGTGAAGAAACCTTTGCAGAGGGCTGATCTAATATTGGAAACACATGCAGCGGCTCATGAATCCAACACATTTTTTTTGTTAAATATTCACCAGGAGTGGCTTTCTCCAAACACATTAGTGACCTTTGGCAAGCAATCATGCTTCAGTTTACAACTCCAGTTAAATTGATGTCAAGTGCCTCACCAGCAATCGGACCACGCCTGCCACTGCCACTGCAACCGGTTGACCGGCGGTGCAGATCGCAGCTGTAAATTCAAAGTTCTCAAGTGGTGACAAAGCAGAACATCTGCCTAATGCACAGTTCTGGTGTGCGTCTCCCCCAGCCCAGTTTTTGCTCACCAGTGAGATGGTTTATTATGTTAAATGTATGGCTGAAAGTGTATGTGTGTGTTTGTGTATGTTTGTATTCTGGGTGTACGGGTATGTTTGTGTGAGAGAAAGGGATATGTGAGAGGTTGTGTGTCTGTGTGTGTGTGTGTGTGTGTATGTGTGAGGGGGGTTATGTGGGAGAGGTTTTGTGTGTATGAGAGAGAGAAAGGGTTATGTGGGAAAGGTTTCGTGTGTGTGAGAGAGAGAGAGGGGGGTTTATGTGTGAGAGGTTTTGTGTGTGTGTGTGAGAGAGAGAGAAAAGGTTATGTGGGAGAGGTTTCATGTGTGTGTGTGAGAGAGAGAGAGGGTCATGTGGGAGAGGTTTTGTGTGTGTGAGAGAGAAAGAGTGAGTGAGAGAGAGAGAGTGAGAGAGAGAGGAAAGGTTATGTGGGAGAGGTTTCATGTGTGTGTGTGAGAGAGAGAGAGAGAGAGGAAAGGTTATGTGGGAGAGGTTTCATGTGTGTGTGAGAGAGAGAGAGAGAGAGAGGGTCATGTGGAAGAGGTTTTGTGTGTGTGAGAGAGAGAGTGAGAGAGAGAGAGAGAAAAGGTTATGTGGGAAAGGTTTCATGTGTGTGTGAGAGAGAGAGAGTGAGAGAGAGAGAGAAAAGGTTATGTGGGAGAGGTTTCATGTGTGTGAGAGAGAGAGAGAGAAAGGGTTATGTGGGAGGGGTTTCATGTGTGTGTGTATGAGAGAGAGAGAGAGAAAGGGTTATGTGGGAGGGGTTTCATGTGTGTGTGTGTGTGAGAGAGAGAGAGAGAGAAAGGGTTATGTGGGAGGGGTTTCATGTGTGTGTGTGTGTGTGTGAGAGAGAGAGAGAGAGAAAGGGTTATGTGGGAGGGGTTTTGTGTGTGTATGGGAGACTTCTGTGTGAATGTAAGAGAAGGGAGTATATGGGAGAGACTCTGTGTGTGTGTGTGTGTGATGTTCTGTGTATTTGCATGCAGATATGTATGTATGAGCAGGGAGTATTTGAGAGGATACTCACCTGGTCATGGTGGAGAGGCTTGCGAGTTG
Source organism: Hypanus sabinus (assembly GCF_030144855.1). Lineage (NCBI taxonomy): Eukaryota > Metazoa > Chordata > Chondrichthyes > Myliobatiformes > Dasyatidae > Hypanus > Hypanus sabinus. The sequence goes on from NC_082706.1 coordinate 11,296,773, forward strand.
CTGAGATCTCAAAGCGAAGCTGTCTGGAGTTTAGCCGTCCGGCACTTAGCTCCTGGCGGTAAAGGTCATGGGGGAGGTTCCAGACAAACAAAGATTCAACCAAGACCTCAATGGTGGAGCTGGCGAAAGATGGTGTCACGTCAAAATGGCAGGGAAGCCACGGTAAACTGCACCCCAGTCGTCTTGCACTCCATGCCACTGGACCCTGACCCTGATCTGTCAAGGATTGTGTAGTGGCTGCCCACACATCAGCCTCCCCACGTTAAACAAAGTGACGCACAGGCGTTCTCCATTAACATCCTCAGTAACACCCCCTGAAGGAAATTTGTTCAAGAGGAGACTGTGCTACATGAGAACGGCCATCGCCGTGCCACAGAGAACAAGAGGCAGCTGTGAAAGGAGGGACTGAACAATCGAAAGACCCAAACACTAATCACAGTCTCCACTTACTCTTGCCTCAACGGCCACCTGAGAAGCCACCAGTAGACAATTCCTTAGGAGAACATCATACTCAACGTGAGTGATGTGTGTGTCAGAGAAGGCTACAATCAATTTAGTATTTCTCTCAGATTCTGAGAGTTTAAGTTGAGCAGCCCCAGGGCCGTGTTTAACAGCTGCGTTAGGAGGAAGGGTAACATTTTGGAGCCAGGAGCCTGTGTTACTGGGTGGGTTTCTCTCTGAGGATAGGGTTCAGTTGTATGTGTGAGCAACTCTATTGGTCAATTACTTCACTAATTCTAAAGTATTATTGGCCTTTAACTTATAGATTATATTGGCTATTACTATTGTGGTTGGTGATTGATTATCGAAATAATGGATTTGAATCTTTACAAGGTTATCAATTGGTCAGTATCTGTATCCGACTAGACGATTCTGTATAAAAATAGTATTTCTCTGTTCAGACTTCCAGAAAGTGTGTTGATGAGAGCCATGCTAGAGTCCTTGAGCACAAATAAATAGTGTGGTTAAGGCATGAGTGTGAGTTTTCAGAGTCCAGTTATTTGACGATGACAACATCCCACTTCAGTACAAATGATGAAGGTAAACTCTACCTGCACCATGTGGTATGACCAACTCTAATGCTAAGCCTGACACACAGACTGCTTAAAGGAAAGCAACTTGATTATTGCAGTCCATCACCAGCTCAGGTGGCAGCTGCGGTACATTGCTAACCTTGCAATTATCAGCCCAACTAGTTGGTATTCCACCAGGAAAGGAAACATCTTAATTGCCAATTATGTTCAATCGCCTGTGGTTAATAACACACCAGGGCATCATCAAAACAGAAAGTTGCCGGGAAAAAACCAGCAATATCGTAAATGGATCCCACTCACCTTTCTCATGGACTGCTTGTCCCACGCCAATCAGGGAAGAGGTAACAGAGCATTGTTATGAATGTACCACAGGTCTTAGGGGCCAAAGGGTGCAGGGTAGCCCCGTCCTTTGTGAGAATCACAAGATCACTAATGAGTCAGTTCAGGAAGCCCAGGAAATGAGAGAGAGACATGTAGAATGTCTTGACCCCCCCCCTCCCCCGGCGATATAAAAGTTACGGGAAACAGCCATTGTCTCTTGGAAATGGCCTTGTGTATTACAATACTGTGCTACGTGGAAGCCCTCAGGCAAAGTGGGCTGGTTGAGGGAGGGGTTGCATCACCCCAACCCGATTGACATCTGAGACCCTGTGAGTCAGGATAAAAGACGGTCTGTGGGAACAGCCCCTCAGACGCACCAGAAGAAACGCTAGTGGTCCCGTATTAGCGGAAGCCGATGGGAGGAGGCCACGTGCGTTTGGTTCCATTTTGCCCCGGAACCGGTGGCTTTTACCATGGAAGAACAGCTTTTAGCTAACAACGGGGAAACCAATTCCCAATGACTCTCAAAGAATTGACATCATAAACGGACTGTGCAAGTTTTAACCCATCTTTCTCTCAAACCAAAACACTGCAGCTTGAACGAATTAACAGTGACTTTTATATTTCCATCGGACAATACATTATCCTCTAGACAACGATAGAGCTATTTCTTATTGATTATTATTATACCCACGCTTTTAGATTTAGTATTGATGACGTATATTATCTGTATGTTTGCATTGATATTATTTTGTGTATTTTTATCAATAAGTACTGTTAAAATAGTACCATCAGACTTCAACAGACCTCTCTATCTTTGCTGGTAAGTGACCCAGTTACGGGGTACGTAACAGCATCAACGCCTGGACCAGCAGACTCAACAGGAGTTTTCAGAGTCTTTGCCAATCAGAAGCCCTGGATGAACCAAGAGATCCCCACTCTGCCTCGGTGCCAGATCGGAGGCGTTCAAGTGTTTTAACCAAGAAAGATTCATGAGGTCCGGGTAAGGTCTCCAGAAAGACATCTCAAGGGTGAAGTGGCAGTTTCGGACTAAACTTGAATCAACAAAGGTTGATCAGCAGTTGTGGCAAGATGTGAATACTACCACCTCTTATAAAATTAAATCAGACGACATGGGTGGCAGCAGAGCTTCGCCTGCAGATGAGCTCAATGCATTCTCTGCTTGCTTTGACTGGCAATACATGGAGGAAACATCACCAACTCCCACAGACCCCGAGCGGACTTCAGGAGGGTGAACCAAAAAAATGCATCCAGTTAAGATGGGGTACCTGGTCAAATACTAGAGACCTGTTCTGATCAACTGGCAGGAGTGTTGACTTTATCCTCATGAGTCTGAGGTACCCACCCACTTCAAGCAGTACCTAAGAAGAGCACAGTGACCTGCCTCAGTGATTATCGTCTTGAACTTACATCCACAGTGATGAAGTATCTTGAGGGGTTGGTGATGAAACATTTCAACTTCAGCCTGAGAAGCAACTTGCCTACCGGAGCAATAGGTCCAGAGCAGATGTCATCTCATTGGCACTTCACTCAGCCCTAGAACAGCCAGACAGCAAAGGATCAGGATGCTCTTCATTGTCTACAGCTCAGCATTCAACACCATCATCCCCTCAAAATTAATCAAGAAGCTCAATGCCTCCTTGTGCAATTGGATCCTCAATTTTCTCACTTGCAGGCCCCTGTTAGTTTGGATTGGCAAAAAACATCTCCTCCATGATCTCCATCCACACAGGTCCACCACAAGGTACTGTGGTTAGCCCTTTGCTCTGCTCATTGTACACTTATGACTGTGTGGCTAAGCACAGCTCCATTGACATACTCCAGTTTGCAAATGATACCACTGCTGTTGGCAGAATCAGAGGTGGAGGTTGAAAATCTGCCATAGCAACAACCTCTTACTCAATGTCACCGAGACCAAGGAGCTGATTATTGACTTCTGGAGAAGGAAACCAGAGGTCCATAAGCCAGTCCTAATCAGGAGCAGGGGTGGAGAGGGTCAACAACTTTAACTTCCTCAGTGCTATTATTTCAGTGGGCCTGTCCTGGGCCCAGCGCACAAGTGCAATTACAAAGAAAACACAGCAGAGCTTCTATTCCTTTAGAAGTTTGTGAAGATTTGGCATGGCTTCTAAAACTTCAACAAACTTTTATATATGTGAAGTGGATAGTATATTGACTGGCTGCATCATGGCCTGGTATGAAAACACCAATGCCCTTGAATGGAAAATCCTACAAAAAGTAGTGGAGATGGCACAGTCCAACACAGGTAAAGCCCACGTCACCATTGATGACATCTACCTGGTACGCTGTTGCAGGAAAGCAGCTTCCATCATCAGGGACCCCACCACACAGGACATGCTCTCTTCCTGCTGCTGCCATCATGAAAAAGATACAGAAGCCTCAGGATTCACATTACCAGGATCAGGAACAGTTACTACCCCAGGCTCTTGAACAGTTACTACCCCAGGCTCTTGAACCAAAGGGGATGATTTCACTCAACTTCACTTTTGCTCCTTCACTGAACTGTTCCTACAGCCTGTGGACTCTTCATCTCTCGTTCTTGATAACGAATATTTATTTATTTATTTACTATTATTATTTCTCTCTTTTTGCATTTGTTGCTTTTTGTAGTTTGTTGCTTTTTTCCACACTGGTGGAATGTCCAAGTTGGTGTGATCTTTCATTATGGTTATTATTCTATAGAATTATTGAGTATCCCCACAAAACAATGGATCTCAGGGTTGTATATGGTGACGTATATGTACTTTGATAAATTTACTCTGAATTTTAAACTTTGAAAATCAGTTACTTCCCCCGCGCTCAGACTGTTTAACATCTGTGCCCGCTAACCCACCACCAACCCTGACAACCACTACACACACATCATCTACTATCACCTCATGTACATACAGTCAGTCTATGTGTACAACATTTACTTGTACATTTTGTTTTATAGGAATGTTTTTATATTGAATTTTTTTTTGTGTTTATAGAGGGTTGTCTGTTTACCGTGCTTTTTGATTCTGCCTCGGATCTGGAGTAACAATTATTTTGTTCTCCTTTACACGAGTATACTAAAGAATATCAATAAACAAACTTGAATAATGAAACCTCTGTCCCCTTATGCTTGTATCCCTCAAAGGGATGTGGATTTCACAAAAGCACCAAAGTTACCATTGGTCAGCAGTTAACCTTCATCGGTATTTCAGAGTCAGTCAAACAACTTGCAATGCTGTAATTAATTTAGACCACAAGACATGGGAGCAGAATTAGGCCATTCAGCCCATTGAGTCTGCTCTGCCATTCCATCATGGCTGATTTATCATCCCTCTCAACCCCATTCTCCCGCCTTCTCCCCATAACCTTTGATGCCCTTATTAAAAACCTAGCAACCTCTGTTTTAAATGTACCCAAAGACTTGGCCTCTACAGCTGTCTATGGCAATGAATTCCATAGATTCACCATCCTCTAGCCAAAGAAATTCTTCATCATATCTGTTCCAAGTGGATGCCCCTCTGGTCCTAGACTCCCCCATTATTGGAAACATCCTCTCAATGCCCTCTCTATCTAGGCCTTTCAATATTCAATAGATTTCAATGAGATCCCATTTCATTCTACTAAACTCCAGTGAGTACAATCCCAGAGCCATCAAACACTCCTCATATGTTAACCCTTTCATTCCTGGAGTCATTCTCGTGAACCTCCTCTGGACCCTTTCCAATGCCAGCACATCTTTTCTTAGATAAGGGGCCCAGAACTGCTCACAATACTCCACGTGAGGTCTGACTAATGCCTTACAAAGCCTCAGCATCACATCCTTGCTTTCATCGTTTATTGCAAAGTGCTTATTATTCTGGAGTAGACAACTGTTAGAAACCGATGTGGAAAAATATGTGTCTCCCAAAGCCCTGGGCTTGTTACTCTCACAGTATCTCACAGTTTTGTTATGGCTCCCCAGTGTTTAGAAACAATAATTTCTCGTTACATCCACCCCTCACCACACTTCACCTGTAAACAAAATCATCCACTTATCATTGCGTCATGGGTAAATCCACAGCAGGGATTTGTGACATCATTCTGGAGATTATAAAACAAGAGGGTAATGGTTCAGTTTCCTGATGTTAGTTTATGGCTTAGTATGTTCTGTTTTGTTGTGTTCTGTGCGTTATTCTGCTGAGCGTTGTGGGCATGCTATGCTGGTACCAGAATGAGTGGTGACATCTGTGGGCTGTCCCCAGAGCATCCTTGGGTACATTGTTTGTTAGAGCAAAAGCATAGGAACAGGTCCTTCAGCCCACAATCTCTTTGCTGACTACGATGTCAAATTAAACCTTTCTGCATGCATACCCCAACACATCCCAATCCATATCTCCTGACATTCCATCTTTCCCCTCTGGGCAGAAGATATAAAGGCCTGAAAGGAAGAACCACCAGGCTCAAGAATGGCTTCCATCCCGCTGTTATCACATTCCTGAACGGATCTCTTGTATGACAAGATGGACTTCTGTCCTCACAAACTACCTCCTTGTGATCGTCCACTTTATCCCTAACCTGAACTGCACATTTTTGGTAGCTTTACACTTTATTCTGTGGTGTTATTGTTTTACCCTATTCTAGTTCAATACACTGTGTAATGATTTGATCTTTATGCAAGTTAAATTTTTACTGTATCTTGATACAGGTGATAACAATAAAAAAAAACAAAAAAACCTACATTAATTTACCCCAAGTTCCCAACAATCAGTCCCAGATTCTACACCCAACAACTTGCAAGACCAATTAACTTACCAATACGGTCATCTTTGGAATGTGCAAGGAAACTGAAGCGCTCAAAGGACACCCACACACAGGGAGAACATGCAAACTCCACACGGACAGCAACCAAGATCAGAGCTGCCACCGTCAAAGTCAAGGTTTTTATTATATGCAAAGGTGTAATGAAAATCTTCCTTGCAGCAGTGGTACAGGCACGTGGCATGATATACGCTGCATTCTCAAGAAAAAAAACAGATACAAGAAAGAGCACAACTAGGACAAAAACAAGAATAATTTCTTTTTCTGCCCCTCCTCTCTTTTTCCATTCCCCATTCAGGTTACCCTCTCACCATCCCTCATCTACCCATCAGCACCCTTTTCCAATGAAGAGGGGATTCAGGGAGCTAGGCAGAAAGCTGAAAAGCACGGCCTCCAGGGTAGTAATCTCTGGGCTTCTGCCCGTTGCACATGCCACTGGGGGTAAAAATAAAATGATTTGGCAGACGAATCTGTGGCTGAAGATTTGATGTAAGGAGCAGGGTTCCAGGTTTCTGGATCATTGGGTTCTCTTCTGGGGAAGATATGACCTGTACAAAAAGAATGGGTTACCTCTGAATCTGAGTGGAACTAATATCCTTCTGGGCTAGAGCTGCTGGGGAGGGTTTATACTCATTTGACAGGGTGATAGGCGCGAGAGTGATAGGGCTGACAAGTGAGCAGTTGGTATACAAGTAGATCCAGTGTATATTGTGACTGTGAGGAAGGACAGGTAGATGATAAGGCAAACTTGCAGCTTGTGGGGTGAGCTGGTGTAACCTGGGGGCAAATTGATAAGTGTGATGAATACTGAATGTGTTATATCTGAATGCACGCACAATACGGAATAAGGTAGATGAACTTGTAGTGCAGTTACAGATTGGCATGTTTCGGGCATCGCTGATTCATGGCTAAAAGAAGGATTTGCACAGATTAGGAGAGTGGTCAAAGAAGTGGCAAAGGGAATATAGTGCAGGGAATTGTATGATCATAGACTTTAGTAGAAGGAATAAAGGCATATACTGTTAATAAATGTGGAGAAAAATTAAAAGTCAGAGGTGCATAGAGTTCTAAAGGGATTTGGGAGTCCTAGTACAGGATTCCCTAAAGGTTAACTTGCAGATTGAGTCGGTGGTGAGGAAGGCAAATGCAATGTTAGCATTCATTTCAAGAGGACTAGAATATCAAAGCAAAGATGTAATGCTGAGGCTTTATAAGGCATTGGTCAGGCAGCACTTGGAGTATTGTGAGCAGTTTTGGGCCCCTTGTCTAAGAAAAGATGTGCAGGCTTTCAAGAGATTCCAGAACAGTCTTATGAGAATGATTCCAGGAATGAAAAAGTTAACATATGAGGAGCGTTTGATGGCTATGGGCGTGTACTCACTGGAGTTTCGAAGAATGAAGTAAGTTCAAAGTTCAGAGTAACTTTTATTATCAGAGTTCATATGTGTTACCACATATAACCCTGTGATTCATGTTCCTGTGTGCACACTCAGCAAATCTATAGAATAGTAACTATAACAGGATCAATGAAAGATCAACCAGCGTGCAGAAGACAATAAACTGCAGAAATGCAAATATAAATAAATAGCAATAAATGATAACATAGATAATGAGATAAAGAGTCCTTAAAATTAGATGTTTGGTTGTGGGAACATCTCAATAGATGAGCAGGTGAGCGTAGTTGTCCTCTGTTCAAGAGCCTGATGGTTGAGGGGTAACTGTTCCTGAACCTGGTGGTGTGAGTCCTAAAGCATTTGTATCTTCTACCTGATGGCAGCAGTGAGAAAAGAGCATGGACTGGGTGGTGGGGGCATCTGCTTTCATACGACAGAGTTTCATGCAGATGTGCTCAATGGTTGAGGGGGTTTTACCCATAATGTACTAAGCTGGGGGTTGGGGGGCAAATCTCATTGACACCTATCAAATATTGAAAGGTCTGGATAGAGTGGATATGGAGAGGACGTTTCTTGCAGTGGGGGAGTCTAGGACCAGAGGGCACAGCCTCAGAATAGAGGGAAGTCCAGTTAGAACAGAGATAAGGAGGAGTTTCTGTAGCCAGAGAGCAGTGAATCTGTTGAATTCATTGCTATAGACGGCTGTGGAAGCCAAGCTTGGAGGTTAATTTAATGCTGTACAGTACTAGCAACTCGATTTCAAATTCCGAATGGAACTTGTGCACTCTCTGTGTAACTGTGTGGGTTTCCTCCGGGTGCCCTAGTTTCCTACCACATTCCAAAGTGGGTTAGGGGCAGTAAGTTTTGGGCGTGCTATGTTGTTGCTGAAAGCAGGTGACGACACTTATCGGCTGCATTCCAGCACAACCTTGGTCTCTGCTGGTCATTGACACAAACAAGCCACTTCACAGTATATTCCCGTGTACATGTGCCAAATTAAACTAATCTTTAAATGTTTATAAACAAAATGCACAAAACTCACTCGATTTGGTCACCATTCCTCCCCTGTATTGTAATGCATGGCTACAAAAACACACAAGACTGGTAAAAAAAGAACAATTACTGAAAGTGGAGATTGAGAAAAACCAGTTCAGCTGTTTGTATGAACCAATGTGTGCATGTTTGTTGGACTTTTGAATTTAATAATATTACAAGGAAACGTTGACTGTTTATTCCTTTGCATTAATGCTGTCTGGCCCACTGAGTTTGTCAGCATTTTGTGTGTGTTATTATAGAGTCTTGTCTGCATGTACAGGCATCTGTAAGTTGGGGTTTGTAGACAGCGGATGGTCTGATGAAGGATTTTGGCCTGAAACGTCAGCTGCTTATTTCCCTACATAGATGCTGCCTGACCTACTGAGTTTTTCCAACATTTTGTGTGTTGCTCAGGTTTTCCAGCACCTGCCGAATTTATTGCTTTTTATTTGTTGAGCTACAGTGTGGAATAGCTCCTTCTGGTCCTTCGAGCCATGCCACCCAGCAACCCCCAGTTTAACCCTAGCCTAATCTCAGGACAATTTACAATGACCAATTAACCTATCAATCAGTACATTGTGGGACCATGGGAAGTCCTTTGAGCCATGTTGCCCAGCAACCCCCAACTTAACCCTAGCCTGATCACAGGACAATTTACGATGACCAATTAACCAACAACCAGTATGCCTTTGGACTGTGGGAGGGAACAGGAGCTCTGGAGGAAACCCATGAGATCATGTGGAGAACGTATAAATTCCTCACAGGCAGTAGTGGGAATTGAACCCAGGTAGCTGGTACTGTAAAGAGTTGTGCTAACCGCTAGGTTACCATGCGTATATTGGTGAGCCGTTTTCATTATTTACTCCTGAGTAAGGAGTAATAACTATCTGGGTAGAGTAAGGAGTAGTAACTATCTGGGTAAGGTAAGAAATAATAACTATCTGGGTAGGGTAAGGAGTAATAACTATCTGGGAAGAATAAGGAGTAATAACTATCTGGGTAGGGTAAGGAGTAATAACTATCTGGGAAGAGTAAGGAGTAATAACTATCTGGGTAGGGTAAGGAGTAATAACTATCTGGGAAGAGTAAGGAGTAATAACTATCTGGGTAGGGTAAGGAGTAATAACTATCTGGGAAGAGTAAGGAGTAATAACTATCTGGGTAAGCTATGTGCCAATTCGCCTGACAGGAAAGAAGGAGAAATAAATGGATTGGGTTCTATATAAGAAGAGAGTTTCTGCTTTCATGAATAATTCTCTGTCAGAAGAATATTGTAATGAATTGAAATTTAATGCACACCATTTTGTTCCCCTGACACTCCCCATGGTTGTATCAATCAGCAAACTAATAATGATCTCTGCCCTCTTCCTCGTTCAGGGACAGATCCTTCAAGGGCTCCTCATGATTTATCCGTCAGGCAATTAGTCTGAGGCTGGACCCAGTGTAATGGGACAGAGATCTTCAGCCTTTCCCTCACTGTGCAGCATGAGAACGAGCAGGGGGAGTCAGCTGAAGGACCAGCCCACCTGTTACATGCACTGATGTGCGAACATGCAAGAGTGGGGGAAGTGAAATGTACACTCTTTGAGCTCCATGCGCTCTCTTATTAAAGGTGTCCTTGTCACTGGAAGGTAGCAGTTGTATTTTACACAAGAAGATGAGGGTCACATCATCATTATGTGCCGTGTCATATGACATCATCATTATGTGCTATGTCATATGACATCATCATTATTATGTGCTGTGTCATATTACATCATCATTACGTGCTATGTCGTATGACATCATCATTATGTGCCGTGTCGTATGACATAATCATTATGTGCTATGTCGTATGACATGGGCGATCATGGTCTTGACATGGTCATGTTTGTTCTTGGCAATTTGTTTTTACAGAAGGGGCTTGCCTTTGTCTTCTTCTGGGCAGTGTCTTTACAAGATGGGAGACCCCAGCCATTATCAATACTCTTCAGAGATTGTCTGCCTGGCGTCATAACCAGGACTTGTGATCTGCACCAGCTGCTCGTGTGACCATCCATCACCTGCTCCCATGGCTTCTCGTGACCCTGATCGGGGGCTAAGCAGGTGCTGCACCTTGCCCAAGGGTGACCTGCAGGCCAGCGGAGGGAAGGAGCGCCTTACACCTCCTTTGGCAGGGACGTAACTCCACCTCGCCACCTACACAATCAGAGTAGTACTTTTAATTGGGTGGCAGACTTGTGTAACCAGAATGAGAATCAGATTTACATTTATCATCACTGGCGCATGTCGTGAAATTTGTTGCTTTACGACAGCAGTGCAGAACATAGTAACAATTACATCAGTTACAATAAGAAGAATATAAAAATATAAATGTGTAGTTGAAAAGAGTGCAAATAGTGAGGTAGTGTTCAATGTCCATTCAGAAATCTGATGGCAGAGGGAAAGAAGCTGTTCCTGAAACACTGAGTGTGTGTCTTCAGGCTTCTGCACCTCCTCCCTGATGGCAGCAAGGAGAGGAGGGCATGTCCTGGTTGGTGAGGGGGCCTTAATTAATTAATTGAATAATATTGCACAGAATAAGCCTTACCAGCCCTTTGAGCCACCAATTTAACCCTAGCCTAATCACTGGACAAGTTACAATGACCAATTAACCTACTAACCAGTCCGTCTTTGAACTGAGGGGAGAAACCAGAGCACCCAGAGGAAACACACGCATTCCACGCGGAGGATGTCCCTTCCAGAAGACACCGGGATTGAACTCTGAACTCAATAGCCTGGGGCTCTAATAGCATCGTGTAACCATCATGCTACTGTGGTAGCCCCATGGCCGATGCCGCCTTCTCATGGCGCTGCCCTGTAACGCTATGCAGCGTCAACAATCGGTCTTCAATTCTTTCCTCTGGCCCCTCCAATTTCTTCCATATTCCAAAGTCATATGGGTTAAGATTAGGGTTCACTGCAGAGTGTTTCAAGACATGTAAAATGTTTGATGGAGTGGTCATTGTGAGCGAAACGGCCTGATTCTCTTCTAGGTGTCTCTATGCTATCTCATGACCTTGGAGACTTACTCCAAGAGATCTTTAATTATTTAATCTTCTAGGTCAGAGATTCCCAGCCTGGGACCCATGGACCCCTCGGTTAATGGTAATGCTCCAAAGCTGAAAAGGGTTGGGAACGCCTGTTCTAAGCACTGTTCCTGCTAAGCTGTGTGGGTGCACGACCGCGTGGTAACTGAAATGCTTCTGCACACATAGCCATTTTGCTGCACAGATGGAATTTCCTTAACACTTCAACGTTTAATGTGCTGCACAGTTTTCAGGCCATGTAAAAATTTCCTGCACAAAGCAATGATTGGTTTGTGCAGCTGTAAAAAAAATTAGAGGGAACATTGCAGGTTGTTTAAAAGGATTAAAATGCAGAACAACACACATAAAACATTGGAGAAACTCAGCAGGTCAGGCAGCATAAATGGAAATGAACAAACAGTCAACGTTTTGGGCTGAACATTTACTGTTTATTCACATCCTAGAGGCTGCCTGGCCTGCTGAGTTCCTCCAGCGTTTTGTCTGCATTGCTCTGGATTTCCAGCTTCTGCAGACGTTCCCGTGTTTATCATTGAAATTCTTGCTTTGTTCAGAGCGCATTTAAACATTGCACTCTGCGCTACTAATAGACAAGTGGACAGGTCCTGTCTCATTCAATCAGTCCCAACAAGTGACTACATCTAAGCCCTTTTTACACAGTATCTGTGCATTAGACTTCCAGCAGTGGCTTAATCTGAAGACTTTGCAAATCAGATTCATAGAAAAATATCACAGCACAGCAAAGGCCCTTTGATGCTCAGGCTGCAAAGAATAGTAGGCACAGCCCAGCCCATCACCTGGCCCCATAGGGGGTGGCACAGTACCGTGGCAGTTTACAGTGCCAACGATCTGGGTTCAGTTCCTGCTGCTGTCTGTAAGGAGTTTGCATATTCTCCCCGTTTCTGTGTGTTTCCTCCACATGTTTCTCTCTCTCTCTCTTCCCCCCCTCTCTCCCCCTTTCTCTCTCCCTCTCCCCCCCCTCTCTCTCTCTCTCTCTCATAATAAAATCAATTGCTAGAAGCACTCAAGAAAGGAAGAATAATTAACATGAGAAAGTCTGCAGGTGCTGGAAATCCAGAGCAACTTTCAGAAAACGCTGGAGGAACTCAGCGGATCAAGCTGCATCTATGGAAATGAGCAAGCATTTGACGTTTCACACTGAGGCCCTTTGTCGGTCAAAATAATTGCCGTTTCAGCTTGAATACGTGGATCAGTCTGATTTTTAAAAGTTTTTCAAAGTTAAACTCTCCAACTTCTTGTGGGTGAGAATATACTTCTTGTGGGTGAGAATATACTGTAGTTCTTCCTGTACAAGAACTCTCTTTTCTCTTCCCCACTGTTTTTGTTTTGTTTTGCCTATTTTGAAGCTATTGATTTCCTGCATAGGCAATAGACTCCAAGGCAATTGAAATGAGCGAAATTACAATTCCTTTTTATTTTAGAGAAAATCACAGAAGAGATATTGAAGTACAAATCAAATCAGCAAGAATTGTGCTGCGCAGTCTGCAAGTGTTGTCAAGCTTCCGATGCCAATGTAGCATGCCCACAACTCACGAACAGTAACCTGTACGCCTTTGGAATGAAATTGGAGCACCCGGAGGAAATGCACGTGTTCAGAGGAGAATGTACAAACTCCTTACAAGCAGTAGTGAGAAATGAACCCCAACCTTACAGCCAGTTCTATATTGGCGTCACCCTCATTCTCCTGCCTTGTCCCCCCTAACCTCTAATCAATGACATACCTGTCGATCTCTGCCTTAAATATACCCAGTGACTTGGCCATCACTACCACTTCGACAGATTCAACACCCTCTGGCTGAAGTTATTTTTTCTCATAACAGTTTAAATGGACATCTCTTTATTCCGAGGCTGTGCCCTCTGGTCCTAGACTCTCTTCCAAATGGAAACATTGTCTCCATGTCCACTCTATCTAGGCCTTCCAATATTTGATTGGTTTCAATGAGAGATCCCCCCCCCCCCCACCCCCAACCATTTCTCTCAACTCCATCAAGTTCTAGTCCAGAGACATCAGATTTGCTTCACGTGCTTTCAATCCCAGGACCATTCTTGTGAATTTTCTCTGGAGACTCTCTTCAGGGCAAACACATATTTCCTTAGGTATAGGGCCCAACACTGATCACAGTACTCCACCTGGTCTGACCAACTCTTTTTAAAGTCTCGGCAGTCGAATCCTTGCTTTTATATTCTTGCCCTCTTCAAAACGATTGCTAACATTGCATTTGCCCTCCTTACTACCATGAGCACCATGTAATTTTATGGGAATCTGAACCCTTTGCCCCTTCAATTTCTGTATGCTCTCCTCATTTAGAAAATTGTCTATATTTTTTCCTACCAAAGTGCATAACCCCATAGTTCCCTGAACTGTAATCCATCTGTCACCTCCTTGCACACCATCTCAATCTGTCAGAGTCCTTCTGCAGACTCCCTTCCTTCACCTCATGATCTGGACCTCCACTTCTCTTAGAAACATCTGCAAACTCATTCATATCACTAACCCATGGGTATAGATCAGCTTGTTGGATGATGCTTGATCACTTTGCTGGCCTTCGGAGTCTCATCATTGGCAAGTCCAGGGTCCATACTGGAGATCGAAGGTCTGGAAGTGAATGGCCAATGGCCGAAGCCTGGGGCTCCGATTGGGTTTGAAGATCTATCTGTGTGCTAGGTGGGTGAGAGCGAGGAGAAGCGTTTGTTCCGCTGTTGTGTTCTCTGGCCTTCTGCTGAACTTTGTGGATATGCTGTGTTGACGCCGAAATATGTGGCGATACTTGCGGGCTGCCCCCAGCACATTGTGTAGGTTGTTAACGCAAACCACGCATTTCTTCATATTTTTGATGCACGTGTGATAAACCTGAATCTGAATGTTACTGTAGAACGAGGAAGTGACTTTTATACTGATTTTTTTTAAAACAGAAGAGATGATCAGATGTACAGTTATACTCTGGATCAATTATGCAGGAATTGATAGCATGATTCTAAGAGCAACTTGGTTTCGGCACTAATTTGGGGGCAGTTTTGCATCAATCAACGTGGTGAAGACAGACCCTCTCACAATCTAGCAATGCTCCCAGACTGAACTACGTCTGCTGAACGTTTCTGCTAACTGTTGGCAAGCTGTGAGGAGATTATGACGGACCTGTAAAAAGCTTTCTGATGTAATTTTGCTAATTTACTGAGGAGAGTTGGGACAAGTGGCAAACGGAAGTGTTTAAACTTTCAAGGTCACTCGCAACAAATGTATACGGGGGACTGTCACTGAATTCAGGTAGACTAAAATAAAGGAACATGATGTAAACAAATTGTGAAACGAAATTTCTAGACCCATGCCTGGTTGCTTTGCTTGGTATAATGACTTGGACAGAAGCCTGAGGAGAGAGCATCACACAGATGGAATTTAATGCAGACAAGTGCAAGACATTGCCCCTCGGGAGGACAAACCAGGGTGGGACCTGCACAGTGAACGGTAGGGCGCTGAGGAGTGCAGTAGAACAGAGGGCATTGGAAAAGCAGTCCAAAATACCTTGAAAGTGGCTTTTCGGGTAGACAGGGTCATAAAGAGAGCGTTTGGCACATTGCCCGTCACAAGTCAGGAGTTGGGATGTTATGTAAAAGTTGTATAAGATGTTGTTGAGGCCTAAAGGTGCACTTCTGGTCACCGACCTACAGAAATGATATAAATAAAATTTAAGATTTACACGGATTCTGCCAGGATTTGAGGACATGACTTATAGGCAAAGGTTGAACCGGGTAAGACTTTATTCCCTGGAGTGTAGGAGTACGAGGGGAGACTTGATAGGGGTATGCACAATGATGAGGGGAATAGATAGGGTAAATCCAAGCAGGCTTTTTCCACTGAGGTTGGGTGAGAGGTCAAAGGTTAAGGGTGAAAAGCAACCCACAAGGGGAACCTGAAGGGGCCCTCTTCGTTCAGAGGGTGGTGAGAGTGGGGAACAAGCTGCCAGTGGAAATGGTGGATGTGGGTTTGATTTCAACATTTAAGAGAAATTTGGAAAGTACATGGATGAGGGGGGTGTGGCGGGCAATGGCCTGGGTGCAGGTCGAAGGGACTCAGCAGAATAATTGTTTGGTATAGACTAGATGGGCTGAAGGGTCTGTTTCTGTGCTTGTAGTGCTCTATAACTCTGTTCAAGAAATGTTTGAAATGGAAGGGTTTCAACTGAACAAAGGAAGTAAGGAGGCAGAAGAGCCTGGGGGAGCAGGGTAGCCAGGGGCAGGGCAACGGGAGAGACTGGGGGAGAGGAGGAACCGGGGGCAGGGCAATGGGAGAGCCTGGGGGAGAGGAGGAACCGGGGGCAGGGCAACGGGAGAGCCTGGGGGAGCTGGGGAGCCAGGGGCAGGGCAACGGGAGAGCCTGGGGGGGCAGGGGAGCCAGGGGCAGGGCAACGGGAGAGACTGGGGGGGAGCAGGGGAACCAGGGGCAGGGCAACGGGAGAGACTGGGGGAGAGGAGGAACCGGGGGCAGGGCAACGGGAGAGACTGGGGGAGAGGAGGAACAGGGGGCAGGGCAACGGGAGAGACTGGGGGGGAGCAGGGGAACCAGGGGCAGGGCAACGGGAGAGACTGGGGGGGAGCAGGGGAACCAGGGGCAGGGCAATGGGAGAGACTGGGGGAGAGGAGGAACTGGGGGCAGGGCAACAGGAGAGCCTGGGGGAGAGGAGGAACCGGGGGCAGGGCAATGGGAGAGCCTGGGGGAGAGGAGGAACTGGGGGCAGGGCAACAGGAGAGCTTGGGGGAGAGGAGGAACCGGGGGCAGGGCAACGGGAGAGACTGGGGGAGAGGAGGAACAGGGGGCAGGGCAACGGGAGAGCCTGGGGGAGCAGGGGAGCCAGGGGCAGGGCAACGGGAGAGACTGGGAGAGAGGAGGAACTGGGGGCAGGGCAATGGGAGAGCCTGGGGGAGAGGAGGAACTGGGGCAGGGCAACGGGAGAGATTGGGGGACCAGAGGCAGGGTTGGGTCCCATGGAACAGAACCAGGGACAGTTCGCAGAGAGAAGGCAAAAGGTAGAGACGGCATGGAACAGTGCTAGGGGAGGGAATTGTCAAGATGAGCCAAGGTTAGGCCTCGGGGGGGGGGGCTTCTTGTACTAGGTGCAAGGGGGTTTGTTTTGAGGAACATGATGCGGGACTGGTGCTCCAGAAGGTGGGAAATCGAGGTTACCTGACGGCAAATGATGTCATTAATCATCTCTGAGTCATGGAGCGCAGAATAGTCCAGCACACGAATAGGCCCTTTGGCCCACAATGTTGTGCCAAACCAGCTAAAAACCAAATGGAAAAAATGCAAAACCTAATCCCACCTACCTTCACAACGACCATATTCCTCCATCTCCCTCATAGTCCTACACCTATCTAAATGTCTCTTACAAGCCTCTAATGTATTTGAACCTGCCCCCTTTTCACCTTCAATGCATGCCCTCTGGTATTAGACATTCAACCTTGTTTAACAGATACTCTGTGTCCACTCTCTCTAAGCCTTTCATAATCTTGTAAACCTCCCCTCAGCCTCTGCCGCTCCATAGGAAACCCAAGTTTATCCAGCTTCACATGGTAGCACATGCTCTCAAAACCAGGCAGCATCCTAGTGACCCTCTTTTGCACCCTCTCCAAGCCTCAACATCTGTCCTACAGTGGGGCAACCAGATCTGTCTGCAATAAAGTGATAGGACGCAGAAACTGGTGCCTCAGCACCAATACTACACAAATCCCTTCTCATTCCCTCCACATTCCCATCAATTGCCTCCTTAGGTTCTGCCTTTAACTGACTAGGGGCAACTTACAGTGGTCAATTCACCCACCAACCCACACATCTTTGAAATGTGGGAGGGAACTGGGGGGAATCAAGTAGTCAAAGCAAGAGTTGTATTGAATGGAGTGTCTGAGAGCGAGGGGCGATGTTATAGAGGGATGCATGCAACTGTGAGGGGCATTGTCAGGCTGAATCCACACAGTCTTTATGGGCAGGGAAAGGGAACCAAAAACCAGAGGGCGTTGGTCAAAGGTGAGAGGGGAAGGATTTGAAAGTGACCTGAGGGGCGAATGTTTTATGTAGAGGGTAGTGTGTATATGGAGTGAGCTGCCAGAGGAAGTGGTTGAGGCAGATATATTAACACCATTCAGAGTCATTGAGTCAACCAACTTGGAAACAGGTCTGTCAGCTGAACTTGTTCACATTGAGTGGATTACCCAGTGAGGTGGTCCCATCTGCCCAGGTATGGCTCATAGTGTTCTAAACCTCTCCTCTCCATGTACTCCCCACCCCTGAGCACATCTACACGGAGCATTGTCGCAGGAAAGCAGCAATGATCTTCAGTGACCCCCATCATCCAGGCCACACTCTCTCCTCACTGGTGCCATCAGGGAGAAAGTACAGGAGCCTCAGGACCTACACCACCAGGTTCAGGAACAGTTACTACTCCTCAACCATCAGACTCTTCAACCAAAGGAGATTACTTCACTCAACTTCACTCACCCTATCACTGAACTGAACTAATGGACTCACTTTCAAGGACTCTTCATCTCATATTGCTTATTTACCTATTATTATTATTATTATTATTATTATTATTAATTTCTATTGTGTTTCAGTTGTCTTACATACTCTGGTTGGATGCCCAAGTTGGTGAGGTCTTTCATTGATTCTATTATGGTTATTATTCTATTGTGGGCTTATCGAGTATGCCTGCAAGAAAATTAATCTCAGGGTTATATATGGTGACATATATGTACTTCGATAATGAGTTTTACTTTGAATTTTGAACTTATCTAAATGGCTTTTAAATATTGCTACTGTGCTTGCCTCAACTGCTATTTCTGGCAGCCCATTCTAAATGAACACCTCCCTTTTCATGAAGAAGCTTCCCATGACATTCCTTTTAAATCTCTGGCCTTTGATCTTAAATCTATGTCCTCTTGTCTTTGTGCTCTTAGCATCATTGGGCAAAGAACCACCTGCTTTCACCCTGTCCACATCTCTCATGATCTTATATACCTCTAACAATCTCCAACATTGCCGAGAATAAAGTTCTAGTCTACCTAACCTTACCTTCTAACTCATTTAAAAGACACTTGGATAGGTAGAGTGGGTTTTCTATAGTGGGGATTCTAGCGTCAGAGGGCACGCCTCAGATGTCAAATCCTCTCCTTGAACTATAACACTGAACCCTATGGGCTATGAGACTGCACTTGGATGTAATGCTGAAGCTTTGTAAGGCATTGGTTACACCACACTTGGAGTATTGTGAGCAATTTCGGGCAATTTAGCCAAGATGCACTGGCATTGGAGAGGGTCCAGAGGAGGTTGATGGGAATGATGGGGTTAACTTATGATGGCTCTGAGACTGTATGCATTGGAGTTTAGAAAAGAAAAGAATCTCTTTAAAACCTATTGAATATTGCAAGGCCTAGATACGGTGGATGTAGAGAGGATGTTTCCTATAGTGGGAGAGTCTCAAACCAGAGGTTGCAGCCTCTGAATACAAGGACATTCCTTTAGAACAGAGATGAGGAGGAATTTCTTTAGCTAGAGGATGGTGAATCTATGTCACAGATGGCTGTGGAGGCCAAGTCATTGGGTATATTTAAAGTGGAGGATGATAAGTTCTTGATTACTTAGGATGTCAAGGGTTACAGGGAGAAGGCAGGAGAACGAGGTTGAGATGGATAATAAATCAGCCATGATGGAATGGCAGAGCAGACTTGATGGACTGAATGGCCTCATTCTGCTCCTATCTCTTATGGTCTAACATGAGAGCCTGGAAGGGATATTGTGCACTATTGACTACAGGTTTTTGTCAGGGAAACCCCGAGTCTGGTCTTTACACACTTTCTATGAACACTAGCAAATTTTGTAGATTATAAGTGGCAAAACACTTCCAATAAATGAGGGAAGGAAAACTGTCCCGTTAACTTAAATAAAATTACTACTTAGTGAAATGCAAGGATCTAATCATCTTGAAATTTGCTGAACATTTCGATTGGATTGCACCTACGTTTTGTGGCCGACACAGGCAAATGAAACTAGCCTAGTGGAGCATCTTGGTCAGGATGTAACAGTCGGGCTGAAGGGCCGGTTTCCAAGCTGTATTTCCATGCTCAGTCAAAGGCTAAGGCAGGCAGAGTGGCAGTTCCAGAATTAAACACGGAACAGACCATTCAGCCCACAATGCTGTGCCAAACCAGCTAAAAAGCAAATCAAAAATACCCAAATACTCATCCTTCCCACCTACACCATGCCCATATCCTTCCATCTTCCTTACATCCATGTGCCTATCCAAACATCTCCTAAAAGCCTCTAATGTATTTGCCTCCACCACCACACCAGGCAGCACATTCCTGGTATCTTCGACTCTCTTGAATAAAAACCTACCACTCATATCCCTCCTGAACCTACCACCTCTCACCTTCAGAGCATGGCCTCTGGTACTAGACACTTCAGCCCTGGATAACAGAAACTCGCTGCCTCTCATAGTCTTGTAAACCTCTATCAGATCTCCCCTCAGTCTCCTACGCTCCTGAGAAAACAGCCCTAGTTTGTCCAGCCTCTCGTGACAGCACGTGCCCTCTAAACCAGGCGGCATCCTGGTAAGCCTCTTCTGCACCCTCTCCAAAGCACAAGGAAATGACCCAAGTCACCAGAGGGAAGGGATTTAAATCAGAGACAGTAAAGAACTGAACCAGGAAACACTGAGGACTCTAAATCGTCTTTCTGGCATGAGCTTCTTCTGGGTGCCAGTCAGAATTTCTCACACAATGCTTGTTGGTTCTGATGGGCTGTTATAGCTGGGAGCAAATAATCTGCCGTTGAAGTGGAATAGCAGCATCACTAGGTTCTGACCATGAAAGATATCTACCTTTCCCCATCTATCCTGGAGGTCAATCCATGGACAAGTGCCCTCTCCGAGAAAAGGGAGACGAGCAGAAATACAGAATTGGCCCTGTGCTCATTCAATTAATAAAGAGTTCAGCATTTCTCGTTGAATTGGAAATGTTTGTAAATCTTTCAGCAGCTGAAAACCCTTCACGTCCCAGAGCTGTCACCATGGGTAACCCGTCCTCTCTCATTGGACATTTCATGTCAGGTGACAGGACTGCACCCGACGACATCAACTCCTCACCAGCCAGTCACCAACTGCCACACTGGGCTCTACGAGTTCTATAGGACCACGTTGGATGTAACGCTGAGGCCTTACAAGGCATTGGGGAGCAATTTTGGGCATTTTATCTAAAAACGAGCTGGCATTGGAGAAGGTCCAGAAGAGGTTCATGGGAGTGATCCCAGGAAAGAGAAGGGTGATGTATGAAGAGCATTTGATGGCCCTGCGACTGTATTCATCAGAAGAGTAAGGGGATAATCTCATTGAAACCTATCGGATATTGAAAGGCTTAGATACAGTGGATATACAGAGGATGTTTCCTGCAGTGGGGGAGTCTCGAACCAGAGGACACAGCCTCAGAGAACAAGGACATCCCTTGAGAACAGGGATGTGGAGGAATTCCTTCAGCCAGTGGGTGGTGAATCTGTGGAATTCATTGTCTCAGACGGCTGTGGAGGCCAAGTCATTTACAGAGGAGGTTGATAGGTTCTTGATTAGCAAGTGCGTCAAAGGTTATGGGGAGAAGGCAGGAGAATGGGGGAGATGGGGTAGAAGGGGATAATAAGCCATGACAGAATGGTGCAGCAAACTTGTTGGGCCAAGTGGCCTAGGCCTGTTCCTATGTCTTATATGTAAAGGAGTGAGACCAGGGGCAGATTGGGAGACCACTTCACTGAGCACTTTAATTCCATCTGCTGTGACAGCTTGGATCTCCTGGTAACCAGCCATTTCTAAATCAGTAAATTACTTTGCTGATGACTGCACCATCATGGGCCGAATCAAAGGCGGCGATGAATCAGCATCCAGGAGGGAGAATGAAAATCTGTCTGAGTGGTGTCATTACCACAACCTCCCACTCAATGTTAGCAAGACGAAGGAACTGATTGTAGACTTCAGGAGAGGGAAGCCAGGAGCCCATGGGCCAGTCCTCATCGGAGGATCAGATTCCTGGGTGTCACTATTTCAGAGGAACTGTCCTGGACCCAGCAGGCAAGTGCAATTGTGAAAAAGGAACAGCTGTGCCTCTACTTCCTTGCACAATGCGGACATTTAAAACTTTGACAAACTTCTACAGATATGTAGTGGAGAGTGGCTGCAGCACAGCCTGGTAAGCTTTGAATGGAAAATCCTACTAAAGGTAGTGGATTCAACCCAGTACCTCATGGGTAAAAAGCTCCCAACCAGTGAGCATATCTACATGAAATGCTGTCATAAGAAAGCAGCACCCAGCATCGGAGATCCCCACCACACAGGCAGTGCTCTCTTCTCGCTGCTGCCATCAGGTAGAAGGTACAAGAAACTTGGGACTTGCACCATCAGGTTCAAGATCAATTACTACTCCTCAACCATCAGGCTCTTGAACTAAAGGGGATAACTACACTCATCCCATTGAGATGTTCCCACAATCAATGATCTCACTTTGAGGACTCTTTATCTCATGTTCTGGTTATTTATTGCTATTTATTTATATTTGCATTTGCACAGTTTCTTGTCTTCTGCACTCTGATTGATCTTTCATTGATCCTGTTATAAATACTATTCTATGGATTTGCTGAGTATGTTCACAGGAAAATGAATTGTATATGGTGACATATATATACTTTGATAATAAATTTACTTTGAACTTTTTGAACTTAATCATGAACATTGAATTCTCAATCACCAGGTTACCTCTCTGGACCCTTTCTCTTTTCTCCCTCCTCACTATCTACTTGGCCTCCCTCACCCCTTCTGTTTCCCCTCATCCAACTCCCCCTTCCGCCCATCACCCACACACTCCTCCCGATGGCTCCATTCTTGCCCCATTATTCCATGTTCCACTGTCCTCTCCTTTTACACTCCACCACCTTTATTTAGCCTTCGTTGCTTCTACCGATCTATATCCCACAGTGATATTTATTGAGGTACAGTGCAGAATCGGCCCTTCCAGCCCTTTGAGCTGCACTGCCCAGCAGTCCCCTGATTTAATCCTGGCCTAATCACGGGACAGTTTACAACCTACCAACCAGTACGTGCGAGGAAACTGGAACGCCTGGAGGAAGCCCACGCGGTCGCAGGGAGAACGCGCAAACTTCTTACAGGCAGGGGCGGGAATCGAACCCATGTCACCAGTACCGTAAAGCGTTGCGCTAACCGCTACGCTACACCATGCAAAGATATAATATCACTGCAACGATAACAACATTTTTATGAACTTACAGAAACATTAACAATTGCCATTGCCCCGTTAAAATGAAAGGAGAAAGCAAAGGTACTTCCTGAAAGGTCAAAGAAAAGCCAAATTTTAATTTAATTTTTGTAAAAGCTTTACGCTTTCAGAATAAATTCTATCATAAATATTACATGTAAGGAAGAGGTCAGACAGAGAGGCATATAAAATATTAATCTGCACTTAACCGTCTTAATCCACAGGAGTAGCGCTCACTAACTTTCTGCTGAAGCAACTAACTTGTGCATTAATGTACGCTGAGGATTAAACAGCCCGATGACAGCAGGGATGTTAGATGTTGCATCTCTTCAGTAGGAGGAATGGAATTGCAGATTACTAGGGCGGAGGATACACACTCAATGGCCGTTTTAACACACTGGCCACTGAGTCTCTGTGGTCTTTGGCTGATGTAGCCCATTCAGTTCAAGGTTTGACGTGTTACTGAGCACGGCACAAGAGAGCCACCTTTTATTTGGTTGGACGTCAACAGTTGTTATATTCATGAAAATACACTCAGTGGCCACTTGATTAGATATGGGAGTGGAACCCAGTGTAGTCTTCTGTTGCTGAGGTCCATTCATTTCAAGGTTTGACGTGTTGTGCATTCTAAAGGAATGGTGTTATAGTCCAAGGCTGCTCAGGAATAGGTATCCAACTCTAGAACCAAAGAGGATAACTTCAATCAACTTTACTTGCCCCATCACTGAAATGTTCCCACAACCAATGGACTCACTTTCAAGGACTCTTCATCTCATGTTCTCAATATTTATTTATATTTGTATTTGCACAGTTTTTTTGTCTTTTGCATTCCGATTGAACAACCTAGTTGGGTGGTTTTTCATTGATCCTGTTATAGTTACTTTGGAACTTTGATTCAGAGATACTCTTCCTCACACCACTGTTGTAACACACGGTTACCTGAGTTACTGTCGCCTTCCTGTCAGCTTGAACCAGCTGAACCATTCTCCTCTGACCTCTCTCATCAACAAGGTGTTTTCGCAGAATTGTCATTCACTGAATTTCTTTTTGTTTATCACACCATTCTCTGAAAACACCATTCCTAGGGACTGCTATGTGTGGAAATCCCAGGAGATCAGCAGTTTCTACAATACTCAAACCTCCCCATCCGGCACCAACAATCATTCCACCATCACAGTCACTTAGATCGCATTTCTTTTCCCATTCCGATGTTTGGTCAGAGCAACAACTGACCATCTTGACCATCTCTGCACACTTTTATGCTGTCACATGATTGGCTAATTAGATATTTGCATTAATGTGCAGATGTACTTAATAAAGTGGCCACTGAGTGCATTTGCTCAAAAGGAAGACAGGCATGGAGTGCTGCATGTTGTCGTGTTGTTGTAGATTTTGCTCCTCATGTAACATAAACAGTTCAGAACAGGAACAGAAACCACGGTGAACTGTCAGGTCAGCAGAAAAAGTCACTGGCTGCAATCTAACATTACTGCAGGATTTGTATATGTCCAGACCATAGAAGCTGGTAGAAAAAAAATCAGTGAGGATACTGCCCACCCTTTAAAAACTGTTTTCTCCAAATGCTCCCTTATGGAAAATGCTATCGGGTTATTAAAACAAAAACTTCCTGCCATCTTAAAATTTTCTTCCCCCGGGCAGTTAATTTGATTAATCCTTTTAGTTACACCCCTTCCCCCTCTATCTACCAGGGGTGGTGACAGAAGCAGATACAATAGTGATGTTTAAGAGGCTTTTAGGTAAGCACATGACACATGAACACAGGGCTGTAATTTTTTTTTTAAATCACACCATCTTAAAAATTTCTTCTCCCCAGCAGTTAATCTGATCAACCATTCTAGTTACCCACCCAACCCCCTTTATCTGTTACTCCATGACAGCACTGCACTTTAAACTCTACCGTCAGTTAATTGGGCTAGCTACTTATTTGGGACAATTCATAAAGAGCAAAATATAAATGAGAAAATAGCCAGGATTCCCTTTGTTTATTTGGGACACTCTGCCACTTAATTGGGACAGGAGACTGTATCTGAATGGTTTTTAATTAGTGCCAATTGTGATCGCATCGTCTGACCGTTAGACATTACTTCGTGCTCAAAGAGAACTGCTTTTAAATTGGATCACTTGCGTGTGTTTGTGTTCAAAAAACAGTAACTTTGGCCACTGGTGGTTGGCAAGTAATAAGCAGTAAGACAATTTAGAACTGTTTCCCTCACTGTGGTTTCAGGCATTCAGGCATGAAGATGCCAGAAGCGGCCAGGAGTGAAAATGAAACGATTTCACTACTTCAAAAAATTAGGAACTAAAGGAATTTGAAGGGATTAACAAGCATCTTGAATGTTAAAATGAAAATGAAGATGTGGATTTGAAAGCATTGTCTGCACTGGTTTTGCTCATTTACAGTCAATCAAAAGCACACAGCAGTGTACCCTGGATGATTTCCTCCATTGATAACTTTTAGAAACTAACACGCAGTGTTGGCAGTGTTGTGATTTGGTCTGTATTTCACTTATGTACATAATTGGTTATTCACTTAAATGGTAGTTTGTCTTTTTAAACTATTTCCATAAAACTTCATCTAATTGGGACAGCTGCTGAATTGGCCCAAAATATACTGGTCCTGAATTGTCCCAATTAACCAGAATCCACTGTATATGGTGACTAAAGTTGATCCTTGATTACTAGTTAAACTTCATTTTCTTGCTGCACGGTGAGATTCAGTCCAGTACTCCTCAAGCACAGGAGATATCTAAATCAAACCATTCTATTGCAAAAACAGCATTGGCCCCCTCGTATATATACTCCAATTCTCTTGTACCTTCAACTCTTTTGGCCTCCAAAATCTGTTCCACATACCTACCTTTTGCCAGTTTCCATGAGACATAGGAGAAGAATGAGGCTATTCGGCCCATTGAGTCTGTTCCACTATTCCATCATAGCTGATTTTTTAATGTCACACCAACCCCATTTTTCTGCCTTCTCCCTGTAATTTTTGACACCTTTATTAATCAAAAATATATCAACCTCTGTTTTAAATTGTACACCCAATGACTTGGCCTCCACAGCCATCTGTGACAATGAATTCCACAGATTTACCACCCTCTAGTGAAAGGAATTTCTTCAAAACTCTTTGGAACATAGATGACTGAAGGGAGATTTGATAGAGGTAAACAAATCATGAGGGGTACCGATAGAGTAAATGCAAGCAGGCTTTTTCCACTAAGTTTGGGTGGGACTGCAACTGGAGGTCATGGGTTAAGGGTGAAGAGTGAAATGCTTAAAGAGAACATGAGGGGAAATTTCACTCAGTGGGTTGTGAGAATGTGGAAAGAACTGCCAGTGGAAATGGTGCAAGCTCAATTTCAACTTTGAAGAGGAGTTTGGATAGGCACATGGATGGGAGGGGTAAGGAGGGCTATGGTCTGGGTGCAAGTCTAGGCCAAAGGGTGTTGTGCTTTTCTATTACTCTATCGCTGCTCTAAAGGGATGTCCCTGTAAGCTGAGGCTGCGCCCTCTGGAACTCTCTACTATATTCTGCCTGGTTTATTAGGATCTCCCACCACTGACCTGAAACTGAATCTGAGTTCGTGGCTCCCTCCAGTGGCTGGTAATGGTATTGCTGTTTGCATTCAGGATCGTTATATTTAGTAGTGTAAACTTTTTATGTAAAGACAAACAGACAGCACCATGGCATTCATGTGGCCCCGTGGGGTGAGTGCCCTTTCATTGTTTTGGGGGTGGGTTCCTCACCTCAGCGCCTCCATGTGCAGTCGTGGAAGTAATCTTGACTGTGGTCCTTCCCAACATAGATTCAGCATCAGCGCGTTCCCCAGCACATACGCCTGCAGTCTGGACTGTCGCTATGACTCCCTTACAGACATCTCCCTGAGCTGAAAGACCAGCAATTTTCAGGCAGATCGAAAGGCGTCTCCTTCTCCTCAGAATGGAGTGTAAACAACTCACCTGAGGGGGCTGCCTTGAATGACATGAGGGAGCTCTAGATGTTCTTGGACTATGCTACAGCCAGGAGACAGGCATGACAAATAAATCCTCAATTCTGTTTTTTCGTCTACCATCTTTGCAGAGTCATTCAGATTTGTACAATTTATGTGCGACTTCCAGTGAATTAAATTTGATTCCACCCGGCTGCACCTCACCTCTGCTCACAGCTCGTGGCCGCCCTCCAGTGGCCGGAGACGGGACTGCACGTCAACTCCTGTAAATCCTAGTGCCCGATTTTAAAACGACTTTGCTACGCTGGTAGGATGCACAAAACTCAACTTTACAGAGACTGGGAATTTCCTAAACTGGTGGATCGTGCAGGAAGACCGCACTTGGAGTATTCTGAGAGGTTTTGGGACCCTATGAAAGGATGATCCCGGGAAGGGATGAAAGGTTTAACTTATGAGGAATGTTTGATAGCTCTGGGACTGTACTACTAAAGTTTAGAAGAATGGGTGGGGGAATCTCAATTAAATCCGTCAAATATTGAGGAAGCTTCTAAAGAGTGGACATGGAGAGGATGTTTCCAATAGTGCGGGAAATTAGGACCGGGGGCACAGCCTGGGGATAGAAGGACATCCCTTTAGAACAGAGATGAGGAAGAATTTCTCTACTAGAGGGTAGTGAGCCCTATTGAATTCCTTGGCACAGACGGCTCTGGAGGTTAAGTCATTGAGTATATTGAAAGCTGGTATATTCTTGATTAGTCGGTGTGTCAAAGGTTATGGGGGGAAAGCCGGAGAATGAGTGTGAGGGAGAAAATAAATCAGCCACGACAGAGAAGACTCAATGGGCCAAATGGCCTCACTCTGCTCCCCTTGCTCTCTTTCTCGCTGTCTCGCATAAGATGAGCAGAGATAGATCAGATTGAATTTAATCTTGATGCATTTTAGGAGGATGAACAAGACTGGGACATACACAGTGAATGGTGAGGCCCCAGAATGTATTGAGCAAGAGGGGGACTTTGGTATGGAATTTTAAGCAATGATGAAAATGGCAGCACTGGTAATTAAGTCGTCTAGGGTAGTTTATCAGACACGTGGCTTCATTAACCAGGGAACTGAATATTTTTCTTCACGCATTGTTATGCACTGAATAATAATTTAATCTGGATGCTTGGTATGCTGGGCCAGATTTTCATCATGTCTCAGTACATGTACCAATAATATACAGGGTGCAACAGTAGCGTTGGGATTAGCACAAGGCTTTACAGTACCAACAACCTAGGTTCAGTTCCTGTCACTGCTTGTAAAGAGTTTGTACATTCTCAACGGGACCACACGTGTTTTCTCCAGGTGCTCACAGTCCAAAGGCATGTCAGCTGGGAGGTTAGCTGGTCATTGTAAATTGTCTGGTGATTAAATCAGGAGTTACCGGGCAGTGAGGCTCGAAGGGCCTGTTCTGCGTTGTATCTCAATAAAATCATTACTGTCATCATTATGTGCCAAGTTGTGTGACGTGGGCGACCATGGTGACCATGATTGTGCTTGGCAATGTTTTCTACAGAAGTGGTTTGCCATTGCCTTCTCCTGGACAGTGACTTTACAAGACGGGTGACCCCAGTCATTATCAATACTCTCCAGAGATTGTCTGCCTGGTGTCAGTGGTCACATAACCAGGACTTGTGATCTGCGCCAGCTGCTCGTACGACCATCCACCACCTGCTCCCGTGACTTCACGTGACGTGGGCTAATCCAATGCTACACCCTGCCCAAGGGTGACCTGCAGGCCAGCAGAGGGAAGGAGCACCTTACACTGCCTTCAGTAGAGACATATCTCCACATCGCCATCTGAAACAATAAATAAAAGCAAAATAAAACCGACTCCAGATCCAGGGAGAAATGGAATTAACTGGGCATTTGTTTATGCTGCTGTGTAACACCTGGAAAATAAGGTAACGAAAAGTGTGTTTGAATAACATCTAGCTATCTGGAAAATCTGTCATCAATGCTTCAAGGGAGCTGGTTTATCTGAATCAGGTTTACCATCATCGGCATCTGGCATGAAATTTGTCAGCTTAGCAGCAGCAGTTCAATGCAATACATGAGAGAAACAAAAATAATAAAAAAGAATTATAAATAAATAAGCCAATTACAGTATATTGAATAGATTTTTTAAAAACATGCAAAAACATAAATACTCTATATTAAAAAAATTGAAGTAGTGTCCAAAGCTTCAATGTCCATTTAGGAATCAGATGGCGGAGGAGAAGAAGCTGTTCCTGAATCGCAGAGTGCGTGCCTTCAGGCTTCTGTACCTCCTACCTGATGGTAACAGTGAGAAAAGTGGCATGCCCTGAGTGCTGGAGGTCCTTAATAATGGACACTGCCTTTCTGAAACACTGCTCCCTGAAGATGTCCTGGGTACTTTGTAGGCTAGTGCCCAAGATGGAGCTGACTAGATTTACAACCTTCTGCAGCTTCTTTTGGTCCTGTGCAGTAGCCCCTCCATACCAGACATTTCTTTCTTTCTTTCTTTCTTTCTTTCTTTTTCTCTCTCTCTCTCTCTCTCTCTCTCTCTCTCTCTCTCCATTCAATAGGTTTCAATGAGATCTCCCCTCATTCTTCTTAACTCCAGCAAACAGTCTTTAAGGTGTGCACCGATCCATGTCAACCTTTGGGGTTCAGATGCTCCAGTTCTCTAGAGTATGGGTAGCTGGCACAGTTCTTTTACAGATTCTGGCCCGCTCCATTAAATGGCGGCCATGTTTTGGATATTTAAAGAGCCCCTGAACTCAGGTTTGGTGCTTAATTGTCAGCTCAACTTTGGTTCAGTCTGCAATTTTGTTTAGGGTTTCCGTCTCGTTTGGATTCTCATCTAGTCTCAACAGGTTCTCGTCTGGCATCTAGTTAAGAACCCTGTTCTTGTCACAGTCTCAATATTGTTTCTTGATTGTAGTATCGGATACTCCAGCACTTGGGTCATTACAATCTTCGTCTAGGCCTCTTGTCACAAGTGCAGGCCCAGAGCCATCAATCGCTCCTCGTGCAATAAGCCTTTCATTCTCGTGAACCTTCTCTGAACCCTCTCCAATGTCAGCCCATCCTTTCTTAAACAAGGGGCCCAGAACTGCTCACGAAACTCCGTGAGGCCTCAGCATTACATTCTTGCTTTTATGTTCTAGTCCTCTCAAAATAAATGCTAGCATTGCATTTGCCTTCTTCACTGCTGACAATGGGGAGAAAGAGTGGGAAGAGTCTTATTATGAGAATGAGTGAGTGGGGAAAGAGAACTAGAGTGTGGAAAGGAGTGAGTGGTGAGTGAGAACGTGGTTAGGAGATTAGAGAGGGTTGATAGGTCTGAAAATTCCTCCTCTCCATCACCCCATATCCGGTTCTTTCTCTAAAACATCCACCACCCTCGTCCTTCCTTCTGCCCACTCTGCTCTTGCGTTATTCTTAGTGGTAAGGACGATTTCCACAGCCACAGGAAGTTAATCAGAATGGCACGAGAGCGCAGAATAGGAGGGGCTTTAGAGACGTCAGGATTACAGGACAGGGCTCAGCTGGAGACAAGGGCAAAGACGATGTATTTTCCTTTCAGCCACTCATAAATATGAAAATACTAACATTGTTTGATTCATTTAAAGCAATTATCTTGCAATTAACATTTTCCAATTGTCCTGATGAAGGGTCTCAGTCCAAAATGTCAAC
The DNA here is from genome assembly GCF_030144855.1 of Hypanus sabinus. Classification (NCBI taxonomy): domain Eukaryota; kingdom Metazoa; phylum Chordata; class Chondrichthyes; order Myliobatiformes; family Dasyatidae; genus Hypanus; species Hypanus sabinus. Next base: position 11,327,432 of record NC_082706.1, read on the forward strand.
TAGAGTCATAGAGCACTACAGCACAAAACAGGCCCTTCAGCCCATTTAATCCATGCCAAGCTATGGTTCTGCATTGTCCCATTGAGCATGGCCCTCCATTGTGTCCTGTCTCCTGAATGTTGAAATTGAACCTGCATCCACCAAGTCCTGATGAACAGTTTCGGCCCGAAATGTTGACTCTGTGCGTCTCCATAGATCCATAGATGCGGCCTGACCTGCTTGGTTTCTCGTGTGCGTGCGTGCGTGCGTGCGTGTGTGTGTGTGTGTGTGTGTGTGTGTGTGTGTGTGTGTGCGCGTGTGTGTGTGTGCGTGTGTGTGAGTGTGTGTGCGTGTGTGCGTGTGTGTGCGTGCGTGTGCATGTGTGTGTGTGCGCGTGTGCATGTGTGTGCATGTGTGTGTGCGTGCATGTGTGTGTGTGCGTGCGTGTGTGTGTGCGTGCGTGTGTGTGTGTGTGTGCGTGTGTGCATGCATGTGTGTGTGTCTCTGTGTGTGTGCGTGTGTGTGCGTGCATGAGTGTCTGCGTGCGTGTGTGTGCGTGCGCGTGTGTGTGCATGCATGTGTGTGTGTGTGTGTGCGTGCGCGTGCGCGTGCGTGCATGTGTGTGTGTGTGTGTGTGTGTGTCTGCACGCGCGCATGTCTCAAAAACAAACATGATCATGAAGGTTTTTGTTTGAACAAATTGCCTGGCAAAACTGAAAACCCAGTGCTTGCATGCGTCACCGGAAGCATAAACACATCCGAGTAGACTCTGATTGGCACAGATTAGTCAGCCCACTCTGGGTTCCCCACCCACCCATCCAAAATTTGCTGGGGAATTTCAGACATTTCCAAATAAAGAAGTAAAACTTTAGAGAGACGCCAAACTTTCACTTTTCATTTACAGGGGCTTTCTTTGTCTCCATGGCAACATTGCCAATCTACACAAACTCCGTAGACAGTCGAGGTGTGGTTGAGCCTTCTTTCTGATGGCACTTGTGTACTGCTCCCAGGACAGATTCTCAGAAATGATAACGCCAAGGAATCTAAAGTTACTGACCCTCTGCTCCTCCAATCCCCTGTGAGAATTCCTGATAAAGGGTCTCCAAGATGTCAATGACTTCCCTCCAGAAGATGATAACACTGGACAAGAAATCTTTTCAGAAGTGCTTCTTCCTCAGAATTTTTTTTTGTTTATGACAGACTGCTTGAATCTGAATAGGAATAGAATTTCAGACTACTTGTATCACGTAGGAATTTGGAGAAACAAGAAATTAACTTCTATTGAATACAACGTATTTATTTGCATAACAGTGCTGATACTTTGCAATAGTTCAATGAAGCTAGAAAAGTTTTGTTGACAATTTTCATTTGTACTCAGTGTCTGAGGCTTCCTGCTTTAAGTGTCAAACAATAACCAGCCAGCATTGACGGATTTCAGTTGCCCTGATACTGTTTCTCCATGACCGCAATGTCCTGGTGGAATCTTTCACCTTGCTTGTCACTGACAGTGCCTGCATTCGCAGGGAAGAAATCTAACTGGGAATGCAGAAGATGAACCTTTAGTGACATGTTGGACTTCATGGTTTTGTATGCGTGAAGCATGCTGTCAACGAGCTGCACGTAGTTTGGTGCTCTGTAGTTGCCAGGAAAACTTTCAATAATGTCCTTGAATGCCTTCCATGTGATTTTCTTCAAATTGCCTGTCATCGATGACCTGTTTGATGTGTGGACCAAGTAAGATGCCTTCCTTAATCTTGGCATCAGTTATTGTGGGAAACATCTGTCTCAAATTTCAAAATCCTTCATGGAAATTTATATAGTCTGTCCTGCCTAAGCTTGTCCAAGTGAGCCTGGACAGGATACAAAACTTCACAGCTTATGTTGTGTCCAACATTTAAATAGTCTTGAATTATGAATTGAAATAACAAGTAGAGGCAATTTCAAAAAAAGGTGTGTGATAGGGAAATTTTTAATGGTGATTTTCATGATCAGCAGTCCAAAATCCATAAACATACATCCTAAAGTATTTAGGGAGTGAGAGCTTTGTTGTCCAGAGAAATCAGGGTGGTTTTTTGACTTTGTTGACATTGAGTGAGAAGTTGCTGTTGTGGTACCACTCAGCCGGGTTTTCAGATTTTCAAGCTTCCTCCTGTATGTTGATTCATCGCCAACGACAGTGGACTCATCAGCAAACTTAAATATGGCGTTGGAGTTGTGCTTAGCCACGCAGTCATAAGTTTAAAGTGAGTGGAGCAGGGGCCTAAGCACACAGCCTTGTGGTGCACCTGTGCTGAGGGAGATCGTGGAGCAGATGTTGTTATTTTCTGCCTGGAGTGAGGGGGGAGGAGAGAGAATATCTGGGGTGGGTGGGGTTTTAATGTCGGCTGGTTTACAGAGGCAGCAAGAAGGATAGACCGAGTCCATGGAGGGGAGGCTGTTTTTGTCTAAGGCCTGAGCTCTGCCCACAACTCTCTGCAGCTTCTTGCGGTCACGGGCGGAGCGGTTGCTGTACAAAGCCAGACGGATCCTCCAAATTATAAACACGAGGAAGTCTGCAGGTGCTGGAAATGCAAAGTCCTGAAGAAAGGTTTCAGCCCAAAATGATGACTGTTCATTCCTTTCCACAGATGCTGCCAGACCTGCTGAGTTCTTCCATCGCTGTGTGTGTGTGTGTGTGTGTGTGTGTGTGTGTGTGTGTGTGTGTGTGTGTGTGTGTGTGTGTGTGTGTGTGTGTGTGTGTGTGTGGTGTGTGGTGTGTGTGTGTGTGTGTTTGTTGTTTGTTGTTTCAGACGCAATGTTTTCTACAGTGCATCAATAAAAATCGAGGGCATGTCAAATTTCTTCAGCCTCCTGAGGCCCGAAGAGCTTTTCTGGGGCTTGATATCTACGTTGTTGGACCAGGCAGCATTTTTCTGTTTTAGTTTAACATTTCCAGCATCTGTGGTATTTTGTTGCCACGTTTGAAACAGCCGAGTCTTGGCTGAGAAAACAAAACTGCACCAAATGCGAAAACGAAACTGAATGTTTTGTTTTTGCAAACATTGTTCTCAGATGCATCATCCCCTGTGGTTTCCAGGAACAAAGACGCCAACAGGGCAATCAGACTTGTGAATAGGTGCATGACATGCTTGTCCATCTCTACACTCCATTTCAGAGAAAATATAACATAACATCACCTCAGGCAAGCTCTCTACACTTCTGATAATTGACACAAGGCATATGCCTTTAATCCACTTTAGTTTCATGTTCTTTGAGACGATGGGGAGATGACGTTCAATTGAAAAGGGGAAAGATTTTTAAATGATGACGAATAGTTAAAAATATCCCAAACACAAGAGATTCGAACAAACACAAAATGCCAGAGGAACTCATCAGACCAGATAGCATCTATGGAAAGGAATAAAGAGCTCACGTTTCGGGCAGAGGCTCTTTGCCAGGACTGGAAAGGAAGGCAGCAGGTGGGCAGAGGGGGAGGAGTACAAGCTGGCAGGTGTTAGGTGAGACCAGGTGAGAGGGGAGGTAGGTGGGTGGGGTGGAAAGGAGGTGTCAGAAGCTGGAAGGGGATAGGTGGAAGAGGAGAGGGGTTAAAGAAGAAGGTATCTTCCCCCTCACCTGGTTTCACCTGTCCCCTGCCAACATATACTCCTTCCCCTTCCCTTATCTACTTTCCTCCCCCTTCCTTTCCGGTCCTGATGAAGGGCCTCGGACCCGAAAAAGTTGACTGTTAATTCCTCTCGGTAGATGCTGCCTGACATGCTGAGTTCCTCCCCACATGGTGCGTGTGGTTAAGCAATAAATCATCTGTTCCTTTTTCCGAACACAGCAAAATGTGAGATCAAACAAAACATGGCATTGAGCCATAGACCTTAGTAAACGGTGCACATGACCAGGCCTTGAGCCAAAGTGTTTTGAAAATGAAACTGGGACGTATTTTCATTAAGGAATTTCAACACTAAGGAGCGTTTTAAAGGAAGAAAGAGATGCAGAGTGGCAGGGAAATTTCTGGAAGGAGTCCCTGTGTCAGAAGGCTGGCAGCTGAAGAGATAACACCAGTGATGGGCAACTTTTAAAATTTATAATTAACATTTCACTGGGTAGTAACCGATCTTTGTGGATGAGGAGGTCAAACATCCACTGCCCCAGCACATAAACACGTTCCCAAGACTCATTATCGTAATTAATGTTTTTTAAAGGTATTGCATTGTACTGCTGCCACAAAAAAAAAACAGATTTCACGACGTATGCCGGTGATATTAAACCTGATTCTGATTCTGGCACCAGCGTAAGTCTGTGCATTGGCCTGAGCCACGGCTCAATACTGTTCCTCTGCATTCAGATTGCCGCACCAGACAGGACACTTTCAACCGCACTTCAGCAGCAGTTTGTTCGTGTGCTCGGTGACAAACCGAACCTCCTCAACCTTCTAAGAAAGCAAGACGCTGGCACGCCTTCTTTGTGACTATTAATATTTGTATTGGCTTATTAGTGTCATGGGCATCAAGTGGAAAACCATTCTTTACTTGTATCGCATCATCATCGTGTGCCGTGTTGCATGACATCATCATTATGTGCTGTGTATGACCTCATCATTATTTGCTGTGTATGACATCATCATTATATGGGTGACCATGGTCCCATGACCATGAACGTTCTTCTGGGCAGTGTCTTTACAAGACGGGTGACCCCAGCCATTATCAACACTCTTCAGAGATTGTCTGCCTGGCGTCAGTGGTCTCACAACCAGGACTTGTGATCTGCACCAGCTGCTCATATGACCATCCACCCCCTGCTGTCATGGCTTCACGTGACCCTGATCGGGGGCTAAGCAGGTGCTACACCTTGCCCAAGGGTGACCTGCAGGCTAGTGGAAGAGAGAAGCACCTTACAGCCACCCAATCATAAGACACAGGAGCTGAATTAGGCCATTCAGCCCATTGTGCCTGCTCCACCATTCCATCATGGCTGACTTATTTTTCCCTCTCAACCCCGTTCTCCTGTCTTCTCCTCATAACCTTTGACACCTCTACTAATTAAGGATCTATCAACTTCTATTTTAAATATATCCGATGACTTGGCTTCCACAGCTGTCTGTGGTAATGAATTCCACAGAATCACCACCCACTGGCTAAAGTAATTCTCCGTGTATGATGCTGCTGAAGATATTCTACTGTGAGGCTTTGCCCTCTGGTCCTAGATTCCTCCACTATTGGAAATATCAGAAGGCAGAAAAAAAGAATACAGTGCTGGAAAAGTGAGGACGGTGTCAATTATGTAAGAAACCTTGTCAGTTATTCAATGCTATATTGCTGAATATACCTCCCATACCTAATGAAGTGGCCACTCTGTGTATGTTCGTAGTCTTCTGTTGCTGTGGCTCATCCACTTCAAGGTTCAACATTTTGTGTGTTCAGAGATGCTCTTCAGCACACCACTGTTGTTATGTGTGGTTATTTGAGTTGCTGTTGCCTTCCTGTCAGCTTGAACCAGTCTGGCCATTCTCCTCTGACCTCTCTCATTAACAAGGTGTTTTCACCCACAGACCTGCCTCTTACTGGATTTTTTTTGTTTGTTTTTCACTCCATTCTCTGTAAACTCTAGAGACTGTTTTGTGTGAATATCCCAGTAGATCAGCAGTTTCTGAGATACTCAAACCACCCCGTCTGGCACCAACAATCATTCCACAGTCAAAGTCACTTAGATCACATTCCTTTTCCATCCTGATGTCTGGTCCAAAAAACAACTGAACCTTTTGACTGTGTCAGCATGCTTTTATGAATGGAGTTGCTGTCACATGATTGGATGATTAGATATTTGCATTAACGAGCAGGTGTACAGGTGTACATTATAAAGTGGCCACTGAGTGTATGATAATTAATGCTAGTTGGAACCAGGTTAATATTGGTGCTAAGGGGAACTCATGCTCATGGAACTGACTGACTCCATTTGTTCAGCTGCTGGTATCACCTGAGGTTACCCCAGGTCTTGTCAGATATGGGAAGAGCCTTGTTCCGAGCACAGTGGTCCCAAATGTCAGAAAAGGCAATGTCATCTTCCGTAAAGCGTTACTCAATGCCCAGCGGCTGCCGTGCAAGAGGATTACACAATTGAGGAAGTTTTGAAAAGTAAAATAGCAGAGAGGCAAGTTTGGGAGCATTAAGCTTTCATTGTTTACTGTAATCAGCCTGTGAATGTCACACAGCAGCCTGGAACTCTTTGCATCAGTCACTTAGCCACTTTCAGGAAACAGATGGAAACAAGTTTTCAGGAAACTTGTTGTCTCACCGAACTTGCTTCTCACCCTCCCCCATTCCAGTTCCTCTCCAGCCACAAGCCTCCCTTGCTTTAGGTGGACTCTTCGTGCTCTCACAAGAACCAGCAGACGATTGGCATTTGTTGGAGAGTAGAAATGTGGTGAAATGATTGGATTTGAGCTCTATGACGTGTGCTCCATACAATGGACCCCTCCCACCTTGGCCCGTGGCTGATGGTATTTCTTCCCCCATCTCCCACCTTCTTATTTTGGCTTCTTCCCCCTTCCTTTCCAGTCCTGATGCAGGGTCTCAGCCTGAAACGTCGACTGCTTATTTCCCTCCATAGATGCAGCTCGACCCGCCGAATTCCTCCAGCGTTTTGGGCTTATTGCTGCAGATGCTGGAATCTGGAGCAACACACAAAGTCCTGGAAGAGCTCAACAGGTCAGGTAACATCAAAGGAGGGAAATGGACAGTTGACGTTTCATAACACTTCCCGTCCAGTTGTAGGGTCTTGGCCTGTCCATTTCTATCGACAGATGCTGCCTGACCCGCCAAGTTCCTCCAGCATCTTGAGTGTTACACCAGAGTGCAACAATCTGTTTGGCTCTCTGCTAATAAGAACTTGGCACAGCTGGATTCATCTTAGAATGGAACAGTACAGTACAGGAGCAGGTCCATAATCTCTGGCATCTGGACCACTACAGGTGAAGTTCTGTGGTTCCCATGCCACATGCAGGCATTCTCCATCCATGAAATCCCTGTGGCTCCAGGTGACTCATGGGCCACGCTTTCCTCAGGCAACTCAGTCTCCAAGATCAAAGATCACAAAGCAAGTTCTGCTAAGTGCAATCTCTGTGATAAAAGCTTTGATTACTCAACCTCTCAAGAGGTACTTAGGAACCCCCAGGTTTGGAGGCATATGTGCCATTGCGGACAAATGGAATGCGCCTTAATGGAAATCGTGGTTGGCATGGCAGAGTTGGGCCAAATGGCCTGTTTCCATGTTGTATGACCCTACGACTCCCACTTTTGTACTGCCTCCATCCACTCTTCTCACAGTCATTCTATCTGTGGTCCTTATTCTTGTTACAGTCATTATCCTCTCAGGCAGACAGAGAAGAACTAAAAGCATTTTTTACCACAGAGGTGTCCATGAGAGCATAAGGTCAAAAGATATAGGAGCAGAATTAGGCCATTTGGCCCATTGAATCTGCTCCTTCATTTCATCATGGCTGATCCATTTTCCGTTTTAGCCCCAGTCTCTGCCTTTTCCCCATATCTCTCCATGCCCAGATTAATCAAGAATCTATCAACCTTTGCCTTAACTATACCCAGTGACTTGGCCTTCACAGCCGCAAGTGGCAACAAACTCCCTGGCTAAAGAAATTCCTCCTCATCTCCATTCTAAAAGGACGCTCCTCTATTCTGAGGCTGCGTCCTCTGGTCTTACAATCTTCCAGCATAGGAAACATCTTCTCCACATCCACTCCATTGAGATCTTTCACCATTCAATAGGTTTCAGTGAGGTCTCTACTTGTTCTTCTGAATCCGAGTGAATATAGGCCCAGAGCCATCGAATGCTCTTCACATGACAAGCTGTTCAATTCCTAGAATTATTTTTGTGAACCTCATTTGATTCCTCTCCTGTGTCAGACAGACAGACAGACAGACAGACAGACAGACAGACATACTTTATTGATCCCGAGGGAAATTGGGTTTTGTTACAGCCACACCAACCAGGAATAGTGTAGAAATATAGCAATATAAAACCATAAATAATTAAATTTTAAAAAGTTAATCATGCCAAATGGAAATAAGTCCAGGACCAGCCTATTGGCTCAGGGTGTCTGACACTCCGAGGGAGGAGTTGTAAAGTTTGATGGCCACAGGCAGGAATGACTTCCTATGACGCTCAGTGTTACATCTCGGTGGAATGAGTCTCTGGCTGAATGTACTCCTGTGCCTAACTAGTACATTATGGAGTGGATGGGAGTCATTGTCCAAGATGGCATGCAACTTGGACAGCATCCTCTTTTCAGTCACCACCGACAGAGAGTCCAGTTCCACTCCCACAACATCACTGGCTTTACGAATGAGTTTGTTGATTCTGTTGGTGTTTGCTACCCTCAGCCTGCTGCCTCAGCACACAACAGCAAACATGCACACCCTTTCTGTGTTAAGAGGCCCAAAATTGCTCACAATATTCCGTGAAGCCTCATCAGTGCTTTATGAAGCCTCAAACTTACATCCTTGCTTTCATATTCTAGTTCTCTTCAAATGAATGCTCGTGTTGCATTTGCCTTCCTCTCCACAGCCAGCATGTCCAGCTTGTAATCTGTCTGCTGCTGTCTGGCTGCATTTGGACAGGTGTCTCAGGTCAGTGAGGTGCGGGATAGGGTGATGGAACATTCATAGTGACCACCATCGCTAGCATCCACAGGAGGTGCTGCCGAAAGAAGGCAACACCCACCATCAAAGAACCCCACCATCCAGGCCATGTTACCGTCGAGCAGAAGCCTGAAGATCCACACCACCAGATTCAAGGACCTCACCAGTTTGGAGAGGCATAATATGATTAGGAATAGTCAGCATAGCTTTGTCAAAGGCAGGTCGTGCCTTATGAGCCTGATTGAATTTTTTAAGGATGATGAAGGAAGAGCAGTAGATGTAGCGTATATGGATTTCAGCAAGGTATTTGATAAGGTACGCCTTGCAAAGCTTATTGAGAAAGTAAGGAGGCATGGGATCCGAGGGGACATTGCTGTGTGGATCCAGAATTGGCTTGCCCACAGAAGGCGAAGAGTGGTCATAGACGGGTCATATTCTGCATGGAGGTCGGTGACCAGTGGAGAGCCTCGGGGATCTGTTCTGGGACCCCTTCTCTTCATGATTTTTATAAATGGCCTGGATGAGGAAATGGAGGGATGGGTTAGTAAATTTGCTAATGACACAAAGGTTGTGAGTGTTGTGGATAGTGTGGGAGGCCATCAGAGATTACAGTGGGACATGGATAGGTTGCAAAACTGGGCTGAGAAGTGACAGATGGAGTTTAAGCCAGATAAGTGTGAGGTGGTTCATTTTGGTAGGTCAAGTATGATGGCAGAATATGGTCTTAATGGTAAGACTCTAGGCAGTGTGCAGAATCAGAGGGATCTTGGGGTTCAAGTCCAAGACACTCAAAGCCGTTGCACAGGTTGACTGTGTGGTTAAAAAGGTGTATTGGCCTTCATCAACCATGGGATAGAGTTTAAGAGCCGAGAGGTAGTGCTACAGCTATATAAGACCCTACTCAGACTCCACTTGGAGTACTGTGCTCAGTTCTAGTCACTTCACTGTAAGAAGGATGTCCTTAAGGAGGCAAAACCTCACCTTCATAGTGACCCTGCAGCATATGTGTGGCACGACTATTGAGTTGAATGGGGAAAGAGCTGCAACAGGTTTGGAAACTCAGACCTGGGCTGGAACACAGCAACGGACATATAATCCATAGTTTCATAGAAAATACAACAGCACTGCACAAGACAGGCCCTTCAGCCCACAACGTTGTGCTGGCCTTTTAATCTACTCTCAGGCTACGTCCACGCTAGATCGGATAACTTTGAAAATGCCGGTTTCATGTGAAAACGATAGGCATCCACACTAGGCGTTTTAAAAAATATCTATGTCCACATGAAAACGGATATTTCAGCAAATCTGCTCCTACTGCACGTGCGCAGGACACATCTACCAAAAACAAGTGAGATATTTGGTGTCGAATCTCGCTGTGAAAGGCTTGGCGCACGTTTGTGTAGTTACAGACTAGAAAAACTTAAACAACAGACAGCTGTTGGCTCTCGCACAGGAGGACTTAAAAGTAAAAGAAAAAAAAACAAATACTGGAGTGGAGCACATTTCTAACTCTTCTGGCTTCAGTCTTGTTGCTGTCTCTTCTGAAATTGTTAGGTTGCGTTCAAGAAAACAATGAAATGGCGTGCTGCCGTCACCATCTGTTCCGGCACGTCATGGCAGCATTTTTAGATTTCTCTGGTTACCCCATCCACACTGCTCTGGCCAAGAGGCGTTTTCAAAATTACACACTCTCGAGAGCGTTTCTGAATATGTCCGTTTTCGGGGGATGAAAACGCAGTTTTAGTGTGGACGGAGGGTTAAAATGAAGAGAAAAAGCTTTGGTTATGGATTTATCTGGTGTAGTTTTGTAGTATTCAAGATTTGAATAGCTCAGACTCAGCAGAAAGCAGCTGATTGGGCAATCGAGGTCAGGTGACCAAGCAGTTTGAAAAGCTCAAACAAATGAATAGAGGGTTACCTCAATCAGAGCAGCCTGTGGAAAGTGGCCAGTGAGTGATTGGGCCAGTGAAGGAGTGGAGATTTGAGGCTTTGACTCGAGAGGCTTCGACGAGAAGAGGCTGAGGACGAACTTCACTCCAAGTGAGGTAAGGCCGGGTAAGTTCCTTTCAAAGGAGAAAGTTTCAAAAGTTGAGGCAAGTATTGGGTAGGTCCTGGCAGCTGAGATCGGCCCCGTGGTTTGTTCATCCTGCAGCATATGGGAAATCAGGGATACTTCCAGTGTCCCTGACGACTATGTGTGCAGGAATTGTGCCCAACTGCAGCTTCTGGCAGACCGCATTGAGCATCTGGAGCTGCGATTGGATTCATTTTGGAGCATCCGCGATGCTGAGAAAGTCGTGAATAGCACGTTCAGTGAGTTGGCCACACCGCAGGTAAAGGCTACACAGGCAGAAAGGGAAGGGGTGGCCACCAGACAGCGTAGCAGTAGGCAGGGAGCGCAGGAGTGCCCTGAGGTCATCTCCCTCCTAAACAGATATACTGTTTTGGATACTGTTGGGGGAGATGTCTCATCAGGGGAAGGCAGAAGTGGCTGAGTTCATTGCACCATGGGTGGCTCTGCGGCACAGGAGGGAAGGAAAAGGAGTGGGAGAGCTATAGTGATAGGGGATTCGACTGTAAGGGGAATAAATAGGTGTTTCTGCGGCCACAAACGAGACTCCAGGCGGCTATGTTGCCTCCCTGGTGCAAGGGTCAAGCATGTCTCTGAGCGGCTGCAGGACATTCTGGAGTGGGAGGGTGAACAGCCAGTGGTCATGGTGCACATAGGTACCAACGATATAGGTAGGGATGAGGTCCTACAAGGTGAATTTAGGGAGTTAGGTGATAAACTAAAAAGTAGGACCACAAAGGTAATAATCTCTGGATTACTACCAGTGCCACATGCTAGTCAGAGTAGAAATAGGAGGATATTTCAGTTGAATACGTGGCTTGAAAAATGGTGCAAGGGGGAGGGATTCAAATTTCTGGGGCATTAGAATCAGTTCTGGGGGAGGTGGGACCGGTATAAACAGGATGGTCTGCACCTGGGCTGGACTGGAACCAATGTCCTAGGGGGAACGTTTGCTACTGCTGCTCAGGAGGCTTTAAACTAGTGTGGCAGGGGGATGGGAACAAGTGCAGAGAGACAGAGGGGTGTAAAATGAGGGTAGAAGTAAAAAGTAGTAAGATGAAAAATAAAAGTGGCAGGCAGGCAAATCCAGGGCAAAAAACAAAAAGAGCCACTTTTCAACATAATTGTATAAGGGCTAAGAGTGTTGTAAAAACAAGCCTGAAGGCTTTGTGTGTCAATGTGAGAAGCATTCGTAACAAGGTGGATGAATTGAATGTGCAGATAGTTATTAATGAATATGATAGAGTTGGGATCACAGAGACATGGCTCCAGGGTGACCAAGGATGGGAGCTCAATGTCCAGGGATATTCAATATTCAGGAAGGATAGACAGGAAAGAAAAGGAGGTGGGGTAGCTTTGCTGGTTAGAGAGGAGAGTAACGCAATAGAAAGGAAGGACATTAGCCTGGAGGATGTGGAATCGATATGGGTAGAGCTGCATAACACTAAGGGGCAGAAAACGCTGGTGGGAGTTGTGTACAGGCCAACTAACAATAGTAGTGAGGTTGGGGATGGCATTAAACAGGAAATTAGAAAAACGTGCAATAAAGGAACAGTAGTTATAATGGGTGACTTCAATCTACATATAGATTGGGTGAACCAATTTGGTAAGGGTGCTGAGGAAGAGGATTTCCTGGAATGTATGCGGGATGGTTTTCTGAACCAACATGTCGAGGAACCAACTAGAGAGCAGGCCATTCTAGATTGGGTATTGAGCAATGAGCAAGGGTTAGTTAGCAATCTTGTTGTGCAAGGCCCCTTGGGTAAGAGTGACCATAATATGGTGGAATTCTTCATTAAGATGGAGAGTGACATAGTTAATTCAGAAACAAAGGTTCTGAACTCAAAGAAGGGTAACTTTGAAGGTATGAGATGTGAATTAGCTAAGATGGACTGGCAAATGATACTTAAAGGGTTGATGGTGAATATGCAATGGCAAGCATTTAAAGATCGCATGGATGAACTACAACAATTGTTCATCCCAGTTTGGCAAAAGAATAAACCAGGGAAGGTAGTGCACCCGTGGCTGACAAGGGAAATTAGGGATAGTATCAAGTCCAAAGAAGAAACATATAAATTAGCAAAAAAAAGTGGCACACCTGAGGACTGGGAGAAATTCAGAGACCAGCAGAGGAGGACGAAGGGCTTAATTAGGAAATGGAAAAAAGATTATGAGAGAAAGCTGGCAGGGAACATAAAAACTGACTGTAAAAGCTTTTATAGATATGTGAAAAGAAAAAGATTGGTCAAGACAAATGTAGGTCCTTTACAGTCAGAAACAGGTGAATTGATCATAGGGAACAAAGACATGGCAGACCAATTGAATAGCTACTTTGGTTCGGTCTTCACTAAGGAGGACATAAATAATCTTCTGGAAATAGTAGGGGACCGAGGGTCTAGTGAGATGGAGGAACTGAGGGAAATACATGTTAGTAGGGAAGTGGTGTTAGGTAAATTGAAGGGATTAAAGGCAGATAAATCCCCAGGGCCAGGTAGTCTGCATCCCAGACTGCTTAAGGAAGTAGCCCAAGAAATAGTGGATGCATTAGTGATAATTTTTCAAAGCTCCTTAGATTCTGGATTAGTTCCTGAGGATTGGGGGGTAAAGTGGGGAGAGAGAAACTGGGGAATTATAGATTGGTTAGGCTGACATCGATGGTGGGGAAAATGCTAGAGTCAGTTATCAAAGATGTGATCACAGCACATTTGGAAAGAGATGAAATCATCGGACAAAGTCAGCAAGGATTTGTGAAAGGAAAATCATGTCTGACGAATCTTATAGAATTTTTTGAAGATGTAACTAGTAGAGTGGATAGGGGAGAGCCAGTGGATGTGGTATATTTAGATTTTCAAAAGCTTTTGACAAGGTCCCACACAGGAGATTAGTGTGCAAACTTAAAGCACACGGTATTGGGGGATGGTATTGATGTGAATAGAGAATTGGTTGGCAGACAGGAAGCAAAGAGTGGGAGTAAACGGGACTTTTTCAGAATGGCAGTCAGTGACTAGTGGGGTACCGCAAGGCTCAGTGCTGGGACCCCAGTTGTTTACAATGCAGCATCTCCAAGTTTGCGGATGACATGAAGCTGGGCGGCGGTGTTAGCTGTGAGGAGGATGCTAAGAGGATGCAGGGTGACTTGGATATGTTAGGTGAGTTGGCAAATTCATGGCAGATGCAATTTAATGTGGATAAATGTGAGGTTATCCAGTTTGGTTGCAAGAACAGGAAAACAGATTATTATCTGAATGGTGGCCGATTAGGAAAAGGGGAGGTGCAACGAGACCTGGGTGTCATTGTACACCAGTCATTGAAGGTGAGCATGCAGGTACAGCAGGTGGTGAAAAAGGCAAATGGTATGTTGGCATTCATAGCAAAAGGATTTGAGTACAGGAGCAGGGAGGTTCTACTGCAGTTGTACAAGGCTTTGGTGAGACCACACCTGGAATATTGTGTGTAGTTTTGGTCCCTTAATCTGAGGAAAGACATTCTTGCCATAGAGGGAGTACAGAGAAGGTTCACCAGATTGATTCCTGGGATGGCAGGACTTTCATATGAAGAAAGCCTGGATGGAATAGGCTTATACTCACTGGAATTTACAAGATTGAGGGGGGATCTTATTGAAACATATAAAATTCTAAAGGGATTGGACAGGCTAGATGCAAAAAGGTTGTTCCCAATGTTGGGGAAGTCCAGAACGAGGGGTCACAGTTTAAGGATAATGGGGAAGCCTTTTAGGACCGAGATGAGGAAAAACTTCTTCACACAGAGAGTGGTGAATCTGTGGAATTCTCTGCCACAGGAAACAGTTGAGGCCAGTTCATTGGCTATATTTAAGAGGAAGTTAGATATGGCCCTTGTGGCTAAAGGGATCGGGGGTATGGAGAGAAAGCAGGTACAGGGCTCTGAGTTGGATGATCAGCCATGATCATACTGAATGGCGGTGCAGGCTCAAAGGGCCGAATGGCCTATTCCTGCACCTATTTTCTATGTTTCTAGTGTGGATGTAGCCTCAGGTCAAACTAACCACTGCTTCCTCTAAGCCGTCGAGCACACGGCCGCACAGTAACTGAAATGCTCCCACGCACATAACCTTCGTCGCCGCGTGGCTGGAATTGGACTCAGCTAGGAAAAGTTTGCGAAACATGAAAGATTTTCTTTGTTGCATTGTATTTCATTATATTCAATTGATAAATAAAATAAAAGGGATGGGATTTGTAAATATTCATAGCATGCACATTACAAAAAAAAAGCATTTGAAGTGCCGCACAGTTTTCAGCCTGTGTAAAAAGTTCCTGCTCAGGGCAATGGTTAGTCTGCGTGGCTGTAAAAAAAATTAGGCAGAACGTTGAATCTAACCCTTCCCTCCCAAATAGATCTCCATTTTTCTATCATCCATGTGCATCTGACAGTCTTTTAAATGTCCCTAATGTACCTGCCCCTACCACCACCCCTGGCAGGGTGTTCCACGCACCCATCACTCTCTGTGTAAAATAACTTAGCTCTGACCTCCCTCCTATACTTTCCTCCAATTACCTTACAGTTATGCTCCTCATATTAGCTACTTCCACTCAGAGAAAAAGCTTCTGACTGTCCCCTCAACCTATGCCTCTTATCATCTTGTACACCTCTATCACGTCACCTGTCATCCTCCTTTACACCAGAGCGTAAAGCTCTAGCCCACTCAGCCTTTCCTCCAAAGACATGCTCTCTAATCCACGCAGCAACCTGGTAAATCTGCTCCACCCTCTACAGCCATCCTATAATGAGGCAACTAGAACTGAACGCAGTTTTCCAAGTGAGGTCTAATCAGTGTTTTAGAGAGCTTCAACATTATGTTGCAACTCTTCATCCCAATCCCTTGACTAATGAAGTCCAACACACCATGTGTATTTTATGAGGAAAGGTTTAACAAGTAATCAACACAATGCCTGCACAATGATTCATTGGTAAGGTTTCGTCATGTAAATAAAGGTTGAAAGAGTACAGAGTAAATTTACAAGGTTTGTGCCAGGACTGGAAGACCTGAGTTAAGAGGAAAGACTGAATAGGCTAGGACTTTCTTTGTAGACTCCAGTCAGTCCGGATTGGCAAAACAGCTCCTCCACAATGTCCATCAGCACAGGAGCACCACAGGGATGTGTACTTAGCCCCCTGTTCTACCTGCTTTACACGTATGATTGTGCGGCTAAATACAGCTCCAACACCATGTACAAGTTTGTTGATGACACCACTGTTGTGGGCTATATCAAAGGGGTGATGAATCAGCATACAGGAGGGAGTTGAAAATCTGGCTGAGCAGTGCAATAACAACTCGATGTCAATAAGACCAAGGAACTGATTGTAGGCTTCAGGAGAGGGAAACCAGAGGTCCATGAGCCAGTAATCATTGGAGGATCAGGGGTGGAGAGGGTCAGTAACTTTGAACTCCTGGGTGTCACTGTCTCAGAGGACCTGTCCTGGACCCATTGTATAATTATAATTGTGAAGAAGGCACAACAGTGTGCTTTCTTCCCCAGGATTCGGCATGTCATCAAAAACCTTGGCAAACTTCTGCAGGTATGTGGTGGAAAGTGTGGTGACTGACTGCATTACAGCTTGGAATGGGAACACCAACGTCTTTGAGCAGAAAATCCTAAAGAAGGCCCAGCACGTCAGGGGTAAAACCCTCCCAACTACTGAGCACATCTACATGAAACGTTGCCATAGAAAAGCAGCATCCATCATTAAAGATCCTCCCCGCCCTGGCTACGTTCTTGTTTCACCCCTGCCATCAGGTACTGGTGTCTTGGGACTCGCACCACCAGGTTCAGGAACAGTTACTACCCCTCAACCACCATGCTCTTGAATAAAAGGGGATAACTACACTCATTCTATTGCTGGAGTTCTCACAGCCAATGGTCTCACTTTAAGGACTCTTTCGCTTGTTATTTCATGCTCTTGTTATTTATCGCTATTAATTTAGATTTTCATTTGCACAGTTTGCTGTCCATTGATCCTGGTTAAAGTTACTGTTCTAAAGATTTGCTAAGTCTGCCCTCGGAAAAAGAATCTCAGGTTTGTATGTGGTGACATGTATGTACTCTGATAATAAATGCTACTTTGAACTTTGAACTTATTCCTTGGGACATAGAAAACTGAAGGGAGATTTGATGGAGGTATACAAAATTATGAGGGATATAGATAGGGTAAATGCAAGCAGGCTTTTTCCACTGAGGTTAGGTGGGATTACAACTAGGGGTTGTGAGTTTAGGGTGAAAGGTGAAAAGTTTAAGGGGAACATGAGGGGAAACTTTTTCACTCAGAGGGTTGTAAGTGTGTGGAGCAAGCCGCTAGTGCAAGTGGTGCATGTAAGCTTGATTTCAATGTTTAAGAGAAGTCTGAATAGGTATTTGGATGGTAGGGGTATGGTCCCAGTGCAGGTCAATGGGAGTAGGCAGTTTAAATGGGTCAGCATGGACTAGATGGGCTGAAGGGCCTGTTTCTGTGCTGTATTTTTCAATGATTCTAAATGCTGCATTTACAAACATCTCTGCCCGGGCTAGTGTGCCGCTGAAGCTGGTATCCCAGCACACAGACCCAGCCAGTAACCAAACCCTGCTGACTGCAGCTTGAACCGCTGACACTGCCAGACCCAGGTGCACTGTTTGTGTTTTAAATCACGCAATTGGCAAGTTTAACTAATTCACGTGGGTCCCACTCAGCCTTGTGTCTGCTGTGAAGGAACAATCAATGATCTCACTTCAAGGGCTCTTTATCTTGTTAATTCATGTTCTCATTATTTATTGCTATTTGTTTATACTTGCATTTTCAGTTTGTTGTCTTCTGCACTCTGAGTGATCTTTCATTGATCCTGTTACAGTTACTATTCTATAGATTTGCAGAGCGTGCCCACAGGAAAATTAATCTCAGGGTTGTATGTGGTGACAACTATGTACTTTAATAATAAAATTTACTTTGAACTTTGAAGAATCGAACTGCTGGACAAACTCAGCAGATCGGGCAGTGTCTGTGGAGGGAAACGGACGATCGACATTACGGGTTCAGCATGGACTAGATGGGCCTAAGGGCGTGTTTGTGTGCTGTACTTTTCTATGACCCTATGACTGCAGTAGCAGGACAGCAATAATCCTCCTAGATGAGCTGATGTGCGGAATGCTTCTCCTCTTTCTCTGAGTTGAAATCTAGTTCTGACTCAACATGCTCTGACTCTCTCAGCGTACTATCCCCCAACTGAGCTCTGGTCACCAGGCATGACCTGGCTGAGGACAAAACTCACTCTGCCCTTCAACCAAGAACGTGCCCCTTTTGTACTCTTCAAAGCCCCTTACACTGGTACGTTTCCATGCATTTCTTTCATATATTCTTAATTTTATTGAGATACAGCACAGCATAGGCCTTTCCGGTCATTTGAACCACACAGCCCAGCAATTCTCTGATTTAATCCTAGCCTTATCACGGGGCAATTTTCAATGACCAGTTAACCTACCCACTGGTACATCTTTGGACTGTGGGAGGAAACTGGAGCACCTGGAGGAAACCCAGGCGGTCCCGGGGAGAACACTTCCTTACAGGCAGTGGCAGGAATTGAACCTGGGTCGCTGGAACTGTAAAGCATTGTGAATTGTAGCCCCACCTGTACCTCCACCTGAACAATGACCCCACCTTCTATGACCATGAAAAAAAACATTTTCACCATCACCCACTGATAAGGCTGTAGACTGTGCTTCCTTAACTTCCTGATAATATTGCTGTGGCCTGGTTCTCTTGAACTTTCCCAGAACAATCCCACTCCAAACCAATTACACTTTGTTTTACCAGCTCCCATTTTATTTTATTATACACCAAGGATGAATCACATTTACTTCTTCCTTACGGCAGTCGAAGATAATTGAAAAGGCTCATGCAAAGTACTCACAGTTGTAACCTTCACTGCAATTGAAACTTTTTTTTTAACTGCCCTTTGACCAATCTGAGAACTGAAGGAGGAAGGCAGCATTGCTGACTGGACTTGCAAAGTAAGCAGCGGGTATAAAGATAACCTTGCTTTTTATTGTTGCTTTTCAAGGCATGTTGATAGTGAAGTCTGCAGTCAGTGGCCACATCCTATACCTAATAAAGTGGTCACCGAGTGCATGTTCGTGGTCTTCCGCTGCTGTAGCACATCCACTTCAAGATTTGACGTGTTGTGCGTTCAGAGATGCTCTTCTGCACACCACTGTTGTATTGTGTGGTTATTTTGAGTTACTGTCTACTTCCTGTCAGCTTGAACCAGTCTGACCTTCCTCCTCTGACCTCTCTCATTAACAAGGCGTTTTTGCCTACAGAACTGCTGCTCACTGGATGTCTTTTGAGCCATTCTCTGTAAACACCAGTTTATTGAGTGTGAAAATCCCAGGAGATCAGCAGTTTCTGAGACGCTCAAACCACCGACAATCATTCCACAGTCAAAGTCACATAGATTGCATTCCTTTCCCATTCTGAAGACTGGTCTGAAGAACTGAGCAGGGGTTCCCAACCTGGGGTCCATTGCTTAATGGTATTGGTGCATGGCATAAAGAAGGTTGGGAACCTTTGTTCTTGACCATGTCTGCATGCTTTCGTGCATTGAGTTGCTGTCACACAATTGGCTGATTAGATATTTACATTAATGAGCAGTTGTACAGCCGTACCTGATAAAGCGGCCACTGAGTGTATGTGTAACGTAAACTTTATGGCACAAACTTGAAGCCAGCAGTTGAATATTGAGCGGAGAATACCACTGATGTTGGTTGAGGGGAACTCTCATTCTCCTCAGAAACAGTGGCAAGAGAAGTTCATGCTTTGCTCAGTGATCTGATGGGGACTGAGTCGTTATGTCTCATTGTGTGAACGATACCTCTGAAATTGCAGCACCCTCTTGGTACCACACGCAAGGATCTCCCTGGGAGTTGGTGCTCAGATCTCCGGAGAAGGGCAAGGATCCATCAGCCTCTGTAATGGAGGCAAAATCGCATCCCCTGCCTCTGGATGACGTAAACTGATACCAACCAGTGAGAAATAATTTTCCTGTGCAGCCCAAGCTGGATTTTACATTTAGACTATCAGAGCACTACAGATCAGAAAAAGTCCTTCTGGCTCATCTGGGCCTTCTATACTGTCATTCTGCCTACAAGCACAAACTTGATGCACCATCAATAACTCTCCGAGACGTGAGGCGAGATATTGGCTTTTATTTGTTGGAAGAAAGAACTAGCAGCAATTTACCACCATGCTACATCCTGGAGACTGAGAGGCCGGGCTCAGGCCCCAATCGCCTTTATCGGGTCAGTGGGAGGAGCCACAGGAGTAGTCAGCAGGTGGGGTCCTGTCCAGACAGGTATATGTAGTTCACCACAAAACTGCAGCAGGCCGGGCCCCCTCCATGGAGAGGAATAAACGGTCAATGTTTCGGGCTGAAACCCTTCATTAGGTCTGCATACTTCTATCGACCTACACCTGGACCATACCCCTCCATACCGCTCCTATCCAACTTCTCTTAAATGTTGTATCCGCTGTTTCCGCAGGAAACTCATTCCATAATCACACCACTCTCCGAGTGAAGAACTTCCCCTTAAATATTTCACCTTTCACCCTTAACCTATCACCTCTAGTCCTAGTTTCACCCAACCCCAGTGGGAAAGAAACCTGCGTGCATTTACCTTATTTATATCCCTCACAACTTTGTTTACATACATCTATCAAATTTGTTATTGATTTTTCACGGGGTTAACCACAGGACTTCAGAAAATATTTGGTAATTGTAACACTGACTAACATCAGCTTCGTTGGGAGCAGGGGTAATTATTTTGTGTAGATATGAGGCAATGAGAGGAATGATAATGTATCTGTTGCACGCATCCAGCTGTCAGAGTTATTTGGTAACCATGGTGACAGAGGTGAGTTATGTTTTGTTGTTAGCCAACTGACTCATGGCTGTTTGTAATAATTGGCCAAGGGGACGGAGTGTTCTTTGGAGCACAGGAGACGTGACCGAGTGAAGGAGAAGTTGCCCTCTGACCTGTTCCCTGACTCATTGTCACCTTTATCAGCTGCTACCACTCCCTGCTTCTACAAATATGGTGTTTTCCCTTCTCACTCTCCAGCGCTGCCCTGGATTTTGCTCCGTATCCCGGCGTCCGGTCACTGCCCCGTCTGGTGAATCCAGAGAACTTTGTTTCTTTTCTTTTTAAAATCTTTTTATTGATTTTCAAACAAAAGATAATAACAATAGAAATACAGAGAGATTGGGAACACAAAGTTAATAGAGTAGTATATACAAGTATCAACTATTAATAACACAAATGTGCCAAATCTCCCAAGCTCATCCTGTATTTATAATGAAAAGAAAAACCCTCAAATTTAAAAAAAAATAAAGCAACTAACTAACTTGAAAATAAACTGAGAGATAAAAAACCTGGGCTATGATATTACAACAGATATAAACAGTAGTGCCAATATCTCCGCTCCTCTATCCAGAGAACTTTGACTTATCAAGTCAAGTCAATTTCCATTTCCAAATGCTCCCATTTCCACCAGCAAGTCTGCAGATAATACACATTTCTGTGTGACATCACAGACTGCGCATGTGTCTGTGACATCACACACTGTATATATATTTATATGCGTGTGTGTGTGTGGGTACATGTGACATCACAAACTACAAGTAAGTGACATCACATGCACATTGTGCTTCTGAGGGGCTGTTTTTCATTTTTTCAGAACGCTGCCAAGACCACCCACCCCTCCTTGCCCATTGACAAATGCCCCTGAGAAGGTGGGGCTGAGCCGCCTTCTTGAACCGCTGCTCTGCATCTGATGGAGGTGATACCGCACGCTGTTGGTGAGAGGGCTCTGGGGCTTGGACCCCTTGACAACGAAGAACTGGCAGTGTAAGGGGGAACCTGACGGTGGTGGTCTTCCCCCTTGCCCTTCCTCACAGTTACAGCTGTCGGTCTGGGAGGTGCCGTTGGAGTAACTGCAGGGCATCGTAGATGGTGCACACTACATCTGGTGCTGGTGTTGGAGGGTGCGAGTGTTTGGGAGCTGTTGATGACACCCAAAATTCTCACACACTAAATGCTCAACAGTATTCCAGCCAGGAAGGGTCCAGGAAGGGTCGTGACTGTAACACTAGACAAAAGCTTCAACAGGGATGTGGTGTGAGACGGTGAGTAGGGTGGGTGGGAAGGGACTCAGTCTCAGGTCAGTGGCTGGAGTGAGTAGTGAGCACATTGGGTCATGGGGACACAGGACAACGACCACCCTGGACAGTGACTAACCTTGAGCAGCAGAGACTCTGGGCAGTGATAACACCGGACAGTACAGACACTGGACATTGGATTTTCGGGGCCATGATAATACTGGGCAGTGGAAACTTTGGACAGTGGTAACACTGGACAGTGGAGACTCTGGATGGTAGAGACTCTAGGGTAGTGATAACACTGGACAGCGGATATTCTGGGCTGTGATAATACTGGATGGTGGATACCTTGGACAGTGTTAACACTGGGCTGTGATAACACTGGACAGCAGAGACTCTGGGGCAGTGATAACACCGGACAGTGGATATTCTCATTGTGATAACACTGGATAGTGGATATTCTGGGCCGTGATAATACTGGACGGTGGAGACTCTAGGAGCATCATCAACAATGACGGCTGAGTTCACCAATCCCACTGAAGCCTTTGACCCATCCGCAGAGATCCAACTGCCCACTGAAATCCATTGCTCTCTCGTGCTGGCCCAACATTGGCATGCAAACTGTGATATTAAACAAAAGGTCTTCAACAGGAGCACTCACAGAAACGACTGGTGTCAAATAAGGCCCTGTCCTGATGCCAGCACTTACATTCCTCTGAGCTGCATACAGCTCCCGCAAACTTTCCAAGGTGGAGGAGATAACTTCAGAAAGGAAAGGAACTGCACTCCAGACCTGTGGTTGGGCTTTTCTCTCTGGAGTGAAGGAGGATGAGAGGTGACTTGATAGAGATGATAAGTGGTGTAGATCGAGTGGAGAGCCATCACCTCTTTTCCTAGAGCAGCAATGAGAGAGCATACATTTAGGGTGTTCGGAGGAAAATATAGGGATGGTAGGTGTAGTTTGTTTTTTACAAAGAGTGTGGCAAATGCACGGGACGCTAGTGGTAGAGGCATCTATATTAGAAACATTTAAGCAACTCTCAGATAGGCAATGAAGGAAAGAAAAATGTAGGGCTCCAGGGAGGGGCAGGTTAAATTGATCTTGGAGTAGGCACAGCCACTGCGGGCCCAGATGCCTGTTTTATGTTCTACGTTACCACTAACACACAGGGAAAATCTACATGGGGAGAATCTGCTTGGCCACAAGCTCTTCCTCACAGTCCCTACCTTGTCCCTCGCGAGAGGTGAAAATCCATTCCAGCACCAGAGGTCAGTAAAGAAGAAAACCAGCTGGATAAAGAAGGGGAAAATCCCATCTGCTGCAAAGGAAACTGGAACCCCAATGGCATTGGCTAGTGGTTAAGCTGCAGCCATGACATCAGTCAGCGGGTTTAGAGCTGGGTGGCAGTTCTCCAGTGTGTCTATGTACTGATCGGCCTAAATTCAATGCTGCAAATTCCCACGCACATTTCTCTTAGAGTGCTGTGTGGGAGATTCAATCAGTGGTTATTCCTTGAACACTGGTGTTCAATTAGCCCTTGACAGGACAGACTGGTGCAGAAGAGACTTAACTTTGGTAAGGAAAGAGTTAAATTCGATTCCTCCCTGAAAGATGCTAACATATGTAACCTTGAAGAATAAATGGTGTTAATGCGTGATGTGAGAATGCTTTGAGGAAGTACGGGAGAGCCATGCGCTGAGAGCCTAGTGTGACAACCAGTCTGCTCCTCCGTGGGGTAAATACGATAGATTTTTGAAGGGATCTTGAAGGGTACAAAAGGAAGCAATTTCATTACACGTGGGGGAATCTTCTCATAGACTGGGTGGTGACTGGTTCTAAAAGTTGGAGATAGAGGGAGAAGAAAGGAGAAGGGGAGAGAGAGTAGGGGGGAGATAAAAAGACAAGGGGGAGGAAAGAGAGAGAGACAAGGAGAAAGTGAGGGAGAGGGAGGGAGATCGAGAGACAAGGAAAGAGGAGGAGAGACAGAAAGGAGGGGGGTGGAAACTGAAAAACAAGGAGAGAGATAAATGAGAGAGAGGGAGGGAGATAGAAAGTCAAGGAGAGATAGAGAGATAAGAAGTAAAGAAGGAGAGAGAGTGAGAAGGGGATGGAGATAAAGAGACAAGGAGAGAGAGAGGAAGAGGGAGGGAGAAAAACAAGGAGAGAGAGAATGGGAGGGAAACAGTGAGACCAGGAGAGACAGGGGATAGGTAGCGAGACAAGGGGAGGGAGAGAGAGAGGGGGGAGAGAGAGAGAGATCAAGGAAAGAGAGGGAGAATGAATGGGAAAAACTGTCAGACATCTACAGTTCCATCCGGCAGTACATTTTGAGGGTGTAGTTTATAGATTGGTGTGTAAATATTATTTTGTCCCTTTTACTACTTTAGTCATCATTTTTATTTCTTACTCTATTTTATTTATATAACTAATAAAGTAATTTCTTATAACCTTTTATACATGTTTAGTGCCTCCTTTGCAAATAGTTTCCTGCTGCTGAATCAGAAAAGAACAAGAAACAGATTCTAAAATACTTTCATTACACCTTTGAGTTCACTAAGAACATCTGCCTCTTGAGCAACCCCCAACCCCTAACCCCCAGAACTCCCCTGGAGAAAGGAGAAGCAACAGTCTGCAGAACAAGGTTGTTATTGTCACCAGGAGCACTTGAGGAAGGCCTGATGGAAGCTTATAAGATTATGAAATAGATTAGACAGCCAGTATCTTTACCCTAGGGTTGAAATGTCTAAAGGGCTAGCACTCAAGGTGAGAGAGGGTAAGTTGAAGGGAGGTGTGCGGGGCAGGTATGTTTCTGACATAGCGAGTGAAGGTTACCTGGAATGCACTGTCAGGAATGGTAGTGGATGCAAGGATTTTTCTTATCCGGATACAGCACGGAATCGGACCTTCCAGACCATTGTGCCATGCTATCCAGCAATCTCTCAGGTTAATGCTAGCCTAATCAATGACCAATTAACCTACCAACCGGTCGGTCTTTGGACTGTACGAGAAAACTGGAGCACCCGGAGGAGACCCACGCAATCATGGGGAGAATGTGCAATCTCCTTACAGGTAGTGGCGGGAATTGAACCCAGGTTGCCTGTACCTAAAGTGTGTGCTAACCACTATGCTACCATGACAGGGGCTCATGAATATGCAGAAAATGGAGTTACACCTATAGACATTCTATAGACAGAAGAATTAGCCTTGAACAAGGGTCTCGGCCTGAAACATCGACTGTTTGTTCATTTCCATAGACGTTGCCTGACCCGCTGAGTTCCCCCAGAATTGCGTGTGTTTTGCCAGGGATTAGCTGAGTTTGGTATTTAATTACCAGAGTAATTTTTTTCAGCACAGTATCGTGAGCTGGAGGGCCTGTTTCTGTCCTCTTCAGGACAAATCAAAGGGATGGTAATTTAGCAAACTCCCTGAACCCAATTTACTTTGAACTTTGGCTAAATCCCCGAGCTGAAGTCGGAACAGATGAACCCACTGGGGAGACTAGCACATCGGGAATCAGAAGGAATATGTTCTGGAATGGGATAACTGTACCCTGACAACCACAGTCATCCACAACGCAGCGAAATGCTGGAGGAACTCAGCAGGCCAGGCAGCATCTATGGGTCGAGACCCTTCATCAGAATCGGAAAGGAAGGGGGCAGAAACCAAAAAAGGAAGTTGGAGAGGAGTAGAGGCTGGCAGTGATAGGTAAGGTGGGTGGGTAGATTAGGGGTGTGCCGATTGAAGACCTGAATGGTTGAAGGGAAGTAGCTGTTCTTGGACCGGGTAATGTGGGACGTAAGGCTTCTGCACCTCTTGCTTGATGATAGCTGCACAGAAATGGAAGGTGGGGATCTTTAATGTTGCCTTCACAAGGTAGTGAATTTGTCATCGAGGGATGCTATGGGAGTGTTTGTGGGAGGAATAGTTTCTTGACTGTCAGGGTAGTATATGGTGACAGGTATATTCATTGAACTTTTGAAGCGTCAGCGCAAGGGAAAATGGAAAATGAAGGCAGATATACCTTTTCATTTGGGCTGTGCAGATAAGGTAACCGGAACAAAGAGGGATGCTTGTGTGTAGCCCGTCTGACATTTATTAGATCAGGGTCAGATATAAAACCAACTTAGAAAGTTCTTCTCAGAGCAGAGGTCAAGGAGAAAGTTAACACTTGTGACAAAATCCTGTATAATCTTGGAATGCTTGGGAGATATTTCCACAAGGGCGAAAGGATTTTGTGTACTTGACAAAAGAACAAGGAGAAATTTGTTTTCTCAGCCAGTTCTGATTTGAAACATGCTGTCCAGTGATTCATGTCCTAAAAACATTTCCGAAAGAAATTAAAACACTTAATGCTCTGCTTGCAGTGCTTTTGAGCGAGAGCCGGGGGACTATGGTGAATGGGCAGCTCTCTCAAAGGGGCTGGGTTGAGAAGGACAGGCTGAACAGTCTCTTTTCTACGGTAGAGTCATAGTAATAGAGCGCTAAAGCACAGAAACAGGCCCTTTGGCCCATCTAGCCCATGCCAGACTTATTCTGCATTGTCCCATCAGCCTATACTTGGACCACAGCTCTTCATTCCCCTCCCATCCGTGTACTTATCCAAGCTTCTCTTAACGTTTGCAGTCAAATCCGCAGTCCACTTCCACTGGCAGCTCGTTCCACACTCTCATCACTCTCTGAGGGAAGAAGTTCCCCCTCATGTTCCCCTTAAATATTTCACATTTGACTCTTAACCTATGATCTCTTGTTCCAATCTCATCCAACCTCAGTGGAAAAAGCCTGCTTGCATTTACTCTATCTATACCCTTCACTGGGTGGGGTGGAGATGTGTCTCTACCAAAGATGACGAAAGGTGCTCCTTCCCTCCGCCAGCCTACAGGTCACCCTTGGGCAAGGTGTGGCACCTGCTTATCCACCCCCACCCCCCACTGATCAGAGTCACGTGAGGCCATGGGATGGAAGGTCGTCTGAGCAACGGGTGCGTATCACAAGTCCTGGTTATGCGACAACTGACGCCAAGCAGACGGTCTCTGAGGAGTATTGATAATGGGTGGGGTCACCCATTTTGTAAAGACACTGCCCAGAAGAAGTTAATGCCAAACCGCTTTTGTAGAAACATTTGTCAAGAACAAGCATAGTCATAGAAAGACCGTAATCACCCATGTCCTACAACTTGATGCATAATGAATGATACCTTTCATACTTTTATATAACTCAGTCAAATCTCCCCTTGTTCTCCGATGCTCCAGGGAATCAAGTCCTAACCTCTCCAGTCTGTCCCTATAACTCAGGTCCTCAAGGCTCGGCAACACCCTTGTAAATTTTCTCTGTACTCTCGCAAACCTATTGATATCTTTCCTGCAGGTAGCTTTGGCGTCTGGGTCCCGAGAGTTAACTAGCTTCCTTGCTGAGGATTGAAGTGTCCATTTCATTTACGAAATCAGTATTATAAATATTTCTCTCTTGTTTGCCTCTCTGTCATACCAGTGGGTTTATCATTCGAAAAGCTTAGAAATGGTCGCTGCACCTCCAAGTAACAACACCATCGAAACAAGTGGCTGTGAATACTAACTGATAATATTGATAGAACCAAAATGCTTTCTGCACTTCACTGAACTTAACTTAACTTAACCAAGTACCAAGAACTTAACTGAATGCGAAATTCTCAAGGCATGCTGAGGATATTGAAACTTACACAAGTGCACTTCAGCTGGTTACCTGAAGCATGCGGTCATTTTAAACTAAACTGTATCGTATCCCAGGCATTTAACAGGCTTCTATTAGGGCCTTATTGAACTCAGGACTGCTCCTCCTCCTATTTCACCAGGACAAATGTTCATCTAAAACAGTCGAAGAATCTGTGTCAAAAGTTTCAAAAAACTGGAAAAGTTCATCCCCTTAGACGGCATTTTTGGGCAGTCAATATTTCAAAGGTCGACTATCAAAGACTCTTCATCAGATCTTTCCTGTTGCTGTAGATTTCTTGTTGACTTTCTGTATGACTGGCTTCAAGTATTTAACTTGTTTATTGCTCTAGTATCAGATCTACTACAGCTTTCTTAACTGTGTTTTACAAAAGTGAAAGCACTTATAGAGTACATACAACTGAACAAAGTGGCTGAGGCAGTGCACATTAGAGCTGCTCCTGAAGAGGAAGTTAGCATCAATATCGAATATTGAAAGGCTTAGACGGAGTGGATGTGGAGAGGATGCTTCCTGTAATGGGAGAGTCTGGGATCAGAGGGCACAGCCTCGGAATACAAGGATGTCTCATCAGACCTTAAGATCATAAGATATAGAAGCAGAAATAGGCCATTTGGTCCATCTGCTCTGACTGATTCATTTTCCCTCTCAGCCCCCATCTCCTGCCTTCTCCCCATAACCCTTCATGCCCTGACCAATCAAGAATCTATCATCCTCTGCCTTAAGTGTATGTAAGGATCTGGCCTCCACAGCATCAAATTCCACAGATTCACCACTCGCTGGCTAAAACTGAGAAACTGGAATTCATTGCTACGGACACTGGGGAGACCAAGTCATTGAGTATGATTAAAGTGGAGATTGATAGGTTCTTAATTAGCAAGGGTGTCAAAGGTTATGGGAAGAAGGCAGGAGAATGGAGTTGGGAGGAATAAAGTATCAGCCATGACGGAATGGTGGAGTAGGCTTGATGGGTTGAATGGCATTATTCTGCTCCTATACCTTATAGTCTTATCACAGCCAGTGTTTATGAAGGTGTTAGGGTCATTCAACACCGAAACAGGACTAGGATTCCCATCGTCCCCATATTTGGCTCTTATCCCACCTAACCTTTCTTATCATGTACCTATCCAAGTGTCCTTTATTCATCAATAATGTATCTGACATAACCACTGTAACAGCAGCTCATTTGAGATACAGAACCTCCCCCTCTCTCCCCCTCCCCCAGGGTGTAAAGGTTGCCCCTCAAATTCCTTTCAAATCTCTCCCCTCACCTTAAATCTATGCCTCCCGTCCTGGGGAAAAAGACTTTGTGCATTTGCCCTATCTGTGCCCCTGATGATTTAATACACTTCTATATAATAACCCCCATTGTTTTATACTCCAGGGAATAAGGTCCCAGATTGTTCAACCTCGCTCCGCAACTCAGCCCCTCGAGTCCCGACAACATCCTCATACATCTCCTCAGCATTGTTTGTGGCTTCTTGAACCTTTCCCTAACCAAAACCGACCACGATATTCCAAATGCTGCCTCGCCACCACCTTGTACAACTACAGCATCATCCCCCTCTCGGCATGCCAAATGCATCCTTCACCTCCCTGTCTACCTGCGATGGCGCTTTCAAGGAACCGCGTATTTGTCTTTAAACAGCGACGTTTCATTTTATCTATTGGGAGATACAGCGCGGTAACCCGTCCTTCTGACTCAACTGAGCCCATGACACCCAATTGCACCTCCCAGCCTGCATGGCTTTGGAATGTGGGAGGGAAGTGGAGAGCCTGGAGGAAGCCGAAGAGGATTGCACGGAGAAATGAGTGCGTGCAAGATGTAGGCTGCATGCCCTGACATGCTGAAGTGACATATAAGCAAAAACTTAAATGTCTACGTGACTGGGAGTGACTAACAGTGACTCACCCTTTTACGTGGATGTTGTTCATTATGTCATCAGCTTTAGCCAGCTCACTCAATTACACATGGGATTTTCCCACTCCTAGAGTCTGTCTCAAACTGAAATCCAGACTCTGTTGCACCATCCATCGCTGCAGCTGGAGACCTCAGTGGGAGATTATGTAATTCAGCCTTTCCATCTGATAACTGCTGACCAATATGCACGTGCTGGTAGCAGAAAATATCATTCCCTGAATTCTAGGCATTCAGAAAATGCTGGATCTTGTCCTAATGATGCTGTCAGAGGATCTATCTTTTGACAAAGATGCAAGGTCT
This sequence comes from Hypanus sabinus, assembly GCF_030144855.1. Classification (NCBI taxonomy): domain Eukaryota; kingdom Metazoa; phylum Chordata; class Chondrichthyes; order Myliobatiformes; family Dasyatidae; genus Hypanus; species Hypanus sabinus. The sequence continues at coordinate 11,357,207 of NC_082706.1, forward strand.
ACTGTAAGTATCACGTAGCGCAGAGGAGATTTATCAGGATGCTGCCTGGATTAGAGTGCATGCCTTATAGGGAAAATATGAGCGAGTCAGGGCTTTTCTCTTTCGAGTGAAGGAAGATCAGAGGTGACTTGATGAAGAAGTACAAGGTGATAAGAGGTATTGATAGAGTGGACACCAGCATCATTTCCTAGCTACTTGGCTAATACGGGAGGATGTACAATACTTTTAAGGTGGGGGTGTCAGAGGTCGGTTTCTTTTACATAGAGAATGGCGGGTGTGTGGAAGATGCTGCCGGGATGGTGGTAGAGGCCAATTAAGATTAGCTTTATTAAAATTAACTTTATTTGTCACATGCACATCAAAAGCATACAATAAAATGTGTCTTTTGTGTCAACAACCTACCCAGCCTGAGGATGTGATGAGGACAAACAGCAAGGGTCACCCTGCTTCTTGTGCCCACGACTTACTAACCTAAACTCGAATGTCTTTGGAATATAGGAGGAAACCCAGATAATCAGATTCCATACATTGTATAGGCATACGAATGACAGAAAAATGGAGGCTATGTGGGAGGGAAGGGTTATTTTGATCTTGGAGTAGGTTGAAAGTTTGGCACAACATCGTGGGCTGAAGGGAATGTTCAGTGCTGCAATGGTCTATGCACGTTGGGTGTTTGTCGGTCTTTTTTCAATGGATTCTTTGGGGTTTCTTGTTTTGCAGCTGCCTGTAAGGAGACGAATCTCAAGGTTGCATAAAGTGTTCATACTTCGACAATAAATGAACTTTGAATCTTGAACTTCAATGTTCTCCGTTTTATCATTTGTCCTTTCAAATGGATGCAACTGTGCTTGTTTCACAGACCGGGGAGTACTCCCAAATAGCCTGGCTACTGTTTACCCCCAACCAACCCACCCAGTCATTAGCACAAAGAGATGACATGTGATAATGTGTGGACTGGCTTGAAAGTTTAAAAAGTTTAAAAGTTCAAAGCAAATTTTATTATCAGAGAACATACAAGTCACCACATAAAACCCTGCGATTCATTTTCCTATGGGCATACTCGGTAAATCTATAGAAATGCAACTATAACATGATCAGTGAAAGATCAACCAGAGTGCAGAAGACAACAAACTGTGCAAATACAAATATAAGTAAATAGCAATAAATAACAAGATCATGAAATAACAAGATAAAGAGGCTTAAAATGAGATCATTGGTTGTGGGAACATCTCAATAGATGAGTGTAATTATCCTCTTTTGTTCGAGAGCCTGATGGTTGAGGGGTTGTAACTGTTCTTGAATCTGGTGGTGCGAGTCCTGAGGCTCGTGTACCTTCTGCTTGATGGCAGCAGTGGGAAAAGAGCATGGCCTGGGTTTTTTTTTCAGAATTAGAATTTATTTCTTACATCCATCTCACAACATGAGGGAGAAAGGATCTTTATATTGCTTCTGCATCGCCGTGTACAAGCAATAAGGAAGGGAGATGTGGGAGGATAATACCCAAACCCTAAGATTGTATACATAATTGTTTTGTATACACGTGTGTACAGTCAGATATACAATCAGATTATTGATTATTGGCCAGTGTATTGATTAATCTGATGGCCTGGTGAAAGAAGCTGTCCCGTAGCCTGCTGGCCTGGCCTTAATGCTGCGGTACCACTGACCGGACAGAAGCAGCTGAAACAGTTTGTGGTTGTGGTGGCTGAAGTCCCTGATGATCCTCAAAGCCCTTTCTACACAGCTGCCACTGTAAATGTCCTGAAAAGGTTTGCTAGACACAGCCATGGGAGCTGGGTTCCAAAAGTACATCAGTAACTGCGAATTATGTGCGTATATATATATGTATGTACAGACACTGGCGACTGTGAATTACTTGGGACCCCTTGGGTCATGAGAGTCAAGTCAAGTTTATTGACATTTAACTATATACATATATATAATGTATAAAGAATCAAGACAGTGTTTCTTCAAACCAGGGTATAAAGTGCAGTCGTACACATAACACCCGTAACACACGATAACTTACGAAAGTACAGGTGACATTTACAGATGAATCACACATAAATAACAAACTAAAGTGCATAAATATGAAATATTGTACTGAATCAGATTAACCAGTGACACTTTGGATACAATAACACCAGGAGTTCAGAAGCCCAATGGCTTGGGGGAGGAAACTTGTTTTTATGCATCAGGGTCTTCTGCCTGATGGTAGAAAGTCAAAGGGGATGCTGGATGGATGGGTGGGATCCTTAATAATACTAAGGGCCCTGAGTACGCAGTGTTCCTGATAAATGTCCCTGATGGATGGTAGGGAGACCCCTATGACCCTCTCAGCTGTTCTCACTCTCTTTTGTAGGGACTTCCAGTCTGATGCTCGACTGCTCCCGAACCAGATGGAGGTGCAACTTGTCTGGATGCTCTCAATGGTGCTCCTGGAAAACACATTTAAGATGGGGGCTAGGGGGAGCCTTGTTTGCCTCAATCTTCTTAGGAAATGGAGGTGATGCTGTGTCTTCTTGTTCGTGGTGATATTATACCAGCAGTTATGGTCGAAATGACAATAAAAGTGACTTGACTTGAGGTGAAGTCATCCATGATGTGAACTCCCAGGAACTTGGTGCACTTAACTCTCTCTACGGGGAAGCCATGTATTCGCGGGGGTTGGGGGGGTGGTTCGTCTGCACCTTCCTGAAGTCCACAGTGATTTCTCTTGTCTTCTCCATGTTCGGGCTTAGGTTGGTCTCACACCAGTCCACCAGCTTTTCCACTTCCTCTCTGTACTTCGTCTTGTCATCATTCTCAATACGTCCAACCACTGTTGGTCATCTGCAAACTTGATGACACGGTTTCAGCTGGATCCTGTGACACAGTCATGCACCAGCAGTGTGAACAGCAGCAGGCTTAGCACACAGCCTTGGGGAGCGCCAGTGCTCAGTGTAACGGGATGAGAGACATTGCTGCCCACATGGACTGACTGTGGCTTAACTGTTAAGAAGTCCCGTATCCAGTCACAGAGGGTGGTTTTGATACCCAGTGAGGATAGTTTCTGGGGTACGATGGTGTTGAATGCTGAACTGAAGACTATAAACAGCAGCCTGGCATATGAGACCCCATTTTGGAGGTGGGACAGGACAGAGTGCAGGGCAGAGGCTATTGTATTGTCAGTGGATTGATTTGAGCGATAAGCGAACTGGAAGGGGTCCAATGTATCTGGGAGAGAGGTTTTAATATGTTCCATAACCAGCCGCTCAAAGTATTTCATAACGGTTGATGCTAATGCCACTGGATGATAGTCATTTAGGCAGGTTACCATTGCCTGCTTTGGCACTGGAACAATGGTTTATGCCTTGAAAATTGAGGGGGCAATTGACTGTTCCAGAGTGTAATTACTCTCTTTTTTTCAAGAGCCTGATGGTTGAGGGGCTGTAACTAGTCTTGGACCTGGTGGTGTGAATCCTGAGGCACTTGTACCTTCTGCCTGATGGCAGCACAGAGAAAAGAGCGTGTGGTTTGGTCACAGCAAACAGATTGCTGAACATAGCCATGGGAGCTGAGTTCGAAAATTACATTGCAACTGTGAATTATGTGCATATATGTGCATGTATATACAGACATCAGTGGCTGTGAATTATTTGGGAGCCCTTCGGTCACGAAAGGTAATGTATACCGTACAAATGAGTTACTAAAAGACTGCAAAAGACAAGACGCACCTGGCAATGTGTTGGCACCTGGTCCAAAACAAGTTCTGATGAAATGTGCCAAGACCATCAAAATGCAAGGTGCCACGATTTATAGCAGGCCAATGTGGGTTCCCGTCCGGACAGAGGCATGGGAAATTGTGGCGGGGAATGACTACCGGAGAAGTTAAATGAATATTGTGTCAGCTTTGGGGGAAAACCTTCCAGAAAAGAGAGCAACCTGAGCTATGACAGCTCAGGGTGATGGAGCTCAGAGTTCAAATCCGGCCGGCCGAGAGGAATTTGTACGTCCTTCCTGTGATCACCTGGGTTTCCTCCGGGTGCCCGTGTATCGTCACACAGTCCAAAGACGTACCAGTTAGCAGGCTAATTGTTCTTTGTAAATTGTCCGGTGATGAGGCTAGGGTTAAACTGGGGGTTGCTGGGTGTCATAGCTCATTGCTCTATGCTCTATCTCTAAATAAATGCATCAATAAGCCCTTTTGCTCCTATGCACATATACAAACAGTCCTCTAACCCCAGGCTTTTAATGAGGATATTAATGAGGATTCGTTCATTAACAGCATACTGTAGGAATGGGGGTGATGCTGTGCTTGCAGGTTTGATCTGAGTGCTGTTTGTATGGAGTTTATGTGGTCTCCCTGTGACTGAATGGACTTCCCTCAGAAGTTTAGATTTGTAAGCTAATCGAAGCACAGTAGTGTAAGCAGATAGCACAACCCTTTACAGGGTTCGATTCCCACTACTACCCGTGACCCCATCCCAAAGACTTACGGGTTAGGGTTAGTGAGCTGTGGGCGTGCTATGTTCACCCTGGAAGTATGGCAATACTTGCAAGCTGAGTAGCACAATCCTCACTGATTTGACCTGACACAACGAAGCATTTCACTGTACTTTTCGATATACATGCGACAAATAAAACGAATCTTCTCACTGGCTAAGCGCAGATTGGTCAGTAGACTGCTTTAAATTGTCCCTGGTGGAGGTGGATGGTGAGTAAGTCTGGGAGAAGTCGATGGGTATATAATAGAGAGCTCGTTGCAAGGATGCAAGTGGGGATAATAGAAGCAAGAAGAATTCTGAGCCAGCTGAAATTCAAAGGCCCAAATAGCCTTCTCCGGCACATCACAAATAAGGTATCTCAGTTTAGAGTTTGTCACAGGTGGTGCACTGTAGGTTATCTCTGCTGGTCAGGATCGTATGAGGAGATTGAGTATGGAGTGGCCAAATTTGTGCATGGTACGAACTGAATGGGATAACGTGATGCAAGAATGCTGTGGATATTGTACCAAGGTGAGTGACAGGTAACTGTGTGGGGCCCCCATCTCCCAGGACATGCTCTCTTCTCACTGCTGCCATCAGGAAGAAGGTACAGGAGCCTCAGGACTCACACCAACAGATTATGGAACAGGGACTGCCCTCACCCATCAGGCTCTTGAACAAAGGGGATAACTTCACAGCTTCGCTTGCCCCATCGTTGAAACGTTCCCACAACCAAATGTCTCATTTTCAAGGACTCCTCTTCTCATGTTCTCGATATTTATTGCCTACTTTTTATTATCATTATTTCTTCTTTTAGTATTTGCAAAGTTTGTTGTCTTCTGTACTCTGGTTGAATACCCTACTTGGGTGGTCTTTCATTGATTCTGTTCTGATTACTATTCTATACAATTATTGAGTATGCTTACAAGAAAATGAATCTCAGGGTTGTATATGGTGTCATTTATGTACTTTGATAATAACATTTAGTTTCAACTTTGACAACACAGTAGATGAATGAAAATGTGGACAACAATAGAAGTTTGTCACTTTAGGTAGAAAATGCCAACAGAATGGCGATGAATTCTTTAAATGGTGAGAGATTAACTGGTGTTCAGAGGGACCCAATAATCTTGTCCATGAGTCAGTGTAGAAACCACAAGTGATCATGAAAGAAGACAGCATGCTGGTCTTTCACTCAGATATCCCCATAGTACAGAGATCTGAAATGAGAGGCTTCTGTTGAGAACATTGTGTACCGTTGCTCTGGCTTTCTCCATTGGGAGAAAAGAGGCTGGAGACCGAAGGCGGTGGCTTGTCTTGGGGTTAGAGGACTGTGTATATGCGTGGTTGGGAGAGAGGAATGTTGTTTTGATACCTGTTGTGTCCTACGCTGTTCTACTGAGCATGCTATGTTGGTGCCGGAATGTATGTCGACACACAGGTGCGTGGTTTGTTAACACAAGTCACGCATTTTAATGTGCGTTGATGTACACACAATAAATAAACTTGACTTTGAATCTTGATTTGCCAGGTTGTCACGTTGTCAGGAAAGATAGGGTGTCTTGATAGCATACTGATTAGCACAACACTTTACAATCCAGGCAACCTGGGTTTGATTCCTGGCACTGCCCGTAAGGAGGTTGTACGCTCTCCCCATGACTGCGTTTCCTCCCGCAGTACACAGACCCACCAATTGGTCATTGTAAGTTGTCCTGTGATTATGCTAGGGTTATGTCAGGATTGCTGTGTGGCGTGTCTCGGAGGGCCGGGATTCACTATTTCGGTGTTACAGTCAGTCTGAAGCGTTGCCTTTTTATTTCGAGTTTCCCCGACTCAAGAATCAGCATATCGATTACCGAGCCCTCCGACAGCCACTCTCGCTGTCTTCAATGCTCTGGCTCCTGCCATGCTTCAGAATGAGATAGTGGTGAGAATTCATGTCCACTTAAGAGAAATTTGGATTGGAAATTTGGGAGGGGTATGGAGGACTATGGTCTGGGTACCTATTGATGGGACTAGGCAAAGTAATAGTTTGGCAAGGACTAGATGGGCCGAAGGACCTGTTTTAGTACAACTATGACTCCAAGAGGAATGCAAAAGTGAAACAATCATTTAAATGTTATGACATGGCAGAAAAAGATCTGGAAATCCCCGTGCATGAAACACAAAAGTTGGCATTCAGGTGCAGCAATTAATTAGGAAGGCGAGTGAATGGAATGAAGGGGGGTGGAATATAAAAGGAGGTGTTTACAGGGTGGAGCATACTGGAGGGGATGATTGAGTGTGTTCTGTATGTTATAACCTACTCTGTGACTATGCCAGGAATAGGATAAACTTGACACACCGGGCACATGAACTGCAAATCCAAAAATCCCTGCTGTTGGTTGCTTTTGGCAAATACAGGTGCCTGGATTCTGTTACAATTAAAATCCAGGGATTAGAAATCTGCCCATCTGAGGCAGCGACAACTTCCAAGTATGGTACCGCACAGGCTGAAAGGGCCTATTCTGTGCTGTGTCTCAATGAAAAACAATTATACAGACTGGGCCAGTAGTATGAAGGAGGACATCATTGATACAACTCTTAAAAATAGGTATAAATAGATTAAAGAGTGGGTAAGAGATCATCAGATGGAATGAGAGGTAGGAAAATGTGATGAACCAATTTTGGTTGGAGTTCGATTTTTACATTTAAGAGGAATTTGGATTGGTACAGGGATGGGAGAGGTATGGAGGGCTATTGTCTGGGTGAATGTTGATAGGACCAGCCAGAGTAATAGTTTGGCATGGACTAGAAGGGCCGCAGGTCTTTAATCAGATTTTAATTCAGGCACTTGGCCTGGTGAAAATACTCAACAATAGTCCTGGCCATTTCAACAGTTTTATCCTCCAGATTTACAGTCATTAAAGCTTCTGGCTTGCAGAACCAGGAAATGCTAATATTAATTAAGGAAGATTTGTCCCTCATGATAAGACCACGTGACATGGGAGCAGAATTAAGGCATTCCAACATAATTGATTTATTTTCCCTCTCAACCCCACCCTCCTGCCTTCTCCCCGCAACCTTTAACACCCTTACTAATCAAGAACCTCTCAACCTCCGCTTTAAATATACCTGACCCCACAGCCATCTGTGGTGTCACAATCCACAGATTCACCATCATTTGTCTAAAGGAATTCCTCATTTCTGTTCGAAAGGGTCAACCTTTTATTCTGAGCCTGTGCCTTCTGATTCATAGACCCTCCCTGCTACAGGAAACATCCTCTCCATGTTCACTCTATGTAGGCCTTTCAATATTTATTAGATTTCAATGAGAACCTCCCCTTCCACCACCATTTTTCTAAACTCCAGCGAGTACAGGCCCAGAGCAATCCAACGCTGCTCATACATTAACCCTTTTATTTCCAGGATTATTCTCATGAACCTCCTCCTTATCCAGACCAACATGCGTACACCAAGTTGCTATTTCCTGCCTGTAAATTTCACCAAAGCATACAGTACTGTGCAAGTCTTTGGTGTGTGTGTATTTTATATATATATATGTATATATATATACACACACACTATAGCAGGGTGCTGAAGACTTCTGCACACTACTGTAGTGATATTATGTATTGCACTGAACTGTTGCCCCCAAAAACAACACATTTCATGCCGTATAATAAACCTGACTCTGATGTTGTGAACTGAGAGTGGGAAGTGGAAATGGAGAGGGGCATCATGGTTGAGAAAAGAAGGGAGAGGAGAGGGAGTGAGAAGCACCAGAGACATTCTGTAATGATCAATAAACCAACTGCTTGGAACAAATGACCTTGCCTGGTTTCTCAGGGCTGGGTGGGTCTGCACTTGTGCCACCCTAGTTATACAAACGTCAATGATTTTTGTACAGTACTGTATTTAACATAGAATCTTACCTCTGAGAGATTGACCTGCGATTAATAGACGGTTCAAATTCAACCCAAAAGTTGCAAGTTCAATGTTTGGGTGACTGCACTTGTTTTCCTTTAGGGGACTCACTAATTCCTTAATTTCGTCTTGTACTGCTGACCAGGTGTGACCTGGAAAAGCAGGAAGAATACCTTTGAATGAAGATGGGAAGAGATCCTCACCATTTTAGATCATAAGACAGAGAACCAGAATAGCCCATCGAGTCTGCTCCACCATTTGATTATGGCTGATTCATTCCAGGGATAATTCTCTTAAACCTCCTCTGGACTCTCACCAATGCTGGTACATTCCTTTCTTTCCTAGATAAGGGGCCAAAAACTGCTCACAATTCTCCAAGTTTGACCAATGCCTTATAAAGCCTCAGCTTTACGTCTTTCCTGTTATATTCTATTCTTCTCAAAATGAATGCTTACATTGCATTTGCCTTCCTTACCACTGACTTAACCCACGAGTTAACCTGTTGGGAATCCTGCATGAGGACTCTCAAATCCCTTTGCACTCGAGTTCTTAATTTTTTTTTTGATGACAGTCCACTTTTAAGTTGGATATCGGTACTTGAATCACTTGAAGTCCAGAACAATTCTGTGTTGCTGGAGGTTGTGGAGCTCGATTACCATGAACATATCACAACAGAGACGATATAATAATGAAATAAATTGTTTTTTTTTTAATTTTATACAACAGTCAAACAATACATTAAGTATACATACACACAAACATGTCTAACACATACAGTAGCGTGACACATGTGCTACCTGGAATAAGCACCACTGTATGGTCCTGACAGAGGGATAAAAAAGGTATTTACAATAATCAGCATATGAAAAATAAAGAATTATGCCCTCCCCTCCAATAATCATTTGTGCAGGTTCATGCTGAATCTTTTACCTTGCATATAAAAATTTAGTATCTCTCCCCACCTCCCCTAAGTGCTTCAGTTTCTTATGTACCAGCGCAAGAATAGAAAGATCAGGCAAATGATTGGAACAAAATATTAGGGATTAAAATTAACAAGATCCTAAAGAAATAAGACATTTCTACTCAGTCCAGAATGGAAGAAAAAGAGATTTATTCTAACCAAGCAACTATCATGCAAGGTACATTGAACAATTCTCTGAGCTAAAGCAGAGACTAGGTGATGTCCCCTGGTCAGTGAGTTAGGTTTGCCTGCAGCAAGTCCTTTGGTTGGACACAAATGCCACAGGAAATGGAGGAAATCTTCTAACCGGGGGGAGTGCAGTTGTTGGTAATGAAAAAAGGTCAAAATTCTATGCCAATCTATTCAGATTTTAAAATGAAACTACAAGCCTGCCTTGCTCATCCAAATGCCCACATTTCTCACCTCTCCTGCACAGAACTGTGACCATTCTTCAAATGTGTAGGGTTTCAAAGGCTAAACACATTTGTCTGAGAGACAAACTCATCTGTGTGCTGAACTGAGGCAGTGGTCTGCAACTGATGGGCTCCTGGCCCAGCTGCAGCATTGACTGGCTTTGTGGCTGTGAACTCACTTTTGTGAACTTTAGTTCTGAATGTTAATTGCATGAATTGTGTTTTTTTTGCACACTGGGTTTTTGACGGTCTTTTTTTTAAAAATGGGCTCTATTGCGTTTCTTTATTTTGTGGCTGCCTGCAAGGTTGTATATAGTATAAATACTTCAATAATAAATGTACTTTGTAGTTTGAAGAACTGGAGAAACTCCAAAACAAAATAATTCAAACATAGTTTTCAAATTGTCAGGCAAATATTAAAATATCTTAAAAAAACTAGATCTGTAGAAGCAACCTTTGCCAATACTGCCAGGGAGTTTCTGGAAGCACTTAACACATTCCCAGTGCCATTAATCCATTCCTTTCCACACTTTCCCTTATGCAGCACCTGCCTGGCTAAAACAGGTGATCAGTCTATACCAAGGTTACCCAAAACCAAGTTTTGCCTTCCAATTACCCAAAAGAGCAGGACTGATTCCAAATGCTATGATTTTCTGCAATAAGCACTTAAGGGTTATGCGAACAAAGCCCAATTACTTAAACTTTTATAAAAATAGTTTATGAAATCAGTGTAGAACCACTGCTCCTTGTAACTTTTTAAATCTCAGCTGCACACTGTTTAATAGTGAATCATGAAATATTGGCAACCGGTTGCAATTACAGAGGCAGTTTCTATTTCACAATATGACATGGAAATTTAACCAGAAAACACTTGTCCGGTCAATAAGGACTCAATTGTACACACTTTTCATTTATTTCTAAGTTGGACTTCAATTGGGCTTACTGTGCCCTGCTTCCTCCCCAACCCTCTCACTTGGTGCACACATGGAAGACTGACCAGATCATTCACATGGACCCACAGAAATGAAGTACAAGAACGTACAAGTATCATGAAACGTTAAGTCCCAGATTGAACAATAACTGCACCATGTAAAACAGTCTTGATTAGTTGGGTGTCAAAGGTTATGGGAAGAAGGCAGGAGAATGGAGTTGAGAAGGATAATAAATTAGCTATGATGGAATGGTGGGGCAGACTTGATAAAAGCAGAATTAGGCAATTTAGCCTTTGTCTCATGGTTTTAAAAACCATGTCTCAGCCAGCACTGGCCCCGTTCCACCACTGAAGAAAACCTGCGGTGATAACTCAGATATATTCCAATTTAACCAAATGAGGTCATGTCTACTATCAGGTGCAGTCAGTGTGCAAGCTGGGAGTTCAGTATGAAAAATGATATGTGAACAAACTCACAACAAAAAAAAACAAAATCTCCGCACAGTTTAAATCTATAGACTCTGGCGGACTAAGTGCACAAAAATCATTAAAATTCCAACAGAGGAGAAGGCACAATATCACCATCCTGAAATGGTGTGTGTCCAATATATTCCTCACCATCAAATGCTCCAAGGTGTTCCTACTGCGTTTTCAAAAAGTGCTCAATTCAGAAACAAGGCAGTCAGGCTTTTCCTCCCCAATGAGGTTCTCTCGTTTGCACAACAAATGAAGAGAGAGACTTTGGTGAGAGGAAAGGTCACACTGCAATGACACTTTTTAAAATACAATCTGCACATACCAGGCATCATTCCACTCCTCACCCACTAACAGGCTCACTAACGTTTTCAATTTTATCTTATACTGCATGTGGTTGCCAAAATATTGAAAATTAATTGCATCATTGTGGATACGTCAGTTTGTTATCATCAGGCAGGTAAGTGTGACGCGCTGTAGGCATCCATAGCACCCACGTCTTCAACTAAAGACTTTGCTTGGTATTTGAAAATGTGTTTCAACTTCTGATGTGCTGGTGGTTAACAGCGTAAATGTTGAGGGTTAAAGGTGGGAAAACATCTTCAGGTGTATGTTATTGGAGAGTGCTACATGCTTAATTGCACTGTGCTCGAGGGAAGAATTTGTCCTGTAGCCTATTGCTGTTAGCAAGCACAGTAACAACTCTAAAACATTAAACTTTAATTATTAATTTAAATTTCACAATGTACGATGGGAATATTTTGCAATTCCTAGTTTTAAAAAAAATCCATGCACGCCCATCATTAGTGAGGAAGATTAGTGCAAATGTGGGAAGGGTCATCATATCCTATACTCAATCAGGAATCAAATTCAAGAAGTGCAGCTGGAAATGAGAATTTTTAAAAACAATTTATGTGTTCTCTCTGCTCGGCAGAGTGACAACTTGGTGCAATGTATTGAATGCTCAGCACTCATCATATACCCACCATGCAGGAGAAGTACTGAATTTCTGTCTACAGATTGATACCAACAGCAAACACACCTCTGGACTGAGGATTTTGTATCTGCCATTTAGCCCCTCATATCAATTTATGCAGTAAAACTGCAAATGTGCAATACATTGATGGTATGAACCTGCTTTTCTTTTTTTTTCCACCCCAAAACACAGGGCAATACTGGGGTCACTGTTACACTTACATTCAGTGCTGGCAACATTCAGGTAGAAGCGCAGGTAAAGTTAGTTCCTGTGTAATGATCGAAGTGAAAAGGACAAGGAGGGCAATCCAGGGAAAGATGCAGATTGGGAGAGAAACGATTGGTGTTGAGAAGTGAAAAAAGCTCTATAAATAAGCTGTAATTAACCAACTGTGGATGCATTTTCCAATTGCAAAATTGGAAAATAAGAAGAAGTGAAAGAAGATATCTAAAAGAACAGTCTGGTTTTAATGGGGCTACAGTTTTACTGTAGCCAGAACTCTAAAATAGATCTATGGCCACCTCCTGGAGATGGCCTTTCACCGAGTGAGTTTGGCCTAGTATATGCAGCATCATACTTAACCTTCAAGATTTGTACAGGGGAAGTCTCACAACTGGCACCAGACACAAGTCAAGATCACAAAGGTTTGAACTTAACCCTGATGCAAATCCTATGAAGATCCGACTAAGGTTACAGAGTTGCTGTCAAGACACTTTGTTCAGCTGCCTTCCTGGACTGACTACAGTTGTCCAGAAAAGTAATTGCCTGATACAGGTTGAAGAGAATCATTAATTCATTGTTGTAACAGATGTTTGCTGGTTGCTTTAAGCAGGTGGTCTCCAAGACACCCCATTTGTATTTTTGTGCAACTGTCACAAAGTGTTAATAATTGATTTGTTGCCATAAGCAACGCATAGGTAAAAGTGGCCTGCCACTAGGAAAAGTTAATGCCCCCTGTCTTCGGTGTGAGAAAGGGCAAAGTTTTGTAAAACTGTACCAGAGCTTTGTACCAATTATTTCTTAAACTTAGAGCTTATTTTGCCTTACAGTTAGGATAAATTGCTAGAAACTGCACTAGAGCTGCTATGGACAGATCTTTTAAGTTTAGATTATCATTTAAGGAGTGCAAAGATAAAACATACAATTTCATTAATGCTTTAACATGCCTTTCACCTTTCTCACTGAATAGTGAGCAAAGGATTAGGTTTCATATTGCAAGTACTTGCATGAATGTCTGTGAAATTGAACATCTAGAATACAAGTATTATTTTTGAACAATAAAAGGAGCAAGCAAGCTTTCCATAGTACATATGGATTGGGCTAGAACATAATCCAAACAAAACAATAACAAATAAAAGTAGATTAAAATAAGCGATGAAAAGTAAATATCAAAGACACCTCAGCTTCCTAAGACAAATGGAAATGCTTGGTCTGCACATTATCGGATAAACAGTCAACTCACTGAAATCTCTGGCCAGCATCGAGTGCATCTGCCAACTTCGTTAAGAATGTCATACCACTACGGATGGAATTAACTTCAACTTCTGACTCAAAGAATCAGAGCACTAGATATACTGCTTGAGCACTGCCATTTAATAGGAGTTGTTTGTGCTTCCAACAAGCTGCTGTTACTTTCCCAGTGTGGTACAGGGACAGAAATGGGTCAAGTCTGTGAGGATTTGAGAGAAATGTTAGTTCAAAGCTCATGATTCAAGTATGCTCACCAGCAGGCGGGGACTCTGGGGTTTTCCATGTCAATGTTTAAGGAGGCACACATAACATGCCAATGAATTTGGACTGTAGCCCATGCAAATAGGTTTTAATTCCAACTATCTAGTGTGCTTATCCTCCACACTCTTGGACTATACTACCACGTGGAAAACAAGAGTTCCCAGCCAAATTTCACGGAGAAATTCAATGAGCTACTCAGATACTGGCTTCTCAAAACAATAGGAACAGAAAGGAACAGAACAGATCTTAAACGGTTACAGACCTCAGAAAGCATAAAACATGAATTCCTAATGTCCGAGATGTTAAAAAGTTTATGATTTATAGTGACCATAGTATCTAACTATAGCATTATTTTCAAAATCTCTTGCAATCTTAGAATACGAGTTTTTTCTCATGGAAAATACTGCATACGCTAGGAATATTCACGATTTATGGCAGAATCAGAGTGGAGAAGCAAGGTGTTAAATTATTCTGAACCTTTCTTTCCTTCTGAAGACTGCATTGGATTTGCTGTGAATTCCTAGCATCCGCAGTATTTTGGTTTTGCATGAGAACTCTCAGTGAATTCAACAAGCCACCTGAAAATGAAGGTGTTCAAATTTAATGGTTAAATATTTTTTTAAAAATCATTATGGAGAATTTTTACTTCTGTTCCAGAGTTTTTTTTAGAAAAATGTTGTGGAGTATTTCAAGCAAGATTGATTACATGGAGTGCACCAAGTATCAAAATGTTTGGGGAATATGGTATCAGAAAGCTGGGATATTTAATCAAACTGAAATTCACCTATTCCTTATCCCATATTAGGTAACATATTAAGACATGAAAGCAGATACAGATTTGCTCTAACACGTCCAATTTGTTGAAAACATGAGAGAAATTCTCAGATCACAAACTTGAAAATCCCATTCTATGTAACAAGCATTACTCAGCACCCTTAGGCAAAGTTTCTTTGCAGGCTAACATGCAGTGTGATGCATCTGCCTGTCTGGCACACGTGTAGCTATTTAATAGCTCTCTTTCCAGTCCAAGGATGCAAGCATCATCCAAGTGCTTCAAAATACAGTGGAGGGGTGGAGAGGGGAAAAGGGACAATTTAAATGGTTGTGCAAGAGCAAGTATGATATAGAAGAGCTAGACCAACAAATATATGAAATGTGCCTTCAGTCCTTTCCCTCTCTAAACCTTCCGTACTTTCTTAAAGTAATCTGTAGGTTCTTCAGGGAAAATCTGAAGCACCAGGAGACAACAAGCATGATGAATAGGGGAGAAAAAGACATGTTGTGCTACAGAACACTAAGTCCAACCATGGAGCAGTAGCTCATCATATGAAAGTAGTTATCCGACTGGATTGGTTTTCCTTATAGGCTGGCAAGAGTTTTATGAGGAGTTGGGAGTAGCTTCATTCTCTTGATGCCTGTACTGAAGTACCCCTCGTCACTGCCGCTGCTCTTCACACTGATCTGCTCATCAGAGTCACTCACACTGCTGTTGCTCCAATCCAGGTCTCTTGATATGTATTCAGTGCTTTCCACGTCCACATCGATTTCTTCTGCAGGTTAAAAAAAAGATCACGCACAGTGAGGGGTTTTGCCTTTTGTTTTGTGCATGCAATTATTTTAGATTTCCTTCCTCCTTTATAAATCGCGTGCTCAAATTAGAACATAGTACAGTCCAGGAACAGACCCTTTGGCACCCAATGTCTGTGTTGAACATGAGGCCAAATTCAATCAAACCTCATCTGCCTGCACATCATCCACATCTCTCCATTCCCTGCATTTTCATGTCTATCTAAAAGCCTCTTAAGTTCCACATGGGTGATGTGCAAGCAATGTACATTTTAATTAGTGTTCTATAAAAGTTTAAAGGAGCAAGTTTTTTTTTGTACAGAAGCGAGTGCCTGAAATGAGCTACCAGAGACAAAGATGGAAAAGCATCTTGTTTCAGGCACTCATCTCTGTACCAAAATAAAATTCCCATCCGCATCTCCTTTGAACTTTTCCCATTCTCACCTTAATTACTCATCATCTCCTATTTGAAAAATTGTAACAATAATACCTTTATTTTGTATTTTATAGAACACCATTATAAAAGGCCTCATTTACACTGGTGAGACCTGCCGTAAATTGGGGGACTGCTTTGCTAAGCATCTCTGCACCATATGCCACAAGTGTGACTTCTTGTTGGCCAAACATTTTAATTCTGTTTCCCATTCCTATTCTAATGTGTGCCAAGATGGGGCCACCCTCAGGGTGGAGAAGCAAAACCTTATATTCCGTCTGGGAAGTTTCAGACCTGATGGCATAAATATTGATTTTCCCTTCCCCCACCCCCACCCTTCCTCTATTCCCCACTCTGACCTTTCACTTCTTCTCACCTGCCTATTACTTCCCCCTCCTCCCCCCAGGGTCCCCTTTTTCCTTCCCATTCTTCTATTATCCACTCCACTCTCCTATCAGATTCTTTCCTCTCCAGCCCTCAACCTTTTCCCACCCACCTGGTTTCAACCTAACAGCTTCAGCCAGCATCTTTCCCCTCTCCACCCACCTTTTTATTCTGACATCTTCTCCCTTCCTTCTCAGTCCTGATGAAGGGTCTCAGCCCAAAATGTTGACTGTTTACTCTTTTCCATAAATGCTGCTGAGCTGCTGGGTTTTGGATTTCGAGTGTCCAGAAACTTTCTTGTGTTTGTGATAATAAAAAGGGCACAGGAACACACACACACACGGACACAAAATCTCTCTTTGTATATCATTCTGGCCAACCCTGGAATCAGTCTCATGATCTTCACCACTCCAGCTCCTTAGCAAGAACATTCTTCAATAAGGAGACCAAAATTGCACAAGTCATGAAAGTCTGGTCCTGCCAAGACTCTGTACATTGCTCCTGCACTTGAATCTTCCCAATGTGAAAGCCAGCAGAGCATTTTGCCTTTTTAATTGTCTGCTGTGCCTTCTTGCTTACTTTCAGTAACTGATCATAGTCTTAAGAGTAATAGAGGCATACAGTGTGGAAGGTTTGTTAAGGTTGGTATGGCTTCGGGTGGTAATTGGGAAAAGCTCCCTCTAACCTTTTAAATGCTCCCAACAGCGGGCACCTCAAATAGCCTCTGACAGCCAAGTTCAGCTCCTGGCTTTCACATGTGGCTTCGCTACTAAGCTTGATGGAACTGTTTCTACTGACTGGAGAAGGGACAAAGGCGGATTACTGGCATCTAAAACCAGTCACCTCAGGCAGATGGGTCTAGTCAGCTGTGGTTAGTAGCTAATCTAGGACAAGGAAAACTCTGATCTCAAACCTTTGCTGCCTTGTGGCTAGATCCACCCATGGGGAAGGCTTTGGGAGTAAACCCAGAGGGAAAAATCCAGAGCTGGAGTCCCTAAGGCAGTCCTACATTGAGTTCAATGCTGGCAGGCAACTCCTGCGATGCTGCTGGTACCAAATTGTATTAGTCTCTGCCATTCCTCTGGGTTGGGCAACAGCTTGCTCTTCTTTTTGTACGGCCTTGGCTTGCATATCTTGACAGCTAGGACTCAATATTCATGGTTGACCCTGAGCTACAGAGGTCTACTACAGCATGGAACTAGGTAAATTAGCCAAACTTACCCACATCAAACAAAATGCCCACTTAAGCTAGTCCAATTTGCAAGTGCTTGGCCCATATGCCTATACAGCTTCCCTATCTATACATCTTTCCAAGATGCTCAAGGACAGGCAGATATTATTATGCCGAGACATCCATGTCTCATATTTCACGATCACTCACTACTGAAATCATTCTTTCCTGATATTAATCACCAAAATGTAATATCTAACCTTTATCCACATTATACTGCACTTGTCCACTCTCTCAACTTGTCCAAGTCATATCAGAATTTCTCTGCATCCTTCTCAAAACTCACACTCTCACATTCTCACTCAGTTTAGGATGGTCTGCAAATCTAGACATACTACATTGAGCTCCCATCTTTAAATTATTAAGAAATAATCAATAGCTAGGAATCAAGTGTTAACTCCTACAGCAGCCGCTAGCCACTGCCTGCTCATCAGAAAAACACTATTTATTGATACCATGACACTCCTTTTAGTACCTTACATCCAAACCCACTTTTCAATTCTGCACCCTTACTCAAAGCCTTCTTAATGTCAAATAATATCACATTCGTGGGTAGTCCTCATCCATTCTAGTTACATCATCCAAAAAAAAGATCCCAAATGATTTGTCAAGCATTCCTATAAGTATATTCAGTTTAACGTTGTTTGATTCTGCCAGCGTTCCATTATTCCATTTTTTATTAAGACATTTTACACACTAACAATGTCAGATTAACCAATTTACTTTTATTTTTTCTAGCTCCCCTTCAATCCATTGGAATTCTTCCAGAGTCCAAAGGACTTGTGAAATTCACTAGAAATACATCTTACTCATTTTGTTTTTTAGCTCAACTGCCTCACGTACTCCGAGTCAAAGATTGGGGATATTTATCACAAATATGAAGAAGTCTGCAGATGCTGGAAAACCAAAGAACACACACAAAATGCTGGAGGAACTCAGCAGGTCAGACAGCGTCTGTTGAAATGAAAAAAAAGTTGATGTTTTGGGCAGAAACCCTTATTCGGGACTGGAAAGGAAGGAGTAAAATGCAGGAATAAAAAGGGTGGGGGGGGGGGGAAGGAGAATTGAATGGCTTGTCATATGAAGAGTGTCTGATGGTTCTGGGCTGGTATTCACTTGAATTCAGAACTATCAAATAGTGTAAAGCCTTGTTACGAGTGGATGTGGAAAGGAAGTTTCCTATGTTGGGAGAGTAAGACCAGAAAACAAAGCCTCAGAATAAAGGGGCGTCCTTTAAGAATGGAGATGAGGAGGAATTTCTTTAACCGGAGAGTGGTGAACCTGTGGAACACTTTGCCACAGGCAGCTGCAAAGGCCAAGTCGTTATGAATATTTAAGGCAGAGGTTGATTGATTCTTGATTGGTCAGGGCATAAAGGGATACAGGGAGAAGTCAGGAGATTGGAGCTGAGAGGAAGGTTGGATCAGCCATGATGAAATGGTGGAGCAGACTCGATGGGCCAAATGGCCTAATTCTGCTCCTGTATCTTATGGTCTTATAGGATAGCTACAAGGTGATAGATGAAGCCAGGTGGGTGGGAAAGGTGGCTGGAGAGGAAGGAATCTGATGAGAGAGGCGAGTGGACCATAGGAGAAAGGAAAGGAGGAGTGGACCCAGGGGGAGGTAATGGACTGGCGAGAAGAGGTAAGAAGTTAGGGGAATAGATGAGGGGAGACAGGGACCTGCTGCGCTCTTCCAGAATTTCTGGATATTATCAGCCATCAACAGCATCAATTTCCCAACACCATTTCATTCAACCTCTTTCACAAACCCTATTGTTTCCAAACACATCAGGGAGTTTTTATTTGTGTTTTTCTTTGGGAAGACAGAGCCAAAGCACATGTTTAGTTGGTCTGCTACCTTTGATCCTCATTATAAATTTCCCCACTTCTGAATATGGGAATCAAATTTTATCTTCACTGATCTGCTCACACATCTTGAGTCAGCTTTTGTCTTCTGCAAACCATCTCTTATCTCCTTTTACATAATCCCTTTCGCTGACTTTTCAATTGCTCCCAATCCACAGTTTTGCTGCTTTTTCTGCCCATTTTATATTTCTTCTACTTGGATCTAATACTACTTTCAGTTTATCTTTGAAGCATTCTTCCAGTATTTTTTTCTACTAGACAAAAATGGTCAATTGTTGTTCCATTGTGAAGCTTCAAGTAATGTTTCTCAATTGATCATAGTCAACTTCTATCTATCATACAAAAGTTATTAAAATATTATAGCCAGGCACATTGAAATAACATGGTAATTAGGGCTCTCATTACTTTGTGAAAGGCTCAATCACGTTAGACCATTGGCTCCCAACCTGGGTCCACAGACCCCTCAGTTTAACAGCAAAGGTCCATGGCAAAAAGTAAAGTTGGGAAACCCTGTGTTAGACCAATGTTCTTTTAAGTAACATATATTGTGAACAAAGGGGATCCAGTGGATGTACAATACTTCCCAAATGCAAACATTATTGCATACTATAAGAGCTTGTAGTGTGTCGGGGCAGAGATATGAATCCACCAAAAGAGGTGTAGGGCACATTCCTTCCCTCCGCTAGCCTGCAGGTCACCCTTGAGCAAGACGTAGCACCTGCTTCACCCCCACCCCCACCCCCACCCCCAACCAGATCAGTATCATGTGAAGCCATGGGAGCAGGTGGTAAATGGTTGTATGAGCAGCTGGTACATATTACAAGTCCTGGTTATGCAACCACAGATGCCAGGCAGACAATCTCTGAAGGGTATTGATAATGACTGGGGTTACCAGTCTTGTGAAGACACTGTCAACAAGGCAACTGCAAACCACTTGGGTAGAAAAAATTGCCAAGAACAATCATGGTCAGAACACCATGATTGTCTATGGCACATTATGATGATGATAGCATAGGATGTGATGTAATGGCATGGGCAATAAGATGGATTGTGAGGACTCAGTGAAGTTATGGACCTGTTTCCTTGCTGTACGGGTTTGCCTCAAGACTGGTGACCGAAAATACACTAAAGCGCATATTAATGGGTTACTTTTCTGATTGGCAAAATGTAATTAGTTGGTCAATGCCCTGGTATTATGCTTTTACAATATAGACAAATGATTTGGATAAAGAGATTCAATAGATTGTTACTACAGTTACTAGTAGCACAAAGGTAGGTAGGAAAATAAGTTGTATAGAAAATGCAAGGCAGCAAAGACCTGACAAATCATAATAATGTAACAGAGTTCAGTTTGGAAAAGGAAAGTTAAATAGATCTAAATAGCCATGACGTCCCAGATTATGGTCCACAAGAGGCTAGAATGCAGGTATTAATATAGCTGGGGGACTGAATACAAATGTAGGAGGTTATGCTATAGTCTATATAGGACATTGGTGAGACCAAATCTGGAGCACACTGTGCGTTATTAGTCTCCTTGTTTATGGATGAATGCAGATGCTTTAGAAGTAATTCGGAGGAGCTTTACTTGACTGATAACTGGAATGAGTAAACTATTTAATGAGGAAAGTTTGCATCCACTAGAATTCAGAAGAGTGAATGGGAGCTTGACAAAGATGAAAGATGAAAGATGAGCTTTATTTGTCACGCCAAAGATGTTTGGGTTAGAAGGTTAATGGTCACATGGCTGAAATTGGGTGACGCAGGCTCATTGGGAGGGAGAGAGGACAGATGGATCAATACAGGATAACTAATGTAATGAAAGTCTACCCAATACTGTCAGGAATACTGGGACTGAAATAGCAATTAAATCGGGGTTTATCTATTGATCTGCAGAACAAGGTTGCAGGGACAAATGGCCAATTTTTGCTCCAACTGATTAGAACCATGTGATTTGAATGGAATGCTGGAAATAGTCACACAGAGGGTGGTGAGTTTATGGAATGAGCTGTCAAGAGGATGTGGTTGCAGTAGGTACAATAATATTATTAATAGACAATAGACAGTAAGTGTAGGAGTAGGCCATTCGGGCCTTCTAGCCAGCACCACCATTCACTGTGATCATGGCTGATCATACACAGTCAGTACCCCGTTCCTGCCCTCTCCCTATATCCCTTGACCCCACTATCTATAAGAGCTCTATCTAACTCTCTCTTGAATGCATCCAGAGACTTGGCCTCCACTGCCTTCTGGGGTAGAACATTCCACATATCCACCACTCTCTGGGTGAAAAAGTTTTTCTGCATCTCTGTTCTAAATGGCCTACCCCTTATTCTTAAACTGTGGCCTCTAGTTCTGGACTCGCCCATCAGCAGGAACATTCTTCCTGCCTCCAGTGTGTCCAATCCCTTAATAATCTTGTATGTTTCAATCAGATCCTCTCTCATCCTTCTAAATTCCAGTGTATACAAAAAAAATACTGCACACAATACTCCAGGTGTGGTCTCACCAGGGCCCTGTACAGCTGCAGAAGGACTTCTTTACTCCTATACTCAATTCCTCTTGTTATAAAAGCCAGCATGCCATTAGCTTTCTTCACTGCCTGCTGTACCTGCATGCTTGCTTTCATTGACTGATGTACAAGAACATCTAGATCTCGTTGTACTTTCCCTTTTCCTAACTTGACTCCATTTAGATGGTAATCTGCCTTCCTGTTCTTGCCACCAAAGTGGATAACCTCACATTTATCCACATTAAACTGCATCTGCCATACATTTGCCCATTCACCCAACCTGTGTTTGGCCCATATCCCTCAAGTCCTGCTCCTCCTTGTAACAAGTGCTTCTTATAACACTAAGGGGCAGAAAACACTGGTGGGAGTTGTGTACAGGCCACCTAACAGTCATAGTGAGGTTGGGGATGGCATTAAACAGGAAATTAGAAATGTGTGCAATAAAGGAACAGTAGTTATAATGGGTGACTTCAATCTACATATAGATTGGGTGAAGCAAATTGGTAAGGGTGCTGAGGAAGAGGATTTCTTGGAATGTATGCGGGATGGTTTTCTGAACCAACGTGTCGAGGAACCAACTAGAGAGCAGGCCATTCTAGATTGGGTATTGAGCAAAGAGGAAGGGTTAGTTAGCAATCTTGTCGTGCGAAGCCCCTTGGGTAAGAGTGACCATAATACGATGGAATTCTTCGTTAAGATGGAGAGTGACATAGTTAATTCAGAAACAAAGGTTCTGAACTTAAAGAAGGGTAACTTTGAAGGTATGAGACGTGAATTAGCTAAGATAGACTGGCAAATGATACTTAAAGGGTTGACGGTGGATATGCAATGGCAAGCATTTAAAGATCGATTGGATGAACTACAACAATTGTTCATCCCAGTTTGGCAAAAGAATAAACCAGGGAAGGTAGTGCACCCCTGGCTGACAAGGGAAATTAGGGATAGTATCAAGTCCAAAGAAGAAACATATAAATTAGCAAAAAAAAGTGGCACACCTGAGGACTGGGAGAAATTCAGAGACCAGCAGAGGAGGACAAGGGGCTTAATTAGGAAAGGGAAAAAAGATTATGAGAGAAAGCTGGCAGGGAACATAAAAACTGACTGTAAAAGCTTTTATAGATACGTGAAAAGAAAAAGATTGGTCAAGACAAATGTAGGTCCTTTACAGTCAGAAACAGGTGAATTGATCATAGGGAACAAAGACATGGCAGACCAATTGAATAACTACTTTGGTTCGGTCTTCACTAAGGAGGACATAAGTAATCTTCCGGAAATAGTAGGGGACCGAGGGTCTAGTGAGATGGAAGAACTGAGGGAAATACATGTTAGTAGGGAAGTGGTGTTAGGTAAATTGAAGGGATTAAAGGCAGATAAATCCCCAGGGCCAGATAGTCTGCATCCCAGACTGCTTAAGGAAGTAGCCCAAGAAATAGTGGATGCATTATTTCTGGATTAGTTCCTGAGGATTGGAGGGTGGCTAATGGAACCCCACTTTTTAAAAAAGGAGGGAGAGAGAAACCGGGGAATTATAGACCGGTTAGTCTGACATCAGTGGTGGGGAAAATGCTAGAGTCGGTTATCAAAGATGTGATCACAGCACATTTGGAAAGAGGTAAAATCATCAGACAAAGTCAGCATGGATTTGTGAAAGGAAAATCATGTCTGGACGAATCTTATAGAATTTTTTGAAGATGTAACTAGTAGAGTGGATAGGGGAGAGCCAGTGGATGTGGTATATTTAGATTTTCAAAAGCCTTTTAACAAGGTCCCACACAGGAGATTAGTGTGCAAACTTAAAGCACACGGGATTGGGGGTATGGTATTGATGTGGATAGAGAATTGGTTGGCAGACAGGAAGCAAAGAGTGGGAGTAAATGGGTCCTTTTCAGAATGGCAGGCAGTGACTAGTGGGGTTCTGCAATGTTCAGTGCTGGGACCCCAGTTGTTTACAATATATATTAATGATTTAGACGAGGGAATTAAATGCAGCATCTCCAAGTTTGCAGATGATAGGAAGCTGGGCGGTGGTGTTAGCTGTGAGGAGGATGCTAAGAGGATGCAGGGTGACTTGGATAGGTTAGGTGAGTGGGCAAATTCATGGCAGATGCAATTTAATGTGGATAAATGTGAGGTTATCCAGTTTGGTTGCAAGAACAGGAAAACAGATTTATATCTGAACGGTGGCCAGTTAGGAAAAGGGGAGATGCAACGAGACCTGGGTGTCATTGTACACCAGTCATTGAAGGTGGGCATGCAGGTACAGCAGATGGTGAAAAAGGCAAATGGTATGTTGGCATTCATAGCAAAAGGATTTGAGTACAGGAGCAGGGAGGTTCTACTGCAGTTGTACAAGACCTTGGTGAGACCACACCTAGAATATTGTGTGCAGTTTTGGTCCCCTAATCTGAGGAAAGACATTTTTGCCATAGAGGGAGTACAGAGAAGGTTCACCAGATTGATTCCTGGGATGGCAGGACTTTCATACGAAGAAAGACTGGATGGAATAGGCTTATACTCACTGGAATTTAGAAGATTGAGGGGGGCTCTTATTGAAACGTATAAAATTCTAAAGGGATTGGACAGGCTAGATGCAGGAAGATTGTTTCAGATGTTGGGGAAGTCCAGAACGAGGGGTCACAGTTTAAGGATAAAGGGGAAGCCTTTTAGGACCGAGACGAGGAAAAACTTCTTCACACAGAGAGAGGTAAATCTGTGGAATTCTCTGCCACAGGAAACAGTTGAGGCCAGTTCATTGGCTATATTTAAGAGGGAGTTAGATACGGCCCTTGTGGCTAATGGGATCAGGGGGTATGAAGAGAAAGCAGGTACAGGGTTCTGAGTTGGATGATCAGCCATGATTATACTGAATGGCAGTGCAGGCTTGAAGGGCCTACTCCTGCACCTATTTTCTATGTTTCTAAATTACATATTTGGCACAGTTTCAAAAAGCATCCCTTTAGAGCTGAGAAGGGGAGGAATTTCTTCCATTAGAGAGGTTTAGAAGTCATTGCTACAGAGACCTGTATAGGCCAAGACTTTGGTGTATTTAAAGCAAAGATAGGCTCTGGAGCAACAGACACAAAACGTTGCAGGAACTCAGCAGGTTAGGCAGCATGCACGGAAATGAGTAGTCAATATTTCGGGAAGAGACCCTTCTTCAGGTACTGAGAGGAGGCACTTTGTGTGCACGTTGCTCTGGATTTCCAGCATCTGCAGACTTTCTCGTGTTACTGATAGACTCTTGATGCGTAAGGGAAGTAAGAGTTATGAGGAGAAGGTGCGAGATGTATGTTGAGGAGAAAAGTCAGATATAATGGAATAAGGAGCAGGCTTAAAGGGCCAAAAGGCTTAATTTTGCTCCTATACCTAATCGTCTTATCATTCCCTCAGCCTAAGAGTTGATATAGATTACTTTCTGGGACAAATCTGCTAAAACTAAAATGGCAAGACAGATTTGAGGGTGTCAACTGCTATAATTGGGGTCCAACTGGTATTCCATGAGTTTCATGCCTAAGACTTTTGCACAGTACTGTATTTCTGAAACAATTTTGCAACTATGTGAGAGTTAAGAAGAATTCTGATTGCTATACCAGTGCTAGAAGTTTGTGATTGATTAATCTATAACCAATCATTTTGTACTAAATGGAAACTCTCTATAGAATATTACCTTGATCAGAGTCTGATCTCTCTGAAGAAACAGTTGATCCTATGCTATCCATTCGCGTCCTCTCAATGTTAAGCAATTCCAGCTGCCGCTTCAGATGACGCTGCTCCCGTTGTAGCTGGTCAATCTGGTGCAGAGCCCTTCTGTCAC
The DNA here is from genome assembly GCF_030144855.1 of Hypanus sabinus. Taxonomy (NCBI): domain Eukaryota; kingdom Metazoa; phylum Chordata; class Chondrichthyes; order Myliobatiformes; family Dasyatidae; genus Hypanus; species Hypanus sabinus. The sequence continues at coordinate 11,382,870 of NC_082706.1, forward strand.
CTTCTTCAAGTGTCTAGAAGGAAAGACAAATATTTTAAAGAGGAAAAACTTGCACATCCTGGGAATCCTGAAAAAGCCTAATTATTTATTTTGAGGAACAGCATGCTAACAGGTCCTTGTAGCCCAACAGGCCAATGCTGTCCAATTACACCTACACTATCTATTAACCTACTAACCAATTAGCCTTTTGAATGCTTGGGGGAAACCAGAGCACCCAGAGGAAATCCACGCACCACATAGGGACAACGTACAGACAGCAGCTGAATTGAACTGGATCGCTGGCATTGTAATAACACTAACTGTAATGTCACCATACGCCCCATTTGAACAAAGCAAAGTTAGAAACTGAACATATTTAAATTGAAATCAGAGGTGGAAGGAACGAAAGGATTGGTTGTTACAAGGTGGAGACTAAGAATGAACAAATGAACAATGTAGAGATGAACATTGCCTGCTGAGGGAGCATGGTGAGGACTTGGTAATGGACTTATCTGGCAATTATCTAAAAATTGTTTTGTTCACACTGACCAGTAGATCAGGGGTCTGTATAAATATGAAAGTAAAAAAATGCTCAATATTTCAAGGATAAGCTTATGTCAACTGGATATACTAATCTACCTGTTCCTAGGAGTGAACATAACCATCAGCCTGTCTCGGTTCAGCCATGAATACCACACTGCCATGAACGCTCACCAACACATCTACTTTCTCAGGAGTCAAAAGAAATTTGGCAAGTCCCTGTTGGCCCTCACCAATTTTTAACCAATGCACTGTAGAAATATTGAATCATAATGGCTTGATATGGCAAATGCTTCGCCTGAGACTGCAAGAAACTGCACAGACTTTTGGACACAGCTCAGCACTTCACTGAAAGCAGCCTCCCATATGTAGACTCTGTCTATACTCTCACTGCCTCAGTAAAACAGCCGGCATAATCGAAGACCCCACACATGCTGGACATCTGCTCTTCTCCCCTCTTCCATTGGACAGAAGATTAAAAAAAAAGGTCTGAAAGCACTTACAACAAGGCTCAAGGGCATCTGTTGTTATAAGACTATCGAATAGTTCCCTAGTACAATAAAATGGACTCTTGACCTTACACTCTACCTTGATAAGATTTTATATCTTATTATTTACCTGCGCTGACTTTCTCTGTAGCTGTTACACTTCATTATACATTGTTACCTTGTTCTGTCTCAATGCACTGAGTAATGGTCTGATCTGTATGAACAGTTTGCAAGACAAGCTTTTCTCTGTACCACAGTATGTGACATTAATAAACCAATTGTCGTAATATTATTGGTGAGGCAATAACTCCCTTCTACTTCATCTCTCAGAACTTTCACAGATCTAAATTTAAATGACAGTGCAAAGCATGGGCTTTGAGATATCAGTCATCAATGATAACCACAAAACACTTCCAGGAGCAACACTGAAAGAATAAACACAAGAGATTTGCAGATGATGGAAATTCAGAGAACACACACAAAATGCTCAAGGAAATCAGCACATCAGGTAGCATCTGTAGAAAGGGATAAACAGTTGATGTTTTGGGTGCAGACCTTTCATCGGGAGTCTGTAATAATGAAAGAGTAGCATCCAATAAGGGCTGAAGAAAATAGAAGAAAATGCCATTAGAAATAACTTTGTCTGCTGTCAAAAGTGTAAACAATGTCTAGAAAACAAGAACCACACAGTTCAGTTACTATGAAAACATATCTGATCGCTGTGAAGTCGATAACATCTAATGGCCAGCAGTTCCGATGCTGAGATGGAAGAAAGCAATTAGCCAAGGTTTTCTGCAGAAGTAACAAAGTTACTGAATTTCTCCCTACAGCTTACCTTGATGTGTAATTTGGCTTTCATAAGTAAACTTAGTGTGGTATGTCTTGTACTCTCTGCTCCGACTGGTACCAGTTCTTTCAAGCGTTCCAAGCAAAGTCGCAGATGGGCCCGCCTGGTTTAAAAAAAAGAGACACTCATTTAAAGTCACAACCCAGAACTATCAGGGAATAACTCAAGCAATTGCAAACTTTTTGACCTGTAACACACACACATACACACACAAACTGATGGAGGAACTCAGTTGGTCAAGCAGCATCTATGGAGAGGAATAAACAGTCGATGTTTCGCGCCAACACCCTTTATTAGGTCTGAAAAAGGAAGATGGAAGAAGCACAAACTGGAAGGTGATAGGTAACAAGTTCCCAGGAAGCACAGGTGGCTGTGGTATCAAAGGCTGAACTCCTTCCAATTTAAATCTGGCTTCCTTTTAAAATAGCTACATTTTAAAATCTATTTCATAAGCTAATTGAATGATCATTCAGGAGCAGAATTTGGCCATTCAGCCCATCAAATGTGCTCTGCTATTCCATCATGGCTGATTAATTACCCCTTTCAATCTCACTCTCTTGCCTTCTCCTCACAACATTTGATGCCTTTACTAATTAAGTACCTATGAATCTCTGCTTTAAATACACCCAATGGCTTGGCCTCTACAGCCATCAGTGGCAATGAATCCAATAGATTCACTAAAACAGATTGCTCAGACTAAAGAAAATAAATAAAGTTACTTTCACCCAAAATAAATTTAGCTCGTGAAGTACATTGGTGTTACAGAGGTTCCTTCTTCACCAACTACAAAATGTTACCGTGTGAAATTGGCAAATGTATCCAAAGAGCAGAGTGCCACCATAAAGCTAAGTCAACACTTCAAAGGCATAAGTCACACTCACTGGCAAGAGGCTCCACAATGCAGCCAAGAACTTAAGGATTGAGAATTGCTAATTGCATCCAAACTCAATGTGTTAAAAGTTTTCAATAGTGAACTACAGAATGCACCTCCTGAGAGAACAATAATAAGTTTAAGTAGGTTCTTAAGAAACCAATGGGGACAACGGTGGATTATATCATTACTGATGTGGCAAATTGTTTCTCAGTTTCGAGAGGCCAAGTTACTTACTACTGCTCCTAACCTATATATTTTGTTATGTCCTAAAGGGGATTGGCTGCATAAAAGCAAAATTAGGCTGTCCATAAGCAAAGATCGGCTCCACTGGTCAGCGCCAGAAGCAATCAAATTGGACTCCCTTGAGTGCTGCAGAAGCTGCCGTAAACAAAAAATGGCCTTGCTGATCCCTTGTGTTATTCACAGTTTGCTCTCTGAATCTGCATACAGTGCATTAATTTACAAGTTCTGGGAACGAGGCTGGGATAACATAGCACATTATTTCACACAACCCTGCAGAGCACATGGTATGTGCTACTTTTGCTTTGAGCTGAAAGGGCTATAAAGTGATGGACCTCAAGCGAGCAGTCAGTCAGAGGACATCAAACACCAGTTCAACTGCTCCAATTTAAATTAGCCAGCTCTGATGGAGGGGAGAGTCCCAGTCTGAAACACTGACTCTCCATAGATGCATACTGACCTGCTGAGTTCCTCCAGCATTTTTGTGTTTCTGGATTTCCAGCATCTGCAGAATCGCTTGTGTTTCTAGTTTAAATCCTGCTGTTTGAAAATAAATCAACAAACACTGGACAGTATCAGCTTGCTTAGGAACGCTTTGCTTGGCTCCAGAAGCATAATGATCTGATAAGAGATGATATAAAATGGTATTCTAATTTTACTCTAACATCTCAATGTTATCATTAGAATAACTGAATACACTCTATGGCCACTTTATTAGGTAGCTTCTGTACCTAAAAAAAATGCCCGAGTGTACGTTCACGGTCTTTTGCTGCTGTAGTCCATCCATGTCAAGCTTCAACAAGTTGTGCATTTAGAGACTCTTCCTTACGCCACTGTTATTTGAATCACTGTCACCTTCCTGTCAGTTTGAACCAGCCTGGCCATTCTCCTTTGGCCTCTCTCATTAACAAGGTGTTTTCACCCATAGGATGTTTTTTTTTAAATTTTTCGTACCATTCTCTGTAAACTTTAGAGAGTGTCCTGCGTGAAAATCCCAGGAGATACTCTAACCACCCCGTTTAACACCAACGATCATTCCACGGTCAAAATCACTTCGATCACATTTCTTTCCTATTCTGATGTTTGGTCTGAATATCTTGGCCATGTCTACATGCTTTTATCCACTGAGTTACTGCCACACGATTGGGTAATTAGGCATTAACAAGCTGGTCTACAGGTGTATCTAATGAAATGGCCACCAAGTGTATATTTTTCTGAACACACTACTGATAGAGATTAAATTTAAAACCTGATAATTTCAGAACTTTAAAGACAATAGAAATAGTAAAGTAAAGCAAACTTCAACAGTAAGCTTCAAGACTCTGAAATTGTTAGGCATCACCCAACCAAACATCATCAGCTTGATAAATCCTGAACTATTGAACAACTGAACTATTATTTTATTTTGGATGTAAAATCCACTTGCGTACAAAGCACTTCTGGCCCAATGGGCAAGTCAATAACAGAGCCAAACCCAACCCAGTCCTCAATTCTCTACAAATTCCTATTTTCAGCAGTGTTAGCAAGCACAAGACCTGATAAAGATCTATTGATTTCATCCTGGATACTTGGGTGGTGGGGTGGAGATACGTCTCTACAAAGGAGGTATAAGGTGCTCCTTCCCTCCACTAGTCTGCAGGTCACCGTTGGGCAAGGTGTAGCACTTGCTTAGCCCTCCGATCATGGACACATGAAGCTAAGGGTGCAGGTGGTGGATGGTCGTATAAGCAGCTAGTGCATATCACGTCCTGGTTACGCAACCACTGATGCCAAGCAATTTCTGAATTGATAATAGCTGAGATCACCCATCCTGCAAAGACACTCCCCAGAAGAAGGCAATGGCAAACCACTTCTGTAGAAGATGTTGCCAAGAACAATCATGGTCATGGAAAGACCCTGTCTGCCTACATCATATGATGGTACATAATGATGACATTGATGATCCTGCATACATCAAGTTACATGAGAGTTACATCCCTAATAAATTTCACATTATAGAAAGTCACATTATAAGCAGAACATCTAGAGAGAGTGAGATTATGATTAGCGTTTTGTCACATCAACATCGAAACATAGTGAAGTGCATTAGTTACATGAATGACCAAAATAGTTCGAATATGTGGCCAAACCACAATTAAAGGGCATGCTTCCAGCGCCAACACAGCATGACCACAACTTACTAACTCTAACCTCTACATCTTTGGAATGTGGGACAAAAATTGGAGCAGCTGGAGGAAACTCACATGGTCACAGGGAGAACACACAAACTACTTACAGATGGCAGCAGGAATTGAACATCGATCTGCAGTGCTGCAAAGCATTATGCTAACCCATTTTCTTCCCATTAAGTATTCATCTGATTTGCTTTCGAATGTTTTAAAAATCGGCATAATCTAGATAGCAGCTATTCAGTGTGTTGACCAACATTCCTCCATAGATGCTGCCTGACTGGATGAGCACTTTTTGTGTGTTGATCCTTACTTACAGCCCATTACACTGCCGGCAATTAAGGCAGCAATGAAGGTCCTTCATTTCTGGTGGTGTTCAGGGCTCAAAAGGACAACAAATTGTTGTGGTTTGGAGGCTTGCGTGTCTCAATGACCCGGAGACCTATGTTGGCTGGAGTCAGGGCTTGATGCTTTGTCTCCTGGCAGGGTCACCATGCCCAAAAGGTCAAAGGTTAGAGGCCAGACTAAGAGTGGTCAACCAGATCTCCAGCTCACAGATAGTAACACTAACTGTTAAAACAAAATTGTTAAGGAAACAGTGTTGATCCTGATTTCCAGTATCTGCTGTCTCCCTCCTGTACCCATTAATCAGCTTTTTATGTCCTGTAACTATGGCTTTCAAGGGGATGAGTAAATGGTGGCAGTGGCAGGTATATCCACAGAAATAGGAAAGCGGTGGAAAGAAATTGACTCCAACAGGACTTGCCCTCACTTGCAAGCTGTTGTCACTGAGTTCAAGGTGGTGTTGATGAAAGATATAGAGCAAGTCACCTCTAGCTTATAACTGCCTCCAGGTAGGGGAATTCTCATGAGCTCAAGGGGAAAAAAAACAAAAAAAAAAAGTATTAGGTCATTCATTCCTGTTGATGTCAACAACATGTTAATGACAATCATCTGCGCAGCCAAATGTGTAACACCCTTTCCATGCAGTTACGTACCATATTTAAGAAGCTTTATTGTCACATATATATTGAAATGTATGACTTGTGTTGGGGATGTGCTAGGGGCAAGATGCTACACTTCTGGTGCCAACATAACATGCCCACAACCTACTAACCCTAACTCACAAACGCGAGAAAATGTGATGCTGGAAGTCCAAGCAATACACACAAAATGCTGGATAAACCCAGCAGCATCTGTGGAAAAAAAAGTAAATTGTCAACATTTATCAGGACTGGAAAGGAAGGGCCTTGGCCCGAAACGTCAACTTCTTATTCTTTTCCACAGATGCCGTCTGGCCTGCTGAGTTCCTCCAGCATTTTGCATGTGTAACCCTAACTCACATGTCTTTGGACTGTTGGGGAAAAGCAACCAGAGCACCTGGAGGATACCCACACAAACACAGGGAAACTCCTTGCAGACAGAGGCAGAAACTGAACCCCAATCTTACAAATGACACTGTAAAGGGTTACACCAGTTTAAAAGCAAAACAGATTTGTTGGAACTGATGGACATTCCATTAACCACCTACTTACTGTAAAGGGAAGGGATGAGTCAAGCACATAGTTCCAGTGTGCACCAAGTTATGGCTAGATGAATGCACTTTCTAAAACAATGATCCAAACTTAATGATCTGCACATTTTTAGAACACACACACACACGAAGGCTGACACCCTTCATTAGGACTGAGAAGGAAGTGGGAAGATGCTAGAATAAGCAGGTGGAGGATGGGTAAAAAGGCTAGCAGGTAGGTGATTGGTGACGCCAGGTGCATGGGAAAGGTGAAGGGCTAGAGAAGAAAGAATCTGATAAGAGAGGAAAGTGGACAATAGAAGAGAGAGAAGGCGGAGGGGACCCAGGGGGTAATCATAGGTAGGTGAGAAGTACTAAAAGATCAGAGAGTGGAATAGAGAGAGCAAAAAAACTGTTCACTGGAAGGAGAAATTGATATTTGAGTCATTAGGTGGGAGGGTACCCAGACAGAATAAAATAAATTTGTCCTATTCATCAGAATAATTTTCATAAGGCAACAATCTGGGTAGGAAAGTAAACAAATAGGATCTAGTCTTTCAACAGGACAAAGAGGAGGCCATTTGCTCCTCTAAGCCTGCATCATCAAGTACCATTTCCCTGCACTATCCCATAATATCCAATAGGCATGGTATTCCTGTTTAGGGAAATACTGCTTTGTAAGTGCTTCAGGAAGATATCAGCTCAGAGAACGGTAAACTCTGGTCAGCCCTGAAACAGTCTTCTTGCACAAGATACCCAGTCGTCAATTCAGTCAGACACATTTCAGGCTGCAAGAGTAGGTGTTAAGGAGTTCACTGAAGATTAGTGACACCGACACAAAGATCTGGTAGGGAGTGACTGTAACCTAAATTCTCACCACCACTGGGCACCAAGAAACCTTGCAAACACCATTGTTCAAATAGGCCACAGTAGTGGCACTGAAGCTTTGTACACAGAATGTATAGACCGGATGACACTATGATTGTAAAGAGAGCTTAGTCACTTCTGCATCTTTAAAATATCATGTTTATTTTTGAAATTAAACATTCCACCCTTCAGTGGAAAAAAACACAATAGTAAATACTCCCGAACACCAAACTGTAAAGATTAACACTGACTTTGCATTAGCATTCAGGAATTTAAAGCATTTCAATTCCCATATGATTATTGGGATTTCTAAATGAGTCCTGATAAAGGGTCTCTGCCCAAAACGTTGATTGTTTATTCCTCTCCATGGATGCTGCCCGAGTTCCTCCAGCATTTTGTGTGAGTGACTCTAAATTTCCAACACCTACAGAATTTCTTGTGTCTTAAATGATGCAATCTGCAAGGAATATTAGATGAGAGCTCTGGCAAACCTAACTTCTAAATTTCTGTATGTCACAATAGGTTTTGTTACTATTGGTAATAACAGATCACTTTGAAAAATGTAGTTTTGTGTTGCTTCACATAGTCTAGTGTAGTTTTGTGTTATTTCATGTAGCACCATAGTCCTGGAGGAATGTTGTTTTGTTTTTACTGTGTACTGTATCAGCAGTTATAATTGAAATGACAATAAAAGTGACTTGACATGACTTGAAAAATCCAAATATGAAGACGACAGAATTCAGAATTTTCATTACTTACAAACATGTATTTTCCAGCACAGCTCAGCACATCAGAAAAACGAAGCATAGAAAAATTTAAAAAAACTTTCACCATTTACAAAATCCACACAGATTATGCATGGAGCCTTGGACTCACTAGCTGGTTTGCCTTAGTAATAAGTACCCACTTGCTGCAGCAAAATTAATCTCACTCTCCCTAATGGGGAGAAAAATAATTTTGAGATAAGATTTGAAACCTTTCAGCACCTGCCTACTTTCTCAATTAGAGTCAGAGCATGGCCTACCCATGTCTATGCTGGTTATTAAATATCTATCTACATAGTCATCTCATTTTCCAGCACCTAACTCATAACCATTTCACGTCATAGCATTCTAAGTGTTGCACCACCCACAAATGCAATAATTCCAGATTTCAACCACCCTCAACTAAAATCCTCAACTTCTAGCCAACTCTACTCCCTTTTGTCCAAGACACTTCTGCGAGGTAGAATAGTTTTTCCCACTATGCACCCTATTTATACCTTTCATCTGTAAATTTCAAATCAGTTTTCCCCTCACTGCTTGAAAAGAACCCCAATTTATTCAGTATCTCTTAAATTAAATACTTTTCAGACCATATTCTGGTGAATCACACCTTGACTCTCTCCATGCAATTTCTTTAATATGACAACCAAAACTACATACTATTTCAGCTGTGGTCCAAATGAAGTTTTACCTAATTGCACCATTACCAAAGTTCCCTCTAAACTGCGTGGGTGCATGACCACACAGTAACTGAAATGCTCCCATGCACGTAGCCTTTGTTGGCGCACAACTGAAATTTCCTTTTATATAATGTTAAGATAATGTTGTAATTAAGGTAATAATTTAGAAATATATGTTAATATAATTGTAATTGTTTTCATGAATATAATCCATAAATTTTCTAAATATTAACCACACCACAACCTTTACTTTGACAATGTAAATACGTTGAAGCTCTAGTGTTTATGTGCTTCAAATTACCCTATTGTAACAATAAACACAGAATGGGGGTCAGTAGCTTATTGTTAATAAACTGCTGGCCCACTGAACACTGAGGCCATCTAGTCAAAACATTTTACTTTTGTCACTGTGCCTATCAGTTGTTTTAATTGCCTGATATTGCATTGTGAGCTGAGGTTTGTGTTTGATTGATGTACATGTCACACACAAAAAAATTTTAAGTGCCGAGCAACACACACAAAATGCTGGAGGAACTCAGCAGGTCAGGGAGCGTCTATGGAAAGGAGTACGGTCGACATTTCAAGCAACGTCGACCATACTCCTTTCCATAGATGCTGCCTGGCCTGCTGAGTTCTTCCTGCATTTTGTGTATTGCTCATATTTCCAGCATCTGCTGATTTTCATTTGTTTGTGATTTAAAGTGCTGCGCCATTTTCAGCAGTGTAAAAATGTACTCCTCAGAGCAATGATTGGTCTGCGCAGCTCTTAAAAAAAAAAGAGGGAACGTTGACCATAACCTCCCTGCTCTTACATTCCACACCCCATCACTGAACAATAAAAGAAATTTTCTAGCTCTTCTTTGGTGTTATGCTCCTTAGGTGACTAAGATATTAACTCACAGGAACTTGTCAATGTTGTTATTCACCTACTATTAAATAGGTATGCCTGTGTGAACGGTCAGTTAGATTTTTAATTTGCTGGACGGAGATGGCTGATGAAGTCTTGGCTCCTCGACACCTTCAAACACCTATAGTCATGATAGAATTTACAAATTTAATAAAAGGGGCTGACAAACTAGGTACAGGAAGGATGTTTCCTCTGACTGAGGAGTTAAGATTAGGGGCACATTTTGAGTGTGCATGGTATGCCACTTAAGGGTGAAAGAGTAGAAATTTCTTCAGAAGGCCAACCATTAGAATTCTCTATCTCTCATCTCTGTGGAAGCTCTTCATTCAAATGGCCAGAAATTTATTTTGCAGTATTATAGTCACATGTGCCGAAATAAAGTGAAAAGTGTTTTTTTTGTGCACCACTCAGGCAGAACTTACCATACACAAGTACACTGATGTGCTTAGAGAAAAAAAAGGATGGCAATTACAGAGAAAGGGCAACACAGATAAGACAAATAAAGTGCAAGAGGCTTGAGGAAACAAGCTGCAAGGTGAAGAATTCACCTTTTCATCTTTTAGCTTGTTCAAGAGTTTGATAAGTGGGACACCACATCAAGAGTATGTATCACCAGTTCTTCAGCCTGGTGGTACACACACACAAGCTTTTTTATTTTTTGCCCATCAGGAGGAAGAGAACAGAGAATGACCATAGTGCAGGAGTCCTTGATTATGTTGGATAACTTCCTGAGGCAGGGGAATGTGTAAAGGGAGTCTGTCGAGTGGGAGGCTTTGAGGATAGTGCTAGATAAAAGTGCCAAGATCAGTCATGTTCTTCATGAATGGCAGAGAAATCTCAGAGCTTAATGACCAAATCTTATTAGTTAAGATCTTGACACAGGAAAAAATTCCAAAGCATTAAAATCATGACTACTCATAGAACAAGATATCCAAACACGCAGGAAAATGACACAGTTTTCTAAACTGTGAAAGAGAACAATGTTAGTCAAACAGCCTCCTTAAATGGACTAAACATAGCCAAAAAAAACTAGTGGCTGCACTGCGCATTGAATTCAGTTATAAATATTCTTTTATGATCCTGTTGTGCAACATTCTATCAGAGGCTGGCATGAAGCGTTGTTAGTGGGAGTGTACAACAATAAGAATTTTCTACAATATTATCAAATGGAAAATAATGATTACAATTCCCATAGCCTTTCTCAGTTTTAAAAGATAGGATACAAAACCTCTTAAATATTTCATAACTTAATAACCTATAGGCTTTTTTCCCCATTGAATGTACTTCTTGCCTTTGCAGTTGAAATATTTATGATTGGTCACAGATTTTTATGTAAACTAGAAAAGACAAATGATATTATTCCTAATTAGCAAGTAGAAATTAAGTAGACCCGACTTCAAATTTAATTCATAAAAGATAGTCTTACAATTGAACAGTTTCCTGGAACATTCTGTTGTGGACCAGCCAGGGAACAGGCTACTCTAGATCTGCTGCAATGTAAATACTATATCATAAATGGGAAAGAGAGATCATCATATGAGGAAATTTGAGAATGAAAACCAAGTCAATGTTGGACTCAATTACAAAGGAATGAGGTGGAAATGTGTTAAAGTAGATTAGGAAATTGAATTTAAATCAACAGATGGCAATAGATATTTTAGAATTATGAAATGTTCTAATTGACCATTGTGAAATAAAGTATTCACATGAAACGTATTAAACCTGTGGCTGAGTAAAGTTGTTAAGGAATAGTATTACATCAAAAGAAAATGTTTCCCAGAAATGCAAGAATTATATTATGCCCAAGGAGCAGGAGAATTTTAGATATCAGGAAAGGATAACACTGACTGGGAGAAAACAGGATGAGGGTAATCCTGCATGAAAATCAGATATTCGGAGGTTCTACACATTCATAAAATGAACAAATATTTACAAGGATAGTAAATGCCAGTCCCTTTATAGATGAGATAGGGTTATAAGGAAATGGCAGACATCTTCAACCATTTTTACATCAAAAAGTAAAATTCTGTAACTGCTAGAAAATAGCAGAAAGTCCTGGAAAGATTCTGCAGTTTTGGTGGCATTGTTGGAGAGAGTAATAGGAGTAATATCACAGGATAAAAACATTAAGAAGCGATGAAGCATCTTCATTTTCAAACATTAACATCACTTCTCTCAACATCGAGCATTAAGTTTTTATTTAATATTTTTCCCCTAATCAACCACTGTTGCTCTGATGTACATATATCTTATCCTTCAGAATCCTTTCCAGTTACAGGTGCTAAACTTATGGGTCTATAGTTCCCAGGTTTCATGTTCACAAAAGAACAATTAAATACAATAGAATAAATGGAAACTACACACAAAGGCAACAAGCAATTAATATGGAAAAGACAGCAAAGTGTCCAAATACAACACTAATAAATAAAATAATATTGAGAGTGTGAGTTGTAGAGTTCTTGAAAATGAGTCGACAGGTTGTGTTCAGCGATCAGTGTTGAAATGAGTGAACTTATCTAGGTTGGTTCAGGAGCATGATAGTTGAAGGATAATAACTGCTCTTAAAACCAAGGTTCCTGTAACCTGTCCCTCTTGTATAGGTCACCTCTGCTACAGAAAAGATTCTAATGGTCTAAAAATCTGAATCCCTACTCGCTACACCAATTTGTTAGCCACACATTGGTTTGCATATCTTCCTATTCTAATCCTCATTAGCATATGACACTGAAAGTCATTCTTTACTGCTTTTATAAACTATTTTTTGTGTAGCCAAGCACAGAAAACAGACAAAAACAAACAGCATTGCCATTGAAATATTACCCTCCATCCAAACAAACAAAAGTAGATATATACAGAGGCCAAAGACCATAGATCATAAAACACTTTTTAAAAAAAACCAAACAGATAAGACGAGGTAAAGAATAACAAGTAACAGATGCTCATGTGAATTTGAGGTGGCTGCACATAAGAACCTACCAGAGCAGTAAGCTTTGGGCTGCGTTGGATCCAAATAAAAACATTCAGTATTTAGGTTGAATTTAACAAGCAGATAACATTCCCGAGCTTAACCAAAATAGGTTGGACAAGATGGGTGGCTTTCCACAATGGAAACTACAGAAATTGATTTGGAACAGGCTGTTTTGAATTTAATAAACACTAAAATACTGCAATAAAGTTCACCTGTATGATTAATTGTGCTATCTCTGCTGAAATTCAAAATGCACCAACTGCCGCAAAATATTCTATAGATCTTTGTAGCTGAAGCTAACCGAAAGATATTGCAGACATTTCAAAGTACAATCTCAAATAGAGGACAGATCAAGCATCAAGAGGCATGCAAGACTGCATGCATCTGTTGTAACATATTGCTCAAGGAGCAATACTTCCCCATATAACGGGTTCAATAAAGGCAAAATACTGTTCGCGTAAATACAGAAGGTACAAAATCCCAGCATAACTAGCACTTATGGGCCATAATTTTGTATTTACAGGCAAATGATTTTCTCCTTGTGCACAAGTAAACTAAAGTAGGATTGAGCAGTAAGTGTCATGTGTTCTGAGTGCAGTTATAGGCGATAACAGTATCTGGAAATGACCAATGAGGCCAATGTGTGATATACAAACTTTGACACAGGTATGGCAACAGGTTGCAGAGGGACTGGCTGGGGAAGTGATGCATTCTTTCTGGGTTTCCTGTGGAAACTATAGATTCTCCGTGCCATCTTGGTTGTTGCTTCCTTCTAGTGTTTTGTCATGAACCAAGGATTCCCACAAGTCAGTATGGATGCAAACTTGTTGTAGAGAGGCTTTCACGACATAATAAAATATTTTCCCAAGTTGTCATGCTCTCTTGCAATGATGGAGCTCAGGGTAGAGCTACTTCTTTTTTGGGTATCTACTGTTAGACACATGTGATCTGCCTGTCATAGCAAGTGAATGATAATTAGAAGTTTGATGCTGTAGACATTAGCCTGGGAGAAGCAGCTAATATTGGTTTGCTTTCTCTACCAGAGAATTTGGAGGATATTACAGAGACAACATTGACAGCATTTGTTAAATCTGCTGGTGAGCCTGATCTAGAAACCTAAGTCTCGTTACTTAGTACCTTACAAGGGAACTATCGGAGTGAGAATGATCACTGACATGTCAGGAAATGAGCTGTATTGCAGCAGCTACGGAGTGCACCATCATTATGTGCTGTGTCATATGACGTGGGCAAATTTGGTATTATGATTGTTCTTGGCAAATTTTTCTACAGAAGTTATTTTTTCTCTCTTCAGAGTTTTTCTTCTTCCAGGCAGTGACTTTACAAGACGGGTGACCCCAGCCATTATCAATACTCTTCAGAGAGTGTCTGCCTGGTGTCAGTGGTTGCATAACCAGGACTTGGGACATCCACCACCTGCTCCCATAGCTTCACATGACCATGATTAGAGGGCTAAGGAGGTGGTATGCATTGCCCAAAGGTGACCTGCAGGCCAGCGGAGGGAAAGAGTGCCTTACACCTCCTTTAATGGAGATGCATCTCCAGCCCACTATCCGAATGTAGTGAAGTACAGTGCAAAACACAAAATGTAATTACAATTAAGAAATATACACAGATAAACAATTGAATAAGTAGAGCAAAAAGACAGCAAGAATAGTGAGGTAGTGGCAGATACCCTTCCTGAATTGTTTATTCCTCTCCATAGATGCTGCTTGACCTGCTGAGTTGCTCCAGCATTTTGTATGTACTAACTGGCCTGACAGACTGCTTTGAGCATAAATATTCTCCAGGAAAAGATTAAAGACAAGCTTTATTTGTCAGGCATAATTCAAAACAAAGCAAAATACATTGTTTGCATCAGTGACCAACACAGTCCAAGGATGTGCTGGGGAGAGCCTGCATGTGTTGCGACACTTCTGGTACCAACATAGGATGCCATCAACTTATTAACCCTTACTAACCCGCATGTCTTTGGAATGTGGGAGTACATGGTGGGTCCCATGTGGTCATGGGGAAAACTTACAATATCCTTACAGACAGCAATGGGAATTGAAACCAGTTCGCTGGCGCTGTAAAGTTTTCTGTTATGCTACTGTGATAGCCATTTCCTCTACAAATAATGGTCAAGCTTCAGCCAAAAGAAAGCCATCATTTTCGGCAACAAAAATATCAAATAGTGGAATATCAGCTAAGTTTTTATGCTGAAATCCATCATAATCACCAATTTCTGGCTACCAAAAGGGACAGATTTGTCATTCACTGATTGTTTGTACCACGTTGTATGATGTAACATAAGAAATAGGAGGAGTCGGCCATCTGGCCATCGAGCCTGCTCCACCTTTCAATAAGATCGTGGCTGATCTGGCCACGGACTCATCTCAATCTACCTGACTTTTCCCCGTAACCAATAATTCCCAGACTATGCAAAACCTATCCAACCTTATCTTGAATATACTTACTGAGGTAGCCTCCACTGCTTCATTGGGTAGAGAATTCCAGAGGTTCACCAGCTTCTGGGAAAAGCAGTTCCTCCTCATCTCCATCCTAAATCTATTCCCCCAAATCTTTAGTTCTAATCTCACCTATCAGTGGAAACTACTTTCCTGCTTCTATCTTATCTATCCCTTTCATAATCTGACATGTTTCTATAAGATCTCCTCTCATTCTTCAAAATTCCAGTGAGTCAGTCCCAGGCGACTCAATCTCTCCTCACAGTCTAAACCCCTCATCTCTAGAATCAACCTGGTGAACCTCCTCTGTACTACCTCCAAAGCCAGTATATCTTTCCTCATGAGGGGAGACCAGAACTGCACGCAGTACTCCAGGTGCAGACTCACCAGTACCCTGTACATATGCAGCATAACCTTCCTGCTCTTAAGTTCAATCCCTCTAGCAATGAAGGCAGCAGGCTATCAAGAACATCCCATTTGCCTTCTTGATAGCCTGCTGCACCTTCAAACCAACGTACGTGATCACGGTCTTTCCAAGACCATGATTGTTCTTGGCAAATTTGGCTTCATGTGATGCTGATCAGAGGGCTAATAGGTGCTACACCTTGACCAATTGTGATCTGCAGGTTAGCAGAGTGAAGGACCACTTTTACATCTTCTCCGGTAGAGACACATCTCCACAACACCACCCTAATTTGTGGTTACAATACTAATTAAAGTGTGCTGCGTAATGCTGAATAGTCACATTTCTTAAATACTGTTAGAAGTAGATGAGCAGACATTCATAATATCTACATTAGAAGGAAAAGCTTTTGAGACCTGGAAACAAATTACATTAACTATCTTTACATGTATGCAAAATGTTTCTCTCAAGCTCACTCTCTTCCATGGTTTATACAAGGGCACATAGTACACAAACACGAACTAGTTCACAACAAGCAAATGCTGCTTTGAATAAAAGGAATCTCTTCTGGATTGTAACCATGTTTACTTGTTTATTTGAGAGAAGTCTACTACTCACTAGTCAGGTAGCCCGGATACTTTTGGCAAGTTCTGGAGTGAGTTTTGGGGAAAAGCTGTTGCTGAGATAGTTTGGGTGTCTGAGGTAGTCCAAGACAGTGTTGAAGCAAAAAAGAACCAACTACAACAGTGGATCATCAAATTATTTCAGAATCTGGGGCATATTGATAGAAAATAGAGAATAAAATGGGATTAGTGAAATGGTCTTTAGTAGTCAGTGGGCCAAAGGGCCTGTTTCCATGTAATTTGTTCAGAATCAGGTTATATCACCAGCATATGTTGTAATGTTAATTTAGCAGCAGCAGTACAACACAATACATGGTAATAAAAAAAATAAGAAAATTAAAGTGTGTGTGTGTGTATATATATATATTTATTTATTTATTTATATTAAATAGTTACATTAAAAATACTGCAAAAAACAGAAAAAATAAAAAGGGTTAAGTAGTAAGTAGTTTCACGGGTTCAATGTCCATATCACTGCAAAAATACTTAACCATGAGGAAATGCCCCCAGAAGTGGTTTGACCTCTGGATCCCCATTGCCATATGGCAAAGCCATCAAGTCTCTTCAACGTCGTTACTTGGAATGATGAGACACGTCACTACCCAGCTGGTTCTACCTGTTGGAGCTCTTCCAAGAATTGGAAACTATGTGCCATCAAGCTATGAACAACATGGGCATGTCAATCTGTCACAGGTGGATATGAACCAATTCACAGCAAAATTCTGGCAGCATCCTTCCTAGGCCAGGCACTGGAGGTAACTAGAAAATAACTGGGCAAAACAACTAATTTGGTTACAGCTGGGAACCACAGGAAAATTAAAAGCAAGGGAGAAGTGACACAGAAGATAGACTTGGACCCAACGTCTGGGGAAAGGAAGTAGCAGGGAGAGAGGGGAAAGAAAATAAATTCAGCACAAAATGCACATTTATCTTTAAGTACTTCCAAATGCAACCAACATTTATACATACAAGTTTGGTAGTTGAATAGAAATGCAAACCTAATATTTAGGTTTATGCTGTCGAGAAATTTAGAGTTACTGTATAAAATGCAGCGGAAGATCATAACAACGGAACAGCGAGTTGCTGGTCTCCGCTCTCATTACTGCAGGAGCGATCTCTTTCTTCCTCAGGGGAGGGAGAGAGCCTGTCTGAGATACTGAAGGGCTGGTTGTGGACTGTAGTTTTGATGGACTTTCGAACTATGTCTCTTTGAGGCTTTGGGTCTTCTGCTGCTGCTTGAGCAAAGGCAGCAGGAGTGAAAGGGAAGCATAGAATATTTCTACAATTCATTCTATGGGGCTTCTTGTTTTGTGGATGTCTGTGAAGAGAACGGATAGCACATTGTATACATAGCCTGAAATTAAAATTAATCTTTGAACCTTTGAATAATATGATCTTACTCCTCCATTTCGTACCTCATTACCACATTACATGGAAAAGGATTTACACAGCATTCAGAGTATTAAAGCATATTAAGATCAGGAAATAACTGTTGTTCCATTTCTGTTAAAGGGAAATGAATTATCTGAAATGTACTGCATTGCAACAGCCAATGTACAGAAAACAATAAACAGTAAACAATGAACAAACTGCCAGTAAAACTAAGGCAATGAGAAAGATTATCCACCACATGCCAATTACCTTGAGCTGCTGTGTGATTTGCTGTACCCTATTTAGATTTATGCACATTGAATTAAAATTGCTGCAAGAAGTTCGAAATGCTTCTGTTAAGGACAAAGTAACTGTTAATGCAACGTCAACTCCTTTGGACCCAAATAAAATTTGGGAGTCGTAGGCATGCTGTTTGTAAACTGGTCTTGGAAGTTCTTATCTTTTTCCATATCCCCGTTTCCTCTTTTGATCAAGAATGCTTGCTTTTATGAGTCGAGGCATCGAGCTCAAAAGTCAAGAGGGTATGTTGCAACTTTATAGAAGTTTAGGCCACATCTGGAGTAACGCATACAGTTCTGGTTGCCCCAGTGTAGGAAGGATGTTGAGGCTTGGAGAGGGTGCAGAAAGGTTTAGCAGGATGCTACCTGGTTTAGAGGGCATGTGCTATCATGAGAGGCTGGACAAACTTGGGTTACTTCCTCTGGAGCGGCAAAGGCTGAGGGGAGATCTGATAGAGATTCCTAAGATTGAGAGAGGCATAGATAGAGTGGACAGGGAGTAGCTTTCTCCCAGGGTAAGAAATATCTAATACCAGAGAGGTGAGAGGAGGTAGATTTAAAGGGGATGCCAGGGGCAAGTTAAAATTTTTAAACTCAAGAGTTGTGGTTGCCTGGTATGGTGGTAGAGGCAAATAAATTGCAGGTTTTTAAGAAATGTTTACATTGGCACATGAATACAAGGAAGATGGAGAGATATGGCCATGGTGTAGGTAGGAGGGATTAGCTTTTTTTAAAATTTACTTTTTAAGCTGGTTCAGCACAACACTGTGGGCCTGAAGGGCCTGTTCCTGTGCTGTAATGTTCCCTGTTCCTTTTTTTAAAAATGTCTACAAGTAATTTGACACTACTCCATTCTCATTCCTTCTTAGCTAATCCAGCTTCATTCATATTTGGAACATATGAGATGTCCTCACCAACCTCGTGAGAAATCAGAAATAAGACGGCTATTGTCCACTTGCGACTTTGCTCTGCGGTTTTGGGCACGCGCTCACAACAGAAACTGTTTTCTACTTGAATGGGGAAGAGAAATGATCTAACAGAGCAAACGGTGCAACATGATACCGTGCCCAAGTTATCAGGCAATACTTCTGTGACATTATGCAGTGAACCTAACTGTGTAATGACATCACCCTGCAGCACTACCTGCTGCTGCAAAATGGTGTTTTAAAAGAAATCTGCACAAAACCTCAGTATGTATGCTCCACATCAATAGATTAATGACCTATAGCATGTAGGGGACAAACTGCAAAAGAATCCTTAGGGAAGCAAACTCCTTGGCTTCAGGCTACTCTTATACATTAACTGATTACTATTTGAAACAACATTGTCCATCCCTCAAAACCATTCTTCTGAAAGGGTAGAATTGATAGTAAAACATCCTCCAAGGATCACAACCTGTCATAGGGTTTGGAGGCTTGTGTGCCTCAATGGTCCAGAGTGCTATGTTGGCTGGAGTCAAGGTTTTATGTTTTGGCTCTCGGTAGGGTCACACTTGCCAAAAAGGTCAAAGGGTAGGTCACCGCCAGAGATGGAAGACTTTAATTGCTACCCTAAATACCAGTGGTGTAATGGGCAGTATTTTTTTGGCAAAACAATCACGTTATAGCACGATTATAGCAAGCTACATAGCTTCGTATTCAGGAACTAAGTGATTTTTTTTTCAAAAACCTGCTGATCAACTACAACAATGAACCAAGGACTTACAATAATACATTATGCTACTACAGGAGTTATAAACAGCAAACTAAATCATTTTGAGGCTTTTGTCATTTGACACTCCCAAGTTGTATATGGTTAACATTAAATAATAACTAGATGCTAAATTTTCATACATGAGGATTAGTCCTGACCACAGTTACAAGTATTTTTTTATATATAAAAAAGATGATACAATGAAGTAAAAGATCCCAGAATACTCTTTCCAAGAACTGTGGATGATGTCTGCTTAGAATCACCAGCAAATATTTAATTGCCAAGATTAAACAAATTATTGACCATGGTTATATTTGTGCAACCCTAAAATAGACAAATTAACACCAGTCATTTCTACATCAATGAAGTGCATCACCTTTAAAAGCATTTCATTGACTGTAAAATTGCTTGGTTCATCTAAGCTTATAATAGTGCTATCCAAATGCAAACTCTTCTTCATATAATGGCAAAACACACTTTCCGAACAAACTCTGCAAGATTATTATTTAAGTAAGGACTCAGGTAACAATTCTCAATGAATGCAGTATCAGTGGTGCATTATTAGGCCAAGAAGGAGATTTTTGAGATAAAATCTACTTTTGATCATCAGAGGTCAACTCACAAAACACTCACTGGGCCTCGACAGGAATACGGTTTTTAGTTTTGGTTGTCACACTGTCAATAAACTGTGATCAATGTAAAAGAATGTACTGAGGATTCACCAGAGTGTTGCCTGGGATGGAATGTTACAACAGACTAGATATCCAGAGGAGGCTGAGGCAAGTCCAGATAGTGGTGTAAAACATTATCAGAAGCATAGATAGGGTCAATAGCAAGAAACTTTGCCCAAAGCAGAAGTACCTAAGAGCAGGAGGCATAGTTTTAAGGTAAGAAATGATGTTTACAGGAGATCTGAAGAAATTACTTCAGCCAGCAAGTAGTCGCAAAATGGAATATACTGGCTAAGAAAGTGGAGGCGGCAGATACTCAAGACATTTAAAGAGCATTTGGACCAGCCCTTGAATCTGCAAGTAGATGACAGACCATGTACTGGTAAATAGGTTTGGTACAGTATATATACAGATAATTGACAGTTGGTACAGCTTAGGGACCAGTTTCTGCCCTGAAGACTACAAACCATGAGCGGGTAAATAGGATTTAAGTAGGCATAGGTAATTGACAGTTGGCATAGCTTTGGTGGGCCTAGGGACCTGTTTGAATGCTGTGTGTACTTGTGATTCTACTGCACATTATACTAAACTAACCATCGTAACATTTAAGGCATCAAATTATTTTCCACAGTCTTCAGCCTACCTGTTTTTTTCCATTTCGTTATGTGTAGATCTGAAAAAAAAGAAAATAGAATAAGAACTTATTCAATTTTAAAGGGGAAATAAACAACTTACAACTATGTATCATCTTCTAGATCACACCTTGTTCAACATAAGGACTTGCACAATCTGTGAAAGTTGTAACATGGAGGACTTTATCTACCAGAAGCCAAACCATTTTGATTGAAAACTGACTAACAAGCAAGTTTCACATTTTGTAAAACGCTCCCTTCAGGTTGGTAGCCCACACACATCAAAACATTCAGGCAAAAAATGATTACCAATATCCCAAATTACAGAGTATAGTTATAGAGTGAGAAAATAATTTGCCCTTCAAATTCAAGATGTGCAGCATCTTGCTTACCTTTTTTTTTAAAAAAAAGTATTTCCCCCACTTAAATAAATACAAATAAAATAAATGCTGCAGCTTCTTGCAAAGGCAGAGCTTTACTGAAACTTACTAAATAAAAGCATGAAGATTTGCTCAAAAGCAGAAAAAAAAAATCAGACATCATCTAAGTACATTGGGACCCCACCTAGAAGATCACCTACATATTTGGCTAATTCAAACATTTTTCATTATACAGTTCCCACTATTAAAAAAATTCATACTGATAAACAAAAGGTTTGCAATGAGGTATCCGATGGCATTTACTTCTGCATGATGCACTAGTAAGACTACAAGACATAGGAGCAAAATAGGCCATTCCATCATGTCTGATTGACTTTCTGTCTCAACCTTCTCCCTGTAACCTTTGACACCCTTATTATTCAAGATTTCATCAGCCTCCACTTTAAATAATCATAATTGACTCTGTGGCAATTAATTCCACAGATTCAAACACCCCCCCCCCACCACCCCAATAAATTTCTCCTCATCTCCATTCTAAAGGGACATCATTCTATCTTAGATTCCCCCATTATTGGAAACATCCTCTCCACATCCACTCTATCTAGGCCTTTCAGTATTTGATAGATTTCAATGAGATTCTCCCCCCCCCCCCCCCCCCCCCGATTCTTCTAAACAAGTAGAACAAAGAGAAAAAAAATTTGAGCTTGGGGAACCTACAGCATGCCACCTGCTACCAGTGGTGCTCGGAAATCAAGGGCTCATTTGTTCAACTTTGGTACAGGAGCTCACAAACTTGTTTTTAAGTTTCCAAGAAAACAACTGCGCTTTCCTTTAAGCCCAAGTTCTTTTTTTTGAGGTTGAGCTTTACACATGTATACAAAGATAACAAAATCTGTTACTTGACTCAGCACTAGGTCTGTTACTGAAACTTAAGAGCTGGCACAAGCAAGCTGAATTGATTTTTATCCCACCATTCACAAAAATGAAGACTAAATGTGAGAGGAAGTCATTAAACAACCAGTCAGATGGCAAGTACAAATCAAAATTAAATCCCCATCATATTGTTAAATATGTTTAGAACTGTTCCAGACACATTAGCCATCTCTCCTTCATTAGAGAATTATTATTTTTTAAACTGACAGTAACTCAGATTCATTTCCACTGCTATCTGTAAGGAGCTTGTGCGCTCTACTCCTGACCGTGTGGGTTTACTCTGGCATTCCAATTTCCTCCCACGTTAAACTGGGAGCAAGCAGCTTGAATGGTTTGGCACAGACTGGAGGGGCCACAGGGCCTGTTTTTGTGCTGTATTTTTCTATGACTCAATGCCAAAAACAGAGGTTAGAGGTTAAGTTGTCACATGGGTATAATTTCAGTGGCAGGCTCAGCGTGATTCAAGTAGCAGATTTTGTTATCTTTGGATACATGTGCAGAGCTCAAACTCAAAAAATGAACTTGGACTTAAAGGAAAGAGCACAGTTGTTTTCTTGAAGACTCAAAAACAACTAGGCTGTTTCTTGCCAAGTTTGCGAGTACAGTACTGTAGTGGTTAGCACAATACTTCAGAGTACAGGCAACCTGTGCCTAATTCCCACTGCTGTCGGTAAGGAATTTGTATGTTCTCGACCATGTGGGTTTCCTCCAGGTGCTCCAGTATCCTCCCACAGTCCAAAGACATACCAGTTGGTAGGTAGGTTAATTGGTCATTGTAAATTGTGCCATGATTAGGCTAGGATTAAATTGGGGAAATGCTGGGTGGTGTGACTCAAAGGGCCTTTTCCACACTGTTTCTCAATAAATAAATAATACTACACACAAAATGCGTTGATTTCCAGCATCTGCAAATTTTCTCATTTGGAATAAATAATTAAATTGAGCAACACAGGGTCTGTTACTGCGCAGAAATACTAAAAAAAAGTAAAATAAATTAATAAAATAAAATAGAAGATGCCCAGAGATCTAAAAAAGACCCAGAGGAGTATGGAGCATTTCCAGACCAAATCACCACATTTATTTTGTCTTCAATAAAACACACACGCACATTTGAAGAGAAGTTTAATGAAATAAAATTCAGGTTAAAATGGAATAAGTAATGGATAAAGCAAGATCAAATAAATATCAGCAAGAATAAACAGTTGCAATGTGAGTCTGAACAAACAAGCTTCTTTTTAAAAACTCAGTGCTAGTCATGTACACATTGTTTCCATTAGCCTGTTTACAAACAGCACAGAGAAGTGACTTCAATAATTATTGACAAAGCAGTTTCCATAGCTGATTAATCCAACCCATTCCAACAGTGTCACTGTTTGTCCAGGACTGGAATTGGGTGGAGAAGTAAACCATGGAATTACTCCAGGAAGGAACAGCTAAACTAGTTTCAATACAACTAGGGAATTGGCTTAGGACACCACGTTTAGTGCGCCACCTTTACAGCTCAGGGCATTCCAGAATTCTGAGTTCAATTCCGGCACTGTTCTGTAAGGAGTCCCTGTACTTCCTCCCAATGGAATGTGCGCGCTTTCTCCAGGTGCTCCAGTTTCCTCCCACAGTCCAAAGACGCACTGGGTAGGTTAATTGGTCATTGTAAATTGTCCTGTGATTAGGATTAATCGGGTCTGATGGGGATTGCTCGAAAGGCCAGTAGGGCCCACTCTGTGCTTGTATCGCTAAATTAAATACTTCATTCAGGAGTGATTTATATGGAAACAAAGAATGATTAAAGGATCAATTCTGTAAAGAAGCAAATCAGTCGGGGCACCTATGAGAAAACAGCCTTAATTCCCACTTACAGGGAGACCAGGAAGGATGTCGTGAAATCCAGACGGGGAAGAAGGGTAGCTCGGGTGTGGGGTTACAAAAGACAAGTCTAGCCAAAACCTGACCACATCTGGACTTTACCTGCTCCCTGCACTCTTCTTGGTTTTGCTTTTCCGTTTGCTGCCAGGATCCTCGTTTCTGTAGGGCAGGAGCGCCGCATACCCATGCTCAGCCTCTGCGTGGGGGAATGAGAATAGACTCAGGCAGGGAGGCAACACGCAATCTTCACCCATCCCAACTTCCCTATTTCTACCCCTCCACAACACCAACCCTCTTCTGTCTCCCGCACAGATGACACTTGCCCCACCCTCATGCACCACACACCTATCCACATTCCCACTCCTTAGCAAGAAAACGAAAGGGAGTGCAGTGACCATTCACCAGTTTGGTTGCTGAGACAGCATATCTGTCATATTAGAGGTACAAAGAATCCTTTTCTATTCAGTAGGGCCAGAGACTCCCTCATTGAAACTAAGGAAAATCAACATGACAGATTCAGAAAAGATGTTCCCCTCGACCCAGGAGTCTAGAACTAGGGGCCACGGCCTGAAAACATTGGCTAGCCTACTTAAAGTTGTTATTTAGAACAGAAACTAGTAGTAATGTATTCACTTAAAAGGCCGATGAATGCTTGGAATTCTTTAACCAGGGACTATATGGACTCGGTTCTGTTTTTGTTTTGATCACGTTGTAATCAAGATAGGATAACATAGGAAACCAGTATGTGGGCAGATCAGCTGTGCATTTGACAGATTGGGCTGGAGTACAGCGATGGCCTACTATTTATTTTCTCCGTCCATTCGCTCCCTCCTTCTCGATACAGCCCTGACTTGATTATCTCATCCCAATCCCACCCCCCCCCCACGTCTCAACCACTGCCACCAACTCTTACCTAAACCATTATTTGTCACACTTCCCAATTTCCCCCACTCTCACCCATTACCCCAACTCTCACCTCAGGCATTATCAAACCTCCCTAATCCCGATTCTCAGCCATTACCCCAATACTTACCCTCCCCATTATTTGCCCCAACTTCCCCAATTCCTGCACTCTCAGCTATTGCCTCAACTCTATTATTTGCCTCTGATTCCCTCCTCCCCGCTTCAGCCATTCTCCCGACTCCCATTCCCTCCCCCCCCCCACCCCCACCATCGCCCTTGCCCCCTGCCTCCCCCGCCCGGGATTGTTTACCTCGCTCCCGCCGCTCCAAGTAGTGCGCGGCTTCAATCAGCCGCTCGATGTTGATGAGCTGCACGGCGGTCATTGTTGTGAGAATGGACAAGAGATGGCGCGACGATCAGCTGCAAGAGTTCTCTCTCAGTTGAGTTCAGTGCCCCGGCCCGCTCCGCCCAGCCGCTACCAACCGCCCGTGTTTACCTGCCTGGAGAAATAAAGGCGCAGCGGCCGCGCACCCTGACCGGACCCACGGTCCACCTCCCGTGCCCCATCCACGCTCGTCTATTGGATAAGACCACCGTGGGACAGCCTCCTCTTTCCTTCCATTGGTTGCTGATGCTGCCCATCTGCAATCACGTTACCTTGACCGCTCGAGATTTTTAAAAACAAGAGAGCAAGAGCCCGCCCACACTTCTTATTGGTCAAATTTGGATTCGGCCGCCTTCTCCGAGCATGATTGGATAATACTGTCGCCCGTCAGCGTGAACCACAGACGGTTGCCTGTCGATTCCTCTGACTTCACATAACCAAGTTCTGATAGGCCGATCAACAATGATGTAATGCGGTTCTCGTACTATCAAAAGTTGCCTAAGTGTCCGTGCACTGTATGTGTGACATGCGCAGTGGAGGATTAGCTTGCTGCGCTGGAGCGGAGTGCGGGCAGTATCTTTCTCACGTTTGACACAAATGTCTTCACATGGAGAGCCCCTCCCCCAACCAGCAAAACAAAAATACTGCCCTCTCTTCATGTTCAAAGTAGGGAAGGTTTGCACACCGTTACAGGGTGCAAGTGTGACTGCATCTGGGGCACTACATACAGTTTGTTTCCTTATTTAAGGCAGACCGGGATTACAACGCACAGACGGTTCACCCTGGGTCGATTCCTAAGACGAACTAGTTGTCCTAAGAAGAGAGGTTGGGCAGGTTGGAGTTTAGAAGAAAGAAATACTAATTTACTGAAACGTTGAAGTATTTGATGGATCTGTGATAACCAGCACTCGAGGAGCGGAGAATACGGGGGTGCCTGTTTCAGGCAGAGATGAGAAGGATATTCTCGCTTAGAGCATGGCGACTCTTTAGAAATTGTCTCAGAGAGCTGTTGAGGCAGAGGTATTGAATTTATTAAAGGGGTGGAAAGCACAAAGGGTATGTTTTTTATGGGATGTTCACATGACACAATTGCTTTTAGTGTCACTTAAGAGAGAGAGATAATACTGCTCCATCATAACTGATCTGCCTGGAGGAGTGCAAATTGAAAAGGGTGAATGGAGGCAGTTGAGAAACAATAATCTGCTGGAACTGTGCAATGCAGAGCACAGTAGCTGTGGGGATACTCAATTAGATCATAAACATAAGAGCTTCTGCAGAGCAACACGCACATAAAATGCTGGAGAAACTCAGCAGGTCAGGCAGCATCTATGGAGAAGAGTAAACAGAGCTCCTTTCTTTCCAATCCCAATGAAGGGTCCCAGCCTGAAACTTCGACTGTTTCTCACCAAAGGTGCTGCCTGACCTGCTGAGCTTCGCCAGCATTTTGTGTGTGCAGCTCTTGATTTCCAGCATCTGCAAAATCTCTTGTGCTTCTTATTGGCCTTTTTCTTGTGCTGTCTCTGTCTCTCTTATTTCCTTTATCACTTCCCCTTTCTGTAATCAGCCTGATTCTAATTTATGTGAACCTGACAATTATCATGTGTGCTTCTTCCTGCTCCACCTTACTCTTTCTGGTAATCCAGGGAGCTGTGGTTTCAATTTCCCTACCTACCTATCCAAAAGCCTATACTCTTATACAATGTTTATTTACTGCCTGCTAACCTTTGATTCCAATCTATCAAGGCCAGCTCCCTAATTACAATAGAAATGGTTCTTGTCCAAAGGACAATTTTCCAAAGCTTTTCTCGACCTTGTGCTGAGACTGTCAGTTTCCTAGGTGTTCCCCAAACGCTACTGGATTGTTAACCAGAACCAGGCCCACCAACGCTGCTTTCTTGATCACTAAATTAGGGAAGTTCTCCACACCACACTTGAGAAACACCTCCCTATACTTGCCTCTCGTGTTACTAAACCCAGTCTATATTTGGTAGTAAAGGTCCTTCTTCGCTATCGTTCCACAGTTGTTGCATGTTTCTGCAATTTCTCCTGAAAAGTTGCTCCTCGATATCCTTCCCACATCTTGGTGACCAGTGGTATCAGTCTCGTGTCCTCAGCACTAAACAGGTAATTTCAGTCCTCTCTCTCCAGCACTGCAAAGTACTCCTTCAACAGCACTGCTATTCCCCCTGCTATCTCACTATCCCTTTCTTTTAGTATAAGACCAGAGGACATAGCTTCAGAATACAGGGATGTCCTTTTAGAACAGAGATGACGAGGAAATTCTTCAGCCAGAGTGGTGGATCTGTGGAATTCATTGCCACAGGTAGCTGTGGAGGCCAAGTCATTGGATATATTTAAGGCAGAGGTTGATTAGACAGGGCATGAAGGGATACGGGGTGAATGCTGGAGATTGGGGTTGAGAGGGGAAATGGTTCAGCCATGATAAGATGGAGGAGCGGACTCAATGGGCCAAATGGCCTAATTCTGCTTGTATATAGATAGATAGATACTTTATTGATCCCAAAGGAAATTATGCAGTCACAGTAGCATTACAAGTGCACAAGTATAGAAATATTAGAAGAGAAGTAAGAAAGAATAAAAAATAAGATACCACAAACAGTTGACATTATAGAGCTTAATGGCCAACGGTAAGAATAACCTCATATAGCGCTCTTTTTTACTAAAAGTGTTCCTCTGTTCAGCCAAGGTGGCAGGCAGAGGGTGGGAAACATTGGCCAGAATTGCCAGGATTTGTTCTACCACAGCCTCCAGTGTGTCTAGTTTGACTCCTATAACAGAGCCAGTCTTTCTAATCAGTTTATTGAGCCTGTTGGCATCACCCGTGTTGATGCCATTGCCCCAGTATACCACTACATAGAAGAATGTACTGGTGACAACAGACTGGTAAAACATGTGAAGGAGAGGCCTGCATACTCCAAAGGACCTCAGTCTCCTTAGGAAGTAGAGGCAACTCAAGTCTGCCATCCAGGTACTTGTGGGTCCTTTTCACACCACATCCTTGTCATCAATAGTAATAGGTAGCTGTGCAGATTTAGTCTTCCTAAGGTCCATCATTCTCTCCTTTGTCTTACTCACGTTGAGGTGCAGATGATTCAGCTTACATCATCTGAGATAGTCCTTCATGAGGGCCTTGTATTCATCCTCCTGTCCTCCCTTTATACACACAACTATTGCTGAGTTATCAGAGAATTTCTGCAGATGACATGACTCAGTGTTGTATCTAAAGTCCAAGATATACGGGGTAAACAGGAAGGGAGCTAATACAGTCCCCTGTGGGGCCCCTGTGCTACTTATAGCCATGTCTGACACACAGCTCTGAAGTCACACAAACTGTGGTCTGCCAGTCAGGTATATCTTATGGTGTTTCCTGAGAACCCTGTACTCAGAAGTATCTGGGATTCATTCCTGTCTATTATTAAGCAAGGTCTTTTTCCATGCCTCAGCATTGTAATCCCCCATGGTTAACTGTGCCTGCAGCTCACCGATCTTGTCTACCTTATGTACATAAGAGTGTAAACTTCTCCTCCCTCTAGACCTGGTTGCCTGAAAAATCCCATTTGTGTTTAGGTTTTATTTTCTGTTTATAAAACTTGTATGTAAAACCTTTCCAATGCTACTACCCTGTGCCAAATTTGTTTACATTTGAACCTACAGTGGTACCATCTGTCCAACATTCCCTCTAATTTTTTTTAACAGCTGCATGGGCCAACCATTGCTCTGAGCAGGAAATTTTTACATGGCCTGAAAATTGCGCGGCACTTTATTAAAACATTATACAAAAGAAAATTCCAGCTGTGTGGCAACAAAGGCAATGTGCATGGGAGCATTTCAGTTACTATGTGGCATACACCCGGGCAGCTTAGAGGGAACAGTGCATCTGACCCTGTGAAGTAACAGGACACTCTTCTATTGTATTGTAGGAGCCATGCAGCTGTTTTATATCTGGATTGTATTTTGTGTTGTTGGTTTACTATGATAACTAGTCATGTGGGGGGGGCGGTGGTAAAAGTTAAGGGAATAAGTTATGTATTCGTGCTTTGTTCTCAGTAGTTTGTTCAGGGGGTCGCTGGGTGCTTTTGGTGACCGCTTAATTTATGCTTAATTGCATTGCTTCAAGATTGTTTGTTTTGTTAGTTGCTAATAAAGGATCGAATACATTTCTTTGACTTTGTGGAACGTTATTATTGGATTGATCGGAGGGTGTGTCATACAAGGATAGCAACCCCTTCTAGTTCGCCAGTGACAGCAATTGATTTGTTAGATTTGGCTGCTACATGAGGCTCTATTTCTCAAAGGCAATATCTATCATCATGTGACATTTTCTCATGGCTACCATCAGGCAGGAGGTACAGAAGCCTGAAGTCCCACACAACCAGGTTCAAGAGCAGCTACTTCCTTTCAACTATTTGATTCTAGAACCACTTTCTTTCAGTCATTCAGTTCTTGAACAACTTGCACATCCCAATCACTACTTCAGTATCGCAACACAGTGACCTGCTTTGACCACTTTAAATCACAGTTTGTGGACTAATTGTGTTCTTTCTTGTGTCATTTATGTTAGATATTTAATAATATATTTATTTATTAATGTACACAGTGGAATGGGCCCTTCCAATTTAATCCTCATCTAATCACGGGACAACTTACAATACCCAATTAACCTACAAAACGGTGTGTCTTTGGGACGGTGGAAGGAAACCGGAGCACCTGGAGGAAACACACACGTTAATGGGGAGAATGTACAAACTCCTTAAGGACAGCGGCGGGATTTGAACCCGAGTCGCTGGTACTGTAAAGTATTGCGCTAACCACTACACTATCCATGCTGCACTAGCACCTCACCTTCCCACTCTCTCTTTTACACACTTGGGGCCCTTGAAGATCACCTGATTCTGTTGCCCCTGCTCGCTTGAACCTTACCAGGGCCACTGGAAAGTATTATTCTATCACATAACATCTGAAATAGGCAAATTGAAGGTAACATCAAATGGTCCTGCAAATTTGCTTGTCCAGCACTACACTATGCCAGATTTTCTATTTAGGTCACAGCTACTGTGTACAGTTCTGACCGCGACACTTAAGCGCAAGAGAGATACAAAGATACACACACAAAATGCTGGAGGAACTCAGCAGTTCCGGCAGTATCTATGGAAAAGAGTAAACAGTCAACGTTTTGGGCTGAGACCCTTCCTCAGAACTGGGAAGGAAGGGTGAAGATGCCAGAATAAGAAGGTGGGGGAAAGGGAAGGAGCTGGGAGGTGATAGTGAAGCCAGGTGGGTGGGAAAGGTAAAGCACTGGAGAGGAAGGAACCTGATAGGAGAGGAGAATGGACCTTAGGAGAAAGGGAAGGGGGAGGGGACCCAAGGGGAAGTAATAGTCAGGTGAGAAGAGGTTAAAAAATCAGAGTGAGGAAGGGGGGGGGAGTGGATTTGTTTACCGAAAGGAGAAATCGATGTTCATGCCATCAGCTTGGAGGATACCCAGACAGAATATAAGGTGTTGCTCCTCCACCCTGAGAGTGGCCTCATCTTGGCATAAGAGGAGGCCATAGACCGACATGTCAGAATGGGAATGGGAATCGGAATTAAAATGTTTGGTCACAGGGAAATCCTGCTTGTAGCAGATGGAGCGGAGGTGCTCAATGAAGTGGCCCCAAATTTACAACAAGACTCACCAAGGATATCACTAGGGTTGGAGAAATCTAACAATGAAGAAACTGTGTGATTATATTTTTTTAGAACAAAAGAAGAAGAAATGGAGCTTTATCAAAGCAAATTGTTAAAGCATTCTAACCGGATGCACCACAGTCTAGTCTGGAGGTTCCAACACACAGGGTCAAAAGAGGCTGCAGAGGGACGTAGACTCAGCCAGCTCCAGCACTAGCACAAAGTTCACCACCATTGAGGACAACTCCAAAAAGTGGTGCTTCAAGAAGGTGGCACCTCAGCATCTGGGACATGCCCTCTTTTCATTATTACCATTGGGAAGGAGAAACAGGAGCCTGAAAACCTACCTTTAGTGTTTTAAGGCAGCTTCTTCCCCTCTGCCATCAGATTTCCGAACGGTCCATGTACCCTTGAACACTTCCTCATTATTCGCACTTTAAAAATATTTTTGCAACCTTGTAACTTTATACCTTGCACTGCACTGCTGGCACGAAACATCAGATTTCATAATGTGTGTTAGTAGTAATGAACCTGATTCCGATTCTGTGGGGAGAATTAACTGAGGGACACAAAATCAAGAGGGTTCTATACAGGGGAAACAATGAGTTAATAACTGCAACAGTTAATTGGTACAAGGATTATCATAATGATACACTGCACAGACACAGGCCATTCAGGCAAACCAGTCCATGCCAACCAAAATGCCCATCAATGCTAGTTCCATTAGCCAGTATTTGCCCAAAAACCTCTAAACCATGTATCTGTCCAACTGTCTTTTAAAAGTTATTATTGTCCCAGTTTAACCACTTCTTCTGGCAGTTCATTCCACATAGTCTTCACCATGGACAACGCTAGCAGTAAGGTGGAAGTTCCAGCTGTCAGGGGGCGCAAAGTTTGTGAAGTTACCATAACTAGAGAGAAGGTTCTTGTGAAACTGAAAGGTCTGAAGGTAGATAAATCACCTGGACCAGATGGTGCACACCCCAGAGTTCTGAAAGAGATCAAGGAATCATTAGTAATGATCTTTCAAGAATCACTATATTCTGGAATGGTCCCGGAAGACTGGAAAATTGCAAATATCACTCCACTCTTCAAGAAGGGAGAGAGGTAGACGAATGGAAACTATAGGCCATTCACTGACCTCAGTGGTTGGGAAGTTGAGTTGATTATTAAGGATGAGTTCAGAGGCACATGATAAAACATGATCATCTAAATCTGAATAAGCACCTGCTTTCTAAAAAGAGCTTGGAGTCCGCTTCATATTTTCACCCATGAATGATGCAGAGCCCCAATGTCAAGAATAACAGTTTATATAAGGGAATTGGGCAGGCATGCAGGGGTCTTAAACAGTTCTTTCAAAAGCCAGGAAGAGAGGATACTCATTCCCTTGAACGCACTGTGCCCTGTGCGACAAGATCATGATTGTAACCTTTGCACTTACGTCTACCTGAAGTAACCCAGAGTCACTCCACTCCTCCCAATACACATACAGACCAGTTGTCCTTTGCTCTGTAAGTTTCTGATTCAAAACTGAAATGGCAATGGCTCTGCTCCAGGTAGAGTTCAGGTGTTGTTGGATCTCTTGTTCAAGACATGCATATCTCAAATGTCCAACAGTAGGGGTCAGCAGTTCACAACAGATTCCAGGCTTCATGCACACTGCCTTTGAAAGAGAAGTCAGGGTGGTTTGGAGACATCTCACTAGCAATGTTTTTCCTGTGGGTTTATCATCAAATACTCATCATGTTAGGGAAATTATTGAAGGCTCTGAGGAAAGGTGTTTGTATTTACTTGGATGCAGTTAGCATGGTTTGTGTAGAGGAGATTTCATCCGTTGAGCACATCTACATAAACGTTGTTGCAGGAAACCAGCATCTATCATCAGGGATCCCCACCTGGACATGCTCCCTTCTTGCTATTGCCATCAGGAAGATGGTACAAAAGCCACAGGACTCACACCACCAAGTTCAGGAACTGTTACAACCACTCAAACATCAGGTTTTTGAGCCAAAAGGGATAACTTCACTTGCCCCACCATTGAAATGTTCCCACAATCAATGGACTTACTTTCAAAAACTCTTCATCTCATGTTCTCGATATTTATTGCTTACTTATTTATATCATTGGTTCTTCTGTTTGCATTTGTACAGTTTGTTGTCTTCTGCACTCTGGTTGAACACCTTAGTTGGGTGGTCTTTCATTGATTCTGATTATTATTCTCCAGATTTCTTGAGTATGCACAATAACATGAATCTCAGGGTTGTATATGATGACATACCTGTACTTTAATAATAGTTTATTTTGAACTTGGAACTTTTTCATCTCATAAATCTTAACCAATTCATATTTTTAGGAGATAGCTAGGAAAATTGATGAAGGCTGAGTGATAGATGTGGTTTTCATGGACTTCAGTGAGGCTACAGCAAGTTCTTGCATGGTAGTCTTGTCTAGAAGGTTAAGGCGTGAGAGATCCAAACTGAATTCAAAGTTGACTTCAACAAACAATCCGTTGGATGAACTCAGTGGATCTACTAGCATCTGTGGAAGTAAACGAACTGTAAACATTTTGAGTTGAAACAAATCAATGAACTTGTATATTGCTGTCTGTAATATTGAAACGTAGAAACCCTACAGCACCATACAGGCCCTTTGGCCCACAATGCTATGCCAAAAATGTACTTACTTTAGAAATTACCTAAGGTTACCCATAGCCCTATTATATATTAAATGATGTGAATGAGAATATTGGTGGTATGATTAATATTTGCAAATGACACACAAAAAAATTCATAGATAGTGAAAAAGACCGTCTCAGTGAATATACATCAGCTTGAGTTTGGGTAGATGAAATTTAATCCTGATAAGTGGAAGGTTAAATTCTGGTAGGACAAATAAAGTAACTGGTAGGAACCTCATGAATGTAATATTTTGAGAGACCTTGGTGTGCTCCCTGAAAGTGGTGGCACAAGTTAGTGAAAAAGGCATTTGGCGTGCACTGTGTATGAGAGCTGGGATGATGAGTTGCAGTTGCACAAAACATTGGCTATACTGCACTTAAATATATTGTGTATATATCTGGTCACCATAATACAGGAAAGATGTGTTAACAATATAGAGAATGTAGATGTTTTGCCAATATGATGCCTGGAATGGAGGGCTGTAGTTACAAAGAGAGAATGTATAGGCTGGGTTTGTTCTCACTGGAACGTAGGAGGCTGAGGGTGACCTTATAGAGCAGGGGTCGGCAACATTTTTGCCTCTGTGGGCCGGACTGCGTATTAATGAGCGGGCAGTGGGCCAGATAAACGCCATAAAAAAACTGGAAATATCGGAATTATCCATTTAATTACATCTAGTTATGTTTTGCCTCAAATTATTGAATAACGCATGCTAGAAAATCATTTGTGCTTAACCAAGGATGCCAGTTAGTAATCAAATAACTCAGTTTAGTTGCAATTTATTTCAATCAAGGCATCTTTTGAATATATTAAAAGGACACAAAGAATCTTTAAATATAAAACGTATGAACATGATGCACTGAACGGTGGTAAATTAAGTATAATAAAAAAGAAAATTTTAATGCAAACAGTCGATAAATCAATATGAAACTTGATGCTGTTTGTTGCTTGAAAGCTTCACAATATTGGGTGTCAGACCTGTTGATGCCAAGAGCAAGATGTTATCCAGATGGGCATCAGTCAATCTTGTTCTCAAATGGTTCTTGGTGTGCTTCATTTTTGAAAATAATTGCTCACACAGGTAAGTGCTGCCAAACAATGATGCCATCTTTTTTTCATGGTCCACTAAGTTAGGATACTTCCCACTTGGATGAATATATTTTCTATAGAAGTCAAGCACTGACACATCTTCAGAATGAAACTTCGATCTCAATATGTCGTCATGCTGCATCTCAATCAATTCCATTTGAAAAATTTCCAATGCAGTGTCCACTTCCACATCAAACGGAGTAGCAAACAGCTTGAACTCATTTGCTTGCAAGTGAAAATCAGCAAAACAAGATGAAAGCTCTTTTCTCAATTCTTGGACCATATACACAATAATGCCTGGATCTTGTGCTTTTCGTTTCTGAAAAGTGGGAAAATGTGCACTATTTCCTTTTTGAAGCCGGTACTCCCACAATTGCAGCTTTCTTTCAAAGGCCACAACATGACCATACATCTCATGTATCAGCTGATTTTTTTCCTTGAAGTTGTAAATTCAAGTTATTTAAATGAGATTGACACTGTTTCTGTTTACAAATTTGAACGATCCCATCTGAAAACCTATGCGTGCACGGAGAGTACCTAATATATATTAATAAGGTAGTCTGCCTTCCCTGTCTGCCATCTGCCATCGTTTGTATATACCAGTGTTTGGTTTGGAACAAAACGGGACCTAACGGGGCTAGTGTAACAAGACGCCATGCATGTCCATCATTGTGGTCATGTGAAACACTCAGAATAAGGAAAATTTGCTCGCGGGCCGGATAAGTATAGTATTGCAATATTTGCTCACGGGCTGGTCAAAATAACTTCGTGGGCTGGATATGACTCATGGGCCGTAGGTTGCCTACCCCTGTTATAGAGGTTTATAAAACCGTGAGGTGTTGACAGGGTAGCTTAGCCTGGGTGGCAGGGTGAAGATACGTCTCTACCAAAGAAGGTGTAAAGAACAACTTCCCTCCACTAGCCTGCGGGTCACACTTGGGCAAAGTGTAGCCCCCTACTCTCCTCAAATCAGGACCACATGAAGCCATGGGAGCAGGAGGCGGCTGGTCACATGAGCAGTTGGTGCATACCACAAGTCCTAGTTATGCGACCACTGACACCAGGCAGACAATCTCTGAAGAGTGTTGATAATGGCTGGGGGTCACCCGTCTTGTAAAGTCACTGCCCAGAAGAAGGCGATGGCAAATCACTGCTGTAGAAAAATTTGCCAAGAACAATCATGGTCATGAGACGATGATTTGCCCACTTCATACGACCCGACACATAATGATGATGTAGCTTTGCCAGGAGACACATGAGATGCTGCAGATGCTGGAAACCTTGAGCAACACACACAAAATGCTGGAGGAACTCAGCGAGTCAGGCAGCATCAATGGAGTGAAATGAACAATTAGTTTAAATAAAATCTAGTCAGGATCTTTTCTTTTCTCCAGGAGTCTAGAACTAGAGGGCACAGAGGGAAGAAATTTAAAGGAGACCTAAGAGGTATGTTGTTCACAGGGTGCTAAATGTATGGAATGAGCTGCAAGTGGAGGAGATAGAAGCAGATTCAACTCCAACTTCTAAAAGGTGTTAGCATTGATAGGAATTGTGGTCAGTGAGGGTGAGGAGGACCAAAAGTGCCTATTTCTGTGATGTTGAATTTATCAAAATTTTCTTCCAAAGGATTGAGTCTTTAGAACTCTTTTTCAAAGCTGCTGGAAGCAGTATTTGAATAATTTTTTAGCAGTAGTAGATGGGTGCTTGAGGGTGAGGGAGTTACCACAGATTGGAATGACGGCCTGAGGTTACAGTCATATCAGACATGATATTAAATGGTAGCTTAGAGGCCTGGGTGAGGCGTGACTAGTTTCAAGGAGGCATAACTGCGCTCCTTAGGTTTTGCACCAGAACGTCTGCTTAACTTTCTCCAGAGCGGAAACTGAACTCTGGACCACCTAAGAAATAAGCATGTTGCTGCCATCAGGAGGAGGTGCAGGATCCTGAAGATTCACAAATAGACACACAATAAGAGAGCATGACAGCACTGAAACAGGCCCTTTGGCCCATCTAGTCTCTGCCAAACTATAATTCTGCTCAGTTCCATCAACCCGAACCTGGACCATAGACCCCAATACCCTTCCCATCCATGTACTTATCCAAATTTCTCCTAAATGCTGAAATGGAACCAGCATCCATCACTTCCATTGGCAGTTCTTTCCACACTCAGAATGAAGATGTATCCTTTAAGCATTTCACCTTTCACCCTTAAACCTTAGGTACAAGTCTCACCCAACCTCAGTGGAAAAAGCCTGCTTACATTTATCCTATCTATAATCCTATATATTTTGTACACCTCTATCAAATTTCCCCTCATTCTTCTCCACTCAAGGCAATAAAGTACTAACTTATTCAACCTTTCCCTATAACTCAGATCCCCAAGTCCCGGCATTATCCTTGTCAATTTCCTCTGTACTCTTTCAAGCTTATTGATATCTTCCCTATAGATAGGTGACCAGAACGGAACACAATACTCCAATTAGTCCACACCAACATCTTACATAATATCCTGTTTTTACACACACTCAGTGACTTAGGAACAGCTTCTTTCCCTGTCTCATCAGACTTATGAATGGCCCACAAATTCACAAACACTACCTTGCTATTCCTTATTTTGCACACTATTTACTTATAGATTTTTATGCCTTTGCACTGTACTGCTGCTGCAAAACATTTTATGTTATAGGTCAGTGATAATAAATCTGATTCTGATTCCTTCAGGTGCTCTGCTTCCTCCCACCTCCCAAAGATGTTCAGGTTGGTAGGTCAATTGGCCACTGGCCCTAGTGTGCAACTGAATGGTAGAATCAGCAGGGATCTGAGGCAATGTCAAGAGAATCACATTGATGTATATAGGTGGTTGGTGGTAAGCAGGAAGTGGGAGTTTCTGTACTCTATGTCTTTAAATATTACAACCTACAGCCTCACTTTCAAGGACTCTACAATTCATGTTCTCAGTATTATTTATTTTGTATTTGCACATTGGCTGCCGTCAGTCTTTGTTTGTATATAGTTTTTCATAAACTCTATTGTATTAATTTACTTTTTGTAAATACCTGCAAGAAAATGAATTTCAAGGTATTATGTATATGGATGTGTTGGCACATGGCCTAGTGGGCAAGGCATCAGACTAGTAACCTGAAGGTCACTGGTTCGAGCCTCAGCTGAAGCAGCGTGTTTGTGTCCTTGAGCAAGGCACTTAACAACACATTGCTCTGCGACGTCACCAGTGCCAAGCTGCGTGGGTCCTAGTGCCCTTCCCTTGGACAACATTGGTGGCATGGAGAGGGGAAGGCCTGCAGCTTGGGCAACTGCTGGTCTCCCACACAACCCTGCCCAGGCCTGCACCCTGGAAACTCCAGGCGCAGATCCATGGTGTCTCGAGACCGACTGATGCCACATGTATATGGTAACATAGACACCCTTTGATAATGAACTTACTTTGAAAAACACACTCTTTCTCCTCACCCTATTCCAATAATGATCTTCCTAGTTTAATGTCATCCAATTTATTTTTACATCTTGAAGCATCAAGATCCTTCACCAGATCCTTTCAATCAAAATGTGATGCCGAGCCACATAAGTATTCAGTCAGATGGTAAAAGACTCATTTGAGAATAGGGGAGATTCAAACAAGAGGACATGAGTTGAGACTTAGGGGGCAGAAGTTTAAGGGTAACATGGGGGGAATTTCTTTACTCAGAGAGTGGTAGCTGTGTGGAATGAGCTTCCAGTAGAAGTGGTAGAGGCAGGTTCAGTATTGTCATTTAAAGTAAAATTGGATAGGTATATGGACAGGAAAGGAATGGAGGGTTATGGGCTGAGTGCGGGTAGGTGGGACTAGGTGAGAGTAAGCGTTCGGCACAGACTAGAAAGGCCGAGATGGCCTATTTCCGTGCTGTAATTGTTATATGGTTATATATTATATGGTTATATTTGAAGAAGCCTCAAAAAGCACAGAAATTTACTGAATCACATGACCTGAAAAGATAAAGGCACACACACCAATGGTGAGTGATACTTGTGGTGCACAAGGTGCCAGAGTGGAGTCAGCCAATCATTTAGATCAGGGATTCCCAACCTTTTTAATGCCATGGACCCCAATTGTTAACTGAACAGTCCAAGGGTCCTAAGTTGGGAACCCCTGATTTGGAGCCTTTTTTCTTACAGCAGGCTCTGAATTGAGAAGAATGTTTCTGATGACAGGGGATAAATATATAGGTTCAATATAACTGGTAGAAGAAACGTACATAGGTGAGAAAATTATCTTTGTGTAGAAGCTGTTGAGATCAGGAATTTGGCACTTTAAAAAGATATGAAAGCAAGTTCAGGAATTTGTGAAATATGCTAAAGGCAAAGAGCCAGAAGAGCTACGGGTAAGAGGAGTAAGACAAGCCTCCAGGGCTTGCACAGTAACATCAGGGATTGATCACCACCACTGTCTGTTAGGAGTTGGCACGTTCTCCCCACAACTGTGTGGGTTTCCTTCCACATTCCAAAGACGTACATATGGGTAAGGGTCAGTGAGTTGTGGGCATAGCATGTATGTGTGGCAGCATTTGTGGGCTGCCTAGCACAATTCTCTCTGAGTTGATTTGGCACAAATTATGCATTTCACTGTATGTTTCTATATGCATGTTGCAAATAAAATTAATCTTTAAATGGACTCAGAGGAATCTATCTCCTTCTGGTAAAAAAAAAACACCCCACCCTCCCCTCTTCTTCTGTTCCCCACTCTGGCCTCTTACCTTTCCTCACCTGCATCCCCCGGGTGCCCTCCTCCTCTCCAGCCCTGTAACTTTCCCACCCACCAGGCTTCACCTATCACCTTCTAGCTAGCCTCCTTCCCCACCCCTCCACCTTTTTATTCTGGCATCTTTCCCAGTCCTGAAGGAGGGTGTCAGCCCAAAACATCAACTGTTTATTCATTTTCATAGAAGCTGCCTGACCTGCTGAGTTCCTCCAGCATTTTGAGTGTGTTGCTTTGGATTTCCAGCACCTGTAGATTTTCTCGTGTTTACTATCTCCAAGACAGCTCTTTTTGAAAAGGTTATTGGTGTCATTCCTGATATTCTATCCACCAATTTGGTAGGATGTGGAACAGATTCACATTCATTCAAAATGTGCACTTTCGTTCTAGTTTACCACTGCTAGAACACAGCATTTATTGATAACACATTAGGAAAACATTCGGTCCTTCAAGCTCATGCTGTCAACCCAGTAGGACAATCTCATTAGTTTCATTTCAACTCTCCTTATGTCCCTGGAGCCCTGCAAATTTTTGTCTGCTTTCTCATTCACACATGCATATACCCCTTTTGCCACTTACTTACAGTGGCTAGTTAACGTGCAGCTGCCAGAGGAAACTTGTAATCATAGGGAGAACATGGAAACTCCGCAGAGGTTCAGGATTGAACTCAGGTTGCTGGCGCATTGAGGCAGCAGTACGAATGCTGCATGAGGAAAACTTTAGAAAAATTTGGCTTGGGGGTGGGGGATGATTTTTTGATTGATTGCAATGTGGTAACTGCTTCACTATGTATGAAACTCTGAGCAAGAATCAGGTCATCAACAGACACTTCAGCACCAGGTTCCCCCACGAACATACAGATAAGAGTCAGCATACCCCATGCCCAAAGCAAGTAGTGTGCTGACCAGACTGCTATCCCAGTGATCTGCAGCACTGCATGGTATCTTTGTGAACTGTGTAAACTCTCACACCAATGCATTGAGATTAGGCTGTGCTGACGAGTGCCCTCTTCTCCATGCTAACATTATAGGAGGGCCATCACAGCTTTGGAGAGAGTGCAGATACCAGGATGCTGCCTGGATTGGAGGGCAGGTGCCACAACAGGAAGATGAACAAACTTGGGTTGTTTTCTCTGGAGCTGAGGCTGAGGGGAGATATGACAGAAGTTTATACAATAATGAGAAGCACAGACAGCATAGACAGTACTTTTTTCTCCAGAGCTGAAACAACTAAAACCAGAGAGCATGTATTTAAGGTGTGAGGGAGAAACTTCAAAGATGATGTGAGGGACACATTTTTTTTAAACAGAGTAGTGGGTGCCTGGAATACACTGCCTGGGGTGGTGATAGAGACTCATATTCTAGGGACTTTTAAAGTGTGTTTAGATAGGCACAAGAATGTGAGAAACATAGAAGCACAAGGATATTGTGTAGGCAGAAGAATCAGAATCAGGTTTATCATCACCAGCATGTGTCATGAAATTTGTTAACTTAGCAGCAGTTCAATGCAATACATAATATAGAAGAAAAAAACACACTGAAGTAATACTAATAAATCCTTCTTGTTTTATGGCGGTTGGCACCCAGCTTAATGGTGCATTACTGCCACCTATTGTTCCGGAGTGTGGATCAGATGATAAGACTTGCATTCTAAATCCCTTCACCCATTCACACACACATACCCACCCTAATCTACACTACACTTCTTTGGCCATCCTAGTACCCTATTCCTGCTTATCCATCATATCCTATAAAAAACCCTGTATCTCTTAAGAAAGCTCAAAGTACCCCGACCTGTGCTCTCTCACCCATGCCCAGTAACCCTTTTAATGTGAATTCCTGCACCAATTCCCTTAGATTAATTCTCATCATCTTTCTATATCCCATACTTCCTGCAACTCACTTACATGTTCTACTGACTCTTCTTCCTGACATACATATATAAATACTAATACAGTATACGTATATTGAATAGATCAAAAAATGTGCAAAAAACCAGAAATAATATATATATTAAAAAGTGAGGTAGTGTCCAAGGGTTCGATGTCCATTTAGTAATCAGATGGCAGAGGGGAAGAAGCTGTTTCATAATTGCTGAGTGTGTGCCTTCAAGCTTCTGTACCTCCATCCTGATGGTAACAGTGAGAAAAGGGCATGCCCTGGGTGCTGGTGGTCCTTAATAATGGGTGCTGCCTTTCTGAGACACCGCTCCTTGAAGATGCCCTGGGTACTTTGTAGGCTCGTACCCAAGATGGAGCAGACTAAATTTACATACAACCTTCTGCAGTTTCTTTCGGTCCTGTGCAGTAACCCCCATCCTCCAAACCAGACAGTGAGGTGACCTGTCAGAATGCTTCACTGTTTAGATGGCTTTTGATCACTAACTTAATTGATTTGGCACCCAATATGCACTGAAGGTCTGTTCCTGTAGTGCAGTTTTCCATCTACCATCAAGTGGAAGGTACAGGAGCCTTAGATCCTGTACTAGGGACAGTTTTTACCCTACAATCATCAGCCTGCTATACCAATGTGGATAACTTCATTCACCTCAAGTCTGAACTGATTCAAACAACCTACTGATTCACTTTCCATGACGCTACAATTCATGTTCTCAGTCATAGAAAAGTACAGCACAGAAACAGGCTCTTTGGCCCATCTAGTCCATGCCAAAACCATTTAAGCTGCCTACTCCCACCCACCTGCACCGAGACCATAGCCCTCTGCACCCCTACCATCCATGTACTTATCTAAACTTCTCTTAAGACGTTGAAATCAAGCTTACTAGCTCCACTAATGCTGGTAGCTCATTCCACACTCTCATGACCCCCTGAGTGAAGAAGTTTCCCCTTATGTTCCCCCTTAAACTTTTCACCTTTCACACTTAACCCATGGCCTCTAGCTGCTGTCTCACCCAACCTCAGTGGAAAAAGCTTGCTTATATTTACCCATCTATACCCCCCATAATTTTGTATACCTCAATCAAGTCTTCTATGCTCTAAGAAATAAAGTCCTAACTTAGTCAATCTTTCCTAATAACTCAGGTCCTCCAGACCTGGCAACATCCTTTTAAATTTTCTCTGTTCTCTTTCAACCTTATTTCCATCTTTCCTGTAGGTAGGTAACAAAAACTATACTCAATATTCCAAATTAGTTCTCACCAATGTCTTGTACAACTTCAACATCAGTATTTTTTTTTGTGTTTTCACAATTGTCTTCTTTTGCACATTGGTTGTTTGTCAGTCCTTGTTTAAGTATAGTTTTTCCATTGATTCTATTGTATTTATTTTATTGTAAATGGCTGCAAGAAAAT
The DNA here is from genome assembly GCF_030144855.1 of Hypanus sabinus. NCBI lineage: Eukaryota > Metazoa > Chordata > Chondrichthyes > Myliobatiformes > Dasyatidae > Hypanus > Hypanus sabinus. The sequence goes on from NC_082706.1 coordinate 11,425,842, forward strand.
GAATCTGGTAGTATGTAGTGACATATACATACTTTGATAATAAATTTACTTTAACATTGACTGATGGCATGATATTCTTATTAACTTTGGTATGCAATATTTTCAATTTCACACTTTGTCCTCAGATAATATTTTGTTCCATTAAAATGGTGACATTGCTTCCACACCATCATGATCACAGCTAAGGAGTTTCTGCATCTGAGTTCAGGCACATCTGAACAGTTCTCATACCCAGGAAAGCATCACTTTATTAGGTAGCTCTTGTGCCTAAAGAAGTGGCCTCTTATGTATATTCATGGTCTTACACAGCTGTAGCCCATCCATTTCAAGATTCAATGTGTTGTGTGCTCAGAGATGCTCATCTGCACACCTTTGTAACATGTGGCTATTTGAGTTACAGTAGCCTTCCTCTCAGCTTGAACTGGTTTGGCCGTTCTCCTCTAACCTCTCTCATTAATAAGGCATTTTCACCCACTTAAATGGCACTTACTGAATAGTTTTTATTCTTTGTGCCATCCTGAGAAGTCGAGAGATTGTTGCACGGTCTGAGATACTTAAACCACCCTGTCTGGTACCAACATTCATTCCACGGTCAGTCATTTAGATCACATTTCTTCCTCTTCCTGATATTTGGTTTGAACAACACCTGAATCTCTTGACCATGTCTGCATGCTTTTATGCATTGAGTTGCTGTCATATGATTGGCTGATTAGATACTTGCATAAATGAGTAGATGTACCAAGTGAAATGGCTACTGATGCTAAAGGAGCATTGATAAATCCTATACAAATACACTGAACCAAACTAACCTGCTTAATTGATCCCTTCAAACCTTGATTCTCCTCTTTTACAAAGAAGACTTTCTTTCAAAGCCTACCATAAGCACAAAAAAAGACATGATTTTAAAGCTAAACTACTTTGATATGAAAGATTTCTGAACAAATCTGGGCAAAACTGAGAAACAAGAGATTCTGCAAGTGCTGGAAATCTTGAATCAGACCTCGGTGTACATCCGACACAAACATCAAAACGGAGAGCTATTGCTCTCCCCTCTCCTGTGGCAGAAGTGATACCTCTCTCTTCCCCCTTGTTAGTGAGTGAGAGCGCCTGTGGGTTTAAAATGATCGATCAATCACATTAGCAGGCTTGTAATTTTGGACAAAGTATTATTAGAAGTTTAACCAGAGGATAAATTTCATTTTTGTTTTGTGTCACTCAAAATAGGCACTGCATGGTGTCATGAAACCATCAACCAGGATTCACAGAAGCAGCAAGTGTACAACACATCTAGAAATGGTAATCAGCCTTACACAAATTAAATGCAGTAACAGAATATTGTTACTGAGAAGAATTTGAAAACCTCTTCCCCAACATGTTGTTCAAATCATGTGAACTGCTAGATTTCATTCACCATTTAATATGCTTCATAGCATCTTCTAAGCTCAGATCACTGCTTTGTTTCAGAGCCTAGGGTATCGAGATGTTTTTGTGGGTTACTGGCAGTCTGGAAGTTGAGGCCTGTTGACTGGAGCCCTGGGTCTGCAAATCTCTGTGGCTCAGCTGGAGTAGTCGAAGGCCCAATATCTGCATGTTCAAGTCCAAATCAGAGGTTGAAGACAAGACTATCTCGGGGTTAAAGGACTGTGTACGTGTATAGATGGGAGGGAGGAGCAGAGCTTATTTTGCTGTTGCTGTTTTGTTGCTTGCTATGTTCTGTGTTATTTTACTGAGCATTGTGGGCACTGGAATATGTGGCAACTATTGTGGGTTGGCTCCAGCATGCCCTCGAGTGTGCTGATTGTTAACACAACTCATGCATTTCACTGCATGCTTCCACACACACGATAAATAAACTTGAATCTTACACAAAAGTATGTTCCGAACTCGAGCTCTTATCATTAGCAGTTGTTGGTGGGTGGACTCTTGCCAGATTGCTGAATATCTATCAGGAGAACAAGTAATTTGTGCGAAGGTCAAGAAACCAAAAGTTGTCAAAACAGTTTTTTACATGCATACATAACTAGAACTGGTAAGGGTTCATCCTCGGTTCTCTCCACTCCAAAAAACCAAGGTCATTTCTAATTCAGCCAGAAGAGACCAACCCAAAGAAACAGAGACAGGTCTATCTGCACAGAGGCCAAACTCTGAACCAATGTTGACACGTTCACTGAATACAGTATGCAAAATAAATGGCCTGCCTTACATTATCTATACAAAATCCTGTGTCAAACTCTTCCCTTTCAATTGAAGCAGAGGTTCATCTGTACCTTTTCCAACCCATTAGGAACTAATACACTGTTTTATAGTATGACAGTAGCACTGGCTGTGTTTTGATTTGTTCTATAATTTAAATATACAATTTGCTACTCAATTAAATGGTAACTTTTCTTTTTTATACCTTTTTAATTAGTTTCCATGAAACTTCAGCTAATTGAAGCAGCCGCTTAATTGGGCCAAAATCAAGTGGACCCAATATGTCCCAATTAACCAGATTCACTGTATTAAGAAAAGTTCAAGTACAACATGGACATAAAGTTTAATTTTGAAGTTTGGGTATCATGCTAAACTTGACAACATTGTCAGAACATTGCTGTTGGCAGTTCCTTTCAGAGCTCAACTGTAGAAACAAAAGCTAATTATTTCTATACTTACGCTGATAAACACAAGAGTGAAACTTACTGACAGATGTGGAGGGCCAAAACCGCCACATTTGTTATGCTGCTAGTTTCCGATTTTACTGACATTCCCTAATATTATAGAGTGGAAAATAGCTCATTGATCCCACATCACTTTAGACTGGCATCTGAACTGAAAGCATGTTGATGTCAATGGGGATTTGTGGACAAAGATTTAATAATCAACAGTGGAAGTAAGCTATGTTTTGCTTATAAAAAAAACTTCAGTTAAATTTTTGTTATAAAAATTAATTTAAAAACCACCTATAAACAGCCATTTAAAGTAAAATTGAAGTACCTCCAAATATTAGAAATATTAAAAAATATTGAAAATTAATTGGAGATTTTATATTGAAAACCCATCAACATTTTGCAAGGGCTCAGTGGTTTTTCAGGGACTGGCCCTTGTCAGGGCACTATTAAGTCATTAACCTCTTTGAAATTGGCCGAACATTTGGTGCACATATAGGACAGTGTCCTTTTTACAACATTCAATAGCCGTGAAACAAGAACAGTTCTTATACTGACAAAGCTCACAATACCCCTCAGTTATAAACTGGAGTTAACCTGGACTGGATCTTAATCTGAAGGAAGTCCCCAAACAAAACTGGATAACACACACACAGTAAGTAGTCTTCTGGCCATAAATGCATCACATGACCTGCCTTTTTTAAATGACAAATGCAACAGTAGAATATCTCAACGCTCATCTGCTGGATCATTCAATAAGGCCACAACTAAGCTTTTCAATAGAGTGGTCTCCTTGCATTAACCATGTAATCTTTGACTCCATCATCTAAAACTATCTGTCTTGAATATACTCAACACTGAAATCAATGGGCAGCCAAAGAAGAATACTCAACACCTGAAACCTAAAGTAGAGAATTGTCAAGATTCACCATCTTCCAGGTCTTAGGTGGAGACTTTATATTTCATTGAAGAATTGGTCTTTTATTTTTAAGTCTGTGATTCCTGGTTTGACACTGTAGGGAGGGGACACATCTCCTCTACATCTAATTTGTCAAGCACTGTAAGAACTTCCACATCTATGTGAGTTCATCTCTCATTCTTCAAAGCTCCAGTTGAGACAGACCCCACTTCCTTAATCTCTCCTCATATGACAAACTCTTCATCTTGGTATTCAGTTTGGTGTACTTTTGCTGCTTTCCCTCCATCATATACAATATATCTTTATTTTTATTAGGCTGTACATAGTATTCTAGATGCTGACTCAACATAGCACTTTACAATGCGAAGACAGTTTTTATTCTTATACTCAAATCCTCTTTCAATATAACCAACATACCATTAGTCTCCCCGGATGCTTGCCATAATGATCTGTCCAGATGTCCTTTTATACAGCAATACTTTTCAGTGTCTCACAGCAAGGATCTTAACTGATTTCCCCCTCATGAATCAAGGCAGTAACAGATCAACAAAATACAGAAACTGGGATAATTTAGCTTTACTGGACTTGGCTATGCTACAATCACCAGGGAAGCTGAAGTAAACGTTAATCAGATTTACCAGCTGCTCCGAGGTAATTTTTGTGAAAATAATATGATTTTATGCTGATGAGTTACATCAAATCATCCTCTAAAGTTCCAAGTTATTTCAAATTAGTCTGATAAAAATACTGGATTCTGGATTAATTCAAATTTGTTTCAGTGGTTCACTAAGGGCATATCTAAGGAAACATCAACTCTAACATCCATTCAAATTCCTTTTCAAATTTCAACACATGTTCACAGTGATAAATTTTTTTTTATTAACCATTGAAAATGATACAAAGGCTATCCACCATTACAACAAAATGCAAGCCAACTTAGATTTAGAAAGTTTACAAAAATCTGCAGGTTCTCTTGGGATTTAGCCTTACATTACAATACAAATCTCAGGGGTCTCATTTACACAGCTCAACAAAAGGGTAGTTGGAAAAATCGAACAGCTAAGAGGTGGTGTTGCACAAATGCTCACATTTACCCCTATCCAATACACATTGGTCCAGAATTAAAATTCAAACGGAAGCTTTATCAAGCATAAACTTGCAGGCTGTTGGTGATATTTTATTTGAAGATGGCTGATCCTAGGCACCCAAACAGCAACAGGTCATAGTGAATTCCAACAATAGACATCACCTCATCAGCAGTGCACACTAGTGCAAGAAGTCTTATCATTCACTTGGTGGTGAACCACTGAAGCATGTGTTGTTCAAGATAGGCGAAAGTCTCTTTTGAACTGGATAGGAATGCTCTTTGGGAAGCAAATTGACATTAAGGTATTTTGCAGGGCAAGCTCCTAACGTTAGAAACCTGAAATTAAAAAAATACAATTCAAGAACAAGCTCCTACCAAAGTTAAAAGTTTCAATCATCAACATAAAAAACTAGGATGCCATTCTCTGGTCACCTGAAAAGTCACCCAATTCTTCTACCATATGGGAACATAAAAATTACATAAATAAAACTCCAAAAGTGAAATATTTGGAATATGAACAATTCTTAAATAGTGGAATCTGCAAACTGATGACAACTGCAGCTAATAATAACTACATCTATTCAAAGACACCCTGACCTTTGAGCATAAAATGCTCCATGTCACATGACAGGTATTACAACAAAGAGAAACATACTATTGCTGTTTGAGAGAAATGTAAGAAGTCATAAGTATATTAGCTTGCATACAGTGAGCCTCTAAGTATTTGTTGTTTATCATATGATATAATCATAATTAAATTCAGCACGCAAGGTGGCTAGGTGAAGGCTTATAGTTATATTATCAAACCTTCTCATTATTGGTTTTCAAAGATTTGTTTTATTCTAATTGTAATTATTCCAAATACATTAATATTACAACCCTCAAAGACAGAGGGTTCACATCAGAGACGTTAATGAATGGTACATACACCAAACATTGAATTACACTGAAATTTGCATAAATACCTTAATGCAGGGTTTGCCAACCTTTTTTTATGCCATGGACCCCTACCTCTAACCGAGGGGTCTGTGTACACCAGGTTGGGAACCCTTAATGCAAGCACTGAATTTTATTTAGTTCAGAAGAGCCAATGACTTCCATTTTAAGTGAATTGTTTGATATTGCTATTACACTGCAAATATGGATTTTGATTTGTAAAATTTAGAGTGGATATGTAATACTATGAGATGTGAAATATGTGGGAAGGCAAGGACTGACATCTGCACTTGCAACAAACTATTGTGTATTAAACTCAAATTCCAATTCAAACCACTGAAAAAACAGGCAAAACTTCTACATGGTAATAGAAATGTGGAACACAACCAGCAGATGGTATGAAAATGGCCATACATTTAAACCCACTGAAGACAGCAACTGTTCTACATGCTTATAATTTACACTTTTAAAGTAAAATTGGATGTGCATCAATAAAAACATACAAATATTCAGCAGATTCATTTTCTTTTTTAGTTGAAAACTTCCACAACTTTAATACCATTAACAAAATTGGAAACTTGAAATAAAAGATACAATTCAAGAACAAGCACAGATTAATGCTTGCATTGCAGATTCTAAGAATCAACAATTCTGATTATCAAGAATGAGGAATTTAGAGTGCTTCCACCACCTCAAAACAACCATTCCTGTGACTAGTATACAAAAACGACACTGATATAAAAAAAAACTTGAAGATTTGCTCGCAGATTATAGTGTAAGAGAAGGAACATTTGCTATTATTCTGACCAGTGCCAGGAACTCACATGCCATCATCAGGCAGTCCAGGCCTAAAATAAGTCACGCAATGAAATCCAGAGGTCTGTTAAATCCACCTTTCCTGTTCATATACTGCCTGTATGGGGGAAAAAAGTAAAAATTATTAAAGGGTAACTATTGAAAGCAAATTTTAATGAACACTACTTGAAATAACTGTAAATTATAATCACTATAGAATTTCGAACAATTCAGTTTGCTGTCTTTTGCCAAGGAGGGTATTTTTATAATACTAAGTCACAGTACATCAACTGTAGCTGATTAGATAAACTTATATGAACACAGGGCAAAACATCCAAAATGTTGGAGGAATTCAGCAGGTCAGGCAGCATCTATGGAAATGAACAAACATTTTGGGCTGAGACCCTTCATCAGGACTGGAAAAAAAGATGAGAAGATGAGAAATGTGTTTAATGAACACATTTTGCTTACAGAGTCACTAATGCTTAATAGTGACCATAGCACCGCAACCAAATAAAAGGGCCCAGAGGAAAGTTACATCTCTGAAAAGACATCAGGACCGTTTCCATTTTTTCATTTTTCAATCTTTTTTTTTGATTTCCAAATAAAGAATATACAAATCGGAAGAGGAGTTTAACAAGTAAATAATATAAAAGACAAATAAACAGCAACAGTAAAGACAAAAAGTATATATCAAAATCAAATCAGTAAAATATGCTGTTGTAGCGGTGTGCTACACGCAGCGCTGAAACGACGACACATAGTCGGTGAGCTGCAGTTGCAAAGAGGTTTATTCAAACTTCGCGGCCTTGCTTTAAAGACTTCCTGTTCCCGCCCTCCCTGGGCAGGAAAGCCATAGGGGGCGCATATTCACAGTCCCGTCCTGTGTGCAGGCTTTTCCCCTTGCTGGTGAAGAAGGCTTGGCGCCCTCTTTGGGACCGGCCTCAATGCTGGCACGTGCCACTTTGTGAGCTGGTTCAAGTGCACTGGAGAGTGGGTCGCTACATAACCCCCCCGCCCCCCCAGAACTGGCGATACACCCCCCAATGTCCTCAGACTGGGTCGGACTCTGTTTGGGAGGTCTGCCTCTGCGCCGCGGTGCCTGAATCTCGACCGGCTGCACCAAGTCCACATGGGCCGGTTTGAGTCGGTGCCCTGTGAAAAACTCCTCTTTCCCCCCAATGTCTAGCACGAATGTGGACCCGTTGTTTCTGATCACCGTAATCTGCCCTTCATAGGGCCGCTGTAGCGGTGCCCGATGTCCGCCCCGTCGTACAAAAACGAACTTACAGTTTTGCAGGTCTTTGGGTACGCAGTTCGGGCTCTGTCCATGCTGTGAAGTGGGTATGGGGGCCAGGCTACCGAGCCTCTCGCGTAGTCTGCCCAGGACTGCTGCGGATTCTTCCTCTTGCCCCCTTGGGGCTGGTATGAACTCTCATGGTACGACCAGGGGTGCGCAGTACACCAACTCGGCCGACGAGGTGTGCAGATCCTCTTTGTGCGCCGTGCGGATTCCGAGCAGGACCCAGGGAAGCTCATCCACCTTGTTAGGCCCTTTGAGGCGGACCATGAGAGCCGACTTCAGGTGATGGTGGAAACACTCCACTAGTCCGTTCGACTGTGGGTGGTATGCAGTTGTGTGGTGCAGCTGTGTCCCAAAAAGACTGGCCATAGCTGACCACAGGCTGGAGGTGAACTGGGTGCCTCTGTCGGAGGTAATGTGGGCTGGTACACCAAAGCAAGATACCCAGGTTGCACAAGATTCGGAGGTGGTGTTGGTGAGCGGGACTGCCTCTAGCCATCTTGTGAACTGGTCCACGATAGTCAGGAGGTGCCGCGCTCCTCGTGACCCTGGCAGGGGGCCCACGATATCCACATGAATGTGGTTGAAACGCCGACGGGTGGGGTGGAACTGCTGCAGCAGGGCTTTGGTGTGCCGCTGCACCTTGGCTGTTGGCAGTGCATGCACATTTTGGCCCATTCACTGACCTGCCTGCGGAGTCCCTGCCAAACGAACCTGCTGGCTACCATCTGGACAGTTGACCTGATGAAGGGGTGCGCTAAAATGTGAATGGAGTTGAAAACACACCGCCACCAGGCTACTGGGACGACGGGGCGGGGTTGGCCGGTGGTGATGTCACAGAGTAGGGTCCTCTCACCAGGGCCTATGGGGAGGTCCTGGAGCTGCAAACCGGAGACTGCAGTCCTGTAACTAGGGATCTCCTCGTCTGCCTGCTGCGCCTCCGCCAGCGCTTCACAGTCTACCCCCTGGGACAGGGCTTGGATGTTAGGCGTCCGCCACGACATTGTACTTTCCTGAGACATGCCGGACATCCGTCGTGTATTCGCAGATGTAGGACAGATGTCGCTGCTGGTGGGACGACCAGGGGCTGGATGCTTTCGTGAACGCAAAGAGGTTTGTGGTCCGTGAATGCAGTGAAGGGCCTACCTTCTAAGAAGTATCTGAAATGCCAGATTGCCAGGTATAGCGCCAACAGTTCCCAGTCGAAAGCACTGTATTTGAGCTCGGGTGGTTGTAGGTTTGCTGAAAAACGTCAGGGGTTGCCAGTGACCCTCGATGAGTTGTTCCAGCACTCCACCGACTGCCATGTTAGATGCGTCCACTGTGAGGGCGGTAGGGATGTCTGTTCTGGGGTGCACTAGCATCGCTGCATTTGCCAAGGCTTCTTTGGTTTTAATGAAAGCGGCGGCGGACTTCTTGTCTCAGGTAATGTACTTGCCCTTACCCGACATCAGGGCGAACAGGGGGCGCATGATTCGGGCAGCTGAAAGGTGGAAACAGTGGTAGAAATTCACCATACCCATGAATTCCTGAAGGCCTTTGATTGTGTTGGGTCGGGAGAAATAGCAGACAGCGTCTACCTTGGCGGGCAGAGGGGTTGCCCGGTCTTTAGTAATCCTGTGGCCCAGGAAGTCCATGGTGTTGAGCCCAAACTGGCATTTGGCCGGGTTGATTGTCAGGCCGTATTCGCTCAGTTGGGCATAGAGTTGACGGAGGTGAGACAGATGCTCCTGATGACTGCTGCTGGCTATGAGGATGTCGTCCAAATAGATGAAAGCGAAGTCCAGCTCGCGTTCCACCGCGTCCATTAACCGCTGAAACGTCTGTGTGGCATTCTTTAGGCCGAACAGCATGCAGAGGAACTCGAAAAGGCCAAAAGGGGTGATGAGTGTCATTTTGGGGACGTCGTCTGGATGCATCGGGATTTGATGGTATCTCCAGACAAGGTCTACCTTGGAGAAGATCCATGCGCCGTGCAGGTTTGCTGCAAAGTCCTGAATGTGCGGCACAGGGTAGCGGTCCGGCGTTGTAGCCTCGTTCAGCCTGCGGTAGTCGCCACATGGTCTCCAGCCCCCTGTTGCTTTGGGCACCATGTGTAGGGGGGAGGCTTATGGGCTGTCGGACCACCGTATGATCCCCAATTCCTCCATCCTCTTGAACTCCTCCTTCGCCAGTCAGAGCTTGTCCGGGGGAAGCCTTCCAGCACGGGCGTGGAGGGGTAGTCCTTGTGTCGGAATGTGTCTGGGCATGGCTGCCGTGAACTATGGTGCCAGAACTGATGGGAAATCTGCCAGGACTCTGGTGAAGTCGTTGTCGGACAGTGTGATGGAGTCTAGGTGTGGGGCCGGGAACTGGGCTTCACCCAGGGAGATCACTTGAAAGGTCTTGGCGTGGACCAGTCTCTTCCTTGGCAGGTCGACCAGTAGGCTGTGAGCTCGCAAAAAATCCGCTCCCAGGAGTGGTTGGGCCAGTGTGAAGTCCCACGTGAACTGGCTGGAGCCGAACTGTAGCCGCACCATATGGGTGCCGTTTGTGGCCCTCAGGGTGGGACCTGGTTTTCTGTTGCAGGTGTCGTAACTCGTGGGAGGTAAGACGCTGATCTCGACTCCAGTGTTGACCAAAAAGTGACATCCCGACTGCTTGTCCCAGACATACAGAACGCTATCCCGATGGCCAGCCGCTGTAGCCATCAGCGGCAGCTGTCCCTGGCGTTTCCCGGGAACTTACAGGGCAGGCTACAGCAGCGGGCTTCTGTGCCCCACCACTGGTGGTAGAAGCACCATTGTTTGTTGGTCTCCTCACCCCTGCCTCTGGAGTTAGCGGGCTCTGTGGCCAGGCCTGGTCTGGTTTGCTGCTGGGAGTGTGACCTGGTGATCTGTGCGACGGACGCCCCATTCTCCTTCTTGGCTTTCCACAGCACGTCCGCCCAGGCCGCCACCTTTCAGGGGTTGCTGAAATCCGCGTCGGACAGCAGCAGGCGTATGTCCTCAGGCAGCTGCTCCAGGAACGGCTGCTCAAACATGAGGCAGGCGTTGTGACCTCCGGCCAGGGACAGCATCTCGTTCATCAAAGCCGACGGTGGCCTGTCCCCCAAACCATCCAGGTGCAGTAAGCGGGCAGCTCGCTCGCACCGTGAGAGTCTGAAAGTCCTTATGGGCAAGGCTTTGAATTCTGTGTATTTGCCGTGCTCCGGGGGCGACTGTATGAACTCCTCAACCTGGGCGGCTGTCTCCTGGTCGAGGGAGCTCACCACATAGTATTAACGTGTGGCATCCGAGGTTATCTGCTGAATGTGGAATTGGGCTTCTGCTTGCTGGAATCATAGGTGAGGTTGCAGCGTCCAGAAGCTTGGCAGTTTTAACAAAACTGCATGAACAGATGTGGCATCGTTCATCTCCAGTCCAAATATCGTTTGGGCCTTCGGGGTCACCAGTTGTAGCGGTGAGCTACACGCAGCGCTGAAATAACGACACGTAGTGGGTGAGCTGCAGTTGCAAACAGGTTTATTCAAACTTCGCGGCCTTGCTTTAAAGCCTTCCTGTTCCCACCCTCCCCGGGCAGGAATGCCATAGGGGGTGCATATTCACAGTCCCGTCCCGTGCGCGGGCTTTTCCCCTTGCTGGTGAAAAAGGCTTGGCGCCCTCTTTGGGACCGGCCTCAATGCCGGCGCGCGCCACTTTGTGAGCCAGTTCGAGTGTGCTGGGAAGTGGGTTGCTACACTGTTATATATACACTGCTCAAAGAAAAAACTACAACTCCTCATAACAATCATAAAAAAAAAGATTGGAAATTTTATTGATAAGGAAAAAAAACCCCTCTAACTAAACTGAAACAAAAAAACTAAAAAAAGAGAAAAAAAAAGGAAAGAAAAAGAAAGATTAGGCAGTCCAATTGAGGATAAAATTAGAAAAAAAGAGAGAAAAAACAAATCCTTCCAGTCATCTCTGAACCTTCATGGATAAGGATTTTCCCCAAAGAGAATAAAGAAAAATAAATAAATATAAATTAAATCAAGTGAAAATATTGAATAAAGAGTTGCCAGACTTGTTCAAAATCAAAGGATGCATCAAATGTCCGGCTTCTAATTTTCTGTAAGCTTAGACATGACATAATGGAGGAGAGCCAATAAAAATACAGTAGGCGGGTAAGATTCTTTCCAGTGTAGCAAAATAGCTCTCCTAGCCAGTAAAGTTGAAAAAGCTATCACATGTTGGGCGGAAGCAGACACTCTGCTTGCTTCCTCTGGAATAATCCCAAAAATTGCTGTAAGTGGATTAGATTGAACATCCACATCTATAACTTTAGATAATATTCCAAACACATTCCTCCAAAAATTATTTAAACTTACACATGGCCAAAACATATGAGTTAGAGTAGCCATTTCTGCATTACATCTGTCACAAATAGGGCTTATATTTGGAAAAATATGCGCCAATTTATCTTTGGACATATGGACCCTATGTACTATCTTAAACTGAATTAAGATATGGCGTGCACAGATAGACGAATTATTGACTAAATAATAAATCCTACTCCATTGTTTATCTGAAAGTGAATGCTGAAGTTCTACTTCCCAAGTACGTTGAACTCTATCATTAGGCGACATGCAAGCATTCATTAACTGTTCATAAATGATAGCTATTAATTGTTTTTGAAAAGGTTTAAACTGAAAAATAACATAAGCCAAATTTAAGCCAAAGAGCAGACCAGGGGGCAATTCGGTAAAAAAATCACGTAAAAAATTCCTAACCTGTAGATACCTGAAAAAATGTGTATTAGAAATATCATATTTATCCATCAACTGTGAAAAAGACATTAAACAGTCTTGTAAAAACAAATCTAAAAAAAGTTTTTATTCCCTTAATTTTCCATGTTAAAAAAGCCTTATCCAAAGTTGATGGTTTAAAAAAATTAGAATATTACTAGAAAGTAAAAAATCATTTAATTCAAAAAATCTATGAAATTAAAACCCAATTTTTAAAGTATGTTTAACAATAGGGTTAAGAGCTTGTCTACCTATTCTGGAGAGCGAAAACAGAAGAGGAGCTCCTAATAAAGAAGCTAACGAAAACCCTGTTACTGAATTTTCCTCCAACTGTAACCATAAAGGACCATCTTGGTCATATCATAAATCCAAAAAGTAATATAACGAATATAAATTGCCCAACAATAAAATCTGAAGTTTGGTAAAGCCAGTCCTCCATCTTTTTTTGATTTTTGCAATAAAAGTTTATTCACTCTAGAGCTTTTATTATCCCAAACATAAGATAAAATCAAAGAATCTATTTTATCAAAAAATGTTTTTGGAACAAAAGAGGGAACTGCTTGAAATATATATAAAAATTTTGGTAAAATAACCATTTTTATAGCACTTGTTCGACCTATCAATGACATCAACATATGTGACCATTTAGAAAGTGCCTGTTGGGTATATTCAACTAAAGGGGAGAAATTATACCTATATAGGTCTTTAAAATTTTTTGTAAATTTGATACCAAGGTAAATAAAATGTTTTTTTGGCAATATTAAAAGGTATTTGATCATAATAATCAGAATAATTAATAGGAAATAATTCACTTTTATGTGAATTAAGTTTATATCCAGAAAAAGTACCAAATTCCATAAATATAGATAACAGAAGGAATAGATTTCTTAGGATTTGAAATGTAAACTAATAAATCATCCGCATATAATGAAACCTTATGTATTTTATCCTCTCTCCTAATACCCTGCACAGAATTAGAATCCCTAAGAGCAATAGCAAGTGGTTCTAAAGCCAAATTAAATAATAAAGGACTAAGGGGACAACTCTGACGGGTACCTCTAAATAATCCAAAGTAAGGAGATTTTTGATTATTAGTTAAAAACGCAGCCACCGGGGCATGATAAATCAATTTAATCTAGGAAATAAATCCTGGACCAAAACTGAACCTCTTCAAAACCTGAAATAGGTAAGGCCACTCCACCCTATCAAAGGCATTCTCTGCATCCAAAGATACAATACATTCAGATTCTTTGGCTGAGGGGGAATAAATGATATTTAATAATCTTCGAATATTAAAATGCGAGTACCTATTTTTAATAAATCCTGTTTGATTGCTTGAGATAACATTAGGCAAGATAGTCTCAAGCCTATTTGCTAGAATCTTAGAGAGAATTTTAAAATCTACATTCAGTAAAGAAATAGGTCTCTAGGATACACAGTCCAGCGGGTCTTTTCCTTTTTTTGGAATCAATGAAATTAGTGCTTCATAAAAAGTTTTAGGAAGGTTCCCAGAGGATGTAGAGTCGGTAATGTTTGATGAAGATGTGGTATAAGCATTTCATGAAAGGTCTTGTAAAATTCTACCGTATAACCATCAGGTCCCAGAGCTTTACCTAATTGCATAGAGGATATAGCCTTGGCTATCTCCTCTTGTTTAATGGGTGCATCTAACATATCGGCATCTTGAATCAAAATCTGGGGTATATTTAACCTTTGCAAAAATTTATTCATAATCATAGTACCACCAGAGAATTCAGATTTATAAAGATTAGAATAAAAGTCCATAAATATCTTATTAATTTCATAAGGATCTAAAGTTTCTGTTCTATCTGGTCGACGAATTTTTAAAATCTGTCTTCTGACCATCCCAGCCTTTAACTGACCTGCTAAAAGTTTAGCAGATTTTTCCCATGCATATAAAATAAACTTTTAGATTTAAAAATTTGCTGTTCAATGGGAAAGGTCAGAAGTAAATCATACTGTGATTGAAGTTCGACCCTTTCTTTATATAGGTCTTCAGTGGGTTTAACTGAATACGCTTTATCTGTTTAATTTTATTAATAAGCACTGACAATTCCGCTTTAGTTTTCTTTCTCAAAGCTGCTGAATGAGATTATCTGTCCCCTAAGAAAAGATTTCAAGGAGTCCCATATAACCAGATTTGACATTCCTTCAGTTGTATTAAATTCAAAAAATATAGAAATTTGCTCCTTAATAAAATTAACAAAAGCTGGATCCTATAACAATACGGGGTTCAATCTCCACTGTGAAATTTTCAAAAATCTATCCGAAAGCTTTAACTTTAAGTTAACTTTAAAGGCGCGTGATCTGAAAGCGCAATGATGTCATACATTCAACAATGGAATTTAACAGACATATATCTAAAAAAAAGTAATCAATTTGAGAATATTTACGATGGACGTGTGAGAAAAAAGAGAAATCTTTATCATTGGGGTGTTTATATCTCCAAATATCGACAAGGCCTTATTCTAATAAAAAAGAGTTAATAAAGCTGCCGCTTTATTTGGAAGCGACGGACTGGTTGATGACCTGTCAATCGCCGGATTTAAACAACAATTAAAGTCACCACCCATGATCAGCTTATATTCATTGAGATTCGGTAACTCTGAAAAAAGTTTCTTTAAAAAATCAGAATTATCTACATTAGGTGCGTATACACACACCAGAGCTACCTTTTGCTTGCATAGTAAACCAGTAACAATTAAATATCTTCCAATCGAATCAGTAGTAGTATTAAGGTGTACAAAAGGGATTTTGGGACCAAAAAATATAGAAACGCCTCTTGTTTTACTATCGGACAGCAAGTGAAATAAAGGCCTTTTCCAGAAGTGGAAAAACCTATCCTCATCTTGTTTTCGTATCTGATTTTCTTGCGCAAAAATAGTATCAGCATTAAGTGTTTTTAATTTCTTAATTTTTTTTTAAACGGTAAATGGGATGATTGACACCATTCCAATATATTATATTGATTTTATTAACATCCATGTTTAAAACTGAGTTTAATATTATATAAAAGAAATGTTATGCAAGTACAGATTAAACCAAAAGGCGCAGGTACAACCAGAAGGAGTGATGCATTTACAAAAGAGAAATCCATCAAAAGAACTGCCCAATCAAGAAAAGAACCTACTCTAATAGACCCCTCCCAATAGATAGAAATAAAGGAACCGATAGGCTGGTCCCATGCTAACTAATAACCTTTGACCCTGTTCTCCATCTTGCAGCTCCGTATAATAAAAAAAAGCAAAAATCCCACGGAAAATAGCCATAATAAAAGGCACAAACAGAATTTAACTACTATAATGTTGTCTAACATTAATAAAAACATAATCAACAACGACCATCTTAGAATCAGCTAAAGTAACTTAAACATATATTCAAAAGAAGGAATAAATCAGGGCAAATAATGTTATAAACAATATTCTTTCTCTCGAAAAAGAAAAGTAAATGAGTATATTTTATGTTTATATATATATAACAGACCTAAAACTATAAGTATTAAAGCAAATAAAAGAAATAAAACGATTAATACACAACAAGTCCTACACGGACCACTAAAGTACAATACTATAAAGGTTCCCTGCAAGACAGTTATATATGTACTTGTGGCGACCCACTTCCCAGCGCACTCGAACCGGCTCACAAATCAGTGCCCGCTGGCATTGAGGCCAGTCCCAAAAAGGGCACCAAGTCTGCTTCACCAGCAAGGGGAAAAGCGTGCGCTCAGGACGGGGCTGTGAATACACACCCCCTATAGCATTCAGGAAGGCTTTAAAGCAAGGCCGCGAAGTTCGAATAAATCTCTTTTGCAACTGCAGCTCATTGACTATGTGTCGTTATTTCAGCGCTGCGTGTAGCACACCGCTACATACTATTAATAAGATTTTAAAAAATCGACCATGTCCCATACCAGAGAATGAAAAGGTATACCATGTACTTAACTCAAATGCTCCATAAACAACTCATACAGCAGATACTTCAAAATTACCTACTCAGTAATCGAACTAACTTTAATTTCAGTAGGCTTAACTTTAAGGTTTTTAATATACTCCCATCCCTCCTGAGGAGAGTAGATTCTCAATGATTGAGATTTTTCAGGAAAAATTATCAGCTTTGCTGGAAAGCGAAGGGAGGGATTTAAATCTAATTTATACATTTCACTCATAACTTCTCGATATTTCTTCCTTTTGGGAACGATTTCAGGTGGATAATCTTCGATTATACGAATTTGTGTTGAATTGAAAAATAATTTCTGTTTCTTCCTGCCTTCTCGAATAATAGCTTCTTTAGTCATATAATAATGCGAAGCAAGTACAACTGCTCGAGGACGTAATTCGGCTGAAGCCAAGAAAATGGAATTCTGTGAGCTCTGTCAATTAAGGGGCTAGTTTCAAGGGTCTCATTGAAAAGTGAGTACAGCATATCTGAAAAGAATGTTAACAGATCGCCAGCTTCAGTATTTTCAGGCAGTCCCAGCGTACGCAGATTCCTCCGACGCCCTCTACTATCTAACCCAGGCATGGGCAAACTACGGCCCGGGGGCCATATGCGGCCTGATAAGCTTTTTAATCCGGCCCGCAGAACTTGATGAAATTATATTAATAAACCTTATTAACGTTTTTCCCCCGCAATTCTGGCGTTTTCCCAATAGATGATGCACTCTATATACATTTGTGGCGACCCATTTCCTGGCACATCCGAACCGGCTCACAATTAGCCAGCTTTCCGGCTAAGGGAGATAGCCTGCGGGGATTTGCGAGCTTTGGAGCCTCTGCGCCATGGGGGGCAGGTTGAGGGAGGCTTAAAAGTGAGGCTGGGGATTTCGAATAAAGTTTTTTTCTTCGACTGCAGTTACCGACTCCGTGTCGTAATTTTAGCGCTGCATGTAGCACACAGCTACACATTGACCTTTGATGAGGTGCAGCGTATTACTCCACATTTGCGCTTTACTCTTTGTTCGGCTCAACCTATTTGTGTGAACAGGCGTTCAGCGTCATGAACATCAACAAAGCCAGCCACAGATCCAAGTTAACTGACCAACACCTCAGATCCATCCTGAGAATCGCCACAACAAAACTAAATCCAGACTTTGATGCGCTGGCTAAAAAGGGAGACCAACAACACTGTTCCCACTGAAATTAAAAATAAGTTTCTTTGTTGTGTTATATAAAAAATGCATTTGAAAATATTTTTTTCAATAAGCCTTACATGTTACATGTCATTTCTGGACATGAGTAGTGCGCAGGTGCACGTACGTTCTCAAAATAAAAAATGCGCTCCAGATCAAATAACGCGCTCCGCATACTGGCGCGCTATCACTGTTCTGTCCTTGTGCTGATCATTGTTGAGTTTTGGCACGGGGACAATTGAATAAGGAGCAGGACAAGTAGACCTGCATCTCCTACCGTTTTTTAAATAAAGACAGGCAGGAGGAGAGTGATGATGATAATATCTTGAAGGATAACAGAATTTTCAGCGCTTTAAAATAATAACTGTTACTATTAAAAAAAGCTGTATTTTATTCATTTAATTTTTAGTGTTTTAAAAGTCATTTCAATAAATAGCTAAATACCATGGGACTTCAAAGACAGATATTTTGTTGTAATGCATTTGTTCATTTTCAATTGAAATTAAAGCACATGTTTTCTACATATCCCATGATATTTTATTTTCTCTTATGAGGTGTATTACCAAAACACTCCATCCATCTGCTCCTGGTCCGGCCCCCCTGTCAAATTTTAGAACCCTTTGTGGCCCACAAGTCAAAAAGTTTGCCCACCCCTGATCTAACCCATTCTTTTCTTCGTTTTAGATAGTTCCGAGGTAATTTCATTGATTTTCTTTTCCCTTGAAGATATCTTCATTCCTTGATCTTTAATATTTTGCTTGAATAGATCATGCTCACTCTTGATTCGGGTTGTAGTCTGCTGATTTGTTTGAAGTTGAGAGTCCCAAGTTTTTCAGAGAGTCTTGAATCATAGAAATAGCTTTTTTGAGCTTCCTGCTTGAACTGGCCAGCTTATCAATTTTAAATTTAAGCGATCCGAATTCCGATTTCATGTCTTGTATTGAAGAGAATATTCCTGCTAGTGTAAAAGGTTCCTCCATTTTCTTGATTTGTTCCGTTTGCTCCATTTCAGGGAAAGTCTTCCGGCTTCTCAATTCAATACCAGAGCAACTTTTTTCAGACATTGTAATTAAGTCGTAAATCCTTCAGTAGTAGTAAATCATCAAAACTAAAAGGGATCTGTTAGTGGGATATAAACTATATTAAAAGAGAGAGCAGCTAGGAATGCGACCTACTCCATGTGCTACAAGGTGGAGAATCCACCACCGTTTCCAACGGCCTCCAACCTGACAGTTATCCACCACTACTCTCTGGCAAGACACCTTTCTAATAACATTTACTAACATAACTGATTTCATTGGAGCTTGTTTATCACTAGGGCTACATAAAAGCGATAGCAGCTGAAAAATAGTTGCGGAGTCTTGACCAAAAAGACTTGGAGAAAGATGTTCTCCCTTCTGAGAAAACCTGAAAGCCATAATTCAAAAATAAGGAGTCAACCATTAGAAACAGAGGATGCAAAAATTCTATTATAACCATGTAACAATGATAGCACCGAAACAGGCCACATCGGCCCTTCTAGTCCGTGCCGAACGCTTACTCTCACCTAGTCCCACCGAACTGCACTCAGCCCATAACCCTCCATTCCTTTCCTGTCCATATACCTATCCAATTTCTTTTTAAATGACAATATCGAACCTGCCTCTACCACTTCTACTAGAAGCTCGTTCCACACAGCTACCACTCTCTGAGTAAAGAAGTTCCCCCTCATGTTACCCCTAAACTTTTGCCCCTTAACTCTCAACTCATGTCCTCTTGTTTGAATCTCCCCTACTTTCAATGGAAAAAGCCTATCCACGTCAACTCCATCTATCCCCCTCATAATTTTAAATATCTCTATCAAGTCTCCCCCTCAACCTTCTATGCTCCAAAGAATAAAGACCTAACTTGTTCAACCTTTCTCTGTAACTTAGGTGCTGAAACCCAGGTAACATTCTAGTAAATCTCCTCTGTACTCTCTCTATTTTGTTGACAACTTTCCTATAATTCGGTGACCAGAACTGTACACAATACTCCAAATTTGGCCTCACCAATGCCTTGTACAATTTTAACATTACATCCCAACTCCTATACTCAATGCTCTGATTTATAAAGGACAGCATACCAAAAGCTTTCTTCACCACCCTATCCACGAGATTCCACCTTCAGGGAACTATGCACCGTTATTCCTAGATCACTTTGTTGTACTGCGTTCTTCAATGCCCTACCATTTACCATGTATGTCCTACTTTGATTAGTCCTAACAAAATGTAGCACCTCACACTTATCAGCATTAAACTCCATCTGCCATCTTTCAGTCCACTCTTCTAACTGGCCTAAATCTCACTGCAAGCTTTGAAAAGCTACTTCACTATCCACAACGCCACCTATCTTAGTATCATCTGCATACTTACTAATCCAATTTACCACCCCATCATCCAGATCATTAATGTATATGACAAACAACATTGGGCCCAGTACAGATCCCTGAGGCACACCACTAGTCACCGGCCTCCAACCTGACAGTTATCCACCACTACTCTCTGGCATTTCCCATTCAGCCACTGTTGTATCCATTTTACTACTTCAATATTAATACCTAATGATTGAACCTTCCTAACTAACCTTGTCAAAGGCCTTACTGAATTCCATTGTTACCTATTTATAGCAAGAAACTATGCATTCAACTTGCAAGAAATAATAAGTTCTTATCAAATTAAAACTTGACTGTGCAGATCAAACTATATTTCCAAACTCTTGACATGAATGCAATTGGTTTTATTGTTGTATGATAACAGTGATGGGATTGTTAAGAAGTTGAAAATCTTGCAAGTTAAATCATGCAATTCTCATACTGTGAACAGGCACAATAGATTGGTTAATACAGCCATAGCAAGGGAACCAGGTGTAACCCCAAGCCACTAATCCTTTTGAGTCTTTAACATCATTCACTAAGATTGGCTCAACTGACTGTCACTTCAGCTTAGCATTATTTAAGCTGGAGGATATCATATTTTATTTGGATTAACTGCAATTTTCTATATAGCCTATTTTTGCTACGGTTTTAGAAATAAACTCCTTCCAGTGCATAGGGTAAACTTCAGCAAGTAACTTGCTTCCCCAGGCCATTTGACTCTACAAAGCATAAAGCATAAAGAAACAAAATACTCCACACATTTCTGGACGAGTGCAGTTCCAACAACACAAGACTGATGTCCTTCAGGACAGAACATCCCCTTCCACCCCACTGAATTTCACCATCACCTGGCGTCACCTATCACCTTCCAGCCTGTACTCCCTTCCCCTCCCCCACTTTCTTAATCTGGCTTCCTCCCCTTCCTTCCTTTTTAGTGCTGATCTCCATCAGTACCGTTAATGCTACTCCTTTCCATAGCTGCTGCCTGATCTGCTGAGTTCCTCCAGCAGTTAGTTGCTAACTACCACCTTACATACCAATTGAACACAGTTGATGCGCAATGGTTGCAGGGTATACCATTTACAAAATGCAACATTGTTACTTGCTCAGGAACCTACCAAACAAAACAATCTCAACCACCAAGACCTCAACAAAATTCCTGGATTCTGGAGAGAAGCACAGGACTGAAAACTGCAATGACAATGTTGTAATTCCAGAAGGTGGGGGCTGGGGGGTGGGGGGGGGGGGAGAGAGAGAGACTAGAAAGGAGAAAATTGCAGGCCATTTGCAAAAATCTGTCACTTGGAAAATACTGGAATCCGTAATTAAGCAGCACATTTGTATAACTATTGGCAATCAAGCAAGGTTAACACGGTTTTTATAAAAAGGATATCACATTTAACCAATTTGCAGTTCTTTGAAGTTGCACAGAAAGGAGAACAAGAAGGCATACTGCAGTCACTCTGACAGTATTATAAATTCCAAGCTCTACCAAGGCCAAACACAACAGACCATTTGGGAGTACAACTACTACATATACCCTCATGACTGAGCAATCCTTTATCAGAATAACCATAATTGGTAAAGAAACCCCCTCCACCATCACCTTCTCAAGGGCAATTAATGATAAGTCAATAAATGCCGGCCCAGGTGAAGCTTAGATCACAAACATGAAAGTACACTCGGTAGTCACTTAATTAGATACACCGGCTCATTAGTGAAGATATCTTTATCAGCCAATTATGTGGCAGTAATTCAATGAAAAACATGCTGCCATGGTTAAGAGGTTCATTGTTGTTTAGACGGAACATCAGAAAGAGGAAGAAATGCAATGTAAATGACTGACTGTTGGTGCTGGACAGAGTGGTTTGAGTATCTCAGAAACTGATCTCCTGGGTTTTCCCATGCACAACAGTCTCTAATGTTTAACAGAGAAAGGTGTAAAAAACAACCCACAAAAACTTACATTGAGCGGTAGTTCTGTGGACAAACCTTGTTAATGAGCTCAGACTGGTTCAAGCTAACAGGAAGGCAACAGTAATTCAAATAACCGCATGTTACAACAGTGGTGTGCAGAAGAGCATCTCTGGATGAACACCACATTGAACCTTGAAGTAGATGGGCTATAGGAGCAAAAGATCACGAATTTACATAGGATATGTTCAGGTAGTACCCAATAAAATGGCCACTGCCTTTATACATATTCTAACTATTCTATATACTCACCGATATTTTCTTTTCTGCTGTACATTAACAGCATAAGCATTAACCGAACCCTCCACTTTCTTTCCCTGCAAAACAAAAATCAGACCACAAATCAGAGTACACAATCGCAAATTGTGATCTGGGTGGCTAGAAGGCTTCATACAATGTCCAGCTGAGCAAGATCCAACAGATTTATGTCCAATTTAACCAGTGCCAAAATAGCACCTTACAATAACTGAGTAACTGCAGATGCTGGAAATCTGATGAATGGTCTTTGACATTTACTCTGTTGTTCTTTCCACAAATGCTGCCTTACCTGCCAAGTTTTTTCCAGCATTTCCAGCTTTTACTTTAGTGTCTCGCAGTCACGGACCACTGAAGCAGTACAGCTGGTTTGAAGAAAGAAAAAATTAAACAGTAGTGTGCAGTCTTATTACTATCTATTGGAAGGTGATTTTATTTTTGTTGAGATAGGAGACCCTACTGAATTCTTCATTTTGGGCTATACTGCCCATGAAGAATACCAGCAGCTGCCTGCTGCATAATTAGGGATTCCCAATATAGAAAAAAATTACATAGCTACCACGTGCCTACAAACATTGCACATTAATTAATGGCCAATGTAAAAGATTAAGGTTATCATTTAATCTGTTAAGGATTTGGGTTGCAAGTGCACAACGCTTTTAGGTTACAATTTACATTGCTAAACATTTAGGTATATTTAAAATTATGTTTATTGGGATGTGCTCATCATTAATCGCCCTAGAACCACATTGTTAAATCACTGCAATTATTCTTACCCGTCTCTGGTTGTTAGTGTAATAACTGCACTGGACAATTTTGCAGCTAATTCTTGAGCACAAGTGTTCTACAGTGGGGAAGCTGTCTGATTTCAAAGCAAGTTAATTAACACAATTATAATCAGAAACTTTTAAGTTTGGAATTTTACTCTGTATCCCACACACAGGGGCTCCCTAGGTTATAAATTAGCTCATAATGGAAATTTAATTTTATACAAAATTTCCCATTCATTTTAAAGCATTTTTGAAGTAATAATGATGTTGTTTCCTGATATTTGTTAATGACTTGATACAGCAAATATTCCATATCTTAGTTATGGGTGGCGTTAGGATGACGAGTCATAAGGTGAAATTATAGCAAGTACATGTACAGCAATACAACATGGCAACAAAAAATGGATGTTTCTGACTAATGGAGAAATTGACTAAAGGACAATTCTCAGGAATGGAGCCCTTACCTAACCCAGGGATTGCCTGGATATATTGATTTATGTATTATATACTAAGTAAAGAAGCAATAGCCCTAGCACTGCCTGAGATACTCCAGTCTTACCACAACTTGTATGTCTTTGGGACTAAAAGCATTTTTTACATTCACACTGATTATTTTGTACAAGCCTCAAATTAGTTAGCTAGTATTTTTAATATATCATCTGCACCAGCAGTGTAAACAGCCAACCTGATCAGAATCCCTTACATTCATTCCCTCTATCATCAAACAGCAGTATAACATGTATTTAATATTCACCATAGTCTCCTAAACGATATCTCCAAAAACTTTGACATTTCACATAGAGACAGCAAGTTCTGCAATGGGGTTTCTAAATCTATTAGAGCGCTTAGTTGTTGCATGCAGACTGCTTTGCTTTACTGCTTGGCAGTTGTAGCAGGGCCTGCAGATTTCTTGGATCCACAGGAAGCAAGATGTATGGGTATGAAAACAGATCAAGGTGTGAGAATGATGGCCAAAGCCAGTCCAATGGTCTTACACAGAATGCACAGTACAGAAGCCTAATGACATATCAGTCAGTTCAGATACAGATACCTATTCCAAACCTCAACATCATTCTCTCTTTGGAATTGCTTGACTGAAGTATCGCAAAATGCTTTTCTTTCTTTTTTTCCTGATCCGGTTCCTATTAAATATACCATTCTGTTCATTTTAACTATTCCAACTAGTAAGATGTTCCAAGGTCTAATCACTCATGTGAACTTTTGCCTGGATCATCATATATTTAAAACTTTGGCATTATCCACTATTTTGAAATGATATTCAGAAATCCAGACTCCAAAGCATTTATGTCAACAGTACTCCCTGCACTAATTCATTCTACTATCTATCTTCAACTGAAATTTTTTGGATAATGACTTGGCATCTGTTCAGATATGTAATCAGGAATCTGTACTAAATTAAGCCTATCTGAACATCTTGCCACTCAGACATCCACATTCTCCCACTCTCTCAATACTCATGGTTTCTCATTGAACTGAAAACCCAAAGGTACAATTTCAGTCATTGGCATTAAATGTCAAGTATCAGGAAAAGCATCAGCAGACTACTCAAGACAACACTAAATGAGGCTTTGATAGATCTGAGACATTACTTCATATCTGTCTTTCTACTAAAATTATTAATTCTTATTTAACCATAACTCAGCCACCATTACCATTTCAGGAAGAGTTCTACACATCTACCACCCTGTACGTAAAAGTGTTTACTAATTTCACACCTGAAAGAGCTGGCACCAATATTTGGACTATTTCACCTCAGCTCAAGCTTTACAAACCAATAACTTCTCACTATTTATCTGTTCAATTTTCTTAAGCTTGAAAACTGCAACCACATTGTCCATTACATTTTTTTAAAATTCCAGAGCAAACAATCCCAAGATTTTCTTATCTCTTGAAATTTAACCCAAGGAGGCCGAGTATCATTCCACATGACAGAGGACATAGATTTAGGGTGAGAGTAAAGAGATTTGAAAAGGGTCTAAGTAATAATTTCATCATGCAGAAAGCAGTGTGTATAAGGAATAAGTTTCAAAAGAAAGCCATTAAGACAGATAATAACAGATAATAAGGAAGTAGTGATCATAACATGATAAGTTTTTATCTACAATTTGAGAGGGATAAGGGCAGATCAGAGGTGTCAGTGTTGCAATTAAATAAAGGAGACTATGGAGCCATGAGGGAAGAGCTGGCCAAAGTTAAATGGGCGGATGCCCTGGCAGGAAAGACAGTGGATCAGCAGTGGCAGATATTCTTGGGGATAATACAAAAGATGCAAAAGCAGTTCATTCCAATGAGAAGGAAGGATTCAAAGAGGGGGAAGGGGCCACAGTGGTTGACAAAGGAAGTCAGGGATTGTAAAAAGAAGTATGACAGGGCTAAGATGAGTGGGAATACAGATGATTGGGAAAGTTTTAAGGAACAGCATATCTTAACTAAAAAAGCAATACGGAGAGAAAAAATCAGGTATGAGAGTCTAGCCAGGAATATAAAAGGGGATAGCAAGAGCTTTTTTAGCTATGTGAAGAGAAAGAAGATAGTTAAGAACAATGTTGGCCTCTTGAAGAATGAATTGGGAGAAATTGTTATGGGAAACAGGGAAATGGCAACAGAATTTAATGCGTACTTTAGATCTGTCTTCACCAGGGAGGACACAAACAATCTCCCAGATGTATGGATGGGCCAGGGTCCAAGATATCAGAGGAATTGAGACAGATTGACATTAGGAAAGAAACTGTGATGAGCAGACTGGTAGGACTGAAGGCTAATAAATCCCCGGGTCCAGATGGTCTGCATCCGAGGGTTCTAAAAGAGGTGGCTCAGGAAATTGCGGATGCATTGGTAATCATTTTCCAATGTTCCTTAGATTCAGGATCAGTTCCTGAAGATTGGAGAGTGGCTAATGTTGTCCCACTTTTCAAGAAGGGAGGGAAGGAGAAAACGGAGAACTATCGCCCTGTTAGCCTAACGCCAGTCGTGGGGAAGAAGCTTGAGTCCATTATTAAGGACGAAATAGTGGCACATCTTGATGGCAGAAATAGGATTAAGCCGAGCCAGCATGGATTTACCAAGGGCAAATCATGCTTGACTAATCTGTTGGAGTTTTTTGAGGGTGTAACAAGGATGTTAGACGAGGGTAAGCCAGTGGATGTTGTGTACCTAGATTTTCAGAAGGCATTCGATAAGGTGCCACATAGGAGATTGGTGAGTAAAATCAGAGCTCATGGCATTGGGGGCAGGGTTTCAACATGGATAGAAAACTGGTTGGCAGATAGAAAGCAAAGGGTAGCAGTGAATGGGTGTTTCTCGGACTGGCTGGAGGTGACTAGTCGGGTACCACAGGGCTCTGTATTGGGACCACAGCTCTTTACGATTTATGTCAACGATTTAGATGACGGCATTGAAAACTATATCAGCAAGTTTGCTGACGATACTAAACTGGGTGTCAGTGTGACATGTGAAGAGGACGTTAGGAGAATACAGGGAGACTTGGATAGGCTGGGTGAGTGGGCAGATACTTGGCAGATGTCATTCAATGTGAATAAATGTGAAGTTATCCACTTTGGAAGCAGGAACAAGGGGGCAGAGTATTGTCTGAACGGTGTAGAGTTAGGTAAGGGGGAAATGCAAAGAGACCTAGGAGTCCTAGTTCACCAGTCAATGAAAGTGAATGAGCAAGTGCAACAGGCAGTGAAGAGGGCAAATGGAATGTTGGCCTTTGTTACAAGGGGAATTGAGCACAAGAGCAAGGATGTCCTTTTGCATTTGTACAGGGCCCTGGTGAGACCAAACCTGGAATATTGTGTACAGTTTTGGTCTCCACGTTTAAGGAAGGACATTCTGGCAATTGAGGAAGTGCAGCGTAGATTCACTAGGTTGATTCCTGGGATGGCAGGGCTGTCTTACGCAGAGAGATTGGAGAGATTGGGCTTGTACACGCTGGAATTGAGGAGATTGAGAGGGGATCTGATTGAAACATTTAAGATAATTAAAGGATTTGTTAGGATTGAGGCAGGAAATATGTTCCAGATGTTGGGAGAGTCCAGTACCAGAGGGCATGGATTGAGAATAAGAGGTCAGTTATTTAAAACAGAGTTGAGGAAGAGCTTCTTCTCCCAGAGAGTTGTGGAGGTGTGGAATGCACTGCCTCAGAAGACGGTGGAGGCCAATTCTCTGGATGCTTTCAAGAAGGAGCTAGATAGATATCTGATGGATAGGGGAATCAAGGGATATGGGGACAAGGCAGGGACTGGGTATTGATAGTGAATGATCAGCCATGATCTCAGAATGGCGGTGCAGACTCGAGGGGCCGAATGGTCTACTTCTGCACCTATTGTCTATAACAATTCAAAGAGATTTGTATAGGTGATTGGATACAAAAAGGTTAGGGGACTATTAGGTAAATGGGACCAACTTAGATGGGCACTACACAGACATGGACAAATTGGTCTGAGACCCTGTTTCTATGCTGTATTACTCTAAGGTTCATTCCATGACATTATCCACCGTTATTTACCTCTGCAAAAGATCCAATCAAATTTCTCAGGCATTATGTACCATAAAAGTCTGTGCCACCTTTCTATGGTAAACTGGAAATGTATTTAGTCTATCCTTAATTATGGCACTTGAAGCATGATATTATTTGCAGACTACCCCCAGCAGAAACCATAACTGTGTTGGCTGCTGACACAAATTTACACATTTTTCTCTATGCTTTAATGTTTCAATGTACTGTACATGTAAGAAATATCTCCTGACTACAGGAATGAGTGTCATGTAAGTTCCTGATACACCCTTCTTATTCTTCATAAAGTACATAATGTGGCCATATAAAGGAATGTTTCTTCAACTGAGAAAACTATAGAAAAGTATGAGAATTATCACTAGCATCTTTTAAAACCCAGGAGAGACCCATATGCTCCTTGAAATATGTCCTTCTTTAGTATTAATTGTTGTGCATTATTGTTATTTTGCTTCCGCTAATTTGGCAAGTTCACATTCATGATTCAAGATTAGTTTACTCAGAACTATAGTTGTTGGAAATGGTATGCAGTGACAGTGCCGGGTCTGTAGATCCATATTGTATGTAACGCATCCAACTCAATTTAATTTTTAATTTAAATTTTAAATTTAATCTTGATCCAACCCAAAAAAGTTAAGAATTGAAGCATTTCCACTTACCTTTGAAGTGTCAAAAGCACCAAATCCCATCAACTTTAACATTTCAATTTCTTCCTCTGTTTTCCCCTCCATATCTGCTTCTAAATAGAAATATACATTTTGTGTAAGCAATTCCCAATTGTACACCTATAACCAATACCATTACTTTTCTAGTTTTACTGTTGTTATTGCAAATATTTTGGTGGCAGGGTAGAGATAAGTCTCTACCAAAGGAGATGCAAGGAGCTTCTTCTTTCCTTTAGCCTGCAGGTCACTCTTGGACAAAGTGAAACACCTGCTTAGCCCCCGGATCAGGATCACATGAAGCCATGGGAGCAGGTGGTGGATGGTTGTATGAGCAGCTGATGCATATCACAAGTCCTAGTTATCTGACTGCTGATGCAAAGGACACAATCTCTAAAGGATAATGGCTGAGGTCACTTGTCTCGTAAGGACACTGCCCAGAAGGCGGCAATGGCAAACCACTACTACAGAAAAATTTAACAAGAAGGATCACGGTCAAGACCACGATAGCCCATATACGACACATCAGATAATGATTGAATGAATGAAGAATATGAATGGACTTGAAATTAAGGACCTGAACTGAAGGAAAGCTGATTTCTCCAATTGTCTATTTGCAACTAGTGGGAGTCATTCAAATTAGTGAGAATTTGGGACCAACATTTTCAGTTAATGGTGAACGCCAAGGCCAACAGCTCAAGGAACCGATTTAAGAGTTATTTATGGATTGAAGAAACAAAGTAGCTTTGGCAGGTATAGGTAACTGAAAACAGGAGAAGCCGAACAGAAGCACTGAAAGTACAGGGTAGTTAATTAATCTATAAATTATGAGAGCAAAAAGGTGTCAGGAAGTAGCACAGCAGACAAAATTAAGAAGATCCCAAAGCTTGGAACGTGAACGTTACAGGCAAGAGAGTAACCAAGGAAAGAGAAGGGCTCATTAGAGATCAAAGTGTGTGAAATCAGAGAACAAAGATGAAGTCTTAAATGAATACTTAAAATGTTCAGGAAAAGGAAAGAGGAATTCTACAACAAGTTATCATTGAAAAGGATGAAGTAACTACCTCTCACTAAGTGGTCAGGACAGAAAAGCTGAATGCGGAACCAAGTCAATTCTTATTCTCACCTGATATCTTTATCTGTTCTCTTTCAGTTGAAGCCGTTACATGAGCTAGCCTGGATGATTTTTCTTATTTAAAGCAGCCAGATAATAACCTCCCCACTCTTTAAGCTAAAAGACAGGATCAGTGTCACTTTCACAAAAGTCTTGCCAAAAAAAATGTGAATAAGTTTACACTCTCACTTAAGAGGAGAGATGATGGTCAAAATTCAACAGTCCACCAACAATTAAAATAAGAAAGTCCCTCTTTGAAAACAACCCCAAGTTTGCCCTATCAAAGATTATTGACCTGAAATACTAACAGTTTTCCACTCCATGGGGATATAATTTAATTACTACCATAAGGCAAGACCCATGGTTCTGTCTGCCTGGTGAATACTTCCAGAATTTAGTGTTTTTTAATTTTAAAGTTTCGTCCGTTAGCCCCATTGATGATTGGTATTGTTCCCACAACTCCAACCTTCCTCAAAGCTATTATATAAAATTACAAATTCTCTCTACATTACTACATGCCTAATTACATTAACATTCAACTTGCTAGCAAAAAAAAGCCACAATTTTTTCACCACTGCTTGGGCTAATAAATGGAGCTGAGAAACTAACTAACTGTTTGAAGACAAATGAAATTTGGGCAATTCAAAGGTGGAGATCAGATCAATAAATCAGACTTTAATAAGTTTGCACTTTTATGGTTTGCCCTATCAGTTACCTGAAATCTCATGTTCTTTTGTTTCCTGATCTTTCTGCCTTGAAGGAGATGCTGAACTTGATCTATGCCGCCGTGGAGACCTATAGTACATCAGAAAGCACAAAATTATTTTCAGCAATTTACACAAATATAGCCAAAATGCTGTACATATCAAGTTCAAAACGAACCTTGAGCGCCTTCTGTGAGGTGATCTTGAACGACTCCTTCTGCGCTCTCTATCTCGTTCTCTTGATCTGGATCGCTCACGTCGCCTGGCTCTCTCTCTTTCTCTGGATGTTGACCTTGACCGCCGACGCTCTGATTTCATAGAGAAAAAAATTATACATCCATTAATAATCACAAACCACAATGCTAAATGAGTAAATTTAATTACCTTGAAGACTTAGAAGTTTGCAAAGATTTGGCACGGCATCCAAAATTTTGACAAACTTCTGTAGATGCATGGTGGACAGTATATTGACTGGCTGCATCACAGCCTGGTATGGAAACACCAATGCTCTTGAACAGAAAATCCTACAAAAAGCAGTGGACACAGCCCAGTCCATCTTGGGTAAAGTCATCCCCATCACTGAGCACAGCTACACACAGCATTGCTGCAGGAAAGCAGCAACTATCAAAGACCTCCACCACCCAGGTCATTCTCTCTTTTCACTACTGCCATCATGAAGGTGGTACAGGAGCCTCAGGACACACACCACCATGTTCAGAAACAGTTATCACTCCTCAACCATCAGGCTCTTGATCTAGAGGGGATAATTTCACTTGTCCATCATTGAAATGCTTCCACAACCGATGAACTCACTTTCAAGGATTCACCTTATGTTTTTAATATTTATTGCCAATATTTTTCTTGCTTTTTGTATTTGCAATTTGTTGTCTTTCACATACTGGTTGTTGCAGTCTTTCATTGATACTATCATAGTTATTGGTGTAATACACTGTAACGTTTCACTGTTAATGTACTGGCTTCCCTGTACTGTTCCACTGCTGAGGTAATGGTTTCTCTGTAGCAGCAAAGCTTGAATTACGACTAGAGGTAACACAGTAGGCTAGCCAATGAATGGGATGTTGTTCTTTCATGTGTGTCTGGGAGCTGAGAATTTGCAGTCTCTTGCTGGGGAGAGATGAGGAAAGAAGATGTGAATGGAGAGTTGGTAGACCTTGGATGGGGTGGACTTGGAGCGAGGGTCCAAAGGTCAGCGACGATCGGAGGAGGTCGATGGTGGACGAATGGCCTTATCAGTGAGCTCCAACATTGCACAGTAGACTGTTTCATGAGAATGGCCCCCTTTTTTCTGATTTCTTTACTAACCATATAGTCAAATTAAAAATTATAAAGTGCAATTGTTTAATCACATATTGTGTATTGTTTGTTATTTCGTGATACTGATTTGTAACGAGACACATCGCGCAGCATTGACCCAAATGAATTTTCTTAAGTTTGGCTGGACCGGGGGGGGAGGGGGGAGGAGAGGGTGCTATCACCCCCTATATTAAGCCACTAGCCGAAGCAAGAGTTACATTGGATCTGTTGAACATGTCCACAGGTAAAAGAATCGCAGTGTTGTATACGGTGACATATACTGTATGTAATTTGATAATAAATTTACTTTGAACTACATGGACAATCTCAAATTTATACAGATCTATGGCAAGTGGGCTGAACTCTAAAATAATCCAAATCACTGGCAACACGACATAAACCTGAAAGTAAATTTAATTTGTTGACAACACTGGGTACAATTTTGCCAGTGGAACAGGTGAACTATTCAAAAATACCTTAATGGGGGGGGAGAAGTCATGAACAGGTACTAACCTTCTGCGTTCTCAAACCACAGAAACAAAACTACTCCAGTACTACGCGCTCTGCTCTCCGTGCAGTAATCACATTCTGAATTTTATATCAACTATTGAGCTGGATCTTGTACTGGTTAAAGATAGTAGAGATTGTAAGGTTAAAGGACAGAGAAAAGAGAGAAAAAAGGGCCCAAGGACTTCACACAAAGACGAGAAATTTCAAACAGATGCTGAAGGTCAAGAATAGGGAGTGTTGGGTAATGGTGTAATACAAGTCAATTTTGGGTGAGTTCAAATTTGTTAATCCTGCAAGGTGTGATGGGAGAACACTGAACATCCGAGATTCAAGTGACAAAAACCACACTTGAAGGTTTAAGTAGATAAACACACACAAAATACTGGGGACAGTGGGGGAGGGCACAGAGGGGACAGTTGGGTAAAGGAGGGATGGAGGGATGTGTGAGGGGTATGAGATGGGAAGGAGTGGAGGGAGGGAGGGGTGGAGATGGGGTAGAGGAGTGAGAGAAAGAGGAGCTAGGAATGGGGAAGGGTGGAGGAGGAAGGGGGAGATGGGGAAGAGTGGAGGAGGGAGGGAGATGGGGAAGAGTGGAGGAGGGAGGGAGATGGGGAAGGGTGGAGGAGGGAGGGAGGGATGGGGAAGGGTGGAGGAGGGAGGGAGGGATGGGGAAGGGTGGAGGAGGGAGGGAGCGATGGGGAAGGGTGGAGGAGGGAGGGAGAGATGGGGAAGGGTGGAGGAGGGAGGGAGAGATGGGGAAGGGTGGAGGAGGGAGGGATGGGGAAGGGTGGAGGGAGGGAGGGAGGGAGGGAGGGATGGGGAAGGGTGGAGGAGGGAGGGAGGGAGGGATGGGGAAGGGTGGAGGAGGGAGGGAGGGAGGGATGGGGAAGGGTGGAGGAGGGAGGGAGGGATGGGGAAGGGTGGAGGAGGGAGGGAGGGAGGGAGGGAGGGATGGGGAAGGGTGGAGGAGGGAGGGAGGGAGGGATGGGGAAGGGTGGAGGAGGGAGGGATGGGGGAGGGGGAGCGGATGGGGGAGGGTGGAGGAGGGGGGAGGGTGGAGGAGGGGGGAGGGTGGAGGAGGGGGGAGGGACGGGGAGGGGACTGGCAAGGGTGGGGAGGGATGTGGAGGAGTCGGTAGGGCACGGTGTGGAAGGAAGGCGTGAGGGGCTGGTAGGAAAGGTGGACAGTGGGGAAAATAGGATTTTGAAGTCTGCACGTTGCCCCTGGACCCTCGGTTGCCACCCCCTGAGGCGAGCGTGTCGGTGGGTTATCCATTTTACTGTAACTCGTCCCAGTGCGAGGGTCGGGAGTCGGAGGGATGATGATTCCCTTCGACAGAGCACCGACTCGACATGCCGAACGCCCCTGCCCTTCCAACCTCGCCGGCACTGGGGGAAACCGAAACCCACCACCATCCCCCGAGCCTCACACTCACCCCTCCGCGGCGACCTGCTCCGGCTCCGACCCATGGCCACGGCCCGAAACCTAATAGCCGAACCTTCCAGAAGTCTATACCCACCACGAAGCCTCGCCGTCGGCGCCCGGCGCCCCCTGCCGACCCGGCGGACCGCAATGCAGCCTGGGTCTCCAAGGGAGATCGGGCGCCTGGCGCCCCCTGCCGACCCGGCGGAATGCAATGCAGCCTGGGTCTCCAAGGGGGGGGGGGAATCGGGGGATCAGGCGCCAGGCGCCCCCTGCCGACCCGGCGGACCGCAGTGCAGCCTGGGTCTCCAAGTGCGCGTCACTCAGCCGCATTTGTCAAGATCAATAATAGCCAGAACTTCGACCAGACATTGTTGCAAATGGCCAATGGGTTAGAACAGAAATTTGCCACATCTGCAGGGAAATATGGTTACCAATGATGCTGGGGGAAGAGACAAAGAGATCTAATCCACTGATTATAACTATGTGCGAACTTGAACTACGGGTACAACATCTGAACAGCTCGCTACAGATAACATTTGAATCGCTATTACAAGTTTGGTGTGGCGGAAGGTACACAGAGAAAGCAGCTGCAGAATGAAAATACAACTAACTTACTCCACTGGACAGATTTTTCTGAGTGTAAAGGCATGATGATCAGAGCAACTTTAATGAATATTAATCAAACTAGGTGGAGATGTACCTCTACCAAATGAGGTATAAGGTGCCCCTTCCCTTCGCTAGCCTCAAGGTCACCCTTGGGCAAGGTGTAGCACCTGCTTAGCCCCCCCCCCCCACAAAATCAGGGTCACATGAAGTTATGGGAGCAGGTGATGGATGGTCATATGAGCAGCTGGTGCAGATCACAAGTCCTGGTTATGTGACCACTGATGCCAGGCAGACAATCTCTGAAGAGTACCAATAATGGTTGGGGCCACCCACTTTGTAAAGACACTGCCCAGAAGAAGGCAATGGCAAACCACTGTTGGAGAAAAATTTGCCAAGAACTATCATGGACACAGAAAGACCATGATCACTAACGTCATACAACACGGCACATAATGATGATGTCATATGACATTGCACCTAACGAATGAACATTAAAATGAGATGCCAGCTCTGTGTCTTTCTCTAAATATACCACCCGTCCTCCATTCTCTTTGGTTTGCTGAATGTAGCACCTGAAAGCTATAGGCTGTTGAGAAAGGAAGGAGAAAAGGATCCTGGTTGTGGCATTGGTTGGGATTCCTTATTCTTATCCACACTTAGCAGCATTGGACTTGGTATAGCCATCCCTGAGTGTCAGTACCCCAGATGTAACCATTGTCCAGGCGGATAAATATAGAGACACTCCAAATTACATATAAAATAATATATGAAAGTTTCCCTTTACACACATCTTCCCCCCAATACATTTTGAAGAATTTTCAAGCTAGTAATAATAAAAAACTTTCATAATATTCATTAATGATTATACAGTGTGCTTTCCAGTAGTTTAATTACAGTTAGTGTTTAGGTGATTATTCAATGAAGTGAAGGCATTAGCGTTGGTGTTTATAAAGTGATAGAATATGGGTGCTATAGACAATGGACATTTCAACCTTACAGAGAAATTGGCTTACAGCTATTTCTCAGGAATGGAACCCTTACCTATCCCAGGGACCTGCTGTACATGAGGGGGAAATGGAGGAAGAACTGAAGGGTATTCAGGAGAAGTTTATTGACTAGCATGTTCTAGACCAGGGGCTTCCCATAGCTTTTCTTAATGCCATGGAGCCTTACCATTAACCAAGGAGTCCATAGACCACCAAGTTGGGGACCCCTGTACTAGACAATCAAAATGGGAGGTGTTGCTGAGCAGTATTCAAAGTTAAAAGCAAACTTATTAACCAAATATGTATCAACTACTCCCTGGAGATTCATTTTCTTGTGGGCATTTACAGTGGGAAAAGAAATACTTTCTGGGAAATAAGCCAGAGAGCACCAGAGGCATGTGGAACAGTATCAGTGAGGAAACACCTAGGGAACAGCTTTCAGAATCAGAAGGTGTAGGATGTAGGAATAGGACAACATTCCCTCTCACCTTTTTTGCCGATGCATGGACCAACCATTGCTTTGAGCATGGAATTTTTAAACGGCTTGAAAATAGCATGGCACTTTAATTTTTTGTGTGTGATAGGCATACTATGAATGCCTCTCAAAGTCCAAACCTACATCTCCATCGCGAGAAGTGGAAACGGGTAAAGCCGGCCAACAGGGCTCTGGCGCCCCTGTTCAGTGGATGCAATGAACTGCAGAAGTGTTCATGAACTCCAGCCATACCATCAACTTCAGTGGATGACGGAGATGGGAGGCCATCAATGGCCTATGGTCCATCTAGGAGCTAAGAGCCCAAGGATGCACATTATGAATATTCAGAATTCAAATTGAAAAATGACATAGTTTTGATTTTGATATTAATAGAAGGGTACAATGGAATCCAATATAACAAAGAAAATCTTTCATATTTCGTAAACTTTTTCTTGTCTGTCTTTATTACAAATCCATTGTCTCCAAACATGGTCCAGATGAATTTCACATCCAGACCCAATATACATCTTAATCCTCATTAGGTCATCCAAATGCTCCATTTCTAGTCTGTTTCTGGGTGTACATTTGAATGAATTCACAAGACTGAGCCCATGTTCACAGTCAACACTAGAAGCTTGAAATGTTCCGACGATGTTAACAACAATTAACAGTTCTTCATATTCTTTTGTTTCCAAGCGTGTAGTTCAACATATCAGTGAACATCTTAATTGAGCCAGTCTTAACTCTCTCAGAAATGATGAATTTGAAATCACGGCATGGCTGCGATATTTTGAGGCAATGCTTTCATCATAGTTCGTAATAGTAGCTGAGTAATTTTTGTCAGTCCTCCAACTTTCTCCTTCCAAATTCAAAATTGGTTGCATTTGCAATAGCAACAGAATCAAAAGCTTGCTATTCTCCTAACTCATTGTTAGAAAATCTGTTATCCAAGTGATTACACACACATTGAATGAATCAAATAATAAGCACAATATTGACTTCAGAACTTACAGATTCAAGCAGATCTTTCACTTTGTCACTCCGATAAATAGTATCACCAAGTTGAAACACTGACAGCGTAAATACATTGAAGCCCTAAAATGTTTCAAAGTAAAGGTTGTTGTGCATTTATTATTTAGAAAATCTATGGATTTTCATTAACACATCAAAATCAGAATCAGGTTTAATATCACTGGCATATGTTGTGAAATTTGTTGTCTTTGCGGCAGCAGTACAAAGCCATACATAATAATAGAGAAAAAATCTGAATTACAGTAAGTATATTTGTACTAAATAGTTGAACTAAATAAGTAGTGCAAAACTAGAGGTAAAAAAATTACCAAGGTAGTGTTCATGGGTTCAAAGTCCATTCAGAAATCAGATGGCAGAGGGGAAGAAACTGTTCTTAAATCATTGTGTGTGTGCCTTCAGGCTCCTGTACCTCATTCCTGATGGTAGCAATGAGAAGAGGGCATGACCTGGGTGATGGGGGTTCTTAATGATGGATGCCGCCTTTTTGAGGCATCACTCCTTGAAGATGTCCTGGATACTACAGAGGCTAGTGCCCATGATGGAGCTCTGCAGTTTACTTTGATCCTGTGCAGGGTATTTCACAATTATATTAACATTATGTATAAGAAAATTCCATCTGCATGGTAACAAAGGCTATGTAAATGGGTGCATTTCAGTTACTGCATAATGCAGCTTAGAGGGAACAGAGGTAGGGTAACTCAAAGGGAACAAAGTAGTCAATTGAAGAAAGGCCAATTTGAACGCAATGGGAAGGGATCTAGTTCGGAAGTGAAGCTTGGCAGACCGAACTGTAATTGAACAATAGGGGGCATCCTCACACCTGCCTGGTTTGCTGCGGCATCCTCTCATGATATGGCACATGAAAATGACAGTGAATTGTCAGGTCAGCAGGAAAGGTCCTAGGCTACAGTCTACCATCACTGCACAACTCGTATGCGTCCAGGCAGGAAGAACACTACCCACCTCGCAAACGGCTTTTTTCCAAAAGCACTCCTCTGAAAGACACTATAGGGCTATTAAAATAAAATTTTCATGTCATCTTCAAAGTTTCTTTCCCCCAGCAGTTAATCTGATCAACTATTCAGAATCAGAATCAGGTTTATTATCACCAGCATATGACATCAAACTTGAAATTCTAGTTAGTAACATCCCCTCCCCACCTTCCTCTATCAATCACTGCGCTATAAAAACTTTAAACCATTTTTTATAACGCTCTTTATATTGTAAATACTTGCTGATATTTATACACATTATATTCTATATTCATACCTCAACATCTAATTTCATTTTTTATATTATTCTTTATAAACGTTGAATTTTATTGTTGCTTTGTTCTGCGTCGAGCCAACACACAACAGCAAATTCCTAATACATGCAAATGTATATGATGGATAAAGTTAATCCTTGATCCTTAGAGCAATGTACAAGA
Source organism: Hypanus sabinus (assembly GCF_030144855.1). NCBI lineage: Eukaryota > Metazoa > Chordata > Chondrichthyes > Myliobatiformes > Dasyatidae > Hypanus > Hypanus sabinus. The sequence continues at coordinate 11,463,629 of NC_082706.1, forward strand.
GTACTGGCCCATGGGGGAGCAGGAAAAAGAGCTTGAGGCCACGACTCCCTGGATTACTGGAGAGAGTAGAATAGTGCTGAAGATTTCAACGATCAAGAGAAGTTGGATAGGAACGTGGATGGGAAGGGTATGGAGGGCAATTGGCCAAGGTGCAGGTCGATGGGACTACACCGTTTAATTAGTTTGGCATAGACTGGATAGGTCAAAGGGCCTGTTTCTGCGCTGTGTGACTTATAACCCTAAGAAAGCAGATACGACAGTGGTCTTTTTGTTAACATATTGGACAATGCTGATAATACAGAACTCAAAGGGGAAGAAATTAAGGAAATAATAAAGGAAAAAAGATAGCCTTTTTTTTAAAAAAAAAAGAACTAGAATTGTACTCCAAAGATACTTTACAAGCTTGTGAACAGGAAAGGAGTTGAGGAGCTCATCAGAGGCTTAAAAGAAAGTTTAGCTGTTGACACAGACAGCATGGCTGAGGTACTAGGGAGGTATGTAACCTCAGTTTCCCACTGAAGGATAAAATTAGTGGAGTCTCAGCAAAAGAAAATATAATGGATAAAAACTTGATGAAGAGGAGGTACCAGAAAGGCTAGCCACAAGTGAGTAATTGTCACAAGCCCTGCAGGCCTTTGCAGTATGCCATAGAGCATTGGGCTTCTGGATTTCTCCAGCAATGACATTTCCTAATTGCTATCAACGAGAGTCGTTGAGCCCTTGTGCTTTCTGTTTTATCTTGTCGAAGTATTTGCGTCAGGCACGGGTTTTCTGCATTCTGTGATTATTTAAGGCAGACTCCTGATTAGCACTCATCATGGGGTCCTTGTGTGGAGAATGATTTGTCTCGCAGTGCCGCTTGATTGACTCACCGATGCTCTGTTGGTATATGTATGTACACTATAACCTCTTTTTCCTACCTGCCTTCCCTCCGCACCTGGGTTCAGTCATAGCCAGTGCTCACCGTGACAGTAAATCACCTGGTTCAGACGCATTCTCGGTTGTAGAGCCTCTGGCCAAAGTCCTTTGAATGACTGTAAATGTAGGGGTGGTGCTTGAGGAATGGAAAATTGAAAATTTTACCTGCAAACTTTTGTTCAAAATAAAAGAACTGGAATATAGTGAGGACAGTTTTCACTTCACTCATCTCACGTTGTGCAGAAGATGCTGAAGCCTGAAAGTGCATACAAGCAGGCTGAAGGACAATCTCTATCCCACTGTTATCAGACTATTGAACAGACCTCTTGTATGATAAGATAGACTCTTGATCTCAGAATCTACCTGCTTATGATTTTGCACTTTATTGTTAACATGCACTGCACTTTCTCTCTAGCTGTTATACTTTTTTCTGCATTGTAATTAACTTGTCCTGTTATGTCTCAAAGCACTGGACAATATGAGCAGTAGGCAAGACAAGTTTTTCACCATATCTTGGTATATATAACAATAATGAACCAAATCAAAATTGTCCAAAGTGGCAACAGAAAAAGGAGTGACCAGAAACCAAAAACACATTATGACGTGAACTACAGAGCCCAATCTACAGACTGTGTCAATTAAATCTAGAACTCCTGCACTATCTGGGGGCGGTGGCGGGGGAGAGAGGGAGAGAGAGGGAGAGAGAGGGAGAGAGAGAAAATTAATTCAAAAGCAGGGACCTACTTTGGGAGCTGGATGCTGCCTGGACTAGGGAACATGTCCTGTGAGGGTTGGTTGAGTGAGCTAGGCATTGTGGGGAAGGAGGATAAGAGGTGACTTGACAGATATACTCCTTCCTTGGCCGACACCAACACTCTTGTAAATTGTAAAATCCTGTGAGCCACAACTTCGAGAGCACCTTTAGAAGATACATGATCTGGACACAGTCCTGAAATAGAAGCAATATTGTAAAACCCCAAATCCCAATACCAAATGTAATAATTACACGTAGGTCTGTATCCTGCATTTTAAGGTATTGTAGCCTAGAGTCAGATCATCAACATCATTCTGTGCTGTGTCGTGACATGGTTGAACATGGTCTTCCACCTGTCTTTAAACTGATCATTGCCTGTGGGGAAGACCCCCTTCATGCTGTTGTTCTTATTCTTTTCTCTATCCATGACCATGACTGTTCTTGCCAATTTTTTTTCTATAGAAGTAGTCTACCATTGCCTTCTTCTGTCCAGTGACTTTACAAGACGGGTGACCCCAGCCATTATCAATAGTCTTCAGAGACTGTCTGCCTGGCATCAGTGGTTGCATAACCAGGACTTGTGATGTGCATCGCCTGCTCCCATGGCTTCACGTTGCCCAGCGGTGACCTGCAGAGTAGCGGAGGGAAGGAGCACCTTATGTTCCCTTTGGTAGGGACGTTTCACCACTCTGCAACCCGTAAGACTGTTTAATTGTTTTTTCTTTTGAGTTTAATAATTAGCAATTAATTAGCTGCTTGCATTCTAAGTAGTTCTTATCTGCATGTAACAGTTTAATATGCCTCCAGTGGGTGTAAAAGTTACAATTCTGGAAAACTCTGGAAGCTTCTTTGTTCTACATTATTTAATTAAGTGCTTTCTCATTGGTTAACTTGGTACTGCAATATTGAATAAATGCTTTCTCTTTGGTTGACCCTTATCTATAAATTTGAATGGGATTTTTCCTTATCTTTATGGTATTAAAACCCATGCCACCTTCTCAATCTTCTTAGCATTTTGGTCTCCTGCCTTTAAGCCTTCTGCTACTGTTCCCTTTGTTCTATATACGCTTAATAAAATGATTGTGAAGCAAAAGGTTTTGTGCCTCTTCCCTGACACTTACATGAAACATCAGAATACAAAATCACCCTAATGTTCTATCCATTAACAAAGGAGAGTTGCCTGTATGAAATATTAATGACCTTAATGCATTTACATGTCTCTGTGGATGTAGACTCTACCATCTGTTTGATCCTCCACCATTCAATATTTTCCCCAGCCTTGATACATCTCTCTAAATCCATTACCCACTGGTTCTAACTTTTCCTGAGAACTCTGTAAGCAAGGCAGCTTAAGGTATTGTACTGTAATGGACTGCCCAATGATCTCCCAATGGATATTTTTAAGTAACTGGTGGATCATTCTGACAAAATTTGGAAACAATGCCACTGTCCATCTCTGCAGATAGAGATGGTGTGTAAAGTGGCATTGGGACATCTTGTTGGACAATATTCTTCTTCTGGATTCCTATACTCAAGGGTTCCTCATCTTAGCTGTTCCTCTAAATTTTCCAGGGGTTCCCAACCTTTTTTATGCCATGGACCAATACCATTAAGTGAGGGGTCTGTAGACCCTAGGCTGGGAATCACTGCTCTAAACACTTTTTATTCTGGGTTATACCAGAGAACCATTGGCAAAGGGACTAGACCAAAATTGTTGTCCTTCTCGGGGCTGTGAGCAATCAATAAGGCAGTGTGATCAAACTGGGGAAGAGGCAGGGCCACATATCTAGAGAATGACTACAGACATCTTTCACTTGGAGTTTGTTTCGATAAATTATCGTGAGCAGTTTGGGACCCCTTATCTAAGAAAGGATGTGTTGGCGTGGGAGAGGTTCCAGAGGAGGTTTGTGAGGAGGATCCTGGGAACAAATGGGTTAATGTACGAGGAGAGTTTGATAGCTCTGGGGCTGTACTCACTCAAGTTTACAAGAATGAAGGGGGAAATCTGACTGAAACTTATCAAATATTGAAAGGCTGAGATAGAGTGGGTGTGGAGAGGATTTTTTTTATAGGGGGAGAGTCTACAACAAGAGCACACAGCCTCAGAATACAAAGATTTCCTTTCTGAACAGAGGAGGAATATCTTAAGACAGTGTGTGTCTGTGGAATTCATTACACAGGCTTTGTAGAGGCCAAGTCATTGAGTATACTTGAAGCTGACATTGATAGGGTCAGGGTGAGTAATGGCATAAAGATTATGAGTGAAGGCAGGTGAGTAGGGTTAAGTAGTATAATTAATCAGCCATGATGGAATGGCAGAGCACTCTTGATGGGATGAATGGCCTATTTCTGCTCCAGAACCCAACAGAGAGGATGGATAAAGCTGCAGTTGAGCGTCTTATCAGACAACATCTTCCTTGGATTTCTATAACCAAGGATTCCTGATCTCAGCTAAGCCCCTAAACTCCTTTCACTCTGGACTGTACCAGAGGACCATTGACAAAGAACTAGACCAAAGCAGTTGCCTTTCTCTTGCAAAACACACAAAATGCTGGAGGAACTCAGCAGGTCAGACAGCATCCACGGAAACTAATAAACAGACAACATTTAGGGCCAAGACCCTTCTTCAGAACTGGAAAGGAAGGGGGAAGATGCCAGAATAAAAAAGGTGGGGAAGAGGTGAAGGAGGATAGCTAGAAGGTGATAGATGAAGCCAGGTGGGTAGGAATATTAAAGGGCTGGAGTGGGAAGAATCTGATAAGAGAGGAGAATGGACCAGCTGAGAAGGGGAAGGATGAGGGGATCCAGTGGTAAGTAATAGGCAGGTGAGAAGAGGTAGGAGGCCAGAATGGGGACTAGAAGGGAGGGGGGAATTTTTTTTACCAGAAGGAGAAATTGATATTCGTGCCATCAGGTTGGAGACATCCCAGAAGGAATATAAGGTGTTGCTTCTCACCATGAGGGTGGCCTCATTGTGGCACAAGGGGAGCATATGGGCCAATAAATATGGCAGAGTGATCAAACTGGAGAAGACACTCACTGTTTACATACACTGAGAGTTTTTGGATAAATTATCCTGTTTTATTGCAGTGTGTAAACGGATCACAACCCAAACACTAATGTTGAAGAACAAGAGATGTGGGAACAAATTGATAACTGATAAATTGGCCTGGCTAATTTGCTGAGGTCGACTAACCTGCTCCAATCTAATGTTGGTTTGGTGGCCTAATTTTCCAACAGATATTTCAAGAACAATGAGAATCCTCTTTTGTCAGGAATTAGGAATGTAAAAAATACAAAGTCCTTCATTAGTATCTTGCTCATTGTACTTGTTCTTAGTAGATGATATTATTCAATAATTGCAATATCAAAATGCAAATACCCTGATTATCTTCTTGCATTATCAATAATTTAAGCAACTGTGAATTTGGAAAAAGAGATTCCATCAGTCTTCCCAATGCAGGGGTATTTCAGGTCTTACACTTCAGAGTTACTCTGTTTCAATTTTATTTTTTGTTTTATTGAGATCCAGTGCAGAATTGGCTCTTCCAGTGCTTTGAGCCGCATTGCCCAGCAATCTCCCAATTTAATCCTAGCCTAATCATGGGACAACTTACAATGACCAATTAACCTTCCAGCCAGTACATCTTTGGACTGTGGGAGGAAACCCATGTGGTGACGGGGAGAACATGCAAACTCCTTATAGGCAGTGGTGGGAATTGAACCCGGTTCGCTTGTACTGTAAATCGTCCCGCTAACCACTATGGTACTGTGCTACTAATTTATATTTAGGGAAGGGATTTCCAACCTGGGGACCATGGACCGCTAGCTTAATGGTATTGGAATGGCATAAAAAACGGTTGGGAACTCCTCATTTCGGGGATAGAACCTTTTCCAAATGCAAAACTCTACAAATAAAAGCCTCACACAAAACAAATTTCAGTGTCATTCAGTTAAAAAAAAATCACAGTCCACACCCTACCCTGGCCTAATGCTGTCTGCCCTCATCCGCCCAACTCAACACATCCAGATCCATGGTTGGCTGCCAGTGACTAGTGGTGTTCCACAGGGGTCTGTTTTGGAACCACTTCCTTTTATGTTAAATGTCAGTGATTTAGATGATAGAATTGATGGTTTTGTGGCCAAGTTTGCATACGATACAAAGATAGGTGGAGGGGCAGGTAGTTTTGAGGCTACAGAAAGATTGAGACAGATTAGGAGAAAGGGCAAAGATGTGGCAGATGGAATACAGTGTCGGGAAGTGTATGGTCATGCACTTCGGTAGTAGAAATAAAAGGGTTGACTATTTTCTAAATGGAGAGAAAATTCAAAAAATATGAGGTGCAATGGGACTTGGGGGCCATTCTGCAGAATTCCCTAAAGGTTCATTTGCAGGTTGAGTCAGTGGTGAGGAAGGCAAATGTGATATTAGCATTCATTTCAAGAGGACTAGAATATAAAAGCAAGAATGTAATGCTTAGGCTTTATAAAGCACTGTTGAGGTCTCACTTGGAGGATTGTGAGCAGTTTTGGGCCCCTTATCTAAGAAAGGTTGAGCTGACATTGGAGATTGTTCAAAGGAAGTTCACAAAAATGATTCTGGGATTGAAAAGCTTGTCATATGGCAAGTGTTTGATGGCTGTTAGCCTATACTCACTGAAATTCAGAAGAAAAAGGGGTGACCTCATTGAATGTTGAAAAGCCTCGATAGAGTGGATATGGAAAAAGTTTTTCTATGGTGGGGGAATTGAAGACCTGAAGACACAGCCTCAGAATGGGGGGGGGGTGTCCTTTTAGAATGGAGGTGAGGAGGAATTTCTTCAGCCAGAGAGCGGTGAATTTGTTGAATTCTTTACCACAGGAGGCCAAATCATTAAGGTAGAGGTTGATAGATTCTTGATTAGTCAGGGCATGAAGGGATAGGGGGAGAAGGGAGAAGATTGGGGCTGAGAGGGATACCGGATCAGCATGATGAATTGGCAGAACAGACTTGATGGCCAAATGGCCCAATTCTGCTCCTACATCTTATGGCCTTATCTTATGAAATCAGGTGTACCCTTGTGCTGGAGGTGGACTTGCCACAGTTTGGCATCCTCTGTTCACCTTGCCGATGATCATGATAAAACGACAAGATAGCTTTAGATTAGGCAGTTCCAGGTTCATTTTAATTACAGTGCAGAATATTAGAATACAAAGACCTAGGCACACATCGAGCAGAAACAGATGAGCATTTACAGGTAGCCAGATCATAGTGAGGCACCAAATGCAATGCACCAACATTTTTTTCTTTATCCTATATATTGACATCAAGCCATATACATTACATTGGTTCATGGTGCTCGGCAAGGATTGTCAGACATAGACGGCACAAGTAACACAATTCTCTATAAACAACCACAGGGGATTGCACTGATTCTTGGGACAATATACCTTTCATTTTAAGTGCTATGGTTGCAATCAGTAGGAAGTTCGAATCAATGGTTTATTATACATCAAAGGCATAAATATCAATGACAATAAGCTCTGGATTTAATATTTGGTTTGCATTTCATTAATGTCCGTAATCTCAAATGTGTTTCCTGGTGTAGAATGGGAGTTGGAAGGTGCCCAACAATGGAAATTGTGGTCAAACATATAGTGAGAAGAAATTGTATGTAATCCGTGCAGTGTGTTCTAATACTGGGAATATTGACTTTGGAAAGGTACTTTTGGAATCGTTTTAAGGTATAGCGCAAGGAGAAGAGCAGATTGAGAAAGGGAGGTTCAAAACCAGGGCTGATTTGAAGATGTTGCCATACAGACAGTGAAGGATTAACTCACAGATCACACTGTCTGATGTAACAATCAAAATCTGGAGCAAGTAATTCCGAAACCATTTGCGCAGAGCATTGAGGTTTACAGGGTGCTTTCATCTCCTTAATGATGACATGTTCCTGTGGAAGTGAAGGGATGATGAAGTTCTGCAGGTCAACGCCGTGCCCAACAGTGACTACAAACTCAAAAAGCACTAGATGGCAAGTCCTATGTAACAATCTTCCTTCAGCAATACCGAGGCACATGCTAGTATTTAGAGAAACATACAAAAAGCTGGAAGAACTCAACAGGTCAGGCAGCATCCATGGAGGGAATTGTGAGCAAGGTATGTTAGCGGCACCTCCAAGAGGACCACAACGTTGCTGCAGGGTTTGGAGGCTTGTGCGCCTCAGTGACCTGGGGAGCTATGTTGGCTTGAGTCAGGGCCTTGTTGGCTGGGGCAGCAAAGAAGGTCACCCATGCCAAACAGGTCAAAGGGTTGAGGCCCACCCGTCCTCCAGGTTCAAGGCTAACAACCCTGGTTGCTCAAAAAAACTTATGAAAACAGCAATGAAGAACCCTTCTGTATCTGTGTGCGATGGTATGGACAGACAGAGATGGAGAACCTTCATTGTTGTCCCAAGTGCCAGTAACAAGATCAGTGGCGGCAGAAAGTGTGGTGACTCTTATGGGCTACCCCCAGCTCATCCATAGGTGTGTTGGTTGTTAATGTAAACAACACTTTTCACTGTATGCTTCAATACACTGCGATACATCAATCCAAATCTGAAGACAGAAGAAGAGTCTAGATCCAGAACATTGATTGTCCATTTTCCTTCAAAGATGCTGCCTTATTTGCTGAGTTCCTTTTAGTTTCTTGTTTATTGATTCTTCCGGAGCAACCCAGCTTGAAGCCATTTTTCTTGGGTTTCAATAACTTTGCAACGTGACGGAACAGAAAATGTCACCCAGCATCTGCCCCTCTCTGCCACCCACTGGCCACCAGAGCTGAGCAGCAGAGAAGGACATGCATTCCCGCTATCACTTTAACATCTGCAAGATGTGGCAAAGCACTCGAAGAGCAGATGACCTCTCCCTTGGTGGAAACGTGGGAACTCAATGTGCACAGCATGCTGCCGCAAAGTGATCAGGTAACCTGCTTCGGAAATGCAAGAGAACGGAGTTGCTGTTAGTGTGACACTATCACAGCTAAGGGCAGTGGAGTTCGGCCATCTGTAAGGAGTTTGTACATCCACACCCCCCCCCCCACCCCGCCGTGACTGTGTTGGTTTTCCTCTGGGTGCTCCTGTTTCCTCCCACAGCCCAAAGATGTACTGGGTAAGTTAATCAGTCATTGGAAATTGTCCTGTAATTAGGCTAGGGTTAAATCGGGGGTTGCTGGGCAGTGAGACCTGCGCTGGAAGAGGCTGTTTCACAATGTATCTCCAAATAAAATAAAATTTAAAAAAGACTCAGCAATTGAGCAGAATCAATAGGAGAAAAGGAATTAGAGCATAGAACATTACAGTAGAGTTCAGGCCCTTCGGCCCACAATATTGTGCTGGCCTAACTTACTCTTAAATTCAATCTAACCTTTCCCTCCTACATAGACTTCCACTTTTCTTTCATCACATGCCTAAGAGCTTCTTAAATACCTCTTATCCACATGAAAGCTTCTCATCTAAGAGATTCTTAAATGCCCCTAACATATTTAAGAACTGTCGCATTTTGAGTTAAAATGTAAACAATTCCTTACCGCCCACAGATATTGCTCGATGCACTGAGATCCTCCAGCAGATTGCTTGAATTTACTTTGGAATTTTCTTAAGGATAAATGATATCCAGCTCTCTGAGGAAGGCTCCCTGTCTTTGATTAGCTTTGCGGAATTTATTTTGCATTTACTTGACATCACGTGTGACCTTAACTCATTCAGAAACAATAGCCTCAGACAGGAACGCATTTCCTCGTTTATTTTCAAATTTGAGTTTTGACAGTAGGACTTGAACCCCGACCTTTGGAGCTGAGCACAGGTGTGATCACTGAACAAATATTTCCCTCGACAAAGTTCAAAAGTTCAAAAGTGCAGCTTGGATGATGGTGGATCTCCTTTGAGACACCGGAGTTATTCCAGTGATCTGGAGAGGTGCAGTGAGAGTGGCTCAGAGAAACTTTAGCCTAACCCCGTCCCGGGCCCCGATGTCCTGTTGGAATTCTGCCCTGTGGGCCACTAATATTTAATTATGGTCCCTTTCATAATATCTCTGGGGATTCCTTCAGCTAAGACAGTTGCCCCATTTAAGACTCTGACAATGCTCCTATGGTTTCAGCAACATTCATTGAGTGCAGCAGGAAAGAGGTTGTGGGAAAACATAGAGGAAAACAGTGCTTCTAGGTCATTTCAGCCCCATTTAGAATCAGTTAGGAATGGGTGCAGAATTTTGTTTTTCTCCAGCCTGAGTATAAGTCAACCGTGGCTCTTTGAAGGGTAATAATTGCACCACCAGGTCCAGAAACAGTTATTACCCATCAAACTTCAGGCTCCTAAATCAGTGTGGTCAGCTTCACTCATTGCAGCTCTGAACCAACTCCACAACTTTTGGACTCACTTTCAAGGACGCTACAACTCATGCTCAGTAATATTTTTTTACTTATTTATGCATATTTAATTTGCACAGTTTGCCCTCTTTGGCACACTGGTTGTTTGTCAGTCTTTGTGTGTAATGTTTCTTTGATTCTATTGTATTTCTCTGCTCCACTGTGAATACCTGCATGAAAGTTAATCTCAATGTAGTATATAGTGACATATGCATACTTTGATAATAAATCAACTTTAAATTTTTCTTTTTCTTTGTCTCTTCTTTGCCCGCTTTTTGTTCTTATAACACTTAATAAACAACATTAAATACCAAGTGTTATGCCTCAATCTTGACTTCTGAAGAAACTCAGATCATTATTGCCAAATCCAAGTTATAACCCAGAAGGGAGTTCATTGCTAGGCGATTAAGAGCAATTATTGGTTAAGGAATGGGACAATTTGGGAATAACATGTTGAAGGGGCCTGTGGAAACAACATTAAAGTCCCTGCACCTTTTAAGAATATTGCGCGTACTTCAGAGGGTATTTTTGACGCTTTCTTGGGTAACAGCAGTAGCTGCACAATGCCAGAAGACACATCGAACTTGATTCATTCCTTCCTTTGGAAGATCAATCATGTCAGATACAAGGCATTGCTGAGCTTCAGACAGGATTATCGATCTTCCAGCTTCACTATGCACAGGACTGCTCCGTCACACAGGCTGTTGTCTAAGAAAGCTCACCAGCGCTTCTAATTCCTCAGGAGACTAAAGAAATCTGGCATACCCTGTCAACCCTTACCAATTTTTACTGATGTACCATTGAAAGCATCCTTGGTACCGCAACGGCTCTGCCCATGACCAAAGGGAACTGCAGGGAGTTGTGGACAGTGCTCAGCACATCCATGGAAACCCATCTCCCTCTCCATGGAGTCTCTCTATTCTTCTGGCTGCATAAGTAGAGCAGACAGCAGAATCAAAGACCCCACCCACCCTGGACAATATCTTTTCTCCCCTCTTCCATTGAGCAGAGGTTACAGATGTCTGAAAACACATACCCCCAGGTTCAAAGACAGCTTCCTCCACATTGAATTGGTCACTAGTCTGTTAAGATATTCCTGACCTCAGAGTCAATCTTATTGTGATCTTGCTCTGTACTGTCTACCTGCCCTGCACTTCCTCTGTAACTATTACACTATTGTTATTGTTTCATCTTGCTCGACCTCCATGCACTATTGTCATGAACTGATCTGCACAAACAGTATGCAAGACAAGCTTTTCACTGTACCTTGGTACATGTGGCATAATAAACCAATTCCAGTTCCAGTCCTACAGTCCTGCTCCGTGCCTGGATTTGGGGATGGCCGAGAACTGGGGCGAGAGAGATGTTGATGGTTTGGGGCAAGGTTGACAGGAATGACCAGGATACTGATATAGTGATGGATTGGGAAAACGTGGGAAAGGGGATCACTGACTTGGGGGGGGGGGGGTGCTGGTGGTGGTGGGAGGTTCTGTTGCAGAGCCTTATATTGGAGTTCAAGGAGATGGGGGTCAACAGGTGAGGGCCCAATGATGGGGCTGGCTGGGTTACCCTTCTGACAGCCACACTAGCTAGGTGGTGCACAGGGAAATTCGGGCAGTCTCAGTGACAGGATAGTATGCTCCAAGTTCTCCAGCAACACTCCAAAAGGAATGACTTTATCCCACCCACCCTGTCAGAAACAGTGTCCTGGCCACAAGGGGTGCCTGGTCCAATTTCCATCAAGAGGTGAAACAGTCCACGAGTGGTTTCAGCTCTGGAATCAAATGCCCATCTTTGGATGCAATAATAGGAGCAATTCGTCCAGGCAAAGTAACTGAGCTATTGAGTAACGCGGCATGGAAACAGGTCATTCAGCCCAGCTCATCAATGCCCATGAAACTGGACCTGTTTGCCTGTGTTTGATCCCTATCTCTATAAACCAAAGATTTCCAACCTTTTTTATGCCATGGACCAATACCATTAAGCAAGGGGATCACGAACCCCAGGTTGGGAATCCCTGCTCTAAACCCTTCCTATCCATGGAACTGTCTAAATGCTTTTACCAAATCTGCCCCAAATTTACCACCTTCTGCTGGCAGCTTATTCATATACACACCGTGCTCTGAAGGAAGAAGTTGCCCCTCGGGCCGGTTCATCATGGGGGATCTTTTGCTATCAAAGACAGACAGACTGCGCAAAACAGCATGGATTTCACTGAAATAGTGAACTTCATAAACACTCAACTGTTAGGCACCCAACCATGTCCCTCATTACACAATGACCAAGCAGTCTTCAGGGCAGGTCTGATTGGTAAATCCCATTAGTTAACTGCTCAGTCCACCTCCTTCCTTTCTGAATTTATTGAAGCACACCACCTTTCCACTATTGAGATGTTCTGCTTATTTGGTCTTTAAATCACCTGTTCTTTACCTTCTGCTGAGCTCCAATGACCGTGTCATTAAATATAACACGCAGGATTCTGTCCTCTAGGAGGACTGCAACTTTGTTGTAGGATTTGGAGGCTTGTGTGCCTCAATAACATGGAGAGCTATGTTGGCTGGAATCAGGGCCTTGTGCTTTGGCTCTTGGTAGGGTCACCCATGCCAAACAGGTCAAAGGGTCGAGGCCAAACTAAGAGTGGTCCACCGGTCCTCCAGGTTTGGAGGTTCAGCTCAGGGCCAACAACCCTGATTGGTAAAATGAAATTGTTATGGAAACAGCAATGAAGAATCCTTCTGCATCTGAGTGTGACAGTATTCCTGAGACCCCACCCAGGACTTGCGTGACCCACAGTAGTGAAAACTGACATGATGAAGGAAGCCCTGAACCCCGCCGGAGATGGAGGATCTTCATTGCTGCCCCAAACGCCAGCGGTGTAACGGACAATTAGTGAGTAAGTTAGGATTCTGCGGGTTCTCCCTCTGCCTCAACTGCACACATTCTTCCCCTCCGGTAGAACACCCTCCGTTCTCACTGCCATTCATTGAAGTCCAGGGGATCAGCTTAAGGCATCCGTTTGAACAATTTACCCACCACATCCAATGGCACTGCATGCCGTTCACTCAGCACAGCCAGTGTTGCGGACATAAGAGCCAGGCCTGTGACCAGGTCTGCTGCGTGGAGTAGGGCACGGCAAGGCGGAAAGAAATTCATCTGGGTGCACTGCGCTTCTGTCTGCAGAGTTTTAACTAAATCACCGACCCATTAAAGAAGAATGGGACCCTGACTCATTAAAATAATGCAGATTGTAAAATGCGTTAAACAAGAGGCGTGAAACCAATGAGCAGTGAAATTCAGGCCCTCTGTGTTCAGGTAGGTGGTACTGTTTTGCCAGTCCGCATTGTCAACTGTGCAAGTGTGACAAGAATTGGTGCACTCAATTGATGAAGCTGGTCTACACCAAGGTTCTCTGTTTGGCAAGTTGTTGTATACATTTACTCCACCCCCCCCCCCCCCAATTCAGGACTCTGTTTTCTCTTTCTTTTTACTCTTTTTCAGGAAAGACGGGGTGCGGAACTTCTTCTTCTTCTTGGATGGAGACTTGGAAGGGGAGCCTTCGGGCGAGAGAGGGCCGCTGGTCACGGACTCCGTCTTGTCCTTGGCCGGTTTCACGGGCGGCTCGGTGCCGTTCTCCACGTTGGTCGTCACTTGTTGCATGCCTTTACTCAGCTGCTCATCCACAGTCTGGTCCTCCTCCTTCCCATTGGACACCTCCTCAGGGGCTACCGTCTCGGCGTCATCTGGCGCCTCCGAGCCTTTGCACGGCTTGGTTTCTTAAAGGGAAGAGAAAAGCAGAAAAGCTCAGAGCTGCAATATGGCGATGCCGGATGGAACTGAGTGCCAATCTCCAAAGGCCAATTTTTTGCAGAAAAATTTGGGGTAGACTTCACATGCAACCTAAACTGAAACTAAAGTGACATTTGGCCATCTTCAACAAATTGGGTCCAAATAATCATGGTGCGAGACCTGTGCCACAATGTACTTAGTAATAGAGTCATCTCGGCTCTATTATTGGGCTGCACTCTGAATGAAACATCTCTGACTTCTGGAAGATGTGCATAGACTCAACTGGCATGTTACCATGTGGTCTTTCTGCCACAGCGCAGAACAACACAACGGAACAGTTGCACCTCCCCCTTTTCCTGGCCCCAGTTTGAAGGGAGCCATCATCATTACGCCTCTTTCCCCAGTGTCAGTTGAGCATGCAGCCGTCGTTTGAGATAATGGCAGTGGAAGAAAGCGGTTAATGGGATTGAGGGACTTTAGCAAATTAATCTGCAAGCACACGATGAAGAAAGTAGGCATGCAAGGAGACGCGGAACTGTCCAACGTCGCAGGGACAGGTGAGAGGGGGTCGAGGAGGAGGTTGTTCCAACTAGCCTATGGGAAGGGAAAACCGGTCGGGAGTGGGGATCAATTCTGGGATGAGATGCACCGTACGCAAGATAAAGCTGAGCATAATGGAGCAAGATGGACCCTGTAAGAGCGCCCCCTATTGAAGCAGTTCCCTGGTCAGCAAGGCACTGACCAAGCTCATTGTTTCAATGAACCAGGCTCAACTTTTTGGGGCATGTCTGTCTAATGAGGAAAGGTTGAGCGAGCTAGGGCTTTCCTCTTTGGAATGAAAGAGGATGAGAGAGGTATGTAAGATGATAGGAGGCATAGATAGAGCGGACAGCCAGCAACTTTATCCCAGGACGCAATGGCTAATACCAGAGGATTTGCTCGTTATGTGCCATGTCGTATGATGTGGGTGACCACGGTCTTTCCATGACCATGGTTGTTCTTGGCAAATATTCCTTAATAAGTGGGTTTGCCATTGCCTTCTTCTGGGCAGCGTCTTTACAAGACGGGTAACCCCAGCCATTATCAATACCCGTCAGAGATTGTCTGCCTGGTGTCAGTGCGTCAGTGGTCATATAACCAGGAATTGTGATGTACACCAGCTGCTCATGGCTTGATATGACCCTGTTCAGGGTTGGGGGGGGTGTGGGCAGCCCAGCGGGTGCTACACCTTGCCCAAGGGTGATCTGCAAGCTAGCAGAGGGAAGGAGATCCTTACAGTTCTTTTAGTAGAGACATATCTCCACCCTGACACTCATATAGCCGAGGATATATCTGAGGTAGAGGGAAAGTCTAGCGCAAGCGGGTCATGGCTCAGTATAGAATGGCATCCTTTGAGGAGGAGTTCCTTTAGCTAGAGAGTGGTGATTCTGTGATTTCATTGCCACAGACGGCTGTGGAGGCTAATTCACTGAGTATATTTAAAGTGGAGGTTGGTAGGTTCTTGATTAGTAAGAGAGTCAAAGGGCATGAGGAAAATGGGGTTGAGAGGGGTATTAAATCAGGCATGATCAAATGGAGAAGCAGACTCGATGGGCTGAATGGCCTGATTTTGCTCCCATGTCTCACATTCTTATGATATCCTTTTAGGGTGAGTGAAGGGAAGTTTAAGGGGTATTTCTTTTTATTACACAAAGAGCGGTAGGTACAGTGCAAGAGGTAGTGGTAATCGCTGAGACATTTGGAAACTCTTAGACGGGCACATGAACGATAGAGAAATGGAGAGCTAGGTGGGAGGGAAGGGTTAGATTGATCTTGTAGGTTAAAAGGTCAAAGGCTGAAGGGCCTGTACTGTGCTGTACTGTTCTATGCTCTACATTTGTGTTATGATTAGTGAGTAATGTCACAGTCAAGTATCCAGAGGGCAGTTTTATCCCATTCATCTAGGATTGTCACCCCACCCCCAACTCCCCTCTCCATCCCAGAAGTGAAACGATGGTGCAAAGTATTTGGGCAATATTTCCTTTTCTATTCTATTCATAGACATTGAAATGCAAGAAATTATTGAATTGTGAGTAGATGGCCCCAGGATAAATCTGCTCGGCGTTCATTCGCAAGTGATGTCCGTCTAGGCATTGTGGCTTGCTAATCCACTCATCCGATGTTACAATAATCAAAACCCAATTTCAACATCCAAATTAATCCCATGTTCAACAGAATTAAACTTTTCAAAATGCCTAAACAGCATAAAGCCTTTATAATTCCTCCCCTGCATTGTGTGTGTGTGGGAGTCACGAGCAAACTTGGTGAAAGCAGAGGTCACCGATTTGCAGATGACACGAGGGTTGGTGGCGCTGTGGATAGTACTGAAGGCTGTCATAGGCTACAGTAGGACAATGACAGGATACTGAGCAGGGCAGAGAAGTGTGGAGTGATTCACTTTGAGGGTAAAGTACAGGGTTAATGGCAGGATTCCTAGCGGGTTCAGAGAACAAAGGGATCTTGGAGACCACGTCCACAGGTGATGCCTCAAAGTTGCCGCACAAGTTGATCAGGTGGTTAAGAAGGCGTATGGTGTGTTGGCCTTTATCAGTCAGGAAATCGAGCTCAAGAAACTGCAAGGTAATGTTACAGCTCTATAAAATTCTGGTTAGACCGTACTTGGGAGTATTGTGCTCAGTTCTGGTCGCCTCATTATAGGATAGATGTAGAAGCTTTAGAGAGGGTGCAGAAGAGATTTACAGAATGCTGCCCAGATAAGACTGCTTGTCTTGTGAGTATGGGTTGAGCGAGCTGGAGCTTTTCTCTTTGGAGTGAAGGAGAATGAGAGGTTAGAGCTTTACAGAGCTGTGTAAGATGATAAGAGGCATAGATAGAGTGGCCAGAAATGGGTGATACAAGCGGTGTAATTTTAAAGTGATTGGAGGTAGTTTTTTTGTACAGAGAGTGTTAGGTGCATGGAACACACTCCTAGGGGTGGCGGTAGAGGCAGATACATTAGAGACTTAGACAGTCACATAGATGAAAGAAAAATGAAAAGTTTTGTGGATTGATCATAGGGTAAGTTAAGAGGTTAGCAAAACACTGTGGGCCGAAGGGCCTGGACTGTGATACTTTTTAACTTCTGTGGTATGGTATTCAATGACACTGGTGCCAAGCTGTATCGGTGCTTGCCTTTCCCTTGGACTACACCAATGACGTAGAGAAGGGGAACCTACTGTTGGGGCGACAGCCGGTTCTTCAAATCTTCCCACCCAGAGGACACATTCCACCGGAGGCTCAAACCCATTAAACCCCTGGGATCAGCGGCTGCCCACTATTATTATGGTGGGAAAGGTGTCAATCGGACAATAATGCACAGGACAGTGCTCCCGGAGCCTTGGTACTGAGTGAGGGGCAACGTCGAGCTGAACCGAGGAGCAGCAGAACGCCAGGCAGTGGTTTAGGACGCATGGCCTCCCCGTGCCCTCGTTTCGGAAGCAAGTGAACCTACAGAACCAGCAATGCCGTCCCTGCTGCGCCACAGGGGCCGGGGAGGGGAATATCGAGGATTGCAAGGGGTGGTGAGGAGAGGGGATTGAGGACTCTCGGGGTGATAGCACGGAGGGGTGGGGAGTGGGTTGAATAGTATACTTACTACAATGACAAGTACTCAGTGTCATGTGGAACTCCTTTTAGCGTGAGCCAAACGGAAGGGGGGAAAAAAAAGAGAACAAGAATGGAACAAGATGGCCACGTTTGAAAAGCAGGAGACATCAGCACACAACCACAAAGAATGGAGAAGCATTGTATTTCAGTCAAACAGAGAAGCCCTCCCTTTTTGCCTCCCCCCCAGAAGCTTCACACAGTGAGAGGCACTTGCCCTGGACCCCCTGACAAACAGGAATGTGGACAGAAAAGTGTGAGTCAACTCTGAGGGGAAAACAACCTCAGCATTTGGTTTTGTCTAGAATTTCTACTCATTTGAACACTAGAGGTGACACCCCCACTTCAACATCTCTAATCAAGTGGTCACGGCTTGTCCTGAAATTCACCAGAAAGCTTTGTTAAAAGCTTCACCTGTTACTAGGGAAGATTACGTGAGCCCTCTGGGAAGCAGGAGACGTGTGAATTGGAGGGTTAGTTGTCAGCTGTAAGGCTGCACTGGTGGGGGTAGGGCTCTAGAAGCAGGGAGCTGCAGAGGGTGGGGTGCAAAATGGAAAATGGGATGGTTACTGAATGGACAGTGCAGAGACGGTGGGCCGAAGGGCCTTCACCTGAGCTGCCGGTCTGTCTGGGGATGCCGGTAGAGGCTGGAGTGTAAGGTGGCGCAGTTCACCAAATCAGGAGAATGTCAAAGCTAGCGGGTGCTCCGCTTTCCCGAAGGCCTGTGGGGTGGTGGGTTAAGTTGGCTGCTGTAAATTTTGCGAGTGCTTAGGCGAGGGGTGGAATCTGTGTTGGGAAATGACAGCGAGAATTCTGGGGTTTTGACCATCTCCAAGCGTGTAGGTGAGGGGGATTTGTGGGAATAGTAGGAGAACAGAATGGGTTAGAGTGGTTCAGTGTAAAAAGAGGGTGCATCTTGGCCGGCACAGAGTCGATGGGCTGCAAGGCCTGTTCCTGTGCTGTGTGGTTTTGTGACCCGGCACACGAGCCGCCTCTGCTTTCGCTTCATGCTGAGGTCACTGGCCTGACGCGCGTGTGTGGGTTGGAGGAATGCGCTGAGAATCGGAACCATTTCCGCAGCCCGCAGAGACGGCCAAGACCCCCGAATTCCCAACCTGTGAGCTGTCGCCTGGGGCTTGGCTGTGATGCACTCAATCTCCCCACCACTTCACGTCCGCTAGCCACTCGCAGGAGAGAATCAAAGTCCGACCCCATGGGGCAGAGCTGAGTCAGAGAACCGCCAACAGCCAAGTATTGGCGTTGGCCTACAGGAAGAGCAACAGCTCTGGTGACGAGAGAACGCACGAGCTCAGGGTCAGAGAGGGAACCGGCCCCGAGCGGCAGCTGACCTGCGGTCAGAGACCGTGCGTCAGCCTCGGAGCTGAAGGGGACGGAAAGCAAGGCTGCTGGCTGCGGAAGGAAAAAAATGCTTCTTATTTCCCATTGGAAAAGAGTGCGGAGAAATCACAACACACAAGACAAGGCAAGTAAACACAGCAGCGAGCAAAGACACACTGAAGCTTCAAACCTGCAAGGAAACCCTGTTGAGAAATAATAACCAATTAAACAGAAAATACCAGAATTTCAGATTCAAGAAGATATCGGACTGTATACTGGGAATGATAGGTTGCAAATCTACACTGGAAACTATATATGCACATTCCAGAGTCCATATTGGGAGTAACAGACGGGTATCTACGCAGGGAATAGATGAGAGATTTCTGACCAATCCTTTCAAGGTCATTGATATGTTTACTATATCAAACGCAATGATCCATCTTTTGAACTAACAGGGACCGACCCATCCATGACTTACCTCCTGGTGACCTGGGAGATGTGGGTGACTTAGCTGGCGAAGTGAGGGGGGTCTTCAGGGGAGAAATCCCTGCCGAGGTGTCCTCCTCATCTGGACCTGCGTGCAAAATCAGCCCATTGATGTCTACGTAAGATTGGCTTGTACTTTAGTCCAGTCTCGTGCAAAGATTACTTCAAACTTTGAAAGACTGCCGAGGGCCCAGCTCAGTTTTGGCAAGTTCACCCCTGCCGTGATTCCCTTGTCCATTTATCCCCGCAGGCGGGAGAAACGCTACACCTGCCCATACACCTCCATTCAGGGCCCCAAACAGTCCTTCCAGGTGAGGCAACACTGCGCCTGCGAATGTGTTAGAGTCATCTATCGTATCTGGTGCTCCTGATGCAGCCTCTTCTATAGAGATGAGACTGAATGTAAATTGGGGACCGCCTTTTCAAATACCTCCATTCCGAATCTGATTCCCATGCTGACATGTCAGTCCATGACCTCCTCTCATGCCACAATGAGGCCACTCTCAGAGTGGAGGACCAACACCTTATATTCCATCTGGGTAGCTTCCCACCTGATGGCATGAACATTGATTTCTCCTTCTGGTAATTTTTATTTCCCCCCCCCCCCACTTCTTCTATTTCCCACTCTGGTCTCTAACCTCTCCTCCTCACCTGCCTGTCACCACCCCCAGGTGTCCCTCATTCTCCCCCTTCTCCCATGGTCCACTCTCCTCTCCTATCAGATTTCTTCTTCTTCTCCAGCTCTTGACCTTTCCCACCCACCTGGCCTCACCTGTCACCTTTCAGCCAGCCTCCTTCTCCTCTGCCCACCGTTATATTCCGGCATCTTCCCCTCCCTTTCCAGTCCTGAAGAACTGAACATCGACAGTTTATTCGTTTCCACAGATGCTGCCTAACCTGCTGAGTTCCTCCAGCATTTTGTGTGTGCTGCTCAATTACAACAATGTGCATTTATGTAGCTGTCAAAGGGTAGTTAAGGAAGGAACAGGAGCTGGTGTTGGCCATTCAGCCCTTGCCCTTTAGGCTAGCTCATCTATTCAACAATATGCTAGATATAGTCTCTCAAGTTGTGCAGCCGCACAGCACAGGAACAGCTTTTACCTGTTCTCTCATATGACCGCCTCGATCCCTAAAATACTCCGGTCTCTCATGGGAGGCAGAGGGACAGAGAGAAATAGAGAGATGGAGAGGGGAAGGGAGGAGGGGAGGGGAAGAAGGGGAGAGGGGGAGGAATGGGGAGGGCAGAGAGGGGTGAGGGGGAAGGGGAGAAGTTGAGGGGGCAGGAGAGGGAGAGGAAGTGAGAGAGGGGAAGAGAGAGAGAAAGCTCATAGGGATGAGAGCGAGAGGGAGAGAGAAAGGATGAGAGAAACAGAGGGAGAGAGAGGGTGATGAGAGACTGAGAGTGAGAGAGGATGGGGATGAAAGAGAGAGAGGGATGAGAGAGAGAGAGGGATGAGAGAGAGAGAGGGATGAGAGAGAGAGAGAGGGATGAGAGAGAGAGAGAGAGGGATGAGAGAGAGAGAGGTGGGGATGAGAGAGAGAGAGATGAGAGAGAGAGAGAGAGAGAGAGAGTGAGAGAGAGAGAATGAATGAGATAATGGAAGAAGACAAAGCAGCAGAAATTTTTTGACAGAATAAGGTGGTGAGAGGAGGGAGGAGGGGAGGAGTACAAGCTGGCAGGTGATAGGTGAGACCAGGTGAGGAGGAAGGTGGATGAGGCAGGGGGGATGAAATAAGAAGCTGGGAAGTGATAGGAGGAAGATGTAAATGGCTGAAGAAGAAGCAATCTAATAGGAGAGGGAGTAGACCACAGAATGAAGGGAAGGAGATGAGGAACCAGGGAGAGGTAATTAGCAGGCCATTCTAACCCCTCCTTTCCAATCTAGGTGAAGGGTCTCGGCCTGAAATGTCAACTGTTCGCTCACTTTCATAGATGCTGCCTGACCTACTGAGTATTTAGTGTGTGCTGCTGTGGACAAACACATGAATAGGGAAGTAGAGAGAAACAGGTTTACAAGCAGATGGGTTTATCACTGTTAGGCATGGATGAGGTGGGCAGTATAATTCGATCTGAACTTGCCAGCTTCCCCACAAGAGACTCTGAAAACATTACCATCCAGCCCCAGCTGTTTCCGCTCCACCTCTCTCTTGTATTCCTCCAGTTCCTGGTCGGTGAGCTCGTTGAATGGGTTCGGGGGCTCAGGCTCCTGCTCCAGCGCCTGCAGATCCCGCTCGGTCGCAGCCTGCGCCTCTGAAGGCAGCATTCCTTCTGCAGACTGATGTAAACAGTGCATGTAGTTAATATACTGCCCAGCCCTGCGATGTGCGGGACAGGGTCAGTAAGTTATGGGCATGTTATCTTGGCACTGGAAGCATGGCGACACATTTTCGGACTGTGTTGGTCATTGGCGCAAGTGATGCATTTTAACGCATGTTTTGATGCAAATGTGAGAAATAAAGCTAAACTTTCTTTTTTTTGCTCACATCTATGCACAGACTCGTGCGCCCACACATAAACACTCACACGTTTACACACACACACACACACACACACACACACACACACACACGCAAGCACGCACATTCGTGCACACATGCATTCACAAACACATGCACAGATACGCAGTATGAACACACCCACACACATACACAATGCTGAGGTGACGCTAGCTATTGATCTGAAACAATACGTCAAAGTTGAAAGCCCCAAATGGAGCCATTCGGCCAATCGAACACATTCTAACCCTGTTATCACTGTCCCTTACACCAGTATTGGCAAGTCACCCTGACAGCGCTCAGCCCCCCTGCAGGGGCACAGAGGCGCGACCGATCTCGGGGACAGACTCACCGGGCTGCGGCTTTTTTCCGTGATGACGCCCGCCAGTAGCTGTGACTGCGGTCCCGCCGACTTCATATCCTGCCGGTTCTGCTCGCGAATCTACAGGTTAAACAGAAACCTTCAGGAAGAGAATGCGCCGATAATCCACCCAGCAGACCCAGCTACACAGCGGGCGGCCCCACCACCAGTGAGGAATGTAGTTGAAGGTCACCGAGGCAGCTCAGCGCATCGCGGAGAACTGCCTCCCCTCTCTGGAATCTGTCTGTACTTCTTGCTGCCCCTGGGAAGCAGGCAGCACAGTCAGACCCCACCCATCCCAGACTTTCTCTCTTCCTCCAGGCAAAAGATGCAAAAGCCTGAAAGCACATACCACCAGGCTCAAGGATAGCATCTACCCCACTGTATGGTAACAGGCTGCGGGCTGGAGATACGTCTCTACTAAAGGAGTTGTAAAGTACTCCTTCCCTTCACTAGCCTGCAGATCACCCTTGGGCAAGGGGTAGCCCCTGTTAGCAAGACCCCTGCCCAACCCACCCCCACCCCGATCAGGGTCATGTGAAGCCATGGGAGCAGGTGGTGGATGGTCGTATGAACAGCCGGTGCAGATCACAAGTCCTGGTTATGAGACCACTGACGCCAGGCAGACAATCTCTGAAGAGTATTGATAATGGCTGGGGTCACCCATCTTGTAAAGACACTGCCCAGAAGAAGGCAATGGCAAACCACTTCCGTAGAAGAATTTGTCAAGAACGATCATGGTCATGGATAGAGACAGTTGGAAGACCATGATCACCCACAGCACACAATGATGATGATGACGAGTACGATAAATTTGCCGCTTGACCTCACAATCTGCCTTGTTATAACCTTTGTACCTTATGGTTAACCTGCAGTGCACTTTCTCTGTACTGGTAAGCAAGACAAACTTTTCATGCATCTCAGGACGTTACAATTATAAACCGAAAGCAAAGAGCTTGTTTTGAGTACCACCCAGACAGATCATACCTGATATAATTGCACTGAGGGAGTAAAAGAGAAACCCAATAGGCTGTTGCAGTTGCACAGTAAGTGCAGTGCGCACAGACAAATAAGAGTGTAGGGGCCACAGTGAGAGAAATCGGGAGAAATGCACTCAGCATTTAGTGTCTGTTCAAGAGTCTGATAACTGTGGGATGGAAAGTGTCCTTGACCCTGGTGGTACATACTCTGATTACAGAGGGACTGAGGATGTCCTTGACCCTGGTGGTACATACACTGATGACAGAGGGACAGGATGTCCTTGACCCTGGTGGTACATACACTGATGACAGAGGGACTGAGGATGTCCTTGACCCTGGTGGTACATACTCTGATGACAGAGGGACTGAGGATGTCCTTGACCCTGGTGGTACATACTCTGATGACAGAGGGACTGAGGATGTCCTTGACCCTGGTGGTACATACATTGATGACAGAGGGACAGGATGTCCTTGACCCTGGTGGTACATACACTGATGACAGAGGGACTGAGGATGTCCTTGACCCTGGTGGTACATACTCTGATGACAGAGGGACTGAGGATGTCCTTGACCCTGGTGGTACATACACTGATGACAGAGGGACTGAGGATGTCCTTGACCCTGGTGGTACATACTCTGATGACAGAGGGACTGAGGATGTCCTTGACCCTGGCGGTACATACATTGATGACAGAGGGACTGAGGATGTCCTTGACCCTGGTCGTACATACACTGATGACAGAGGGACTGAGGATGTCCTTGACCCTGGTGGTACATACTCTGATGACAGAGGGACTGAGGATGTCCTTGACCCTGGTGGTACATACATTGATGACAGAGGGACTGAGGATGTCCTTGACCCTGGTGGTACATACTCTGATGACAGAGGGACTGAGGATGTCCTTGACCCTGGCGGTACATACATTGATGACAGAGGGACTGAGGATGTCCTTGACCCTGGTCGTACATACACTGATGACAGAGGGACTGAGGATGTCCTTGACCCTGGTGGTACATACTCTGATGACAGAGGGACTGAGGATGTCCTTGACCCTGGTGGTACATACATTGATGACAGAGGGACTGAGGATGTCCTTGACCCTGGTGGTACATACTCTGATGACAGAGGGACTGAGGATGTCCTTGACCCTGGCGGTACATACATTGATGACAGAGGGACTGAGGATGTCCTTGACCCTGGTGGTACATACACTGATGACAGAGGGACTGAGGATGTCCTTGACCCTGGTGGTACATACTCTGATGACAGAGGGACTGAGGATGTCCTTGACCCTGGTGGTACATACACTGATGACAGAGGGACTGAGGATGTCCTTGACCCTGGTGGTACATACACTGATGACAGAGGGACAGGATGTCCTTGACCCTGGTGGTACATACTCTGATGACAGAGGGACTGAGGATGTCCTTGACCCTGGTGGTACATACTCTGATGAGAGAGGGACTGAGGATGTCCTTGACCCTGGTGGTACATACTCTGATGACAGAGTGACTGAGGATGTCCTTGACCCTGGTGGTACATACACTGATGACAGAGGGACTGAGGATGTCCTTGACCCTGGTGGTACATACTCTGATGACAGAGGGACTGAGGATGTCCTTGACCCTGGTGGTACATACACTGATGACAGAGGGACTGAGGATGTCCTTGACCCTGGCGGTACATACATTGATGACAGAGGGACTGAGGATGTCCTTGACCCTGGCGGTACATACACTGATGACAGAGGGACTGAGGATGTCCTTGACCCTGGTGGTACATACACTGATGACAGAGGGACTGAGGATGTCCTTGACCCTGGTGGTACATACACTGATGACAGAGGGACTGAGGATGTCCTTGACCCTGGCAGTACATACACTGATGACAGAGGGACTGAGGATGTCCTTGACCCTGGCGGTACATACATTGATGACAGAGGGACTGAGGATGTCCTTGACCCTGGTCGTACATACACTGATGACAGAGGGACTGAGGATGTCCTTGACCCTGGTGGTACATACTCTGATGACAGAGGGACTGAGGATGTCCTTGACCCTGGCGGTACATACATTGATGACAGAGGGACTGAGGATGTCCTTGACCCTGGTCGTACATACACTGATGACAGAGGGACTGAGGATGTCCTTGACCCTGGTGGTACATACTCTGATGACAGAGGGACTGAGGATGTCCTTGACCCTGGTGGTACATACACTGATGACAGAGGGACTGAGGATGTCCTTGACCCTGGTGGTACATACACTGATGACAGAGGGACTGAGGATGTCCTTGACCCTGGTCGTACATACACTGATGACAGAGGGACTGAGGATGTCCTTGACCCTGGTGGTACATACACTGATGACAGAGGGACTGAGGATGTCCTTGACCCTGGTGGTACATACACTGATGACAGAGGGACTGAGGATGTCCTTGACCCTGGTGGTACATACACTGATGACAGAGGGACTGAGGATGTCCTTGACCCTGGTGGTACATACACTGATGACAGAGGGACTGAGGATGTCCTTGACCCTGGTGGTACATACTCTGATGACAGAGGGACTGAGGATGTCCTTGACCCTGGTGGTACATACTCTGATGACAGAGGGACTGAGGATGTCCTTGACCCTGGTGGTACATACTCTGATGAGAGAGGGACTGAGGATGTCCTTGACCCTGGTGGTACATACTCTGATGACAGAGGGACTGAGGATGTCCTTGACCCTGGTGGTACATACTCTGATGACAGAGGGACTGAGGATGTCCTTGACCCTGGTGGTACATACACTGATAACAGCAGGATGGAAGCTGTCATTCTTGAATGGGGTTAATCATGCCAGACTTGATCAAATGGCAGAGCAGACTCGATGGGCTGAATGGCCTAGTTCTGCTTCAATGTCTTATGGTCTTGTTCACAATACAATAAACTTTGACTTTGACATGACAGTGACAGAAAGGCTCAGACATATCTTGCCTTATTCCTCGTTTCCAGCACTTCCCGGGGGTCTGTAAAAAGAGGCACAAACTGGTTGGGAGTCTCGATCTTGATCGGAGTTCCGCTGCTGGGTTTCTTGGCCTCGTCAGCCTTCAGCCACTGTTTCAAAGCAAGAGAGGCATACATTATTTCCACAGCCATTTTCTACAGGTTCACTGTCCCTGTCAAGTTAATGTCAGAGTGCACTGGGATTGTGCACTGGCAGAGGACACAAAGGTACCAGCAAAGACCACTGGCGCTCAGAAGATACAGTGCAATCGCTGGGGCACTTTCAGAGTTCATCAGTTGATGCCAGTGGCAGCGGCACGGCAGGAACACTGGCAGGGGCACTGGCGGCCCACCAGCGGGAGGGAATACCGCCGGACAAGTGGCAGACTGCTGAGGGTGCGAGCTCCGTCAGGCACCACGGGCAGGGAAGACTCGAGGGTGAATGGCAGGTACCTGGGCCATGGCACAGCAGCAGACACGTTGGCAGGTTGCACTGGTGGACCAGTGGCAAGGGAGCACTGCCAGACTGCATCAAGTGAAGAGAAACCCATTGCAATTCCTCAGCTATTCACTAAAAGACTCAATGGAGAAGCCGATTACCCACAGCTCAACAATAACTTGAACAACTGCAAATGTGGTTACATCTCACTGGAGATGGTTAACTGAAGCCAGGCAGCAGTGTTGACCTTGGAAGAGTGGTGATTGGGCCAGACCAACAGCAGCTGTTTAACTGTGTCCCTACCCACCCCCCCAACACTGTGCATGTCCCTACCCACCCCCCCAACACTGTGCATGTCCCTACCCACCCCCCCACCAACCCCCCCAACACTGTGCGTGCCCCTACCCAACCCCCCCCCAACACTGTGCATGCCCCTACCCAACCCCCCCCCAACACTGTGCGTGTCCCTACCCACCCCCCACCAACACTGTGTGTGCCCCTACCCAACCCCCCCCCAACACTGTGCGTGTCCCTACCCACCCCCCACCAACACTGTGCGTGCCCCTACCCAACCCCCCACCAACACTGTGCATGTCCCTACCCACCCCCCACCAACACTGTGCATGTCCCTACCCACCCCCCCACCAACCCCCCCAACACTGTGCGTGCCCCTACCCACCCCCCCAACACTGTGCGTGCCCCTACCCAACCCCCCCCCAACACTGTGCATGCCCCTACCCAACCCCCCCCAACACTGTGCGTGTCCCTACCCACCCCCCACCAACACTGTGCGTGCCCCTACCCACCCCCCACCAACACTGTGCGTGTCCCTACCCAACCCCCCCCCAACACTGTGTGTGCCCCTACCCAACCCCCCCCCAACACTGTGCGTGTCCCTACCCACCCCCCACCAACACTGTGCGTGCCCCTACCCAACCCCCCACCAACACTGTGCATGTCCCTACCCACCCCCCACCAACACTGTGCATGTCCCTACCCACCCCCCCACCAACCCCCCCAACACTGTGCGTGCCCCTACCCACCCCCCCAACACTGTGCGTGCCCCTACCCAACCCCCCCCAACACTGTGCATGCCCCTACCCAACCCCCCCCCAACACTGTGCGTGTCCCTACCCACCCCCCACCAACACTGTGTGTGCCCCTACCCAACCCCCCCCCAACACTGTGCGTGTCCCTACCCACCCCCCACTAACCCCCCACCAACACTGTGCGTGCCCCTACCCAACCCCCCACCAACACTGTGCGTGCCCCTACCCACCCCCCACCAACACTGTGCATGTCCCTACCCACCCCCCCACCAACCCCACCAACACTGTGCGTGCCCCTACCCAACCCCCCACCAACACTGTGCGTGTCCCTACCCAACCCCCCCACCAACACTGTGCGTGTCCCTACCCAACCCCCCACCAACACTGTGCATGTCCCTACCCACCCCCCCACCAACACTGCGCATGTCCCTACCCAACCCCCCACCAACACTGTGCGTGTCCCTACCCAACCCCCCCACCAACACTGTGCGTGTCCCTACCCAACCCCCCACCAACACTGTGCGTGTCCCTACCCACCCCCCCACCAACCCCCACCAACACTGTGCGTGTCCCTACCCAACCCCCCCACCAACACTGTGCGTGTCCCTACCCACCCCCCCCACCAACACTGTGCTTGTCCCTACCCACCCCCCCACCAACACTGTGCTTGTCCCTACCCACCCCCCCACCAACACTGTGCTTGTCCCTACCCAACCCCCCCACCAACACTGTGCTTGTCCCTACCCACCCCCCCACCAACACTGTGCATGTCCCTACCCAACCCCCCACCAACCCCCACCAACACTGCGCATGTCCCTACCCACCCCCCCAACACTGTGCGTGTCCCTACTCAACCCCCCCACCAACACTGTGCGTGTCCCTACCCACCCCCCACTAACACTGTGCATGTCCCTACCCAACCCCCCACCAACCCCCACCAACACTGCGCATGTCCCTACCCACCCCCCCAACACTGTGCATGTCCCTACTCAACCCCCCCACCAACACTGCGCATGTCCCTACCCACCCCCCACCAACACTGTGCGTGTCCCTACCCAACCCCCCACTAACACTGTGCGTGTCCCTACCCACCCCCCACTAACACTGTGCGTGTCCCTACCCAACCCCCCACTAACACTGTGCGTGCCCCTACCCAACCCCCCACCAACACTGTGCGTGTCCCTACCCAACCCCCCACCAACACTGTGCGTGTCCCTACCCACCCCCCCAACACTGTGCGTGTCCCTACCCAACCCCCCACCAACACTGTGCGTGTCCCTACCCAACCCCCCCCAACACTGTGCATGTCCCTACCCACCCCCCCAACACTGTGCGTGTCCCCACCCAACCCCCCCACCAACACTGTGCATGCCCCTACCCACCCCCCCACCAACACTGCGCGTGCCCCTACCCAACCCCCCCACCAACACTGTGCGTGTCCCTACCCAACCCCCCACCAACCCCCACTAACACTGTGCGTGTCCCTACCCACCCCCCCACCAACCCCCACCAACACTGCGCATGTCCCTACCCACCCCCCACCAACACTGTGCGTGTCCCTACCCAACCCCCCCCCAACACTGTGCGTGTCCCTACCCACCCCCCACCAACACTGTGTGTGCCCCTACCCAACCCCCCCCCAACACTGTGCGTGTCCCTACCCAACCCCCCACCAACACTGTGCGTGCCCCTACCCAACCCCCCCACCAACACTGTGCGTGTCCCTACCCACCCCCCCACCAACACTGCGCGTGTCCCTACCCAACCCCCCCACCAACACTGCGCATGTCCTTACCCACCCCCCCCACCAACACTGTGCATGTCCCTACCCAACCCCCCACCAACCCCCACCAACACTGTGCATGTCCCTACTCAACCCCCCCACCAACACTGTGCGTGTCCCTACCCACCCCCCACTAACACTGTGCGTGTCCCTACCCAACCCCCCACTAACACTGTGCGTGCCCCTACCCAACCCCCCACCAACACTGTGCGTGTCCCTACCCAACCCCCCCCAACACTGTGCATGTCCCTACCCACCCCCCCAACACTGTGCGTGTCCCTACCCAACCCCCCCACCAACACTGTGCATGCCCCTACCCACCCCCCCACCAACACTGCGCGTGCCCCTACCCAACCCCCCCACCAACACTGTGCGTGTCCCTACCCAACCCCCCACCAACCCCCACCAACACTGTGCGTGTCCCTACCCAACCCCCCACTAACACTGTGCGTGTCCCTACCCACCCCCCCACCAACCCCCACCAACACTGCGCATGTCCCTACCCACCCCCCACCAACACTGTGCGTGTCCCTACCCAACCCCCCACCAACACTGCGCGTGCCCCTACCCTAAACACCCACCCTCCTAGTCCTGGATCTGTACAAGTGGACAAGACCAACAACTACCCAGGAAAATCCACAATGTACCCTGCATAAGCAAAGTTTTGATGCAGCATTCAACTGAATACAACAGGTATACAACACTCTAGTCCTGACGAAGGGTCTCGGCCCGAAACATCGACAGTGCTTCTTCCTATAGATGCTGCCTGGCCTGCTGTGTTCCACCAGCATTTTGTGTGTGTTGTTTGAATACAACCGGTCCTAGTTAATTGGGTCATCAATTTTCTCGGGACAGCCTCTTATTTGGGACAACTCTTAAAGAACAAAAAATAAATTGTGAAAATAGCCGGGATTACCTTTGTTTATTTGGGACACAATGTCACTTAATTGGGACAGGGGACTGTTGCCGAACAGTTTCTAACTATCAACAGTCACATGCGTTTGCGTGGCTGTTGGACACCAGACCACACTCAGTGCAATCGGTTTTTAAACAGCATAAGCTGCATGTGTTTGTGTTCAAAAAGCAGTGATTATTTTTCAACAGTGGCTTTCTCTTTGCCACTCTCCCATAAAGCTGTGACCGGTGAAACACCCGGGCAACAGTTGTTGTTTGCGCAGTCTCTCCCATCTCAGCCACTGAAGCTTGTAACTCCTCCACGGTTGTCATAGGTTTCTTGGTGGCCTCCCTCACTTAGTACCCTTCTTGCACGGTCCCTCGGTGTTTGAGGACACCCTGTTCCAGGCAGGTTTACAGCTGTGCTATATTCATTCCATTTCCTGATTGATTTAACTGTACTCCAAGGGATATTTTGTGACTTGGAAATTTTCTTGTATCCATCTCCTGATTTGTGCTTTTCAATATCTTTTCAGAGTTGCCTGGAGTGTTCTTTTGTCTTCATGGTGTAGTTTTTGCCCGGATACTGACTCACCAGCAGTTTGACCTTCCAGATACAGGTGTATTTTACCACAATCAATTGAAACACCTTGTCTGCACAGAGGTCTCCAAAAACAGATCTCCACTTGACTAATTATGCAACTTCTAAAACCAATTGGCTGCGTTAGTGCTGATTTGGTGTGTCATGGGGGGGGGGGGGGGGTGAATACTTAAACAATAAATTATTTTGTGTTTTATATTTGTAATTTATTTACATCACTTTGTAGAGATCTGGGATCTGCCTTCACTTGGACACGGAAGTCTTCTTCTGTTGATCAGTGTCAAAAAAAAGCCAAATTAAATCCGCTGTGATTCAATGTGTAAAACAATAAAATGTGAAAACTTCCAAAGGGGAGTGAACACTTTTTATAAGCACTGTATATATTAACAAGGGAAGATTGATAAGTTTGTGGCCTAAAATAGAAGGAGTCAGTTTTAGAAAACCCAGCACATTTATTTTTCCTGCATTTACACACTTAGTCCAGCGGTCGTGGAGCACTTCTTTGTGGAAGTCGCTGTCTTGGACCTCCAGAAAGTGTCCACAGCAGGGGTAATTGATAAGTTTGTGGTCTAAGGTAGAAGGAGATGAGTTATACAGCTCTCGTTCCATGCACATGCAGTTCAACTCTTTGAGTGATCATGCAGAAAGTTTGAAGTTAATAACTCATCTCCTTCCACCTTATGCTACGAACTTATCAATCACACCTGCTGCGGACGACTTCTGGAGGTCCAAGACGCCGACTTCTACAGAGAAGGGATCCGTATGCTCCACGACTGCTGGACTACCTGTGTAAATGTAGGGAAAATAAATGTGCTAGGTTTTCTAAAATTGATTCCTTCTACCTTAGGCCACGAACTTATCAGTGTGTGTGTGTGTGTGTGTGTGTGTGTGTGTGTGTGTGTGTGTGTGTGTGTGTGTGTGTGTGTGTGTGTGTGTGTGTGTGTGTGTGTGTTTTTACTGTAATTCTTTTTATTTCCATTATTAAGTATTACATTGTACTACTGTTGCAAAGACAACAAATTTCACAACATACGCCCGTGATAATAAACTTGATTCTGATTCCTCCCACAGTCCAAAGATTGTAAATTGTCCCATAATTTGATTAGACTAGGGTTAAATTGGGGGGGTCGCTGAGTGGCGTGGCTCGAAGGGCTGGAGGGGTCTATTCCACGCTGTATCTCAATCGATAAAGAAAATGTGAACGTGACAGTAACAACTCGATTTTGACTTTGATTAAAATTCTACTGGTACTAGCGTCCACAAGAGGGCGCTGGAGACAGTCAGTGTGGACACCACTGCAATGCAGCAGGCAGGGAGGGGGAGGGGTCCAGGCGACTGACACCTCTCAGGGATTCTGTGTCTACACAGACCTGCACAGACCAGCCTTGTACCCTTCTCCTGTCCTTTTATTAGTTACTTTGAAAGTCCAAGTTGGGCGGTCTTTCACTGATTCTGTTATGGTTATTATTCTATAGATTTGAGTATGCCCTCAAGAAAATGAAACTCAGGGTTGTATATGGTGACATATATTTACTTTGATAAAACATTTACTTAGAACTTTGATATAAATAGCTGGAAATTAGATGTCACTGATGATCTGTGTCCTTCGGCTCCTGGAGGGGGCAAATCACCGACTCCACAGTGACAGCTGAGGTCGTATTGTAGGCCCAGGCACCTTCAAACACAGTCTTCCTGCAGGACCCGGAGTGCCACGTGCCAACGGCTCTCCACTTCATCTTGGCCTTCCCACGGGATGTGCCAGTCTAACTGGTCGCGTCACTGCCCGGTACGGAGGGGCCACTGCACAGGATTGGGAAAAACTGCAGGAAGTTGTGAACCCAGTCAGCTGCATCGTGGTCACTAGTCTCCCCAGAATCCAGGGGATTTTCAAAGGCGGCCTCCGGCGGCCTCCATCACCCAGGACATGCCCTCTTCTCCTTGCTACCGTCGGAGAGGAGGTACAGGACTCTTAAGACACAAACTCAACATTTTAGGAACAGCCTCTTCCCTTCTTCCATCAGAATTCTGAATGGACAATGAACCAACCCATGAATAGTACCTCACTTTTTTTTTACTGATTTAATTTTATACCTATTTCTAAATGTAATTTATATTTTTTAATGTATTGCACAGTAGGTGCTGCATAATGACAAATTTCACAACATATGCCAGTGATATTAAACCTGACTCTGATTCTGAAGGAGCAGCTGGTGCCTGATTGCGATCTTTTTCACCATTTCGCGGAGCGGTGCTCCATCCCAGGTGCTGTATTTGCCCACGGTCCCGCCCTCCTTCAGATTCAGCCGAGATGGGGAGTGCAAGGTGCCACACCTGATGCTGCTTACAGCCTCCTCCCATGGGCATCGTTGTTTTTGCTTTAATGTTCACTCGGCACCTGAACCTGCACTTGCTGGCAGACATGGAGCCTTGTTTCAGTTTGCTCAGTCTCTGTGTCTGCAGTTTTTCACTGATTCCGCTGTGATTCTCTGCATCTACTGTGAATGCCCGCAAGAAAAATTAATCTTAGGGGAGCATGGTGACATGTCGTTCGTTCCTTATGTGTCGTATCGTATGACTGAGGGGAACATCGTCTTTCCACGACCATGATTGTTCTTGGCAAATTTTTCTACGGAAGTGGTTTGCCATTGTCTTCTTCTGGCATTATCAATACTCTTCAGAGATTGTCTTGCTGGTGTCAGTGGTCATATAACCGGGACTTGTGATCTGCACCAGCTGCTCATACGACCATCCACCACCTGCTCCCATGGTTTCACCTGATCCTGTTCGGGGGGCTAAGCTACACCTTGCCCGAGGGGTGACCTGCGGGCTAGCAGAGGAAAGGAGTGCCTTACACCTCCTTTGCTGGAGACGTATCTCCCGACACCCCAGCATTACAGCACGTGATATAAAAATTACTGTAAGTTAAAATAAATAAAAAAACATAAATAAATAAATAATAATAACGTGCGATAGTGAGGCAATGTCCATGGACCATTCAAAAATCTGATCTTGAAGGAGGAGAAGCTGTTCTTAAAACGTTTAATATCAATTGTCAGGCTCCTATACTGGTAGTAATGAGAAGAGAGCATGTCCCAGATGCTGGTGGTCCTTAATGATGGATGCTGCCTTTTTGAGGCACCAATTTTTGAAGGTGTTCATAATGGTGGGCTTTGACCTCTTACCTCTTCTCACCTGCCAATCACCTCCTCCTGGGTCCCCTCCCCTTCTCCTATAGTCTACTGTCCTCTCCTATCAGATTCCTTCCTCTCCAGCCCTTGACCTTTCCCACTCACCTGGCTCCACCTATCACCTTCTAGCTGGTCTCCTTCCCTTCCCTCCCCCTCTTTGTATTCTGGCACATTCCCCCTTCCTTCTCAGTTCTGAAGAGTTTCATCCCAAAAGATTTCAGTTCCATAGGTACTGCCTGACCTGCGGAGTTCCTCCAGCTTTCTGGAGGGAAGAAGCACCTTATACCTCTCCTTCAGCAGAGACGTATCTCCATCCTGCCACCTTATATATAGACTTTGATAACACATTTACCTTAAACTTCGAGCTTTGAACATAAAGAAAACTGCAGGGTTACAGGTTTGTTGCCCCACCTTCCTGCAATAACCCCACTCCCTTTAATAAATAATAGTCTGCTAACCTGACTTGAGCACGTTCAGCAACTGAGCCTCCACGACTCTGCTGGGTATGAAATTGGGAGACTCAGTAGCCCAACGCCGTTACATCGCCAGTGACCCGGGTTCAATTCTGCTGCTGTCTGAGAGGGGTTTATACGTTCTCCTGGTGCCCACATGGGTTTCCTCCAGAGTCTGGACGCGCGTGGATCAGCAGGTGAATTGGTCACGTTGAGATGTAATTGGCCTCTACTAGGAGGCCCACAACCTTGTCATTGGGTTTTGTGGCTTGTGTGCCTCAATGACCTGGAGGGCGAAGTTGACTGGAGTCAGCGCTTCGTGCGTTGGGTCTTGGTAGGGTCACCTGTGCCAGACAGGGTGAAAGGATAGAGGCCAGACTAAGAATGATCCACTGGTCCTCCAGGTTTCGGGGCTCGGCTCAGGGCTAACAACCCTGACTGGTCAAGGAAAAAAAAAATTGTTATGGAAACAGCAGTGAAGAACCCTACTATCCCTGACAGAGACTGAGGACCCTGAGACACACTGGGACATGATTGAGAATATGGCCAAGAGCAGACAGGGTTAGCAGACTTTCATTGCTACCCCAAACACCAGTGGTGTAATGGGCAGTAAGTATTCAGGAGGTGTGTTGAGCTGGAAGGGCCTGTAACTGTGCTGGATTGCTGACTAACAATAAACAAGTCAAATAGAATAACGATCCAGCTCCTTACCGCGGTCTTGGCCCGGGGACTACTGGGACCTCCCTGAGGCTCTTCGTTGGCACTGACGCGCAGGTAGGTGTTGGGGGAGTTGAGCCACCGGCTCTTCTCCTTCTGCTGTTTCTGACTGTGGTGCCTGAGCGGGTGGTGCGGGAGATCGTCCTCCTCGAAGGTGAATGCCGTGACGGTGGCCGGGATCTCCACCTCGCTCTTGTGCCTGGTCTTCTCCTGAACGATCGGATGCCTGT
The DNA here is from genome assembly GCF_030144855.1 of Hypanus sabinus. Classification (NCBI taxonomy): domain Eukaryota; kingdom Metazoa; phylum Chordata; class Chondrichthyes; order Myliobatiformes; family Dasyatidae; genus Hypanus; species Hypanus sabinus. Next base: position 11,499,122 of record NC_082706.1, read on the forward strand.
ACGCGTAGCCAGTTCGGTAGCCCTGGTGACACAAGGAAGGTCAGTAATAACAGTGCCACACCTGCGTAGCCGGTGAGTTAGACCTACCGCTGCTTCAATGACACTGCCGCCAACTGTATGATCATGAGACCATAAGGTACAGGAGCAGAATTAGGCCACTCGGCCCATCGAGTCTGCTTCACCATTCCTTCATGGTTGATTTATTACCCCTCTCAATCCCATTCTTTTGGTTTCTCCCTGTAATCTTTCCCATCAAGCTCTGCTTTAAACATTCTCAATGACACGGTCTCCACAGCTGTCCATGGCAATGAATTCCACACGTTCAGCACTCTCGAGCTAAAGAAATTACTTCTCATCACAGTTCTAAATGAAGTCCCTCTGTTCTGAGGCTATTCCCTCTGGTGCTGGGTTCACCCTCTCCACATCCACTTGGTTTAGGCCTCCACAACATTTACTAGGTTTCTATAAGATCCCTCCTCATTCTCCTAGTCTCCAGCGAGTACAGGCACAGAGCCATCGCACGCTCATCATATCTTAACCCTTTCATTCCTGGAATAATTCTCGTGAACCTCCTCTGGACCCTCTCCAATGCCAGCACATCTTTTCTTAGATAACAGGCCCAAAACTGCTCACGATACTCCAAGTGTGGTCTGACCAATGCCTCATAAAATCTCAGTGTCACATCCTTACTCTTATATCCCAATCCTCTCGAAATAAATGCTAACATTGCATTTGCCTTCCTTACCACTGACTCATGTGTTGGCGCGTGGCCTAGTGGGCAAGGCATCAGACTAGTAACCTGAAGGTCACTGGTTCGAGCCTCAGCTGAGGCAGCGTGTTTGTGTCCTTGAGCAAGGCACTTAACAACACATTGCTCTGCGACGTCACCAGTGCCAAGCTGCGTGGGTCCTAGTGCCCTTCCCTTGGACAACATCGGTGGCGTGGAGAGGGGAAGGCCTGCAGCTTGGGCAACTGCCGGTCTCCCATACAACCCCGCCCAGGCCTGCACCCTGGAAACTCCAGGCGCAGATCCATGGTCTCTCGAGACCGACGGATGCCACCACCACTGACTCAATCTGTAAACTAATCCAGCTCGACTCCCAAGTCCCTTTGCACCTGATATTGTTCCCGTTTAGAAAATAGTCTATGCCTTTAGTCTTTCTACCGAAGTGCATGACCATACACTTCTCTACACTATATTCCATCCGCCACTTCTTTGCCTGCTCTACCAATCTATTCAAGTCCTACTGAAGACTCCTTGCTTCCTCAACACTACCTGCTGCTCCACCTATCTTTGTATCGTCTGCAAATTTGGCCACAAAGCCATCAATTCCATCATCCAAATTGTTGACATATAATGTGGAAAGGAGTTGTCCCAATACCATCCCCTGTGGAATACCACTGGTCATCTGCAGTCAACCAGAAAAGGCTCCCTTTATTCCCGCTCTTTGCCTCCTGCCAGTCAACCAACCTGGTATTCATGCCACAATCTTTCCTATAATACCATGGACTCTTATCTTGCTAAGCAGCCTCATGTGTGGCCCCTTGTCAAAGGCCTTCTGAAATTCCAAGTAAACAACATCCACTGACTCTCCTTTGCCTATCCTGCCTGTTATTTCCTCAAAAAATTCCAACAGATTTGTCAGGCATGATATCCCCCTTAAAGAAACAACGTTGATTTTGGCCAGCCAGCGGTACCATGCCCCTTCAAGTACCCCGAAACCTTATCCTTAATAATGGACTCCAATATCTTCCCACGAGTGAAGTCAAGCCACTGGCCTATCAATTCCTTTCTTCTGAATCTCTCCTTTCTTAAAGAGTAAAGTGACATTTGCAATTTTCCAGTCCTCAGGAACCATTTCAGAATATAGCGATTCTTGAAAGATCATGCCTCAACAACCTTTCTGGCTCCCTCTTTCAGGACCCTGAGGTGTAGTCCATGTGGCCTACAAAAGTCCCCACACAAAGCTACACAGAACTGTGCACAGCTGAAGTTCAAAGGACGACCCCGGTGAACCTGACTCATGGCCCATGACCTCACTTCTGAGCTAGATGTTAACTTTTAACATTTATTTCGAGATACAGCACGGGAACAAGACCTTTTGACCCATCAAGCCCAAACTGCCCTATTA